>NC_090923.1:977395169-977995169 GCF_040938575.1 Ambystoma mexicanum | reverse complement strand
AAAAACGTATTAGTCAGTGCTATATTGTAATGCGTATAACTATGGATGAAGGTGTGCCCAGCCTAGCAGGTTCTTTAGACTCGGAGCTTTAACTGGTGGTAAGGTCTACTTTTACAAAGTTTCTGAAAGTCGGAAAGCACCTTAAGAAGCACAGACCAAGTGTTAAAAGTGGAAAAGTGAAGTTGCTTACCGGCAGACCACTGGAAGGTTCTCCCCCAAATGAAAGTTCTAGGCAACATCAAATGCACAGCAGACTTGTCGCCCTGTCTAGGAGTGAAAGTTACAATATGTCGGCCATTAACTTGGATTTGCTAAGTGGCCCGTCATGGGGAGGAGGAGGAAGGGTCCTTGGACAGAATACATATAGCTATAATGGCTGAAGGTGCAGGCCTGTCCAGGCTGTAACTGCTCATGAAACCTGTGACGAATCAAGGGTATTCATCCTTTCTCGCCAAGCGGGAGGCACCCCCTTTGAGGCTAGGGCGGTAACCACCCCCTCTGCAAGACCATCCCTAGTGGTATGGGCAAATGGGAGTGAATCCCCCTTAAAGGACAATGACTCCCTTTCCCATGAGGAACTCCCTAAGCCCAATACCCTATCTGACTATATAAGTCTGCCTGCTGTAAAGACTAAAATGTTACCCTTATGTTGGACTACTGACAATCTGGAAACAAAACCGCAATACAGAGAAAAAGGAAAGATCTCTTTAAATAGAGATGTGCATATAACTGGGACGAGTAAATCTTCCGAAAAGAAAGACGGAACCACAGGAATGCCCCCTGACGTGTTGACACTTTGCAGAGTTGGAGCAGAATGAAGCAACGGGACACGCGACTTCAGGATATGCAAGAAGCCGAAGAGAGAGATGCCAGAGTACAGCAATGGGAGAACCGTTGCCGGTATGGGAAGCTGCAACTCTTACAAGGTGGTGGCATGACCACATCGTCAACGAGGTGTGCAAAAGGCCCAGCCAACAACGCCAAAAACCCCAATGGCCACGTACGCAGACCACCTATTAGAACAGAGAACCCAAGTACCAGAGAGTGTGCCGGAATAAGAGATTCCGGTGCAGGCGCTGAGAAGTGCCACTGAGGAACCAAGTACCCGATAGTGTGCTGAGCTCTGGGAAGGCCTGCTACAACGAAGTGCGAGATGGAGCCACGAAAGTGAGAAGCCAAATACCCGAAGGCATGCCAAGCCCTGCAACGTTCTCCTACAAGAAAAGTTACAAGTAAGAACGGGAGCGAAGTGGGAGGCCCCCGAAGCGAAGTAGAGGGAGGGCAAAGGACTCTCGAAATCGTAACTTGGAAAGTCAAACAGTAAATGAACATTGGAAAAGTGACAAAGCCCTAGGAGTCTGACAAACAACAATGGTTGGGGAATAGAAAACAAGTGGAAAGAAATACCCTGGTAAGAAGGGAGAAATATTGAAGTTATTCACTGTAGTGAGTAGAGTACACATAGTCCTCTTTCCTCCATCCTTTTCCTTGTGGGCGTCCCCCAACACGGGGACGGTACCAGAATCTTGGGCAGCGAAAAATGTAGCTTCCCCATTAAATTTAGTATAGCATGGGGGTGCGGCTTCTGGCGTGGGTAAGCCCTGCCGAGTCCCCGCGCTTCGGCACCTCACCCCAGTCCGCTTTGAACACATCACACGCTTAGATACCTGGCTACTCTTAGTACACAATAGCCCTTGGCATACTGGCGGGGAAAGGCTGGTGGGACGTATGGAAGAAAGGGGACTATGAGTAACTTTAATTACTCATACATCCTGTCCCCTTTCCTCCATCCTTGTGGGTGATTCCACTGAACAAGAACATAGGGCGGAGCTGTGATAACCTGCCTAATATCTAGGAAGAAGCAAAAACGTTCTTCAGAACCTTCCAAACAAACTCTGCATCGCGCCTGGAGCTAGTATCCAGTGAGTAGTGCTTACAGAAGGCAGACTGGGTGTCCCAAGCAGCCGCCTTGCTGATGACATCCCAGGAAGCATGCCACTGAAACCCGACGGGCGTGGCCTTCGCTCTGACCGCATGGGCAAAAATTCCCTCTACAACAGGTTTGCCTATGGCCGTGTACGCCTCTGAACTGGCCTGAACCATCCAACGGGCGATGGAAGCCTGGAAAGCCCGAGAGCCAGAGGAGGAGCCCTGAAAAATAAATCACACCTCGGACTTTGTGAAGGATTTTGTCCAAGAGAGAACGTTTGAGGACCCTCTAGAGGTCCAAGGAATGCAGCGCAATCTCTGCCTCGGACTGCGAGTTTGGGAAGAACACCGGCAGGCAGATCTCTTGATGAAATGGAGAGACCACCTTGGGCAAGAGGTTTGGGTGAGTAAGCAAGATGACCTTGTCATTGTGAAACGTGGTGAAGGGCTGGCAGCAAAACAATGCCTGCAGCTCACTAACCCTCCGTGCAGAGGTGAGAGCCACCAGTATAACGGTTTTTAGTGTCACCAAGCAGATGTTTAAGAGGCCATCGGTTCGAAAGGCTTGCGCTGTAAAGCTGCAAGAATCACATTGAGGTCCCAGACTGGGTGCGGCCTATGCACCGGAGAGAAACCTCTAGACAACCCCCTTATGGTAGGCCTTAACCCCCAGGATGACTGCCTAAAACCCATGCTCAGGGGAATTCTTGTAAACCCCAATGGCTGGCAAGTTAATGCAGCAAGTATCCACCTGGACTCCGGAGCGAGTCAGGTGTGCTGCAAAAACCAGTATGCCATCCAGAGGACAGGTTTTTAGTAACTGGAGGGACAGCCCTGAGAGCGTCAGAGCTATGGGCTAGTAATACATGGTACAAGAAGGGGTTTGCCCTGACGTCTTTGATAATTGGGGTCTACTTATTAATTCTGGTAGGCCTAGAGTTATTCTGTCATGTCACAAACTAGCTGAGACATTCTAGTTGTATTGGTGCTCATTAGGTTTGAAAAGTACAGACAAAAAATAGATATGAAAGGTACAGCTTTTAAATTATTTATTTTGCTGTAAATGTATTTCAAAGTTATGCATTTGTTCTTTTTTTAGTGATTTTTTTGAAAAAAAGGGGGATTCAGTACATTTAAGGGTAGTTCATATTCACAAATATCTTAGTGTAACTGAGTAAACAATTCAATTGCATTCATCCAAAGCTAAAAACAATCCCATGCTTTGGGAATCAGTGAGTAACCACCACCTATTGTGACAAGTGATAATACAGGTAGTGCAGGTACTTAATACAAATTCCAACTGAATGTACAACAATAGATGAAGTCTCAGTTGATTATGTGTAGCCAGGCTGAAGGGTGACCTAACACGTGGTCGACGTCTAGATCTAAATCAAAAGATGGAAAGGACCCAGTAAAGAGTGGATTGTTGGTCCTTAGACGTTTCGGCAAGATGCCTTCATCTTGGGCCTGGAAGAGGTCTCCCTAAAAGAAAGCAGGGGGAGGGCTCTATTAGTGCCTGAAGGTAAAGTTTTAAAATTGCAGAGAATGACATAAAAATCCATGATTGTGGAACACCACATTTCATATTAGGATAGTAGCAAGGGAGGCACGAGACTAACCTGGGGGGTAGTACAGTAGAATTAAACTGTCGATGGCTGGGTCGCTGGTGTTGAGCAGGGTTTCAGTAAGTCCTTGCTTGTTGATAGCAGCGCCTGGCTGCTGTGAGCTATGAGAGTCAAAATACAAATGTACACACTAGTAATGCAGCCTTGCGCATCCATTGTTGCACGCATGGACTAGGTATGGAGGGAGGTAAAAATAGCAGAATTGTGCTCACCTTCCTCAATATGCTTTCCATGTGAGGACAATGGAGGTGGATGCCGGCTGTCAAATTGACAACTCTGAAGGTGTGGGAGAGCAAGCGATGGGGTGAGTGTTTATTTCTCAAGTTATTTTCCCATGGTCACTTTCCTAATAAATTGAAAAAGTGCACGCACGGAATTAGATTGGAGCAAACGGTGTCGCAGGTTACCTGGTAATGAAGGACTGGGTAAAAGAGGGGTTTACCTTGATCGTAGGGCCCGTTATAAATGGCAGAAAGTCCTACGGAGCACGATTTCGAAGTGTTGCCCGGGCTCCGTATTAAAGGAGAAATGGAGACCATGGTGAGCTGTGTACAATCGATCCCAGCGCGCATGCGCAAGGAGAGTAGTGTTAGTTAGAGGCGCGCCTGTGCGCATGCTCGATGGAGATTAGTTCTGTTTGTGCATGCGTGCTGGGAGCACAGTAAGGGGTGCTGTGCCCGTGCGCATGTCTGATGGTCGAAAGATGTCATTGTAGTCGCTTTAGAGATCGGTGCAGCCCATGGTGGTACGCACAAACTAAGGACCAAGTAAAACTGTGTGTTAAAGTGCAGATGGATGGCCTGTATGTGTGGATGGGTCTGCCCTATCATGACACAATACGTGACTATGGGCTAGTTGTAACAAAATGAGTGCAAAAAATGATGCGCAAGGAGCATGATGTTAAATTTCACAGTCAGATGGCACGGTCCTTCGAGTGGATGGGAGTCTCAATAATGGAAACAGAGGGTGCTACCTCGTGTGGGGAACCCAAGTGGGTGCAAGGTACTCCATGTAGGTGTGGGTCCCTGATGAGGGGAAGGAAAGGCTAGATGGAAGGGGGCCGTGTTGGATTATCTGTGGTATCTGGTAGCTTCTGTTTCGTTGAGCCCCTCTGTAGTGCTTTTTAGTTTGAAGATCCACCAGGCTTCTTTGGGGTTAAGTGAATTGATGCCATTGCTGGTGTTAGGTACCGAGTCTGTTATCCACCATAGGATGTCGTCTGGTCCATGATAGTTTTCTGTATAGTGCTGGACCATAGGAGCTGTTAGGGATTTGCACCTAATCCGAGATCTATGTTCTCCTATTCTTTTGTGGATTTGGCGAGTTGTTTGTCCTACATACCGGAGACCACATGGACATTCGATTATGTATATCACATTAGCTGTTTTACAATTTGTGAATTTTTTTAGTTGCCAGTCTGTCACCGATCTTGAAAGAGTTCATTTTTTTGGTGAAGCGGCATACTATGCATGTCCCGCAAGGGTGGTGGCCCTTTATTTCTCGCATATTCCATATCGTTGATCTTTGTGTTTTGTCCTCGAGTCTGGCATGTGTTAACAGATCTTTGAAGTTTTTAGATCTTTTGAGCGCCATTCTGGGTACTTTTTCATCTGTCAGGCTCAATTGTACTAAGGGCCAGAATTTTTTGAGTATCCCTTTAAGTTAAGTAGTGTCAGGGCCAAAGGTGGACACGAAGGTAAGGGTGTCGTCCTGGTTAGTACTCATCTGTTTAGGTGTTAACAGGCTTTCTCTCGGTGTGTATTTGGCTCTTTTCGTGGTTTTCCTGATGAGTTTTTTAGGGTATCCTCTGTCTTGCAATTTGTTTTGTAGGACCTTAGCGTGTTTATTGTATTGGTCCAGTTCTGTGCAGTTGCGTCTTAGCCTCAGGAACTGGCCGTATGGAAGATTATCCCGTAGGTTCCTCGGGTGGTGACTGTTGTAATGGAGCAGGGTGTTTCTATCTGTCTCCTTGGTGAAGAGGTCGCATATCAGGGTCCCGCTCTTGTCTGAGATAGACATGTCCAGAAAGTTGATGGTAGTGCTGCTACTTTGCATGGTAAATCTTATTTCTTGAGTCTTGGTGTTAAGCCAATTGAAGAAATTGGTAAGGCTATTCTTATCGCCTTTCCAAGTTAGAATGACATCATCTATGTATCTATACCATGAGGTAATTTTGTCTTGAAAGGGGTTAGCAATGTTGAGGACATAGAGGTGTTCAAATTCAGCCATAATGATCACTGCCAGGCTAGGAGCGAATGCTGCTCCCATGGCCGTGCCGCTTGTTTGCAGGTAGAAGGTGTTGTCAAATGTAAAGAAGTTGTTGGTTAGAGCGAGTTCAAGGAGTTCCACAATGAAGTTGGTGGGCACTCTTCTCTGAAGCATGAAGTGGGTCAATTGATGTCTAATGCATTCCACCGCTGCTTCCTGTGGAATGCTTGTGTATAAGCTTACTATGTCCATAGTAGCAAGAATTTCTTGGTCCTTATTGAATGGAAGTCCTTCAAACTTTGTAATGGTGTACATGGTATCCCTCAGGTAGGTTGGTGTTTGCTGGCTTAATGGCTTGAGGAAGTGGTCTATAAACTTGCAGATGGGTTCAAGTATAGAACCACAGCCTGACACAATGGATCTTCTGGGAGGGGTTAGTCTATTCTTGTGAAGTTTTAGAAGCGCATAAAAGGCAGGCGTTCTGTTGTCTGAAGTGTTGAGGAAAGTTTCTTCTCGGTCTGTGATCCAGTCCTGTTCTAGTGCATATCTTGTTACTTCCTGGATTTTCTGCTTAATTTTTGCTTTGGGGTCTTTCCTGAGTTTTTTGTAGTTTCCTTCTTCATTCAGTAGTACCATTACCATATCTGTGTATTGTTTGATGGTATGGATAACAATTCCTCCGCCTTTATCAGCTGCTTTTATGATCAGTTTTTTATTCTCAGATAAAGTTGTCAATGCCTTGCGTTCTCCTATGGTAAGGTTGTGTCTTATATGTTGAGGTTTAGTCTGGAGTTTCCTTACTTCTTTGGTGATACATTTCTCGAATGTTAACAAGGATCCCGGAATCTCATTTTCCATGGGGTTAAATGTGGATTTAACTCTTAAACCTGTGTCATCTGGTTCTGGGCGGAAGTTCTTCTCTTTGAAGTATACTTTTCTTCTTATGCTTCTGAATAGATTGAATAGTTCTGTGTCCAGTTTAAACCAGTCTGTATGTTGGGTGGGTACGTAGGATAGACCTTTGGTGAGGATGGAAATTTCGTCCTTGGAGAGTGTTAATCCTGATAGGTTGAATATGGGGATTTCAGTTCAAACCTGCGGTTGGACCGTCTCCTCTGGTTGCGTTGTCCCCACTGGGGGTAGTTGAAAAACTGCATTGCCTGTGGGTGCGGAGCTGGCCCCCAGTATGCCCCTCTGGGGGCCATTTGTCCTAAAAAAGGCATCTGGTGTGGTGGCTGGAATTGGCCTCGTTGTCTGTTTCTATTTCTATTGGGATTGGGGTCTCCGGATGATGAATCAGAACTAGAGGTATCTGAAAATGAGACCCATTTGCGTCTATTCCTGGTGGCAGATGTTTGATTCGCCAATCTTTCCTTTTCCTTATTGTCTTTATACTCTGCTGCGAGGTACGGGTAGACTTGTTCTATTTTGAAATTGTTAATATCTTTTGCCAATTTTTTATGCTTTTTCTCCAGGGTAGTTGAGGCAAATTCTTGGAAAGTTTTGTCGATTTCTTTAAGTTTCTCTCTGGCATTAGTAATAGTGTCATCATTCAGAAATTTTGACTCTTCTTCTTTTAGATCTTGTTGTATTTTCGTATGGATACGTTGTGCTGCTGTTATGGTAAGGGCCATTAAGTCCCTACTGCATTTTGTTGAAATTTTGCTGAATCCCTGCATGTATTCCTTGTCTTCTAGAAACAGTGCTGGTTCATTTTTGACTAGAAGGCCCATGGGTACACGGTTGACGCAGAGATATTCCCAACTGAGACTTCATCTATTGTTGTACATTCAGTTGGAATTTGTATTAAGTACCTGCACTACCTGTATTATCACTTGTCACAATAGGTGATGGTTACTCACTGATTCCCAAAGCATGGGATTGTTTTTAGCTTTGGATGAATGCAATTGAATTGTTTGCTCAGTTACACTAAGGTTTTTGTGAATATGAACTACCCTTAAATGTACTGACCCCCCCCTTTTTTTCAAAAAAATCACTAAAAAAGAACAAATGCATAACTTTGAAATACATTTACAGCAAAATAAATAATTTAAAAGCTGTACTTTTCATATCTATTTTTTGTCTGTACTTTTCAAACCTAATGAGCACCAATACAACTAGAATGTCTCTGCTAGTTTGTGACATGACAGAATAAATCTAGGCCTACCAGAATTAATAAGTAAATCCCCAATTATCAAAGACGTCAGGGCAAACCCCTTCTTGTATCATCCAGAGGACAGGTGACAGGGTACAGGCCCTTGTCACGAGCTAAATGGCAGGCCCTAGTCCATTTGCTATTATACTGGGACTGAGTCCAGGGCCCTCCTTGCCTGCTGAATGATGTCCCAGTTATCTTAAAAAATTGATTATGCTGAATCCTCAGCTGGTCAGGAACCAGGTCACCAGGGCCAGCGTGGCCGGGTCCGGATGTTCGACTGCCCCGCCCTGCTGTGTCAGGAAGCCCTGTTGGATATCGCAAGGTGGACAGGACCCTGGGAGAACAACTGCAGCAGATCCGAAACCCAGGGTCTGGAAGGCCAGTGGGGGGCAATCAGGATGAGGCTGCAACCCACCAAAGCCCGGAACGTATTTATTTTATTTAATTGTTTTTTTATAATGCACCTAATACCGTATCTGAGTTTGGTTTCTAAGCGCGGATCCAGGATTCAAACCTTGGTTGCTCTGCATGGTTTTGCTTCCAAGACCAGCAGACGCATAACGCCTGCGGTCGTGCCAACAGATCTGGAAAGCATCTCCCAGAGACCTCCGACCCCATCCTGCCCATGAAGCGAAATGGGGGCACTTGGAATTCAGAGGGGATGCGAACAAAGCCAGGCCTGCAAACCCCCAACGCGGGAACAGGGGTAACAAGGAGTCAGTGTGCACCTACCACTCGTAGGTGTTGAACCCCAAGCGGCTCAGCTGGTCCGCTTCTGCATTGCTGTCTCTCGGGAGATGGACTGCTGAAATTCAAACTCCTTCCACCAGGGCCCATTCCCATATCGATACCGCCTCCATTCAGAGGAGAAGAGGTGGAAAGGGAACAGGTTCCACCCTGCTTGTTCAGGTAAAACATCATAGTATAATTTTCCGTCCTGACCAGAACAGCCCTGTCCCTGCTGAGGAGCAAAAATAACTTCAGGGCCAGGCCCACTGTCCCGAGCCTGAGTAGATTGATATGCAGGAGGGCTTCCATCCTGTACCATGCTCCATGAATCACGTAGCCCTCCAGAGTAGCCCCCAAGACCAAAAGAGTAACCCGTGGTCATCACCAGGCTAGGCTTCCCACTGAAACATTGCTATCCGTCCACCACCTGTGAAGATCTGGCAGTAGGAGTGGGGGAAATGGATCCTGTCCGACTGTCCCAGTCTACTGATTCCAATTGGCTGTCAGGTGGAGCTGGAGGAGTCTCATCTTGAGAGAAGCGTACTGTACAGTGAGCACGCAGGAGGCCATCAGGCCCAGAAGCCCAGAATGTGTTGGAACCACCATGACGAGGTGGTTGAGTTGGCCAGAAAGTGCCCACCGCCTTCCCGAGGGACAGGACCGCTCAGGCGTAGGAAACACCTGTGGAACAGTAGTGTTCCACGCACCCCTAGAAAGACCAGTTCCTGAGATGGGCACAACCGTGACTTCCTATGTTTGAGGGAGAACCCCACCTGATGAAGGATATCCGGCAATCTCTGGCAGAAGTGCAACACCCTCTCGGGTAACCCCGCTCTCACCAGACAGTCACCCAAATAAGGGTACAGATGATGGTCCTCCAAGCGGAGAAGGCCCGCCACTGCGTCATCAACTTTGTGAAGACATGAGGGGCCAAAATCAGGCCGAAGGGCAGCACCTTGTACTGAAAGTGGTACGACATAATCATGAAGCGCTTAAACCTCTGATGCGGTTGGTAGATCAGTGCATGCAGGTATGCATCCTTGAGGTCCAGGGAACACATCCAGTCCCCTGCACACAGAGCCTCGGCTGTGTGTGCAGGTGTAATCATCTTGAAGCATTCCAGGGTTAAGAGAGCTTTAGAAATGACAGGTCCAGGACAACCCTCAGGTCAGCCAGGTTGTTCTTGGGTACGGCAAAAATCCAGCAATAGCAGCCGGAGCCTCTGTCTGAAAGAGGAACCGGTTCTATTGCCTGTATCTCCAGGAGCGAAAGGACCTCCTGTAATAGAGCTAGGGACCTGATCTGACGAAGAGGAGAGGATGGTAGAGAGAAAGGAAGAAGAAGACTGACGCCCGGATACACAGGTTATTGAAAAGACGCTTCCAGGTGTCCTGGAAAAGGGATTTCTGTCCAGGTTTTGTCAGGATGGCCAAGGGCTTGGACGTTTGAATGTAGGTTTTCTTCTTCGTCAACTTCATCGGCTGACTAATCAAAAAGGTCCACGCCCTCGAAGGGTAGATATAGGAACCGCTCCTGCACGTCGGATGAAAACCTAGTGGCATGCTTTCACGCTGTCCTAATCTCGACACCAAAGCACAAACCTCTGCTGGCTGTGTCAATGTGGGAGACCGAAGACTATGGGGTCCTGCGCAATGGCCCAGCCATCTGCCAGACTGGCCTTGAAGGAGGCTTGCTTGTCCGCAGTCCTGAGATGTAATAGCTTTTCCAAATACTCGATGACCATGTCCTATTTGAAAAGACAACTGGAGGTGGCTCCCAAAGAAGAAGACGACGAAGACGATGGTTTATGATATAACGAGGCTGCAGCCACCACTGAAGAAATTTGCTGCGGGTGGGAGGTCAGAAGGATTGACTCCCATTCAGTCAGCCTGAACCTGCTGAGCTCCTTGTTCATCTGGGCATTGGCCCTGGGCTTCTTCCAGACCTTTTGTGCCCACCTGCAGGGCATCCCTCTGAAGAGGGATGCCAGACCAGACTGTGGTGCAATTAGCCCAGACCTCTGCTAGCACTCTTGACTCCTGGGGGGCTTCCTTGGGCAGAGGGACCCCCAAGAACTCTGCCACACCCTGGAGGCAGTCATGAAAGGCCTTAACGAATGCTGAGGGGTCATCGTCCTGGACGCACCGCCCCCTCACCCACCCTTTATTTTTTTTACAGACCGAGGGGAGTCCGGGCCCTGGGACACAGGTGCAGACAGGGGCCCTGGGACACAGATGCAGACAGGGGCCCTGTCCCCCTTCTAGCCCCCTAAATCCAAAGCCGAAGACAGGTCCAACGGCTGTTGAGGGGGAGGCATTGGTGGTACAGGAGGAGGTGGAGGGATCTGAACAACTAGTAGGACCTGGACCGGGGGAGGGACCGGCACTGGAACCGGCTGCGCTGGAGTAATGGGAGGGGCCCAGGGGAGGAGGCCGGTGAGGTGCCACCTGCAGGATGGCCTCCTTCACTACATCCTTCAGGAGCCCCTTCATCTGAGGGGAACGCATGAAGAAGAAGCACTGGAAGAAGCGGTCCTTGCAAAGCCGCCGGGTCCCTAGAGGCCCGGCCTTCCGGAGCGATGGGCCTCCGCTCCTAGTCAAAGCGCTGATTCGCCTGAGGTGTGTAGCCATAAAGCTGCGATGGCTAGATGTATCCCAGAGGAGACCAGATGCCTGTACCGCACAATCCGCTGCCGCTTCCAGAAGGAAGGGAACTGGGATCATCACGCAAAGCCCATTCAATGGGCGAAAGCACGGGAGGTATCCAAGTTGGAACCAAGGCGGCCGCCGGCCTGGCAGGCTCCACCACGTGCCTGTCATTTGTAAGCTTTGTGCCATGCCCTGGGTGGGAGGGAGCGAAGGCCCTGAGCCACGAGAGGCCTCAGCTACGGAAGGATACAGCTCAGGTCCTGCAGCTTAACGTCAACCTCAGAGATCACTCTGGTAGGCACGAAGCCCTTGGCCGCCTGGCCGGTAGTCGCACCGCCATGACAACTTCAGAGCGAGCTCCGGTAGGCTGGAAGCCCTCGGCACCTGTGCCAGTACCTGTGCCGTATCGAGCTGAAGACAGACTCTTGGAGGTGGCACTCAACGATCACATACCCCTTTGGGTTTGAAGAAGAGTACGAACTTGATTGCCCTTCAGAGGACAGCCCGGTAGGGCCCCTGAGCTCCCCAGCTTGGGAACCGGCAGCCAGGATGGCCTCAGGTTTGTCCCTGGAGTGCTCAGAAGAGCCCCCGGGCCGCTCAGCCTGGGAGCCGGTAGCCTTAAAGGCCTCGCCCTGCCAGAAACTGAATCCAAAGAATCCCTATCCATGGGAACCCCAGGAAAGGAGTCGCTGTGGAGGCGTGCTGAACAGAGGGCCTACCTTGCCCTGACGAGAGGTCCTACGGACGAAGTCCTTAAGGTGGGGCAGAGGAGAAGTGAGGAAGATCCCCCTCCACCGCGACAACCGATTCTTCAATGCCCTGTGGCCGAGAGCGCTGCAAGCCAAACACGTGCCCCAGCGATGGTCGGGCCCCCAAACACTCAAAGAGTGCATGGGGTCTGAGGCCGGGAACGAAAGGTCGCATGAGGCACATCTAGTAAATCCTTCTGCAGCCAACAAGCGCCGGGGAGGCGAGGCACTGAAAGGAAGTTAAGTAAGATTGAAAAAATAAAACGGGGAGCAAGCGGAAAGCTAAAAAAGTCTCTGTGCTAGCTGCCATGTTCGACACCGTCCATGCGGAAATATGGACTGGGGTGAGGCGCCAGAGGGCAGGCCTCGGTGGGGCGTTCCCACGCCCAAGGCCACACGCTATTCTAAATTTAAAGGGGAAGGTCAATTTTTCACTGCCAAATTTTCCGGTACCATCCCCATGTTGGGGTATGCCCACAAGGATGGAGGAAAGGGGACAGGACTTATGAGAATGACTAGCACACCACACAGACCTAAGCACACTGCACTTCTCCTATGCAGGCACTTCTAAAAAAACTCCTCACCCCGCCAATACAGCTACACCTGTAAAAGAAAAAACAAATACCACTCCTTGGTTTCAACAAGGTCGTCAAGCTGTCCTGTATATTAAGTTAACGTAACGTGCACCCACTCCACACATCGAATTCATAGCACTGATACACAGCATCATGTACAGAATACATCATCACACCCTCCCAGGCACAATCCACATCTTGAGCTACAGTCGGCAAACTCCAGCAATGACATTGGCCGTTGTGATGGACTGTTGGATGGGTATCGCTATCATCACATGGACACAAGTAGCCAGATACCAGACACTACCTACCAGTGCACCTCAGCGCAATCTAGCCACATGCACAAGCTTGCATCAACGTCAGTTCTGAGCATTCCATCTGCCCCACCTTCCACCTGCTAACACACACAGGCAATGTGCACTCAAGGTTTCTTGCAGTCTGTCTGATATCAGAGCTGTGCACCGATTGCAATTTTAGGCAAGAATACAGCACTGCAAAGTCATCAGCAACTGACAATTAAAAAACGAAGTAAAACAAAACCTCAATCACCACCACTGCTCCATTAAGATAACGGTATTTCTTAAATCAAATAGACAACTGTCAACAGGAAACCACCATCACACTTTCTTCACAGGACTCCATAAAAGGAACCTTCAGTGCGCATATCTTCCAAGAAAGGTTGCATACGTGTAAACTGAAGAAATTAGGCTTCTAAAAACGTTCTCTTAATTAGAAGAATGATGCTTAAAATCTTGCACAGCTGCAAAAAAGAAATGGAGTCACCTTGGCTTTGAAGGAATTCTGCCATACTACCTTTGAAACGTGTGACAACATACCTAGACATTGGATAAGTGGATACGGGTGGGAAAGGGAAATGGCTTCAGAAAGTCAGGAGTGTGGAGTTAAACATCAAAGCCAAGGATTTTGGGGCAGAGCCCCCTAGGAACCACATTTTCCGGCACATCTAGCAGATGCAACCTCAGTCTGCCATAAGAATAAATGCAGGGGGTATCTAAGATCCACTAGGTTCATGCAAATCAATGGGCTGAAGAGTGTTTATGTAATTCAATACGGTGCTCGAAGCAGAACCTGGAACCGAAAGCGCAGATGACACTAATCCATGCTCATAATAATGCAGACCTTCAATATAGGAACCAAATAAGAGCGGGCATTGCGCCCCACCACACATTATCGAACCTACAATCCATTCCTACCCTGGAAACAAACCCTTTTAAGCAGCCACCTCACTCAGGTAACCTACCCCACTTTCTGTCCAATCATCCTGGATCTGTTATCGGAGGTCAATCTGAAACGTGGCTAGTCTGTAAAGAATCCATAGAAACAGGACCTCACCAACGGTATGTATTATACAGCCTAATCATCTGAAAGAGTAAAGCCGTGTCTGGGGTCCAAAACCGGAATTGCAAGAGCTAGGATAGGCTTCAGACACGTTAAGCGGGACACAATTCAAAGCCCCATTCATCGCCCAACGCATATGCACAGATTTCCGGTCCCATGCCAGGGACCAGGAATCTGCAACCAGTAAATGTATCCACTACAAGGCAATACGAGCCCTTCAATTCAGAAATGCAGTCTTAATAACAGTGCAAAATTTGAATCAGAAATAGCACAGATGGTCACGCTTCCCTTTTCCCTCAACCGAACTCGACTGCTATCCTCCATAAATGGAACATTACCCTGCACTTAAAGTCTACACCAAACCTCAGCACCTGCAACAAGCGAAATGGCCCAAAATGTTGCCCTCACAATAGCGACGGCCGAAATGCCCGAGTTTATTTTTTTTAAACACCCCCTTTACACCACATATATATGCGGGGGTTATGGGATATTATAGTAATATGGGGGAGTTGCTGGGGGTATGCCCCCGCATATCTGTGTGGTGTAAAGGGGGTTTAATTAAAAAATAAAAAGAAAATCTGCATTTTTCTAGCCGTTGCAATTATGTGTTGTCGCAGTGATCACATAGATCCGAACAAGCAGCAGCCAAAGACTTCCCAAACTCTGAGACAACAAATAGATGCGAATGAGCTCCATGAACCGTGTGACAAAGTCAGGGATCCGACCCCATCAAGAGAGGATGTGAACCCCCCTCAGCATGGGGCATGGGGCAGAAGGCCAAACAGGGTGTTCAACTGAACCAGTCTTGCCCCAGAGACTGGTGTAGTGTGGATGGCCCCAATATTTGTACCTTTTACCTGTGCCTGTCTACATATGTCAAGTACCACTTCTCGCTACATACCTCTTATGCATAATGCTGAGGAGTGTTTCTCTTTGTTCCTTCCATAGGACTGCAGTTTACAGAAGCCCTTTTGTTACTATGTGGATTTAGAATATATAGTGAGATTCAGAAGCAAGCTGCCCACGTAGACGGTTTAACCTGAATGTTGGGTTTTGAAAGGAAAAGAAGAGCTAGACTGGAAGGGCAAAAGGGCTTATAGAGCTGCTGACAGTTCATCTTACTTCTTATTAAAAGAAGACTGCTCTTGAAGTGTGCTGCCTCTGCTTCCGTGGGAACACGATACCTTGCAACAGATACACAACATCAAAACTCACTGGGGAAAGAAGCGTCAGAAAGCAGAGAAGCAATGAAAAGTCGCACTAGTCAGACTGGCAATCTGGACGCTGAGTGCAAGGAAGACACAAACCCATAAATATAGCTATATTGCCCATGTGTGCTTTGCACTTTTTAGAAATGAAAAAGCCGCCATTTCTTCTTTTTTTTCGATGCAAGAGGTAACTGATGTTATAATGGGAATAATCGGGGTTAGTCGAAAAAACGAAAAGTAGAAGAAATGCCATTTGGAGGAGGAATAAGGATTAAATAGCATCAGGCTAGAGGTAGGGAGGGGGAAAGAGGCCACCATATGAAATATGGGAGTTAGGATGGGGTTGGGGACCAAGTTGAGAGTGTAAACCTGTTCACATAACCAGGTTATCCTGCGGATAACTGGGGTTGTAGTAGAAAACTGGATCAGGAATGAAAGTGCGTGACATCAAAATAACTGCGTTTATTTGTGGGCATTTACGGATAACTAGGGTTATTTGTAGTACATTGCAATTAGAACTGCGGTTATGGGGAAAAATAGGAGTTCGAAAAATTACAATACAAAATGAAGAATTTTACAGCTACGGTGAGGTGGGGGGTAAGAGTGTGGCCAAAGGAGATGGGTTTAATATGGAAAGTGGACATGGCCGATGGCACTGGCTAGTAGGCCCGACAGACATGTATAGGCGGTCTTGGCCATCTAGAGGGTCCAAAAGAAACATATTGGGGGAACACGTACAGTGGCTATGGTGAAGGCCATGGCTGGTGGCCCGGTGGCGTTTTAAAATATACACAGCGGCACAGCCAAAGGCTGTGCTCAATGGATAGGGCTAAAGGCCATGGCAAGAGGGTCTGAAAGACATAGTGGCCTACACCAAAGGCGGTGGCCACCTAGAGGGTCTAAAAGAACCATTGGTGGACACGGCCTAAGGCCAAGGCCATGGCCCGTAAAAAAAAAAAAATGATGGTATAACAAAACCCTTGCAATTCACTGAAGGAACCTTAGTTAAGGTGCAGTTAAGTTGCACATATTTAGCGCAAAAAAATACCTTGAAATTCATCAGATGTGGGAAGTCATGACCACCTTAACTCAGCGCGTTCACGTTGCAAAATCCATGAGCATATACATATTATAATAGGAGGGATTCACAATGACATACAAAATGGCTTTATGGGGCACATAGCCTTATGGAGGACATCAACGGGAGCGTGGCGAGTTAAGCTGGTCATGGCTTCCCACATACGCTGAATTTCAAGGGTTTTGTTGCGTTAAATCTGTGCAACTTAACTGCATTTTAACGAAGGTTTTAAAATAAACATATTATATATATATACAGGTTGAATGTGAATTTGGCTAAGACATTTATTGATAAATAAAGAGGGGTTGGGAAAATGCCTCGCTGTCCCTGCACTAGAGGTGTTTCCCTAACCAGTCAAAATTAAGGATCTGTCAGTGACGGAATGTCGAAAACAAAATAGTTCTGTTTCCAAAGTACTATTCTGACCCTCACATTCTAAAGAAATGAACTCCAAGGTGAAAAGTATAATGCCTTGGGCCTTCAGTGCTCTAGAAATGTTCAAACGGATAAAGAAATCGATAACACCAACAAAAAGTTTACCGAAATGGCTACTTACTGCAGAGGGTACTTCCCTTCCCCTGGATTCAGTGCAACTCTCCTTTGAATTCAAAAATAGCACATTTTGGTCCAGAACGCTGCTATTCCAATACAGAAGCTCCTTCGGTATCTTTGCTCCGAGGATGGATCTTTTCCTCTCGTTTCCTCTCACTCTTTTGGATATCAGTATTGACTTAAAACGCTTTGCTTTCTTACACATGAGCTTCCATACAAACAGGAGTTACTTCTCTGGATGTTAACAAAAAGAAAAAGGTCTCTTTAGGGTTGTAAACCTGTTTCAGAAATAGGTTCCTTGTCCTTCTCCTCCGAGTTCTGTGGTTTCTGGGTAGCCCTGATATTTTCTTCTCAGGACTTTTCATTCACCTCTTTAGATGACCCAAAAGTAGTTCACAAACAGTTTGTCTTTTTACCTTTTTGTTTTGGAGATACCTGGTAAACTCCCCTGCCAGGGGTTTTGATCCTTAGTCCCTTGGATCAATACTGCCTTTCTGGTTATTATTAAATACTCCTTAATTAATACTAAATACTCCTTAATTTGTCTTTGCCTGCCATTTATCCCTCTAAGGACTTCCTTTGTTCACTCGCACCTGCCTTGTATACTCCCCTGCCAGGCTTCCTGGAATCACACTCTTGCAATTGCCTGGAATACTCTCCTGCTAGGGCTTTTCATGTGTGTGCCCTTTGCCCGTTGCTCACAATTCCACTTTGGATAGTTCACCACATTAGCTTATTGGCCAATACACACTGTCCATATATATATAAGTTGCCCTACTAACTACTTACTGAAAAAAACGATGCTAAAGGACGGTTCTGGTTACAGTGCCCTACTTAAAACCTATCAAATTCACAAACAATGTTGTTACAGGGACTTTATGGTTCAGTTGCTCTAACAAAAACCTATCAAATACAGTGCAACTAGTACGTGAAAGGATCATTATACTTTGCACTAATAACAACCTATCCATATTATGGTTACAAGTAAAATCGAAAAACCCCAGAAATTCACCAGCTATGGTAAGCTAAGCAACCATAACTCGCCCCACCACTATGCACTACTAAGACTAACACCCATGACATCAAACATGACATCACAAAGATCATTATCTGCACCCTCTCATGAAACATAACCGGAATGCTAAAAACTCTTCATCCCGCCGAATAACAGCTGCCATACCAGCTCAACAGACTGGAACAAAGGATTCAGTCTCGACTTGAAAGTCCTTGCACAGGAGTCTTCTTTAACCCAATCCCCTCTCCTACCACAACTAATTCCCAGCCCCATGTCTTGCCACATGACACTACTCACACAGTCAACCCTACATTTACCAGTGATCTGCCTACAAAAAAACACATTAGTGGAGCAATGGCACTAATTGCATTTCTAACTCCATTTTACACACGCACACAAGCCCCAACCCAAATGCCCACCCACAAGACAAACCCAGATGCACTGCACAGACTTCCTAATGATTGATCTCGTCGTCTCCAAAACCCACTTAGAAACGTACTGCCACCCAGGACTCGTTACTTCCTGCCTGCAGGCTTCAACACCTCAGGACACACATCCACCTCTAATCTAGACCAAAAACAATCCTGCACTATTTTTCTTGCTGAGCCATACACAAGGAGGTTGCCAACATGGCGATGTGTGTTATACACAACCACTTTACAAGTGCACTCAAAAAAAGTAGCGGAACTGTGACCCCGGCGGGGGCTAGGGCAGGCATTAAGGTAGCAAAGTGCAACACATTTTTCAAGGGTTGCAGGGATGCTGGTTGACAGCCAAATGGAGTTGAAACAGATTTCAGTTTAGCTGCAACTGCTGTGGAGTGGTAAAGTGGAAAAGTGTGCTTTAGCTTCAAAAAGAACAGCTCCGGAATGGTAGAAATGGTTTCAAAAAGTAGTGGAATGCCGCTCCCGCTCACTTCGATCACGGTTTACAAGAGCTTTATGCAATGCCCTGGTATCAGAAAACCAGGTGGTGCTGTGAAGCAGGATTGAGGTGTTAGGTGACAGTAGGCTTGTGACCCCCAGTACCGGAAAGAAGGCGATGCAGTAGGGCCTCACATTGCCTGTGTGGTATACCTGGCAGCCTGGCAACGCATCACCCACGCTTCCAGTGTTGAAGGACAGCAGTGCGACAGAACAGAGATTATGCCAACAAAGGCTTTAAGGGAAAACAAGAACACACTCTGCTTGAGCTTGCCCTGTATTCAAAGCGAGAGAAAGGCCTTCTCCAAAGGGCGAGAATCCCCATTGGGAGAAATGCAAGACTCAAAGCATCTCTTTACATCTGTAATTTCAAGGGCAGGGATCCTGCTGCCAGGGAGCTCACCCTTCTGTATCTAGTTTAGAAGAATGCAGGGTTCCCATCTCAATGCAACACGCATATTAATCTACTTTTCAATGTTCCACGCTTCTTTCATTCTGTTGCTATAGTAGCAGTCTTTCTGACACTAGTCTACAAGTCAGGAATTGTAGGAGTGGAACCCTGAGCACTCAGTGCTGAGCACTGCATGAGGACAAGTGGCCGTCCTGCTTTCTGTGCAGAATCCTGGTCCATCAGGAATTTGGAAAGGTTAGGACTAGATGCCTCTAACAACCGAGGTACCGAGTCCTTGTCCCAGTGTGAGACTGCTCACCTTTTGGAGTGTTGTGGAAATCTCCATTGCGACAAGACCACAGCTTGTGAGTTCTCCCAAATTCTTCATTTAGCCTCCAAGAAACTTCAGCCTCCCAACTTATTCAAACACCCTATGTTCATTCACATTCTCTTGTCAAAGTGTCTATTCTCAACTAGGCCATTAATGACGTCTAGACTTGGCAGTCCCAGAATTGCTATTCTTGAGTTTTGTTAGAGAAATTAACCCTATTCGTGGACACCAAAAAGTCACCATGCTTCAAGATGTCTTACTGACGACAGCCCAAGTACATCATACAGTAGCACACTACTTCTGCAACTGCTTTAACGTAACTTCTCCCTTTTCCTAGTGATGCCTTAGAATGTACCCTCTAAATTCTATGACCTACCTTTAGCTGAACCAACATGCCCTCAAACCATCACAAACTTAATCCTCCTACTTTTAACCTGCCTCTCCTCTGCTTGAATCCCTGTTCATGCATAAGTATGCTATGGCCACCCAACCCTTCACTGCACCTCCTCCTCTTCCTCCACAGACTACAGTCTGGATATCCTGGATGCAGGCACAATATGTCAACTTCAGGACAAGTCTCATAACTCCGAGACCAATACCATGGTTATGTGGTATAGCATAAACACTTTCTACATAACTTCACACATTTCCAGGAAAAATGCAGTGGCACCTCCTGTGGTAAATCCTTTAATCTCTAGAAATACATCATGCCACAGAAGAATCCCTTGACTTGCTTTAAGAAATCTAGGCTTCAGTCACATCTAGCCTTATGGTTTAATCTCACGGGCAAAACCAGCCTCCACATTTGGAGGTTGAGAGGCCAGCTTAATAGTAGATTCAGAGTGACCCCCTTACCCCACCCCAGGGCCTAATTGGTGTGCCACAAACCTTATCCTGATGTTTCATGAACAACTCATTTACTAATGCCTCACATTACCATGCATGACCATATGTGCCAGGGACACTGCTGTATTTGCAGGTTACATCCTACAGTTGTAGTACACAGCACATACAGTATTGCCAGGTAGGCTTTTATATGTCCATGTTCATACTAACTTGCCAATATGCAGAGGTTAGGTTTAGAGTGCTAAACAGTGGCTCTAGCACAAGCCCCATGGACTCTTCTTTTCCTGTACTCATTGAACAGATTTTTTTCCCTAGGGAGTCCTAATCCAAGGTCTCACAAGGGAGGCAATTTTGTTGAGCCTTCTGGGAGACCTCAAACCCTTAGGTATCCAGTATCTTCCTAAGCAAAAAACCTTGCTCTCTTAGCTCTGCATTCCCAGAGATGGTGGCAGCAATCCTGTATACCTTGCACAATCGGGGATCAGTACCCCGATCCTAGTACAGTCTCCTAGGCGGTGCTCTTGCAGTAGAAACTGAGGTGTTCCACAGCTCGTTATTTCCCCTATAATTCAAGGATGTTACCATATATAGGCTTGGCTATGCTGTGTCCGAGAATCCAAGGGAAGAAGCAGACAAAAACATGTTTTGTCAGCATATAAAAAGGGTGTCCAGATTCAAGACAGATTCCATATCTTGGGTGTTTGCCTGGGAAGACGCCCAGGAAAGTTTGCATGTGGCAACTCTCAATGACTGGGTGGGCACCAAATGTTTGAAAGGATACACAACGTTGACTACGAGATAAGTGCACCCTTAGCTTTCAATATTATAAGATAGGGGAATCTGCACTTTGTCAATCCGTGGGACGAGTATCAAAGCACAGAGAACCCACCTGAAGCCAAAGAGCATCCTGTGGATGATCTGCTCTGGTAAGCTGCCCAAGATCATACACTTATGTTTTAGTGCTGCGAGAATCTGTAGATTCTAACCTTCTTAAATGACCAAAGGGAACAGTGAATGGTGCTCCCTCCCCTTGATGCAGAGAGCATAGCTGGCTTAGAAGCCACCAAGCCCCAATTCCTCCCAAGATGCCTAGCTACTTGTCGTGTGTGGCCTTGCAAGAAGAGGCGGGAGCACTGGACAACTGATGGCTGATAAACGGTAGAGGCAAGCGCTTGTTACAAACGTCATAGGCTGAAGAAACATCAAAGAATGTCACAGATTCGTAGGGTCCTCAGGCTTACTGGATATGAATGGCTAAGCCATCAACTACAAGCCTGGCTACTAGACGTGTGTCGGCAGCTACCAGACAGGTGCACCATAGAATAGCTTTTGGCCACCATTGATTCTGATTCAGCAACATTTCCAATTGCTTCAAAGTTGTCCTTCCTAAGTAGGCTGCTTCTTTTACACCACCAGAATTGTTACCACTAAAGCAAACACCGTCTCTACCTTTACAATGCTTACAGTGTATTTCCTTTAGAACAAAATGGTCTCTGGGACACAACTAAACTGGCCGCTACTGGCCCATTTGCTCGAGTTATTTATGTTTACACATTTCGCCACAAATGCAGATGGGGATTAGGTCTAGGTATTTACTAAGATGAGGGGCAGAGGTCTCCCCAGGCTTTTATTTGCGGTGAAATGTGTAAACATAAAAAGAATATTGTAGCAAATTTGCCTCAAACAAATTTTCTCGACGAATCCTCATAGAACCAACTGGCCAACCTTGGTGCCCAGAGGCTCACAAGGTGATCATGACTGGGGGGCCTTGACCATTAGGCACTGAATTAACTATTTTTAAAAGTTACCAGTAATTATGCACCACTTTATTTACAGCACATTAAGATATTTTCAGTAGCCTTGTGCAAATATTCTGTAGCGAACAAGAGGAAGGACTCCAACTACAGTGTGGCATGCTGATTGGATGTTTTATTCATATAAAAAGAAAATGCCTATAGAGCCCTACTGCTATGAGGGTAGTTCCCTGCCTAACCAACTAAAAATAAGGGTGCTCGTCCAAATCCAAAGAAAATAATCTCGAGTCCAAAGCCTATTCAGCTAACTGGCCCGACCACTTAGGAAAACTTAAAAAGAAGGGGGTTGGAGCAATAGCCTCGATCCTTGGCTTTTGCCTGGCCCAGCACTTTGATCGCTTCTCCAAGAAGAAGGGTTAAAATGTTTGTCACATTCTGGATCTCTTTGGAATAAGTTTTAAAGTTCATCAATGTCGCAAAACATAGTTCACAGGCTCTCTGCATGTCAAATGACAATTCTTTACAACTGATATGATATGATGTGGCATTTAGAACGTGCATGTACACAAGTGTTTCTAAGCGCGACAAGACAAGGAGGGGGAAACAAAGGGAAGAAAAAATAACAATCTTACTAGGCCTTGTGTCATTCATATTGTGCAAGTGCAGGGAAGAGGGAAGGGGAGAAGTGCCAGTGGGAAGGGGAAGTGCAGTTAACTCACAAGTGCAGCAAGCGGGTGGCTCATAAGTGCAGAGAGAAGTGACTTTAGGGTTGCAGATTCAGACCATTAAGTGCTGGGGAGCCCGGAGGCAGTGCGAGGGCAAATGGACATGCAGGAGCCTGGGCCAGAGTTCAGAGGGTGACGAGGTGATGAGTGCACAGAGCAGTCAAGTGCATCAGCAGGGGAGAGGAAGAGAGAAAGTGGAAGCGAAAAGAAAGGTCTTGAGTTGCTTCTGGAACCGGAGGTGGTTCTGCTAAAGTTTGAGAGAGGCAGGGAGGCTGTTCCAGAGCGAGGCCCCAGCCGAGGAGATCGATCTACCCTCAACTCTATGCTTGGAGAAGTGTCTGACCCTCAGAGTTCGAGGTAGATGAGCAGAGAGCTTGAGAAGGAAGATGTTCTGGAAGAGAAAGTTGGAGGTAGACCGGTCCCAGGCCCCAGAAAGCTTTGCAGATGATGCAGAGGATCTTGAACTTGATCCTTGCAGCAACGTGGAGCCAATTAAGAGATTTCAGAGCTGCAAAGATACGATCCCTGGGCTTGAGGCCAAGTACAAGTCTTTCAGTACTGCTCTGGATAAATCGTAAAGGCTGAAGAGTAGAAGCAGGAAGATTTAGAAAGAGGCTGTTGCAATAGTCCAGGCTAGAGAGGACCAGAGCTCTGGAGACCGTGAACTTCTGGGAGAAGGTTAGAAAAGGAAGAATAACTGAGCAGATCCGGCTGATAGTTTGACTTCTTAGAGATGTGAGGAGAGGAGGGTGGAGTCAAAGATGACACCAAGGTTCTTAGCCTCACAGGAAGAGGGCCCAGAGTGGGTGGCCAGAGAGAGGGAATAAGGGAGCGGGTATCCCAATGAGGAGGATCTCAGTCTAACTGGCATTAAGGCAGAGATCATTGGTGGAACACCATTCCTGAATTGCAGCCAGACAGTCTGGTATGAGAGAAGAAGCAGAGGTGGCTGAGGGGAGTGTTAAAGAGAGCTGAGTGTCATACGCATAACATTGAAAATTGGAGCAGAAAGTAGCGATGCGGTGGGCAAGAAGTGGCAGGTAGCGCTTGAAGAGCCAGGGAGCGAGGTTAGACCCCCTGGGGAACACCACAAGTAGAGAGAGAGACAGAAGAGTGGAAAGAACCCAGTTTGACCCGAGATGGTCAGTCGGTGAGAAAGGCGGTCAACCAGGCCAGGGCCTGATCAGTAATACCAAGGTTGTCGTAGAGCCGATTGACCGGGATGGCATGGTTGACTGTGTCAAAAGCAGACGATAGATCGAAGAGAATGAGGACCTAAGGGAGATTAGAGTCAAGATTGGAGAGCAAGTCTTCATGAATGTTCAGGAGAGCAGTTTCCGGGCTTCTGGCAGCTCTGAAGCCAGACTGGTGGTCATGGAGGGAACCAACAGATTCAGTACGTAGACTAAGCTGGGAGATGGCCAGCTTTTCCAAGAGTTTGCCCAGGAATATAAATCTCTCTCTCTCTCTCTTAAGAAAAGGTTTTCAACTTGGTTCTGGGCAATGATCTTCTTTTATACTTGACGAGAACCCTCAAGGGTCGCTCTCCCTCCAGTTCTGTTCATTATATTCAGTGGTTCTTGGACCTCCTAAGGTACTCTGGCCTTCTGACAGGCTTACTTTGTCTCAGTGGGGCATCCGCCCATTCAGGATTTCTTTGCTCTCGTAACTCTGGTGACTTTCCCAGCCTCTAAGATTAATGTCTCTCAGGACTCTTTGAAGTTCACTGGCCCTTTGCTAGGCTTGCTTTAGTAGGGCCTCCTTCGGTCCTCTGTCCAATCAGGTTTTCTCGGCTCCCATAACCCTTGTGGCTTTCCCAGCCACAAATGTATCTGTTCACCCCTCCCAACAGAGTTACCTCTTTGGAGGCTGTAAGGGTGCAGAAGTACGAGTCGGACACAATGGTGAAATGGTGATTGACTTTTATTCAGGAAAAAATAAAGAGGAAAATTAACTCTCCCTAACTCGAAGAGGGGTTTCACTGCCTCTAATAAGGAACTAAAGAGTCGGTCAGACTGTACAAGTAATTAAAAAGAGTGCACCGTTGTGTTAAAATGCCTTCTATCCCTCAACCGGTCACTAATAAGAAACGGATAGTGGATCTTCTTGGTCCAGAAGAATGACTCCTGTGATGAATCCAATGGACCCCTCACTAAAGCCCTGCCTAAATTCTCCTGCCAGGTGGCCAGGGAAAGGCAGATGCTTTCTGATCCTGACCTTGGGGGCGGTGTTCTGTGGGAGGATCATCTGGGAGGAGAAAGGGCCCAGGGGGATGAGAGGACTCTGTGGGGTGAGACACAGTATTCATCTTCCTCTAAGGAAGACATCAGCTCCATATCAAAATCTGCAATGGCTTTATCTTTTTCTTCCATCACTTAAACATATAAATGTGGGAAAAACTATAATAAATCCTTAGGGATTGGAAGAAATAAAACCCCTTCCAAAAACTCCCGTAACACCCAAAGTTACAGTGAAAGGAAATCTGAGAATAGTAACGAGTAAACTCCAAAGAAGGTTATTCTGCTTTACAGCCAAATCTGGTGACTGACCCTTATGAGATTTCTTTAAAGAATAGTATGGGAACAGAAAACGGTTTAAGAATGAAAAAGAAAACAGAAAAACTAACTTTGCCATTAACGACTTCAAGTCCCATAATTCCCCCAAGTACTGGGACAAAGAAGAGGGCTAAAGAGGCACAATACTGCAGGAGTGGTCAGAATGTTAATTCAAATGACCCACACCTGAGGGAGATTGAGAGGCTTAAAGACCCTGTCACGTGCTGGCCACTGACGTGTAGGACGGGCAGAACGAGTAGTGCAAGTCATGGATGCAGCCGAAGCAGAATCTGGAGGAGAGCGAAGATGCTGGCACCACTGTTAGGCAGAAAACAGTAGCCAGTCCTAGAAGGGTCT
This sequence comes from Ambystoma mexicanum, assembly GCF_040938575.1. Taxonomy (NCBI): domain Eukaryota; kingdom Metazoa; phylum Chordata; class Amphibia; order Caudata; family Ambystomatidae; genus Ambystoma; species Ambystoma mexicanum. The sequence continues at coordinate 977,969,454 of NC_090923.1, read as the reverse complement.
GTGCCTCCAGAACCCTGAAGTGCAGAGGTCATGCAGGGGGAAGTTTGCCCTCTGGGGACCTGTTTTGCAGAGGCTGCGCAGCCGGAAGCGAAAGCAAGGGAAGCTCCTCATCCAAGTGGCGAGGACGGCAGCGGAGCAGGAGAAGCAGTCTACTGGGTCGCAAGGAACCACAGAAGCAGAACCCCTGCAAGTAGCGAGGGCATCGGACGTGCCCGCGTTACACGGTGCGATCAGAAGATAGTAGTGACCCCAGAGCGCTCCAAACCCACTCACGTGCTCAATGCAGGCGTTTGTCGAGTGACAACCACTCACGTAGGAGTGGAAGTGATTTTGAAAGTGACTTTGAATATGGAACTCAGAAAGCAACAAAAGCATTATTGGTGAACACCAAATGACAGCCGTAAGTCCTACGCAAAAAAAAATAGAACGCTCTGCAGCACGGGTAACTAAGTGCATGAAGACATGGGAACCTGTATTACAGGAGCAGACACATGTCTTAAGATAAATCTTGTGATTGAGACATTTTATTTTGACACAGGACTTTTTGGAGTCCTTTGGACTCCATGTTGGGGAAGAAAGAATTGTGTTTCAACCAATCCAAGAGAGATTGGAACATTTAAAATAAGACAGTTGGTTCTTTTTCAAGGGGAGAGTGAAACCTAGACGGAAGCTAATTATAATTTTACCCAAAGGATTTGATAAAAAGGTGGTGAAGAATATATCACGCTGTTGTAAAGGAACTTGGAAACAGAGGAAGTCACGCAGAAGCTGATGTGGCTATTGTGCAAGCCTTGCTGTTTCCCCTTTATTTAGCGGTTTTCTGAAGTGGTAGGGCCAGTCAGTTGACCAGGATTCGGACAAAAGACTTTTTGGACTTGACGCCCACCCTTCGTTTTTGTTTTGCTAGGTAAGGAACTTCCCTCATAGCGATAGGGCTAGATTTTATCGTTTTTTCTCTTTATTTGAAAAAACATTGTTAACTGATCAAATGTAGTCCTCCTCCTCCTCCTGGCTCGCCACAGAGCGCAGTAGTTACAACAGTGGGTGACATAATTACTTGTAGGACCCGTTGCCCTTTGCCTGTATATACATAGGCAATTACAAGTAAACACCAAAGATCAATCAGACGAAAATAATTAATCACGAACTTTCGCAGAGAAACTAATCTGTTTTGAAAAAAGATATTTCACAGAATTAGCAAATTATGGAGCTGCCCTGGAGTTAGCAACTATGGAGTAAAGCTTACAAAAAAGCACGTGGTGCCGTCTGTCTGCCATACCGATATTCTCCCAGGGCAAATGCCTTGGAAAAAGCAACAGATGATACTTTAACCCTCACTAAATGCGCACACACATCCATGGAAGGGGTTACCCTATTAAGTGTGTAACAAACTACAATGCAACGGACTTTCCTCAGTCCAATGGCAGTCTTTTAGGTCTTTGAGCCACGAGTGCGGCCACCTCATCAAACAAAAACACTTGGGAATCAGTATGGGTCTTGTTTGATTGAGGTAAAACTGAAGAGTGATACTTGCGCAGGGACATTTCCGGCACAGTTTCTGGGTTGTGGAAAAAACAACAGTTCGTCACCCGATTGGAGGTGAAAACCACATTAGCTAGAAAGGACAGGTAAGTGTGTGTCACTGCTTTGTCTGTGTGTAAAATCAGAAACGTATCCTTCAAGCAAAGAGCCTGGACCTCACGCCCAGGAGAAAAGCCATGTTCCATTTTGTTGCTTTTTTTATTTCATTTTGTTTCTTAAGCACATGCTCACCCAAAGGAAGCAGGGAGCTGTACAAAAAAACAATGACTAAATAAATACATAATAAAAAAAACAACACATTAGGATTAAAAAAAACAATTAGAAATATATGAAAGAAAGCCATCACTTTCCTAGGAGGACCGAAACCCTAACAGCTCTATACAGGAAAGTCTAATCTAAATGAATGGGTTTTCAAGACCGGAAAACTGAACTAGATTTCCAGACTCCGGTAGCTGCAGGGAAGGCTTGGTTTAAGTATTTGGCCTGTGTATGTAAATCAATAACCAGACCTCTAGTAGCAGCACACCTGGTCGACCTACTGCCCCCTGAATTATGGAGTTTCTCAACAAGATAACAGAATTCCCAGGACTAATGCCTTGAAGGCCAGGCAGAACAATTAAAAATGAATAGGAAACTCGTATACATAGATTAAAATGGGAGTAATGTTACAATATTTACGCCGCCCACTACCAATTGTGCCACAGTGTGCAAGAGAGGTTAGTGATCAATCCAATGGAGTCATTATGGATTCCCCACCGGAAATCTCCTCCCATGTGGCCAGGGGACGGCAGCCGCTACCTCTGATCCTGATCCCGGGGTCGGCTTTATGAGGGAGGATCACAGATAACTACCAGGGAGATGTCATGACTTCATTGGATGAGGCACAATATGCCCCTCCCCCATGAGTAAAACCCTCTGGCACCCAAAACCTTAATGGCCTATTGTCAGCTCACAGTCCCCCCTGTAGAGGAAAGCTGTTCCTTACACTGTTCTAGACAGGCCCCCACCTATGGCTCAAACGCCCACGATTCACACATCTTTTGTCTCTGATGTGCCTTTATGTGAAATACAAAAGAAAAACCAGAATACAGCTCTGGGCCCCAACTGCCAAACCCACTCAGACGAGGAGGAGGAGCAGAAGAGTTTATGCAAATTGACAGGCGCTCGCAGTTTAACATGCGGACTAGATTTTTTTCCAAACCTGCAACGAGCGGGACATTTAAAGCCGGAAACTGCACTGTCAAGTCGAACAGTGCAATAGGAGACATTGCCACCCATACTAATGCTCAGGAACGCGAGGTACACAGATGGAGCTAGGGTAATAGAGAGAACCACTGAGAAAAGAGGAGAAGTACTGCGTGCGAGCAAGAAGGGCTGTGGAGATGCTGGGAGCCACACAGGAGCTCCTGGAGGTTGGGCCGCTCGACGAGAGAGCATTCTCCAGCCTGTGTCGAGCAGGAGAGTTGGTGTGTGACTGCAGAGCCGCGCAGGACCCAGGGGGAACTCCTGCACACTCCGAACTGGAAAGAAGGGGGAAGGCGTCACACTGCAGAGGCGCAAGCAGCATCAGAGATGCTGGAAGGAACCAGTGCATCTGCCCAAAGAAGCTGGAGACCCGGGGCGTTTTGAAAAGCGCACAATCAAATGTTTGAATGCTACAATAGTGCTGATGCAGAAAATGCACACATTTTAAATTGCAGTCAAGGCAAAGTACCAATTCAGAGCCCAATAAGAAGAATGCTTGAATACAGACAAGGCAAAGTTCAAAGGCTAAGTTTGTTTGAATGCAGACAAGGCAAAGTATGAAAGCAAACTCCAATCAAGTATAGATGCACGAGATGCCAATATGGGCAGAAGATTGAATAAATATTACCATAGACAAATATACCAAGCTCCTCACAGTATATGCTGATGTGGTATAATCAAGGAACTGTGATAACTAAAGAATTTTGAAACGCATAAAGAAGTCATGGCAGGGGAGTATACCAGGTGATCTGAGAAACCTTAGGAAAAGTCCTGGCAGGCTAGTACACAAGGCAGCTGAAGTTCTATGAAGATTCCTACCATGTAGTCTGCAAAGTATCAGAAATACTACCGAAGGATAGCTACAGAACTTGTTTAAACAAGAACTTTGCGAGTCCAGGTAAGGCACCAAGGAACTATTTGCTAAATATACTTTTTTCCAGCTAATCTAAGAATCCAGGGCAAGGGTAACATGGACCAACCTCTGGATCCAAGGGTCTTTACCTGGAGGAACATTTTCTGAGGAGTCATCCTTTATGCTTTTGAACACTTTTTTGCCAACGTCAAGACAGACATTTCCTTGCACCCTTTTGATGTTTTGTTTGGTGTGAGGGTCAGAATAGGATGTTTTGGGCACAAGGACGGCTTTGTTTAATAACCAACATTCTGACACAGACAGACTCTTAGTTTCAGTTTCTAGGTAGGGAATTTCTCTTTAGAGATGGGGCTAGAGAGGTATTATCCCAACCTCTTTTTGTTTAATGAAATGTCTGATTTAAAAAATATGATAACTTTGTGTACAGCTTTAATTTCTGACCCCTCGCAGGTTTCAAAAGTGCAAGAGCACCCATCACTGTTGAATTCTGCCATTCACTAGTGGAAGGATCAAACCCTGAATTATTAAATGAAAGTCAAAATAGGAAGAAATGGTTTCATGATTCTTAGTAATGCTAAAAGAAACAGACAATTCTGATATTGTTCCGATATATGGAGTGTCATTTATTTTTTTATTTAACTTGTATGCATTTAACTTTCAGAAGAAGGCATGGGTTCAAAACATTTAGGAACAATCCAAGACAGAACAATATTCAGATCCCAGGCTGGATGGGCAGACCTTAGTATATACAACATGCAAAGTCATCTGGAATGCTGCTCTAGAATTGGATTTGATAATGTAACATTTGATTCAGAATTCAAGCAAGTCTCTAAAGCCTGTATGAAGATTCTAAATATATGTGTATTGTAATGTCCATCCTAGTTAGACCTGTAAATAAGGACCATATATTATATAATGTGCTGCTCTGGAGGTTAATGTGCTTATCCACACACCAGTGGCCAACACTGCCTCGATTACTGCATATTAGGGTGTATTTCTGCTTGAAAAGAGCTACTTTCTCAGACCGAAGAATTATATAACCCGAGCCGTAAGGGACCAGACTACTAAGGACATCAACTGTCAGGATAGATTCAGAACTAGTGACCGTTTCTGGGAGACCAGAACAAGGTTGAATGGAAATACGCAGGTAGCACAAGATCGCTACAGAAGATCCAAAAAAACTCTGGAAAGCGATATGGAAGCAATCAGAATCAGCCAGCAGCAAAACGCCGTTTTTCAATATGTGCAGTACCTTTGTTAATAGTGAAAATAGTGGAAAGTAGGAGTATGACCATCCCAAGGTAGCAGGAATATGTCCCCAGAGTCTATCCTTAGCCACCTCCAAGAGGCAAGCAATGGGCACTTCCCATTGCCACTGGGATCTAGAAAGATCTGCCTGAAACGTGCACACCATCACTGGTTCCTATTTGTGTGGACAATATTGTGCTCTTTTGTGTTTTTACTAACTTATAAAAGGAACCACCTTGCTGTGCCTAGGATATGCTATTTTAATCTTTTGGACAGTGTCCGGTTTCTACGTCTGTATAATGCTTTCTTTTATGGGTGTGATTCAGAAGTAAAGTAAATATTGAGGGATCAAACCAAGCGGACCATCAAAAGAGGGGAGCGGGGGGCCTCTGTGCCAAATGGTGTCTGGGCCGCCTTCCCCTTCCAGGTCACAACCACATATTCTGCAAGACTCCAGGCTACTACAGCAGTGAGGGTTACCCTGCCCCCTGCCCAAGAGTCCAACACAAGCACACGTAGGCTGTTTTATGTTAATGCAATTATCAAGTGGTGCAGTGATGAATACATTAGCTCTTTGGAACTTGTTTTGTAGTGTACTACCGCAGTACTGATTGTGCTTGAGATGTGCAGTCTTCATGACGCAGGCCTTGTTGGCTATGGGCAAGTCTTGCTTTTAATTATGCTTCTAGACTATCATAAAAGCTAATGGTGCTGCTAAAGCTCCATTTAGACAGAGAAGGAATTAAGAACATGCATAATTGGATGTGTACAGAAATAGCGGGGGTGCCGTACGTCAGTGCAGAGGTGCATTAGCCGAGCAGTGAGGTATTCCAGTGTAAGAACAGCAGTGGGCTTGTAGATCAAAACAGAGGTGCACTGCCCGAGCTTCATGTGGGGGCTTAAGGAAGAGGCCCAGCAGGGGAGTCTGCAGTTTAGCAGAGAGACGTCAGGTCTCAGTATGGAAAAAACAGGACACCTGCAATTTACTTCGGGAACTTCCGGCAGTTGGTGTGCCAGGATACATGCAATGCATATAAATGGCCACTTCGACAAAGCTCCAGAAAGGGATCTGTGGGATTACATCGACCACGGTTATTTTGTCGTCTTCTAATTCAACTCTTGAATGGTGGCTTGTTTTTAATGGGGCTGTTCCCTACACATACCCCACTCCTTCTCCTGCACTATACACACATTTATATATTACTCTCTACAAATAGGCAAATACTCCCAAAAAATACAAATAGGGCATAAAAATACTCCCAACAAAAAATGGAAAAAGACACGTACGTAGAACCTTGCACCCCCGCTTTCACCCACGTAGCTTAATGGATAGGTTTTGAGCCCGCTTGCCATTTCCTGGGATGTACGCACGTTACTATGAACGTATGCAGGCATTCTGATTGATTTACGTTATGAGCTCCGAGTCAGAGTGGAGACGTTTTATACTGATCGCCGCATTTACAAGTTTTGTGCACAACAGAAGGCGACTGTTAAAGAGGAGTGGCACGATTTAGACTGCCTAAATATTTTCACTTGTTACAGGCTAAGGACAAAGCAACAGCTATTGGTGCATCGTAACAACCTGTTTCCATTCCTCTCCGAATACTTAAGACTTCAGAACCTTTGATGAATTTCCAAAAATATAATTAATAATCAAGATGGAAAGAAACATGTCGGGTCTTTTTTGTGTTATGAACATGTGAAAAACTGATATACTAAGCCATGACTAGGTCTTCCAGTCACTGAGAACATTATATTTAGCAGTGTTATGATTTTTTGTCACTGGTTATAGTATGTTTATTTTTGTTAATGAATATATCACTGTGGGAGATTAGTTTTTCTGCTACATCATTTTATTGTTGTAGGTTTGTTTTTTATATATTTTTTTGCAAAATGTTTTTGATTATATTTAGACGAATAGTATGTATAGTATGTTGTTGCTGATTGAGTGTAGTATGGATGGAGTGTTGTGGTGATGTGAATGTGTTTTGGTTTGTTAGATTGTGCACTATGAAGAGGAATATTCATTAATTGTATATTTATGATGTATGGGTCTTTCTAATTTTTTCTATATTGACATATGTTAATAGATTTTATTATCCTAATGGTAGTTTTTATGACCAAATAAATGTATTCTTATAAGATCTATATGAGAGTGAATTGAATTCTTTCACTTCTGAACATGAGATAAATTGTTTTACCACTTTTGGTGGGGATATGCAACAGTTGCTTTTGTTTTGCTCTGCCTTACACTTAAATTGAAGAAGTTGAATCCCGACCTCTCAGTTTTTATATATATGAGTGTTTCCCAGGTGTGGTCGGGTTTCATTTGAACCTGGTGTTCCTATTTGTGTTTGTTGGAGCCGTAGTGCACATAATACAACAAGAAGAAAGTAATATTATTACTGCCTGATCAGAACAAGCAAACATGTATCTTTTAATGTGCATGAATAACTAGAAGAAAGAAAAAATTGTTACAAAAACATTTCAGTTTTCCAGTTAAAACATTTTACTCGCTTATAAAATACTTCCATTGGGAATTGGACATACATTTGTACTCTAGAAAATCATTTTACTCCCAACTTTAAAAAATACGAAGTAAAATACTGCCACTTAAAAATCGCGCATGCGCGTATTCCAAAATGGCAGAGAGAAATGACGGAGGGGATTCACATATGGAGATGCCCATTGTGTCGGGTACTTTTGGATTGCTACCAGCTCACCCCAATGACACGGCCATTACTTGCCGCTCTTCACACAAACTTCGCAACTTTCTCTCACTCTCCCCAACTGATCAAGAAGGCATGCTGAGTAGGCTTATGATCGACCTTGTCAGTCCATCTGTCCTTCTCACTCCCCATCGAAGCGTTCTTTCCCTCTTCCTTCCAACACATTGCAGCTCTACTTGCACGCACCCCTCTCTATTTTCATACAATTCTCTGTTACTATTCCTTCTTCCTTGACGGCACCCCTCGTCTCTCTCTTAACGAAGGTAACTATTGCCCTTGTGGGTGACTTACTTCGCAAACCTCCCCTATTGTCATTCCTTGGTTCCCCTTCACAACAGGTTATCACACATCTCTTCTAACCCTCTTGACCTTCTCTTCACTCGTGAAAACTCAGCACGAACCCCCGCCCCCTCCCTCCCTTGACCACACTTGGACCAGTTTATTAGGCTGAGAAATAGGCCTTAGCCACTGGCTTCACAGACACGTGCAATGATGACATCGAAAGAGTGGACATTAAGAAACTAAACTGTCTAGACAAACCCTTTTGTCAGCACTTCCATGATTGTGACATTTCCCTCGCATTTCCCTTCCTTTCCTATAAGTTCCTCGCTTCGGGAATCAAAATAATTGCTTAAAATTCACTTGTTTTAAACTTGCTTTTTTATATTGGATCTGTTATTAAAATCTAATTTCTTTGGGCTTATTTTATCCGTTTTTACTCTTATTATGTTCGCATTTTTATTCCTCCTTAACTAAATTAAGTGTTGGTTGGTTCATTTGTGCACAGTACCCTGCTGCTTTCAAGTGAGGAAGCACTTTGAAAGAACTCAAAATGAGCGATGAGTTAACACTGAGGTGGAGGGACAGCCGAGGAGAGAGTCGGTATATGAACGCTTTGCAGCAGACGCAAACGAATGGGACATGCAATATTTCCTTTGCGGTCTAAGGGATTGGACAAGCCTACACAATAGGAGCCATTTTATGTCGGCACAGGTACGTTACACAGGCAAGCGTCGTGGACTCGGCCGTGAGGCTTGAGCTTTCAAATCATTCAGATAACAGGAAGTGAAAGGCACTCCTCCTGGTTATTGGACAACAGGCAGCAAGTTATTTGGGAGAGGAGTTTACCTTGCATGTACCATGCAAGTGAGACTGTGCTGAACATCACTGTGGCATTGCTGAGGAAGCAATACCCCTTAAATGAGACCGCATCCACAAAGGAGGAATCTCGAATACCTGTTTGCCCTTGTTTAGAAGGACCAAACAGAAAGACACCTGACCAAGCAGACATGGTAGCGAGCGACAGGAAAGTGGTCCATACTAGGGCACAAGTCTAGAGACCACGGGGGTGGGCGGTGTTCGCCCACTATTTCAGAGGGCAGACATCATCCCCTCCTGTATGTTGTCACGTAATTAAAAGCTGACCCCAATTAAACAGTGTCTGTGTGGAGATTCTATCCATTATCGCGCATGCAGGTGGGAGGTAAGACGGTTCGTCACAAACACCCTTGAATTAACTCATTATGAGGCTAACATGTATTATATTAATATTCTCCTATACAATACATGTTTTGTTACAGATTCTTAGACATGAAAGGTGCGTGCCTTTTATACTTAGCAATGTTATAGGGAAACCTGTTATCTTGGCAAGTGCTTATTTTCCATCTGCACTTCCCATTGTGTACATTATCTTCCCCTCTCACCTTTTATTTTTTTAGGTCTTGAGCCCTGTTACATATTAATTCTGACAAAGGAGCAAACGCGCCAATCGAGCGCTTAAGAGTCTGAAACAGTCATTCCAATACTAAGAAAGAGATGGGAGTAGCCTCCACCAATAGAGCAACAGCCAAGTTTATTACGAAGAACGTATTTGTGGCTGTGTGATGGACCACCAATTGGCCACAGCATGATTCACCATTCCCAATGAAGAGCCTGATAGACTACTCTTGTTGTACTATATTTAATTAGGTGGTTCAATATAGGGCTACAGATGTCACGTTCGGTTTACTTCTAAGCACTTATGTACTCAAAATTCAATTTATTCACCGTAGTGACTAGAGTACTCTTAGTCCATAGTCCCCTTTCCGCCATCCATGTGAGCGTCTGCCAACATGGGGACGGTAATGGAACCTTTGGCAGAGATAAATTGAGCTTCCCCTTTAAATTTAGTATAGCGTGCCCCCATCCGCCGAGGCACCGCCATCTGGCACTTAATCTCAGTCCCCTTTGAACACATCGGACGCTTAATACTCGAATACTCTGATTACATACTAGCCACTGGCATACTAGTGGGGAAAGGCGGGTGGGACCCATGGAGCAAAGGGGACTATGGACTATGAGTATTCTAGTCACTACAGTGAGTAACTTTAATTACTCATATGTTCCTGTCCCTGTTCCTCCATCCTGGTGGGCGATTCCACCGAACAAGAATATAGGGTGGAGCTGTGATAACCTGCCTCATATCTACAACGAAGCAAAAAGCTTCTTCAGAACTGCCTGACCAAATTCTGCATTGCACCTCGCGAGCCGTTTGAGGAACCGGGGAGTAAGTCCGCTGCACGCAGAACAGCTGTCCGAGCCGTGATCTTTGCCGAGACAGTGAAGGCAGAGCTTGTGCAGGTCCCATGCTGGAAAGGATCCATCGCTAGGAGGGCGCCTACTGAAACCAGCCAGGGCTCACATCAGCCGGGGAGGGGCGAGGCACCAGAGACAAGTGTATAACAACGTTTGTAGGAATTAAAACATATACAAAACAATAGTGGGACAAAGGTCGGCCGGGGAAGAAACGCATGGAATTAAGAGGGAAAAAGGCCTCAACCACCAGCGCAGGTGAAGCAGGTTGGCTCCCGTCGACGCAGAAAAGAGGACTGGGGTGTGGCACCGGAGGGCAGAGTAAGGGGAGCACATGCTCCCACAACCACACCCCTGTGTGCAGCTAAGTTTAAAGAGGTAAGACTTTTTTGGTGAAAAAGGTTCCGTTCCTGTCCCTATTGAGGGATGCCCATACAGCATGGAGGAAAGTAAACGGGGCGTCAGAGTAACATACATAACAAACAACCACAACAGACACGCAGTCACACATACACATTTATTTTTTAAACAAGTTTTCTTACCTGTTCCTCACGAGCGATACTCCTTCCTCTCCCAGGCCTCTGGCTCACAAAAGGCACACAGACAGGAAGCAGGAACCATCACTGCACCCTGTCTAACGTACCATCGAGTGAGCCGGCGGTGCATTGCGCCATTTGCATTAGGCCCCTGGACCTAGGACAGCGGGGAACCTCCCCTGCACTGCGGGGGATGTGGGAGCCCCCCCAATACGCCAGTGATTCCGGGAGCTGTTGAACACCTTTTCAACTGAGATTAGCTACTGACCAAATATAGGGCCAGTTCTTCAAACAGATTGCTGCCCTGGGAACACACGCTGTGTTGGGATGTAGGATAAGCATATGGTGGAACACTAGAAAGAAAAGCCCAAGACCGGGAGAAAAGTACAAAGCTGAACCTTGGAACTGTAAACCCAAGCACGTGGCCTGGAAGAATGGCAAGTGAAAACATTGTTTTTTCGTAATAACTTTTTTTGAACTGTGCAGCTGGCAAAGACAATAGAGACAATTGGGCAGGGGGCCAGAAACCAGCCAAGATCCTTTATGAGGGAAAAGAAATCTTTTCACAGACTTGGTCTGACAGAATGTGTGTTATACAAAAAAAAGGAGTACGTGGTAGGGACAGACTTCCGTTAGAGTAGCCTTATGACAGAGGACTGATTTTTGTTGTGATACTATGACAAGAACCCTTTCAGTTTTGACTATTCGGTGGAGCTATAGCACTATCTACAAGCCAAAAAGAATGCATTAGAGTACAGCTAGAGGGAAATGGCACATGAGGACGGACACAAAGCTTGTAACTATTTGGTTATTTAACCACTCGTTAAGTGACAAGAACCATGTTAATCCCTATGGCCATTCCCACCCACTTCCTGCCACCTCCCCATCCAAAACGGAGGAAAGCACAGGGGCAACGCGCGTGACCAATGGGTACCCAACACTAGGCCCATTAAGGCTAGGTAGCAATACTTTGAGATGGATGGGGATGCAGAATATACTCGAACATCAATTATCAGACTGACTCAGGAAGTTAGCAAGGTACGTCTGTTTTATTTTCAATTGTCTAAAACAGGGAGTATAACGAACGTCCACTCGAGCTTCTCACTCAGTGAGTTTCATAAAAAACATAGCTTATATATCAAAAACTCATCATCATTTACCTCAATCTACGTGGCAAACTACAAAAACCTACTTGGGAAAGTGATAGGCTTAAAGGGAACATCTAGGTATACGTTCCATACTTGTCAAGGAAAGTAATTGGGTCCCTACATCAGGAGGGGCAACTAAGCCCTCCTCTAGTGCAAGTCATTATGAACGTCATCAAATACACAATGTCCCATTGGTTACAGAAACTATAGAGCGCTCTATTACGTGGCCCTCTACAATTGGATGGCACCCTTGTACCCCTCTGCAATAGTCCATTCTAGCAGCACATAGGCTGGCATCCAGGTGCTGGTGGGCTGGTCATGATCATAGCTTTACACCTAATTAACATGCCATCTATCATAACTCTTTCCGTATGCCAGTCAATTAGCCTTTGAACATGGCCTTGGAAATGTTCCTTCATGTCTGAGAATTAAAGGGAGTATAGGGAGGTACAGCTCAACTCAGTATCAATTTTCATCCGACCATGTGACTGGAGACCATGTTTCAGAGCTTTTCTGTATTTGAAATACTATTAAATGAACCTCTGACGTCTTTAATGTTCTTGCTCCTCACCTCAGACAGGAGTTTGCTCTTTTCACATGTTTTATAACTACTGCATGAACATCCAAGCTCACAGTGGCCTTGACTTCCTGATGCTGGGCCAACCAAGCCTTTCTGGAACTCACCTCTGTCATTAAGTCGCTTTCCAACTGCTCCACACTGAAAAAGCCTTTCTATTCAAGGGTCCAGACTCTGCTAAAGTCTGTCGCAGAACATCCATAGTCTATACATTTCTATGCATATACGTTGGCGCATCGCCTCAATCTATTCACTACATAGCTAGCCTTAAGAATACTTTTCCCTACTTGCGTTTACTTCATCTTTACAATTGTAAAATGACTTTGCATTTTCTTCATCGTTTCTGTAGCATGAGCATCTTCACCTCGAGCCCGAAACGTTGCTCATCTTCATCACTTCGTCTCCAGATCTCATAGAATGTTTACATTCTTCAGCCTTTTGTCTCTGTTCTGGAGGCATCAGCTCTGCTTTGCATGACATCACCAATCTTCTTTCTTGCTCATTTTCACACTTCCTCTGGGATTTCATTCAAAGGGCCATCATATTGTCGTGAGTGCATATATGGTTTCCTCAATGGGTACCTCACTTCCAGGATTCTTTTCGGTATAGGTGTTTTCACTGGTACTGCACATGTGTCATGATGCCTACCCCCGGGGACCCAGACCAAGTCCAGCAACCCCGGAAGCAGGCATCAAGTTATTCCAAGCAAGCCCAACAACCCCTGCTAGGGGCTATTTGGGTGCAGTCCTGGCGTCTATGGCGCCAGGCTCATATGGAGAGTCAGTCCTGGCGCCATAGGCGCCAGGCTCATAGATTAAAACTTACCTGATGCAGACCATGCTGAAAGAGCTCCAAAAGAGGCTTGGAAGGGACTACTTTACCTAGGGACTATTATTTTGCTCGGGTGGGGCTGGGGAGGAATACTTACCTGGGACTACTTTGGAGGCTATTTAAACCATGCCCGAAGAGCAGCACACGCTTCGCGTTATTCTGCATCCAGCAGCGTAACGCTCACCGTGCCTGCAAGTCTGCATCCAGTCTTCTGCCATGACCACCTCGAGTCTGGAGCTCCTAGAAAAAGGGAGAAAGAAGGAGAAAAGGTTAGAACAAGAGCAATACCTTTGATTCTTACCTGAATTCCCGATCCATCGCGCCTTCGAGCTGGAAGAAAGAAGTTATTTTATGCGCGCCGCCTCGCCTGCTGCAGCGCCGCGCTGAACTCACCGGCCTTCGCAGCATCTTCACATTCCACCGCATCCTTCTGCATGTTCCCGCCGCACTCCGGAACCTAAGGGGAAGACCAGAACAGCAAGGTGAGCCAAGGGAATACACAGAGGCAATATTAGTTAACCCCCCATAGACTTACCTGATTCACCACCGGGAGTACCATTCCTCTTCACGGGTCGGCGCAGCTTCCACTGCATCCTCGCCGAACCCCTGGTCCCTAAGGGGAAACAAAAGGACAGCAAGGTGAAACAAAGGGACAAACAAGGGGAAACCTCACCACCACAATAGACTTACCCGATTTTACCGCCGGAGGCATTATTCCCCGAGACTTCATACTTTCTCTCAGCGCCTGAATAAGGGAGAAAGCAACAGGTTACATATTGACATTATTTTATCAAACTGTGTTGGGTAATACAAATCCTTACCTGAATATTACCGGTTGCCACGAGGAACTCTTCGCTAGGGTCAAGCTGCAACCTGCAAGGAATCGGACAGAGTGAAAGTCAGACATTTGAACTCTTACGAACTACATACTTACGGCGTCTTGCCGGGAAGCTCAGAGTCAATATTGTTCTGGAAGTCACCAATTCCTTCGAGCCAGTGAAGCAACTGGTTACCTACGCGCCCCTGCGCTCAATGCAGGATGGAGAGCTCATCTTTCCAAACCATCAGGTGAGACTATAAGGGGACATCAATGATGATCAATGGGGAGAACAGCGGGAGTGGGGGGGGGGGGGTTAACGCTCAACTCCACGGGTGGTTAATTCCCTTTCTCCATTTGCAGAAGAATATTCCTACGGGCCAAGCAAACAAAGCTAGGTGGGCCAGTCCAGTCCGTCATTTCGGCACTACGTGTCACATTGGTGGAGACCGCAGCTATCCAGTTCAGATCGACGCCCCTGTGGGAGCCAGTCGAGCGTAACAACGTGTCCCGCACTCTGGCACCCAACATATAGGCATCATGGGGGCAGAACTTTGAGTGGGGGTACTTGGCTCCACCACTACACGCTGGTCTTAGAAGCAAGACCACGCAGAGCAACAGAGGTTTGAATCCCGGATCTGCGCTTAGAAACCTAACTGAGGTATGGTATTGGGCGCAATATAAAATAAAAAAAAACAATTAAACTAAAGTAAATTAAACACATCCTTCTGGGAGGAAGATATATGGGTGTGGCTTTTAGGCCCTCCCATGGTAGAGAGGATTCCTTTGACAGTACCGGTTAGTGATTTCTAGTATTCACACCGACATTGGGTGACCAGGAAGTTTGGGTAATGGTGGAGGAGCCCATGAGCATTAGGGGGAGGTTGGAGCATTCATGGCCATGTTTTGGGGCACCTTCTCTTTGAGCTAGGTTTATCAAGCCTAACGATCAAACTGATCTCAAAGTGCCCACCAGTGTGTTTTTAAATCAGTCTTCTGAAAGTTAATGACTTAATTTGAGCTGTAAAGGCGATAATTGTGTAAAGAAAATGTGCTAACCAGGTATGCCTTCAGCCACTCAATTTTATAAGCACTATGTGTGTCCTCGACTGAAATCCTGTTTAAATAAAATAATTGTCAAATCAAACGGTTTTGGCATGTGTATAGGTATTGGCAGTTATTACCAGTACGGCAGTGCCTAGCAAATGAGTTACCAATGCCTACACAAAAGCCAAAACTGGTGGCATTGCAATGCTGGTTTGATTTTCAGATATATACTATTGTAAATATATCTTTAGTCATGGATAAAGGCTGGGCCTTCTATTCTTCTGGGTAATATACCTTGAAAATCATGGCCTCTTATCCACCACCTGAATTTGACTAAAAACCGTTTCCTCTATTTCCACAGCAGGACATTTGAGGTTTGTTTTTAATTCCCTTTTATGCCTCCTTGCCAGTCATTGTTTAAAAATATCCCCCCTGCTTCTTTACAGTGTCCCAAAAAAGTGCTATAAGTTGCCTCTCCCTTCCTTCCTGTGTACGAATACCTTCTTTATTTCACTGGTGGATAGGACTTGCCCTTTAAATTAAGTCCTTCTGTGAAATCCATATTAGAATTTTTTATTTTTTGCCACACCAATATTTTTTGGTTGTTTAAAAAGTAAGCTCACCACTTTCAATATCTCACTTTCTTGAGCAGAACTGAATGTCTTTCAGTCAGTGTTGATTATCTGCTCTATTACAGTTTGAGAATAAACTATCAGCATTCTATGATTTTATTTTAAGGCTTCTCGATTGCCTGTGCTGTGTGATAAGGCCCTACATAGGACCAGGTCAAATGGTGCCCAGGGGCCACAGAGGTGTGTGGGTGGGGGGGGGATGTGTCGGGGAGTTTGAAGGGGGGGGGGCGTCTGGTCCCGGCATGCCAGGAGCTGTGTACTCACATTGGTGCCCCTTTCTCTGACCCGATGCCCATCAGCCTCTGTCCTGGATAAGACTCTTTCTCTTCTCTTTCAGGGGGGCTCCAAAGACATTACAATCAGTAGAATGCACACGATTCCTCAGACCTCCTGGGTACAGACCAGCGCAAATAAATCGCTAGGAATACAAATAGCACAAACAGGACGCAATGTTAAGTTACTCACATTAGTGACTAACGTACTCTTATTCCATAGTCCCCTTTCCTCCATACTGTATGGGCTTCCCTCGTAGGGATGGGAGACAGAACCTTTTTCACCAGAAAAAAAATCTTCCCTTTTAAATTTAGAGGTGCACAGGGGTGCAGCCGCAGGAGCATGCACTCCCCTGACTCCGCCCATCTATGCCACTCCCCAGTCCTCTTTTACGCATCGACGGGAACAGACCGTTTTCACCAGCACTCCTGAATTTGGCTTCGGCCTTGTAATTCCATATGCTCTTCCCCGGGCCTGAATCTTGCTGACCTTCCAGGCAGATGAGTGCCACCAAAAGGGCCAGCTTCCATGTTACGAACTTCAGCGCTGTGGATTGCAAGGGTGCAAAGGGTTTGTGTGCCAAATCTGTGTTTGAATCCCATACTGGGTGCAGCCTCTGGAGCAATGGCTAAACCTTGTTAGGGCATCCAAATGGAGGCCAATCAGTGGGTTGGATGTGCAGAAAGACATGCCCAGAGTCTTGCAGTACGCCCCAATAACCGCCAGATAAGAAAGGCAGGACTCCACTCAGCTACTAGACGAGGACAAATGGGACGCAACGGAGAGAATCACATTGAATGGGCAATTAATTGGTTTGATGTCCTTGACTAAGGCCCAGAAACAATCTAGTCCACTTACTTTTGTACGGGATCAAAAGATTTGAGCAGCCTGGAAAGTACTCATGTTGGCTACCGACAAGCCAAGATACCCAATGGTCAATTGCGCTGGAATTATCCTGCTAAGCAGAGAAATCGAGCAGAGGGTTGGAGAAAATGTGTACATTTGCGCACCACAAGTAGGGGGAACTGGACCCTCCGCCTGAACTACCATCAGTCTAGATTACCAGAAGCAAGCTGGCCACTGAAGTGCAATCAGGACTATAATCTAACTCTGCAATCTTAGAACCTAGCCAGGACCCTGGGGATGTGGGCTATACCTTCCTGGGAGGTAAAAAGTGGGCCCTTGCTGCTCCTGGCCGTTGCAAAAATGTCCACCTGCGGGTGACCAAAGTGTGAGAAGATGGTTTCCAGGACAGAGCGCATGAGTGCTCACTCGTGGTTTGAGACAGTAAGTTTGCTCAAGAGGTCTACTTCTGTGCTGAGAAGCCTCACCCCACCCCCCGGGAGCTGGACCACCTTCAGGGACATCTGGTGCTCGATGGACATCTGCTCTTCGCCTGGGAATGGGCAGCAAGTGCCCATTCCCAGACATTCACTGCCAGGTGACACAGGGGAGGGAATCTTGTTCCTCCCTGCTTAATCTGGTAAAACGTGGATATAGAACTATCTGTATGAGGATTCGCCTCCGCATTACCACAGGGAGGAAGGCTTTAAAGGCAGGCTTTAAAGGCATTGAATATTACTTGCAGTTCGAGCAGGTTGATGTAAAGGAGCTTCTCCGGCACAAACCAGAGTCTGTGAACCTTGAGCGGCCCCATCAAGGCTCCCAAGCACTGAATGGACAATTCCCTAGTGACACATTCCCCCCGAGAAGATTACTGAAATGGGACCCGTTGGCACACGTTGCTGCCATCATCCCACCAGGTCAGGTCCTGAGATAGGGATGCAGGATTACAGAGATCATTGCCTACCTCTATATTGGGTCCAAGAACCTGCCAGATGCAGCTGGAAACATCTCATCTTCAAGCGGACTAACGGAAAACACAAGACGCATGAGTCCATCAACCCCATGATCCTCTGGAACCATGAGGCTGAGGTGGCCTCTCACCTCTGGAAAGGAGCCACCCCTGGCAATAGATGTGCAATCCTTTGCTAGGATGGAAAGATCATCGCACTGAGAGAGTCCAGACGAATCCAACAAAAGTAAGCCTCTATGTCAGCAGGGATGTTATTTCACCAAAATGCCTGGGGTAGCGGAAGTGGGAAGCGATGGAACACAACCGTTCACCCCATGACAAAACAGGATGTGGCATCACATAGCATTGTTTGCGAGTACACTATGAAAAATATGGTTAGGATATCACTGTAAAGTGATATACATTTCATACAAGAATGGATCATCATATGTATCGTTAATATCAGTGCGTATAGGCCCATATTACCAAATCACTGAATACAAACAGACGTCCAAGGCCAAATGATAAGGTGTTATTATATAGCACTTACACTTAATCGCTTCATATAGAACAAATATACATACAATATCACCCAACCTGTGTTGGTACTCATTTATCAACCTAAGCAGGATTAAAGACTGAGTTGACCTTGCTGGGAGTCGAACCTGAAACGGCAGATCACACACATTGCAGCAGCCAGCACTCAACCCACTGAGCGATCTTACCGGCTATAGCAATCAGAAAACCAGCCACTCCAGAAACAAAAAGCCACATGCTGCTGGCCACAGCCCATAAGCATCAATGTAAAAGACTTTTTTTAAGTACATTTTTTGTTTTAATTATTTTTTTAGGACTCGCAAGTGAGACCCACAGGGGTAGCAAGGGAGACCTCATGGGTACGTGACCCCTGGTGACACCTAAATGACGTCCATGTGTGTCACAACTAGAGTGGCCTCCTGAAAACTGATCGAGAACCAGAGACTGAAGACAGTGTCCACCAGATGTTCAATAAGATGCTGCTTGCAGTGCTAATGGGATCCTGACCAGCCAATTGTCTAGGTAGGGATAGACCAGAATCAACCCCTCCAACCCCCCCCCCCCACCTCTGAGATGGAGAAAGCTAGCCACAAGAGACCCTCGATCAGCAAAAAGGGGGGCACCCTAAATTGGAAATTCCAAAACCTGATGGAAAGCCTGAAGAACCCCAGGTGGGGATCACATATGGAAAAACAATCATCCTTCTCCCAATATCTGGGCTGGCGTGACCATGTTGATTTTTTCGTTTTGGAGAAAAAGACAGAAGGCAGAAATGTGTAGGATGGCTCACTGGCCAGCCTGGTTCTTCTTGGGCAGCCTCGAGGTCTGATGTGCAGGCTCTATTGCATCCATAGCCAGAATATTGTCCTACCCCCGAAGAGAGGTAGGGGGAGCGGATGGAGAAAGAGGCAACAGAAAGATCGTAAGCCCTGGAGTCCAAACACTCAGAGTATCCACAGGTCCCGAGAAGATGCCAATGATTCACATTATGAGGGAGCCTGCAGCTGACTGGTGCTGGGTGGACCTGGGTCATTATTGCTTCTTAGAGTTGGAGGAAGCAAAGGAGGAGGATCCGAGGAAGAATCTCTTGGATGATGTTCTTGGTTGCTTGCTTCTATGAGTGCTGTGTGAAGAATTTAACCATCTGTACAGTGGGTGAGCGCTCGCCTGGGCTTTTTTCAAATGTTAAATTAAATTATGGTAAAATCAACATCTCGAAAATGTGTGGTACTAATCTGCAAACATTTTCCTATGCTCACCGCACGACATAGGCATAGACCTGTGTACTCTGGGTAGACCGCCTACAGGCACAGCACCCCCTGTCATACTTAGCTGGGCTATGACAGGAGTACAACACAATGCCTCTCCAGAAGGGGGTGGGGTGGGGCGAACCTTTACCCTGCCATGGCCAGCCTAATTAACTAACAAAGGCTCCATGGATGCATCCTTTCCTTTTGTTGGGCCCTGCAGCTGGTGCCAGTGATTAACATTATTAGCATACTAACAGATTGTACTTAAAACATGCACACATTGTTAAGTGACTCCAATCAAGCACTCCCACTAAGTCAGTGCCTTGTCTGGGACGCCCAAGGGAAGCCCTTATTTATATATTTGTATGACAAGTTATACTCTGGATGATAAACCCTTATATAACGCCCCTCTCTTTGAATCCCCCTGACCTCACTGAGCCAAGAAGTAGGTGTGTTTTGCAATTTAAAAGATTTGAGAAATTAAACAATATATATATCACACTTTTATAATAAATTAATATTTGATAGCACACTTATGAATATAATGTTCATCAACAATAGATAATCTGACACTAGCACACTTCTTTACAATCAATGAGGAGTTAGTATAGGAAGGATAGGGTAGCAGAAAATACTTTTATGGTTTCAAGGAAAAGCAATGAGGGAAAAATGCAGCACAGAAATAAACTTGATATGGTTTCAACAAAAGATAATGTGATCACTTTTTCTTTGACAATTCCCCCCCCCCTATGCAAGATAAGGAGATGGAAGGAGCGCACACAATTCTTAGGAAATGCAATACAAATTTCCAGTTCCCCCCAGCGAGCTTAGAGGAAAACGGGTATGATTTTAAAGCAGGCAAGATCCTTTTAAATGTGGTGGCAATGAAGTGAAAAATATGCTGAAAATGCTTTTAATTCCCTCTAGAGGTTCAGGGTGAGTGAGAGATACTTTAAATCAGTTCAGGTCAGCCCTACCAATGATTCAGGGATGGTTATCAGGTTGAAAACGGGATTCAGAAATGGAAGCAAAAGACAGATATTTTTACACGTGGTTGAAATGAAGCAAACTGTCAATTCGCGGATTTTTTTTCCGAGTGCGTCGATCACGATTATGGAGGAACTATAAGGAGTAGCACCTACGATTCCAAAGATACGGACAATTTTATGAAGGTAGTTTTTCAGAAATGAAATAATGATTCAAAATGGCAAAATGACACTTTTACAGGTTTAAAATCGGAGAATGAACACACGATTCCTATGATGCAGTTCTGCACAGGTTCAAATGTTTTGAATCAGATTATTTTAAGCTAAGAGATTGGTTTTGCACAGTTCTGGCTGAGTACTCACACTATGAATTTGAAATAGGCCGTCAGGGTCCGGTCAGCAGGTTTGGACTGTGCTCCGGGCGGTTTCTGGTACTGGTTCTCTGGTTCTGGTCTGTGGTTCTGCTGTCGGCACTTCACAGCGGTCTGGTCTGTGGTTCTGCTGGTCTGGATCAAGTGGATTCTGGATACAGCACTGTTTTCTGGGTCTGCTACCGGTTCTGGTAAAAGTTCTTGGCAAAGAATTCAACAGCTCGCCCGGCTGTAGAATAGTTGGTTGGATTGCTGGATTCTGAAGGCCTGCTGAGAAGAGTTCTCAGCTTGTGGGTTAGGCCTTTGCTTTAAGTTCTGTAGTCTATCTGGAGTCTAAGTTCTGGATGTTCCTTCTAGATGTTGTGTGGTCCGGCAAAATGCTCCGCAAGAAAATGGAAAAATGAATCTCTTGCGTGTCCAACCAGTCTCTTTTTATGTGTTTTGAAAGTGGGTGGATCGGCTCATTCTGTATGCCCAACCCTCTCATAATTTGATAGGTCAAGGATTCTCTGTGACCTGATTTGAGAAGGGATAGTGTGTCAGAGTCCTAGTCTATTGAAGAAACGCCCCTTTGCTTTTACTTAGAAAATTAATTTTTCATAACTAACAGGTTTCCCAGATACACACGTCGTTGAAATTACATACACATTTCACAGATTCATTTAAGATGCATTCTCGCCCAACTCTGATCCCCCTCAGATCAGAGCCTGGGTTCACAAATGGCAATATTTTGTGCTTTTTAGTGACTTTCGCCATATTGGTTTTTCCTCAAAATGTACACAGGCCTGCACCCCTTCCCTGAGCATATTACTGGAAATTACTATGTCTCTATCCTAAACACAGTGTCTGCAATATTAATATATAGCGGGGTTCGGTCCCAGAACACCGTACATAGTGGAATTTGGGCTCAAATCGTGAGGGCATTTTTCATTTTCAGGATCCCCAAATTGCACATTTCTGTGAGCTTAATACAAGATTTTAGAAGCATTTAACTTAAACATATATTTGCTGCAATATGAATCCACAGTCCTGCCTGGCCCGCCCCCAGGAACTGGGGGAGTCAGGGATCACATGTCTCTCCTTTCAGGCAGAGCTCTTTTTACAGTCCACACCCAAAATCAGCATACTCCATTCAATTGAAAGGGTCTATTGTATTGGGTCCAGCAGGCTGCAGGGAAGTCCCCTCGCTCTCAATCAACAGGGTCATGTGATATCCTGCCTCCTGGTGTGGGTCTCTGGGGTGTTAAGAGTTTTCAGGAAAGGCCAGTCTTTTGAACTTTTAATTACATAAGACCCCCTTCTGTTCACTGCCCAGTTCTGCAAGACAGCTTGCCTGTCAGGATTTATAGAGCGCCAGCGCCGTTCAGTGTCCACTGCCGGTACTGCACCTATTTTTGACAGCTGTCTTGAATTAATACATTTCAAAGGAAAGGATTTTACTTGATAGTATATGATCCTTGCTTGGCATGGCATTGATGTGGATTTGTAGTAAAGTAAAACACTCACCCATAGTTGGATTTTTGTTTGGTGGTTCCGGGCCCATGATCTTAGCAATTTTTGACATTAATAAAAACGGGTTTTGAACAGAACCATCTTTCTTTGAACTGGTGGGTGGCAGGTCAGGGGACCATTTTGGTGTGTGCAAAACTGCACGGTTCTCCTGGATTCCGGCGCAAATGTGGGCTTTTCCGCCATATTGGATTTCCTAAGCCCACAGCACCAAATGTTGCAGCATAATAGTCCAAACGTGGGTCAGGACACCCAACAACATGGGGCCTGGCTGCAGAGGATAGATAACAAAGGAGATGGGAATCCCCAAAAACATTTCATATGCAATTGTCAACCTGAAGCCAGCTCCGCCGTCAGTATGAATTGACAGTGAGCTGTCATGTCCGGAACTGTGCGTTTACCGTAGTTCACCCCGCAGAGGAACCCCATTCATAAGGTATGAGAAAGTTGTTTGCAGGAGCCAGAGAGTCTCGTCTCACCGCAGCTTCAAGTGAGACCTCCTGCTTTAATCAGGAAGCCCAGGGAACTCCATTAACTAGAGACCCTTTGATCCGCAACAGACAGGAAGATGTATGGGAGTTAGTATTACATGTTTTCACCCTTTACCTTTTCTGTTGCAAAGCACTCTGGTTATAACCTTGCGCATATAGAAGATTGCTGGTGGGGACCCA
Source organism: Ambystoma mexicanum (assembly GCF_040938575.1). NCBI lineage: Eukaryota > Metazoa > Chordata > Amphibia > Caudata > Ambystomatidae > Ambystoma > Ambystoma mexicanum. The sequence continues at coordinate 977,946,265 of NC_090923.1, read as the reverse complement.
GGATTGGTTCACTAAAGTAGACTTAGCCTACACCATTCCCTGTGGCCCATTTGCCTTTAAAAGAGGGCAGAGCCTGTCTTTTGGCAGATCATCTGAAGCCTTCACCAGACGCTTAAAGAAGAACTCATCATTGGACCCTGGCTATAGGTACAGTCTGCCTTACATCTTCCGCCAGTGAAGGAAGGCCAGGATCGCCAAGAGGGAAGCAAGATTTCTCCCCCAACATCTCCCAAGGAACAGAGGGAGATACCGAATCCAGAAGAACCTCCAGCAGTGCTAGAACCGGTACTCAACCACCACACAGCAGGCTTTTGAGGTAAGTGCCAGAGAGTCTCCCAACCTGAAGGCAAGGACAAGGCAGCTGCCTGCAACACACTCTCCAGCTGTGGGTCGTCCGCCTTAAAGGATGACACATGCCCAGTGAAGCGCATCTACCAACGTCCGCCTTAAAAGGCATTTTCGAGCCAGTCAAGTTCCTCGAGCTGTAACCGACTGCAACCCTGACTGCTGATAGGCCAGAGCCGCTAAAAGACATCTGAGATGTCTAAACCAGTGCTTCAGAACCACCTTCCAGCACTGAGACCATGCTTCCTGACCCCACAACCGCTGTGCATGCCAGCCTGCAGACTTCCGTCCAGCTTTGCTCGCCGAACCGTTTTGACAACGGATACCCACAGAGGACTTCCCTCTTGAACTCTGTCGCAGAAGCCTGCAAAGCACCCTGAAGTCGACTCAACCCAGTTGAGCACCTACAAACATAAGGTACATTGTGGTTCTGTGCCCCTGGTCCTTCTCTGAAGGCCCCTAGAGACATTTTAAGACCGTTGCTCTCTGTGCGGAAGCCAAGTATCCTTGAAATAATTTACTACGTCAACCATCCTCCCGTCAGTATCCAGAGTGCATCCCTTTTCCTTGTTTGAAACGGTCTGTCCTCTGCATTCCTATACAGGGTGGGTTGTATTTCGTAGTGTTGCTAGAACTGTGCTATAATAAAGCAGATATCAACCTTGACTGGACAGTCCCGTTTATCATTGGGTAATAACTGTATTTTCGCTGTGTTGCAACGAACCAACGATCCATGACCTTTCAGAGATGAGCCTGCCGTTATGTCCACGTTCCCAAAATTGAACCAGGCGGTTTATAATTTTCTTGCGTTTCGAATCTTTTTCGGATTCCTTCTGGTGTACTAGAGGTGTGGGGCTGATTAATGTTTTAGAAACTGATATTCATCCCTTGACCACTGGTGCCCTGGAAGTTGATTCATCACATGCTGGGCAATCTAATCGGGTGGTTTCTGGCCTTCCTGTTATGATAGCCATGAAATCCTCTGAAATATCTCAGTTTGGCCCCTCTGGGGTAGGATGGTGGCTGAAAAGATGTATGCCTGGGTTTGGAGTATACCATGAGAGATTTGGCTGTTTCAGTCAAGGTTTTTCTTTTATTGAGCTCTTTGTGTGTGGATTGGTGGAACAAGTTCTGGTCGTCGAAGGGGCGGTCCAAAATCCTATCTTGCACATGTGTGAATTTGGTAGTGTGCATCCAGGCAACCCAGCACATGTCAGCACCCAGTGCCATGGCTCTGCTAAAAGTATCTATGTGATAGATAGAAGCCTCCTATATGTAATGACAGTGAAGCTTGGCCACAAGACCAGAACTGGCAGGTGATCCTGAGCCTTCATCATGGGGATCCAGGCCACCCTACTCGAGCCATCGTGGAATCTTGCGGGAGGACTCCCTGGAGGTGCTTTAACGCTCTTTGTGCTCTACTCTATTTTGTTTGGTCATCTTGCGACTAACCCCAGCCTGCAATGTCAGGGGTGCAAGGGCTTTTACTCATCATAAATGCCATATCATATATGAGTGTGAAGCCCCTCAAAGAAGGCATCGAGAAAAGCTTGGGACAAGGATGAATAGAGTCTCAGGTATCGACCCGCAAGGTACTGAATTGCCCCCTGCAACTACATCACTGGTAACTCCTGACCCCTAAGAACAAGTTTCTGATACTAGGCCCTAGGGCTGCTGAAAGCCTGCACAGCCTCGAGTCACCCCAGTCGAATTTGGGGGATCTTTAGGACACATGTCACGCGCGACAGTCCCAGTGGAGGAATCGCCAGCCACACTGGGGTACCTGAAAAAATATGTTACTCACCCCAGACGATCGTGAAGACCTATGTTGGTTCTGAATATATTCCCTCACACCACGTGGGGGAATCCTGCCAAACTGGTGCCTCTGCTGAGTGACCCTACACTATGGGAGCCCCGAGTGGAACACGAGATCAAGTGGCCCAGGTATGGTCCGAGCCTAAGCACCTCATACAGGAAACTCCTGTGGCGACAAGCACAGGACCGAAGCCATAATAGTACCGGCATACGCTGCTCGCATGACGCAGAGCATTTGCGAATGCCTCCTTGAGAACCACGAAAGAAACATTCTCGGTGCAGCTCCCTGAGACTGAAAAAACGTGCCGCACTTGCACACATCACATTTTAAGGGGAAGTTGTTTTTGCAGGACAGGCTAGGATCAGTATGGAGGAAAGGGGACATGGCTGGGAGTATGGATGGACGCAAGCTAAAGTGTACGGGTAACAGGAATAGCACATTAACTCAATACCGAGGCGTGTGGAGGAGCTAAACAGAAAACAGAAAGGGAATTAAAGAGGCATTCTAGAAATGAAGGTAGAAGCATATGAGAACGTAAATATCGTGGCGGCTGGGGAAACTAAGTTTAAAAAGCAAAGATAGAAAAAAAGCAAAGAGGGGAGTAATCATGGAAAAGGGGCGTTAAAGGTATAACGGAGGAAAGAAAGCAAGAAAGATAAAGGCAGGGAAGTGGGATCCAATATCAGAGGGGGGGCAGAGAAGTCCTAAGGAAAAGTGATGAAGGAATGGAAAAGAGAGGTGACATAGGAAGGAAAGAAGACAGGGAAGGGGACATTCAGATTAAGAAGCAATGAAAGTATGGGGAAATTAAAGAAAATTTAAGGTTGACGAGAGGAGGGGGAAAAGGGAGGACACAACAAATCAGATGGGATTAACGAGTGGAAAGGTGAGGAGGGAATGGGCAAATCAAAAGGAAAAGTAGTAAGGCAAGTAAGGAAAAGGAAGAGGGAGTAAATGGAATGAAGTAGATCAAGTGGGCAGGAAGAAAGGAAGTCAATAATTGACGAAGGAGAAAGGGAATGTGAACAGATTCTACAGAAGTGAAAAGTGAAGGAATGAATAAAGGGAGGGATTAAATAGCAAAAAGAAGCAAAGAAAAGCAATGTAATTACTAATGGATAAGTACGGGTGACAAAAGCATGCTCGGGAAAAGATGGAAAGTCAAGAAAGAAAATAAATGGCAAAGAGTGAGCAATACCAGTGCCAAGCTCAGTTGGAAACACGCTCTCATCTCTTCCACGCTAGTTATTTTACAGTGGAAAAATGGCATATCTCGAGGGAGGTGATGGGACAATGGCCTTCAGCCTCATGCCTCACAAATACACCACGGGGCGCACAGAGCTACTGCGATGAACACAGCCCCTTGTCATATCCTATCTGATAATTAATGCTCAGACCCTGACTGTTTCTGCACTGCCAGACACACTGAATGCAGGGTGCAGCCCTTATCGAAAGTGGGGAGGGAGGATGGGCACTGTAAGGGTGGTAGCGGTGCGCAAAGGCATACACGCCAACCATCCAGATCTAGTCGTGAGACTCGATTTTTCGTGCAAAAATGTAGCTATTGTTTTCCTTTCTCCCACCTAAAATAATTGTGAATCCAATTGGAAAATTCAGCTCTCCAATTTAATTGGACAACTTCTCCCTTCCAGGTGCAAAAAAATGTTGACATGTATGCAAAGGGTTTCTGACTAAGCATGAACAGACATCCCACTGGAGTTGGTGTTGATTATCAAAATAAGAAGTGAATGCAAGTAGTCTCCCCATTGACCGTGCTGGGCAACTTCAATCCAAACTACACCAGGTTGATCCAGGAAGAACCCACTGTTTGGTCCCAGGTAGCGCCCAAATTGGCGCCAAGGCCATCCTCTTGTAGCTGTGCCATAGTAGCTTCAATTAGGTTTCTCTCGCAGTTGTCCAAACGACCTGGCCCTTAAACGCCCCACTGTTGGCTCCAGAATTTCTACACCGCTATGTGCCCGTCATTACACTGCCATTGGATGTATCATTTGTATCTGCTTAGAAGTATCCTCCCGCCATTTACCTCTCATACGATCACCTCAAGAGGGTCCCAAATGTTGCCTACTCCTCGATGTCTGCTGCCAATATCTTGCTGCAGTGCGGATTAGTTTGAGCTATTATCCACTGCAATCTCCCTGTGCTGTGACATGGTTCACACTTTTTTCTGCTCCACAGTAATTTAGGGCCAGATGCTGAACACTGTCCACAGCCAGGGAGAGCAGCCCACGCTAGGGTGCTAAAGATTTCTCCTTACAATGAATACCTAGAGAAGGATCACCACCATGACGTTGGCATGACTACGCCAGACTAGATATTCCAAATGCCCATCAGGGTCTCCACTCAATGCTCCCCACACTAGCATGCTCAAAGTCTACTTGCTACCCAACTATACACATACCAACTAGCATCACATACGAATGGCAATTGAACACATCCTCCCCCATACTATCTAAATCTATCCCACCAACGTGTACAACTGTCCTAACCAAAGCAGCATCACTACAGGCACAGGAGGAGCCCTTCTGGATACAGTGCTCGTAACACAAACCACCTAGAATCAGACTTGCACACACAGCTCAAGTTTGTGCTGGCCATGCCTGAGAATGCCATCCAATCCTGCTTTTTGCTCTGAATTCTGGGACTTGTAGTGTTCCTAAAGTTCAAAAGGGAAAGAAAAATGTACAAGTTCCAGAATCCAAAGGGGAAGGGGAAAAAAGGACTGGATGGCCTGCCCACGCGTGGCCATTGGAAACTTTAGAGCTCTATTGCACACAGTATCCTGATTCTTCTGAAATACAGGCATCAACAAAACAGGAAAGCCATCTTGCATTTTCTCTGTGTCCTCACACTTATGAAATTCAGTCCCATCTCTTTCAAGTCACGCAGCACCAAGGAGCCGTAAAATGGCAGTGGAGCGCGGTATACAACCCAATACCAACACCCATGCAAAGTCCTAAAGTTTGTGTTATCGCCCCAATGTTTATCCCGGGATGTCAAAGGGCTCTCAGAACCCTGGAGGTAAGGACTGTGGCACCCTGGGAGCCAACCTTTTTCATGGCAAAGTGAACATTCTTTCACTTTTTGACTTTCCGTTTATTAATCAATCACTATCGAGCTTCCTGAGGGAGGATCACAATCCAGAGGCAGTGAAGCATTGGGTCCACCTCCCAAGAAGTCCCGAGCCCTCCAGACGACCACACGTTTCCATCAAGAGGGGTATGTGGGTGGAATTGCACCCCAACTGTTCGCTTTCAAAGGCCCTTGCTGAGAACTTGAAGATACTATTTAAGGATCAAGCATTTCGTGTTCCGGTTTATGGATCCACCTTCTAAACCCACCATTCCTTCAGAAGGAATCCTGAAGCTTTCCAGGACACGATAAAGGCAGACTCTCCCCCTCACGCTGTGCATCGCCCCAGAAATCACGGATGTCTTTGTTCCTGCCGTTCAGACAGTAACCGAAGAAATGTGCCAAGCATGCGGGCAACAGATAACAGGAGGGTGAGGGAAATGACTCCATAGAGAAAGGACCTGCGGCTCTAAAGAAACAGATTTGCCCCATGTGTTTTAAGCATTCTGTGGCCCCACGTGGAGCACTGCAGAGTGGTGCTCGTAGGAGATGACACACGTAATGCAATATATTCTGCAACTTTCATAAACCTAACGGCATCAATGGTGGCGCAATAAACGTGTGCCAGCGTTCAAAGAACAGCTGCAACTTTGTTACTGTCATTTAATCCGTGTCTCTTTCTTTGAAGTCACTTCTTATAGTTCTGTACATTAACGGTCGAAAAAGACATCCACGCTGTGTTGAAACAAGTAGGCCATCAGCCGTGGTTCGTGCAAATGGCATACCCCCTCCATTCCCTCCAGGCTCTGCCATGCCTGCCTCCTCTCCCTTCTCCAAACCGCTTCACATTCGTGCCATGGCCATTCCTGCTTTTCAAGTGCCCGACGTTGCTGATCTTTTAGGATTATGTACCTCACATGACATTCATTTAAAATGGACACAATCCAACATTCTTATCAATGGGAATGTGTTCACCTTACTCATATGTGCAGTTATTCAAGCAATTGTGCTAATTTAAATTGTTTTGCAATGACGGACTGTTACATCTGATTGGTCAATACTCATCTAGATGATGGGAATTCTCTTGTCGACTGGTTTAATTTCATTGCTGGATTCTTGCCGATAATGATGTGCTGTGGAGATCGAAGCAAGTAAGCATACACCAGCTCCCAGGATGGTTTCACTGCTTGCGGATTCGGACACACGTGCTACAGCTTATTTCAGAAGAGCAATAAGAATGACATATAACGTTTACATATTCCCGAAGGAGCGTCAGAATTGGATACTTCAATGTACCCTTTTAATCCAGACAGAGAGCTGGTTTGCTCAGTCCGATAATAATGATTTTTTTTTATATAGCGCTTTAATCTAAATCACTTTAGACAGGACATATTTCCATACACTTCCATTATATTATATTTATGTCTTCTCTTCACCCATAGCTTTCAGGAGTAGTCAGTCCAAGTCGGCCTACCTCTGGGCTACTCGTCCCTCTTGCGCTGCCCACCCGCCTCCTGCCCAATCCTGTTCTGACCTTCCACTAGCCCCGCCTCCAAGCTGGAAACCGCTGGCCTCATATTGGCTCTTGTAGAGTGAATATCAAGCATCACAATGACAGGCAGGAATGGGAGAGGCTATGTGGGGTACAGACTGGAGGAATGCCCTTGCCGGAAGAATAACTCATGGCATAAACCACTGCAATATTAAGGAAGCCTTTTTCTGAAAGAGGACAAAAAGCTCTCTTTTAATATATTAGTGTTTCATTTATTTTAATGTGTCGCAGAATTGTTTTATTTTTATTTTTTATAATGTGATTTACTGGTTCACTTTTGTGCCTTGCCGCTACTCAACATATTTTCCTCCATCAGCCTCCTTGTCTCAAGTAGAGGTACGCCTCTTATAGAGACAGATCCTCCTTTTTAAGCACAATGTGGTATTTTAATTTGGTCTTCCGCAAAGTCCCTGGAGCTTACATGCTCTTTACAACTGGCAATCTCATGTATGCCATTATAGTGGATGGCCTAGGGAGTTCCTTACAGGAACGTGAGTCCTTCTCCCATAAGGGGAAGTCTCTCCCAATGAGGTCCTACATTCCAAGACCCCTAGGGAGAGTCTTGTGGAGCGGGCACACCTCCCTAGCCTCATAGGGGGAGGCACCCCTTGCGGAGAAGGGACAAATACCTTTGATTCATCACACTGCACTTAACTCCAACACCTCTTACATGAAACGCATGACACACATCTTGAATTATCTATTAAAATTACATCAACCATTGATACATAGCCATTTATACTTCAGTTAAATCAACCTTGGTCAGTGGCAAGGAAAAGGAAAATATGAAGGTTGATAGCAGGAGCAGAAATCCTAAAGGGAGCTTTCTGTAGGAAGATCAGTGACATGGGCAAATGTTGGCCTTTGTATGGATGCGTGAGGTGTTGGATTGTGCAAGAAATCTCAATGAAGAAGTAGCGTGACAAAATTGTGATGGTCTGACACAGCAGAGCGTTACACTCTTGTGTCTAGAGAGATTTCTAGACCTTAGTACTAGACTACACGTGTTACACTAACGGCTCTTCACAGAGTAATCAGAAAAAAAGCTGTCAGCATTCTGTCAAAATCACAGTAAAAATTAAACAAATTGCAGGTACTGTAGATGAGGGTTAATCCAGGTTCACACATTCCCCCCTCGATTGAGATCCCTGCTGCTCGGATTGCTTGATTGTGGTAAATTCCTACGTGTAAAGCTACAATATTGATACTCCTCCGTTGTCTTCAACATTAAAATAGCAGTCGTTGCAAACGGGGTAACAAGTGATTTTATGTGTGACATCCAAATTTATGCTGGAAAGTAACTTGTGACAAATTAGTTAAACTCCCACAATACGAAAGTGTTTATTAGCACCCATGAACATTTTTGTGCAGTGGTCAAAGTGTACGAAAAGAAGTAGTGGAACTATGTTCCCTGCTAGCCTGCACCCACAACCACAAACCCCATCGCCACACCGCCTCTGACACACAATACAAATACCCAAACAGATGCACCTGCTGTTTAAGGGAACGTTCAGTGCAGTGCACTGAAAGTGCAAGTCTCAAATTCTTCCTACACTTATTTTAAAACGAATCCGTTCCGGAACGGTTTCTTTTTAAAATAAATGTATAGGAGCAGTAAAAATGTAATTAAAAATCTATATATCAGTACGTACTTACAGAGCCGAACCTTACACATTGCAGCCATTTGAAACAACCAGGGCATGGGGATCACTCAACAAAATCCCCTCCTTATGCACAAGTCTTTCTGACCCCCTAACCCCAGACATCAGTGTGATCTTTTGCAACGTGGGCTGAACTGTGCTCGGGCTTGTTCTGGCAGTAAGCAACTAATAGAAAGTAACTCCCCAGAGCGGTTGGCCTCCACAACAGTTAAATAATCGGTCTGCTCTAAGGGGGTAAATGTCTTCTAAATTCCTTACTGGGAGTAATTGACTCGAATGAGTAATCAATGGGCAATCCCGGGTTCCAGAACAGACTCTCGATCTCCAACTGCTCAACATAGTGGAGCAAATGAAAACAAAGACGGACAGCGGCAGGAAGACCCCAGCCCTGGGATTACTGCTACACAGCCAGGGTGCCACCCCAGCTTGAAACATTTGAGCAGTCAGTGTTATGCAATGAAAAGGACATGTCCGGGGGCACATTCTCCATAGCAGGGAAGACAGCCATGTTGAGGAGCTCGCAGCTGAGACGAGCAGCAGTTCTGGAGATCCGGACTCACGTTGACGCTGATGACAGCAAGCAGGCAGCGCATGCCTGTCACTTCAAGCCTGCAGGGGCAGACTGATGGACGGCTAAGCCTAGCCTGGCATGGGAGCAAAGGATCCAGGAGACGCCTATGCATTCAAAGGAGGTGGAGGGAAAACATCGACAGACATTGGACTCTCTGCAAATGAAACCAAGCAGTGACTTGAACAATGTTCGCGGTTGCTCTTGGAAATCTGTTTTTGACTGTTGCACATTGGGAACCTTTGCTGCAGGTTTCAGGATAAAGTCCGAGACCTGTGGCATCGCATATCGCATATCTCACACACACACACACACACACACACACACACACACACACGCCCAGCCCAGCCCAGCCCAGCCCAGCCCAGCCCAGCCCCCGCCCCCCTCCCCCCAGGTTCTAGGATGCAGCACATTTATTTACCACACCACACAATATTACGTTTTCACTCCAACACCCTGCTAACTTTCAATAACAGTCCCAGGGTTCAGCGCGAGTTCTCCCTTTCACAGGGATTTATTTTTGCTGTTCTGTGCTCGCAGAAAGGCACTGCTCGGTTCAGCGCAAGCAGCGTTTTACTGCTTCTGCAGAAATGTCAGCGTACACTCCTACCTCCATCATTGTTCCCATCCTTGGGTTCTCCGACCCGTTAACCACTTTAGCGATGCTAAATCAGTCACCCTGATCTCCCCCCATCCCCCCCATGGGTTTGCCATTTGGAAGTGGCCCCCCCTTATCTCAGAGATCCTTGCACTGCACCACTGCACCAGCATGGTCCCTCTTTTGAGGCGTTTGGCACTGTTCTCCTGCTCGAGTGTCTGACATCAAGCAGGGGATCCACAGCATCATGGTCAGAAGATGCTTCCATTTTCCTGGCAGATCGCTCCATACAGATTCTCATGGAAACTCTTTGAGCTTGCTTTAATCAAGCCTTACCATCAAACGATGCACTTGAAGTGCCTGCCAGTTTTTTTTCAAAACAGTCTTCTGAGAGTTAATGACTTAATTGGAGTTGTAATTGTGCTACCGGTGTAATAAAAATGCCTTAACCAGGTCTGCCTTCACCCACTGTATTTCTAAGCACTATGAGCACGCCTATACACAGAAGTCCTGTTAAAAATGAGCATTGGAAAAACCAACAGTTTTGGCTTGTGTATAAGTATTAGGCATTTTCCAGGCACTGATAGTAGATGTCCAGGTACTCGCGCTATTTTGCACCCGCTAGCAGCAATAGCCAGATAACACTATTATGGCAGTGGCTGGCCCATGCCTACACAAAAGCCAAAGCTATTGGCATTGCCAATGCTCGTTTCCCTTTCTTGCAGAGCTACACGTCTGCATTATGCAAGCTAAAACGCGTTTTTCTATAACTAGCTGTTCCTCGTTTTGACTAGGAGAGCACCAACACGTTAAATTGCTCTGTCCACAATATGTACTGTATTTGCTAGGATCTAGTCGTCCATTGGAGGGGGCTTGCACGTGCCTTTCATCACTTAACCAGGATCTGGACTGAAGGTCTGCCAGGCTCAAAGTGGTATGCTGGGTTTTTATCATGGGTGTCTGTACTGCCTCCAAGAGTAGAATTTTCGGTAAAGTCTTGAATTGACGCGATTCGCAGAGGGTTTGAGGGTCACTTTTTAGGTGAGGGGCAGACGCCGGCCACTTTTTTTTTTTGGTAGCCGTGCCTATTTCTTGCCCCAATCCGACCCTGCTCACATCTTCCCAGCAAACGTAGACTTACTTTGGGGGCTATGCTTCCATTACTCTCTGCCAGGCCCTCAAATTCTGGAGCATTTCACTCTGACATTTTTGGTGGTCGTTGCAGAGGAGATACACTGCAGCGCGCAACACACGGTCCGTCTTCGCTAATAATATCAATGAGGGGACGACTCCCCGTTGATAGCGACGACATGAGCATTGAGCGAGGGTCAATTGGAAGGAGCAGGGCCTTCGAGCAGTGAAGTCAGGGCCCAGGGGGGGTGGGAAGTGGGTAAAGTCAGGGCAGCTGGATACTGGAACTACACAGTCCGAGCACTGCCCTGTATTGCAACATGTGCCGTGATGGCGAGGGCGCGGGCCAGAAAGGCTTGTGGATAAGAGGGACAGGCCCATTTCCAATGGTTGCAAGATGCATAAGGTTCTGCTGTGCATCTATGTACATACACGGATACAGAGATGTCTGTAAACCTGATCCGACAAAAATGCTCAAGCCCAAATAACGCCTTGGGTTTCTTGTATTTAAACAACTGATTTCTCACACGTAATTTTGGCACAAAAAGCGAAAAACTTGGAGGCCCGTTTGCAAACAATGCTATTTTCAGTGACGCACACAATGCAGTATCAACATGCGAGATCCTCCCCCCAGTCCCATCGTGCACCAGAGCAAACGTTCCTTGTGATACAGTAATTCGTAATCACAAGGACCGCCACCACAGATAGGTAATCAATACTGTTAGATTGAATGCATGCTGGAGGTTGCTACACGCGTCTTCTTTCTTGGGAAACTGTGGTCTATGGGTTATCCCGCTCATCTCCTTCTGTATAAAGGAATATCGGTTCACATTGACGTCCCAGTTTCTAGATCAATAGTGGGCCATGGGTTATTGATGAGCCTGTTTCTGCATCCGAGAGCCAGCCATAGATTATTTTGATGTAGCCACCTGGGTAGCGCTGTATTGCTAGTAGTACAGGATTGGTGTGGCGGAATGTACTGTTCATGCCAGAGCAGGAGAGTTTGATGAAATTGTGAAGCAATGAACTGCCCATTTACAGAGCAATGATTAATTTATTACTAGCACAATACCACTCTGCAACTCCCAAAGTGGGGCACTGGTCTCCTGCAATAAAAATGGCATGTAATGTCTGGATACAGAAGTCATTTTGCCAATGGTCAAGACCTACTAGAGACACATTTTCAAGATGGTGTTGCATTAACTGCAAAACACTCAAATATTGTCTGAGCGATTTGGAAAACGTACACTAATAGGCCTCTAAATATATCCAAAGAATGATGGACTAGAGTTGAGAGACATTCCCAGTTAGGGTTTTCCTTAAACCAAAAAGGTTGCAAAATGTAAGATTAAAATCCACTCTAAAAGGCCACACTTGCAGAAGTTTACCAATACCCAAGTTCCGTGGAGGTCTCCACGATCTGCTCCCTACACTAACACTCAAAATCTACAGTCCAACACACAATACGCACATCAACGAACCCTCCCGCACATGACATTTGAACACACATCCCAAAAAAACAAGCAAATAACGAGGATAGACATTGGTACAGTGGTAATGGCATAACGCAATGTGGCCGACAAGAGAACCGAAAGGGCGAGTCCCTCATCAAGTTTTATATTCGGATTATAGAATGGTCAGCTGTTGGATCAGGAAAGCTATAGAAAAAACAGCTAAAGATTATTATTTTAGTAACACAACAAGGTTTTGAGTAAGCTTAGATTTCACGGTTAGGGAATAATTAATGTATTGCGGCCTCTAGTTTGATGAACAGGGAGCTGAAACCTTCCTAAACGTTTGACAAGTAGACTACAAGTTGTGTCCGTTCTCGTTGTGACCATAATACACATATAATACACAGATGGCAAATACGGCAAAAGATTTTAACCGGGAGATTCGCTGTTAAATGAGTTTACAATCCTCGTTTGAGAAAGTACGTGTGGCAGTGCAATACAATGTAGGTCTTAGTTTTCATTAAAATAAAACTCACAATGGTGAAAGAAATGAAATCCCATTTTGCTTCCTACATATACTTTCCCCAAAAAGAACGTGGAACCATATCCAAATATAGATATATGGCAAGGAAGTGCCTCGGAACTAATCAAGACCGGAAGTGAAGCATGTTCCTAGATGTTGAAGCCGGCAGTGGCAAAGGGCCACCCGGAAGTAATGGTTGTGCACCTGGCTCATGGGGGAACCAGACACTGATGGGTTCACCTGTAAATTGACCCTTAGATTAACTGTGGCGGGTTTCATTCCACCCATGTTTGGCACTATGCAGTAAAAAGTTCCAGCTCTGCAGCGTCCATCAGTGACACAGTAACCAAACAAGGGCATTGTGGCAACTGGGACATTTTAAAGGCACACACTATCCGGTTTAGGACTCAATTTCGAGGGTGTAGCGTGCTGCCTCTCAAACTATTTCCAACACACCAGTGTCCCACCAAAAAAGTGGTGCAATCGCTGCTAGTGCTGAATTCGAAAGGTGTCATGCGGTGTATTTAATGCACGCTGTCATGACAGACAGATGGCCAGGAACCAGAAACTGCCGAACATCTACAGTAGAGATGCTGCATGGCACAGAATGAGCCCCAAAGAGGAACAAGGTGCCACATGTGGTGCAGGAAGGGAGATCAGACTGGCTAAGGGTGGGCACAGGCTAGTAGCTTCATTTTTGTACCATTATTTAGCTTTGAAATGTAAGTCACCTTCTCTTCCTCACATCGTCCCCACAGTCTTGTCCTGGCAAGGGGGAGCTGGACCCCCTCCGAACCTAGGTTAGGTGGCCTGCCAGCACGTATGGCAGATGTTCCTAACCTAAGGGTGTTGCGAGGCAGTACTGGGGCTGTAGTCCATGAACCCCCCGAGCGCGCCTTGTGCTGTAAAACTATTGGTACCACTGTCTTTTCCACCTTGCCTTTCAGCCTCTTTTCTGGCCAGAGCCCCTTTGCCTGCTTTTCAGAACCACAGTATCCAGTAGTAACCACAAACACACCCGAATGAGCCGAGCAGAAGAAAAATGATACCAGCCACATGTCTCCCTCCAACAACAATCTCCAAATCGCCCATCAATCTGAAGACTTTACCAGGTTGGGGGAGAGAGGCCAACACGGCAAAACCAAGCCAGACAAACATAGTGAACGCTGGCAAACCAAAAAGAGGCAGGTGTAAGAATGGGCTTTAAAACGTTTGCTGTGAAAACGTTTGCTGTGAAAACTCAACCTGGCACAGGTGACACCAAGAACCAATGGGAAGGGGGAGGAGGTGAACATCAGGAAAAGGGAGGGCTATAAAAACCCAGTCCTCCGATTCATAAATGAGGAGTGCTTGGGTGAGGTGAGCAGAAATGTTGGTGGACAGAGAGCAGGTGTTGGAATGGGGACGATGCAGCGAAGTGCTGAGGAGTTTGTGGAAGAGCTGAATGAGTGTAGGCAAAAAAAGATATTGTGTGTTAAAGAGAGTGGTACGAACAGCCCTACAGATAAGGGGTCTATCAGCCACTTTTACTCCCTAGAAATAGGTTAACACTGTCAAATAAATAAAAATTATGGAGTTAAAATGCCCCCAACAAAAATTAGGTAACAGACCTTGTGCCCCTGCTTTCACTCACAAAGCTCCATGGATATGTTTGGACCAGCAGTGCACATAGGACCGCAGGAAGAAGAAGTTACTTACCCCTGGTAACTTTCTTTCGGCTGGATGTTCCTCCCACGTATTCCTCATCTTTGATATACGATATCCAGCTTCAGCTGCTTGGGAAATAAACTTCTGCAGAGGGTGCTGTGCGTCGATGGCGTCGACTCGATGTTCCTCGAAGGCCTCCCACTCGGCTGGAGTGGACTTTTTGGTTGGGCACGAAACCCTCTCGGGAGAAACATCCGACAACGAAGGGAACCTACGGTGCCTTCTGTTTCGACTTCTTTGAGGACGAAGAAGAGTGGTGGGGGCCACTTCTTGATCTCGACTGCTTGGCCTTTTTCTTCCAAGCAGAGTCGCCTCTCGACTGTCGATCGAAAGTTTCTTTGTCGGGGTAGGAGATTTAGGGATTCAACCTACCTTCAACTTGCCCTTAAGTTCCTTCGAGGTCTTTCCAGTCAGACTGGCACTTGGATTGGTCCTAGGTGTTCTGGTTCGCCCAGAGGCACCAAAAACAGGTTCAATGGGGATCGGTCAAAGACATTTTTGACCCACAATCCCGACACTTTTTGAACCTGGTCTTTGTGGTTGTCTGTGTTGATGAAGACATTTTGATTTCTCGAAATAAAGTCGTAACAAAAGTGAAGAAGCGCGCGGTATATTTCACGAAGCTAAAGCTGTCGTGGAAAAACAGTACTGAAGCCAACGAGCGCTGCGTGTGCTATATATGCCTTCGATGACATCCTCGAGATTGGGGGCCCTCGAGGGACATCGAGTCGATGCCATTGACGCAAAGCACCCTCTGACGAAAGACGAAAAAAAAAATCTGAATCAGATGAAGCTGCATATCATATCAAAGATGAGGAATACGTGGGAGGAAACAATTCTTTCGAAATTGCTATTACTGCCTGATCAGAAGTAAACATGCATTTTTTAATGTGCATGAATAACTAGGTGCAAAGAAATAATTACTTCAAAAACATTTCCATTTCCTAGTTAAAACCGGTTTATTCGCTTATAAAATACTCCCATTGGGAATTGGACATTTTTATTAGCTAAAAAATTATTGTACTCCCAACTTTCAAAAATAGGAAGTAAAATACTCCCACTTCAAAATCTTATCTGGAGCACTGGGTACCAACTTAAAAGACTGTAGTGATTGTAATGTATGTCTCCAAATGTGTGAGGAAAGTAGTATTAATGGGGGAAGGTGAATGTAGATAGTGGAAGGTGAGAGAGCATGAGAGAAAGAGGAGGGTAGTAGGAGCAATGAATTAAGCGTAAAGGGGAGATCAGAGAGCAGGAGGGAGGAGGTGGCAGCAGGAGGGCTGGAGACAAATGATATGGGAGCAAGAAAGGAGTTTGAGACTATCTGAAGGAGGGAGAGAGAGAGAAGGGAGTAGCAAGAGAGACAGAGGAGGCAATGACATGTAGGGAGACAGGTGAGCTAGAACTGGTGAATGAGAAAGATCGAGGGGGAGGAGCGAGAGAAGGAAGTAGGAGAAATTGAGTTTAGGAGGGGAGGAGAATGATCAGCGAGAAGAGAGGGTGAGGCAGAGAGAGAGGGGGTAGAGAGAGCAAACCTGGACACCAACATTGGGGAACCATCAGAGCAGGGAATCCTTAAGAAGTCCCAGACGGAGTAAGGTAGATTAAGCTACGGTCTTTGGGCCTCCACTGAAAGACTAGGTTTGAACCAGACAATAGGGGTTACCTTTCCCTCGTCTATCAGCACACCCTGCCTGCAGGAAGGAGGAGGGTGAGAATACGATCCCTATTCGTCTGGACTACCTATTGACATTCAACAGTCAAGCTTTTAACATTAATAAAATAGCTATATTTCAGATTTGGGTCCTCGAGTTATTGAAGCCATCTGTGACACTACTCATTGCTTAAACTGCCACAAGCATGCCCCTGGGTCAAACTCAAAGCGGTGCCACAGGAGGCTGACAGGAAGTCACAATAACATGAACTGAAAGGGCGTGGAACCTTACTATGCACACGTCCAAATCTGGCTCCTAGTAGAGAGCAGGGTGCTAGCAGGGAGGCCCGTAAAGTAGGACAGGAAATCCGAACTCACAAAGTGCTCAACATATGGGCACCCTGTCCTGCTTATGAGGAGGCTATTTCTAGCATTAAATGGCACCAACAAAGTACAGAATATTAAGCACCCTTTACATCATAGAAATCACCCGCACACTGCGTACAGATTAGCGGATAGTAACATGAGAAATATTTAGCCAGGCGGGTGGGCGTTTTATAGGTCTCCAGTAGTTTAGAGAAACGCAAGACAGACAAGGGTGCTCCTGGCATCCAGATAAGAGGGGAGGGGTAGCGAGCACGTTGATGCTCTGCAGAGCTTCATAAGGCAACCAAACCTTACAAAAGAAATTCAAACAAAAAATGAAGACAAATGACGGCTCATGCAGAACAGATTGGAACAATGCTCTTCCGAGTAACAAGGCACAAAAAGGCCAGAAATTAAAACCCCGTTTATCTGCTTCACAATCTTGACACGAGGCGCTGGCAACCATGGCATCAGACACATTTGTCTGCGCCCAGTAAGTGCCAACCTTTGCCGGAGCCGCCAGCAGCTCTTCCACTAATGAGGCACGCTCCCAAAAAAGAAATATCCAACTGCCAACGCGTCACTTTCATCCAGGCCGTTCAACTTTCCAACCATGGTATTAATTCGAGTGAAAGCTTTGACCATCTGCGTAGTGCGTATTGCGTAATATAGCTTTATAGACCTGCAGCAAGGGCCGTACTGGGCGTTATGGGCCCTGAAGACCGAGTTTAACGAGGTATGATGGACCAAAACGCCCGGTACGGCCCGAGCTGCAGGTCTAGCTATTAGAACACCCTCCGTGTTTAATTAAAGTTGAAAAAAGACAAATGCAAATGTAAGGCCAAATTAGTTACAAATTTAAATATATTATTTATTTAGATAAAGCATAAATACTAATGTTTATTAATAGTTAGCAGGTGTGTATTGGGAGGAATCAACACGGTGATATTTATAAACATCCTATTAATAGGATGCAAAGTGCAGACCCAGTAGCACAGACACCCGCATAAAAACGGACTTTGCATAAATACATCTCCTTCTCCCCTTCACACACACTCCATGGAAATGCCAGGCGGTTCTTCTTGTTGGGGAATGGAAAGGCACAAATGTTAAACTGGAAGAAAGGGTATAAAACATATAGCAGAGAGGGTGTGGAGAGTGAGGTGCGGCGAGCAGCAGCAGCAATTGCTGTGGACTGCTGAGCACCGCAGCAACCCGTGCTGCTTTCCCTGGGAGGGGTGCCCAACACAGCAGCAGCAACCCTGACTTATGACACAGAGATCACACGCTGCGGAGCTAGCCCCGAGGCATTTCTTCATCACAGCTCAGCTCACAACAGCAAATAAGAGGCCGGAGCAGGGGAGGAGGGGGGAAATCCAGCGAGGAGAAAGCGGAGTGAAAAATAAAGACCCACGAGTGCTGGAGAAAAAAAAAAAAAACTCCAAAAAGAGATCACTTGGTTTTGCAAGATATGCAGCTGTGACTCCTGCCAAGATAGCAGAGCCGGCGAGGAGTGGTGTCCCGTATATGGAGGAGTCTTCCTTCCTTTATGTGGGAGGCCCTACGTGGCACACGTTGGTCTTCCAATGTGTAATTCGGTACGGAAAGTTAACTCTTTCCGTCCCGAACTTACGCAGAGACCAACATGTCCAGTTTGCAGGCTTCCACGGCTTTGCGGGCTGTAATCAATCTGTGGGTTATACCAGGTCATCTAGCCCACAGATTGACCAATCAGAATTGTGAAACACCCACTAGGGTGTTCTAATGAAACATAGTCCGCAGTTCATTGCATTAGGCTGCAAACAAGGTCTTGCGTGTGTGGTAACAAAAAAACGAACGGCCTTCAGCCTTTACATTTAGGAATATACGCACGCCACTGACTACACGGGGCGCAGCTGTATACAGCGGACCCGAGGCTATGCTACAGTAGACGCGTCGGCTGGTACAGGACTGGGGTAGTACTGGCTCCAACATCCCTTGCACACAAGTGGGGGCGGGGGGGCTATTTACTAATGTGCCATAACAGGCTCCTCCTTCCATATGCCTCAGAGTCAGAAGCACACAGGGCTTTAAGTGGGGTAAGAAATCGAGGGAGGCGTGTCTTATGGGATGGGTGTGGCCTAAACAAGGTGTCACTGAAGGTGTCACTGTAGCGGATCAGACAGAATGCTCTCATCAGAAAGAGGAGAGAGAGGCTGAAGAACAGGGTAAAAGGTCTGGAGTATGAGGGAAGTTATCCCAAGCAATGACAAATTCAGAGGGGTCATGGAGGACTGTTAAAGAAATCCCTAGAAAAACGGATGGCTAGAGATTGCCCGGGGAGCACAGAGAACCTATGGTGCTAGAGGGCGCCATACCAAGGCAGAGTAGGCAGTCCTACTCCATGAGAGGGCGGGGAGGGAGGCTGCTAAAGATCCTAGGTTGAGTCAGTGTGCCCAGCATCTGCCGAATATGGAAGGTAGCCCCAATCAAGGGCCAGGTCACAGAGGAGGAAAATGTTGCCATAATGCCTGAGGTTGGGAAACCTGGATATTTTCAAGATAGCTGGACCAAATTTGCCCTGGAAAGACTTTCTGAACTATTGCGATTTGCATTCTATGGGGCTGACCCAGACCCATTCACTTGGTGTGGACCTTCGGACCTTAAAACTAAGGATTAGACATAGTTCTATAGAACGGTTTGCTCATTTGTTTTTCATTTCCTACATCCTGACCATAAAGATTTTTTAGTGCTGGTCCCAGGGAAAGGAAAACGGGAGAAACTGATACTTCACTGTTGAAGACTGCAATAAATGTGTACCACTGTATTTCTGGTGCCAATTGATTGTGTTGTGCTAGTAGTCTTCTCCAGAGGGGCCTGCTCACCATTGAGTGCAGCAAGAATGGCATGGCTAATATGGCTCACCGAGAAGGAGAGAGAGAAAGAAAGAGAGAGAGAGAGAGAGAGAGAGGGGGCATCAACCAAAAGAAATATGCTAAAACCTTCATGAGAAATGTTCGTGCACGTACAATGGTCTTCTGCTCCCACCAGCTTGATATTACCGTGTGGCCCGGGTGTCTGTTCTATGCATGCATGCCAGTGCATAGCAGTAAAGTGATGCAGTCTACCAGCATGGAAGAACACACATGATAAACTGCTGACCTCAAACTGAACCCTAATGCAGACACTGCCAACTCTGGACAGTGTACCAACTCTGATAATAGAACATCCCTGAACAGTTGCAGTGAAACACTCTCGGATAGCCTGATCATTGGGGCTAGGGCTGTATGACGCATGCCCTGTGGGTAACATCATAATTAAGATTCAACCAGCCTGTAAAATAGCACAGCTGAGAAATGGTACTGCTGTGCGACCCTAGAACATATACAATGGCAAGAATCGAAGCGCTGCAATTCCAAGTTGGAAACCAATACCAGCTGACACCTCTGTGGTCTAAGGGCCAACACATACAACCATGAAAGTGGAGTCTGATGGCGAAGCCTCATCCCTGTAGTGGTTGCAGAAGATGAGGAACGCCTCTGCTGTCTAAAACCCATTACTGTTTGAGGCGAGTTAAAAACATAACAGCACTTCGTGTTCAGGCCTTATGCTGGATGAGCAGTTCAGGCAGAGAGGTCGCACTGCTACGACCGTAAGGAGGTACACAAATAGACATGCGGCCTCTAGCACCAGCGAGAGGCAGGGAGGTCAAAGTCCCCCAGTGCCAGAGCATAGACAATGGTCAAACAAGAGGTTTATGCGAAGACCTGTTACATCTTTCGGTAGCAAGGCTAAATGTTCAGGCTGCAATCTGTAGAAGGCAGATGGAAAAGGCAGAGGCTAAAACATGGCATATAATACAACCTCAATAAAATGAATAGGTTATTTGCAGGTTATTAGGAAAATCACTTTTACAGAATATTACCATTTTACAGACAGCCAAGCATTACATGTTCCCTGGGCTAGTCAAAATGATCAGTCGCGTTTTTGTAAAAAGGGGTGTTGATGCATGGTTACTTAGGCGAGATTATGGCACTATGCCAGCTCTGTGCATATGAATAAGGGAGTAAAGACTTCGCAATAACTGCATGCACACTCCTTGGCTTGGAATTTAATCTGCTAATGCAAAGTATTATTGTGGATGTGCATAAAAGCTGCAATTACTTCTAGCAGATCTGAGGTTACCATTCTACGTTGGCAAAATTGTTGATTCTACTAAAAATAAAAAGCGCGGCCGTTCTTAAAAAGATAGCAACGTCTACAATACAACAAAGGACACCTGAATACAATTCGTCCACGTCAACAACTGTAGGCATTACATCTTTTATTCAGACGCTGAATTCTTATTTCATAGGAGTTTCGAGTGCTCACAGTGATTCTACATGGTACTGTACCATAGCATGGTGAGCGCCGAGTGAAGAAACAACGCGTGCAAACAGAGACTATGGAAAGTCAGGGTTTCAATTATGCATTTTAAGGGTTTTGCTGAGGTACTGCCATAGCATAGTAAATGGGGACAAAAACAGAGGGCAGTGCACAGAAGTTACAAAAAGTATGTAACCATCTTCCCAGGAATTGGTCACGCTGTAGAACTTCATGGTTGAAGTTAAAGGAGCAGCACGGAAGCTCATCACCGGTTACAGGGAGGGCCCGGATATGCAAAACAGGTTCTGTGCATGCTAGTGGTGAGAAGATGGGTAGCAGATGCTATATAGCACCACATCTTCACTTGGACAATGTAGAGACACCACGGCTTCCTTCCATACAAGGCCATTATCTTAAGACCATGCTCTAGGCAACAGCTAGCCGGATAGAAGTACTCAAGGCACTGGAGGCACCAGATCCTAAGCAACGTTTAAGGGTAGATACTCTTCAATGTAGACCTTTACACAGAAGCTTTCCAAGGCCTGCCATTATTGAAGGAACTTCCAAAGGAGGCATTTGAAAGGGGGGACACAAGATGACATTGTACAAAATAGATATGCAAACCTGTCGGGATCAAGAGGGCTTCTCAATGCAAGGTAGTGTCCATTAATAGGGGTCTCTGATCCGGACTCTAATCGATGAAGAGGTAGCTCCATCTACTCTATTCTGTATGCATCTAAAAAGATACCATTAGCACAAGCTCCCATGATAGATCCAGTATCCTCCTTAGCTCACCACTTGTCATAACATGGAGGTCAGAAGCTATGCAATCTGCAAACCACAGACAATTCATTGAGACTACGTTTCCTGTTGTGCAGGGACAAGAATCAAGACATCCACTCTGGAAGCTGCTCACAGTCAGCAGGACAGATCCCATCCTTTTTAATTGGACCACTTTCTCTGGCCGTGGGGGCAGGAGACACCTTAGCCACAATCCTACCTTGGGAAAAGCCACATGTCTGCAACCCTTTCTTCATTAGCAGTGCACGTAAGGAGAAATACCTGTCTCTCTACCCAGAAGGGAAATAAACCAGCAACATACACACCCTCCCCATTTCGCAGCAATGTGTGGAAATGGCAGAAGTCCACTTGCATTGCCTTCCAAAACAACTGGGAATCCCAAGTCGATGGTCTGCAAGGAAAAGGGATAGCAAACAGGCTCAAGATATCCAACACCCATAGCTACAAACCCTCCTACCAAGAAACTAGACAGCAAACTGTCAGGCAAACTGATCACATGGTTCAAATTCAATATAGCTATGGGGCCTATTAAAGACTTCCTTCCCCAGCCTGGACCTTGAAAACCTCGTGGCCAATGAGATCACTGCCACAAGCACCAGGCTGCCCTTGCAAATCAGGGAGTTTGTATCTGGCCCCAAGCACTGCAAGAGGAGCGTTGTACATTAATTATGGCGAAGGTGAGTGCTGGAGGAGCTGCAGAGGAAGAAGTAGAGAGCCTCAGAGAGCTGGGAAGCGACAAAGAGCTGAGGGGCAAGCAACAGCTAAAGGACCGTCCAGATAGAGCAGAGAAAAGGAGACCCAACGACATCCAAGGGGCATGAAGAAGCTACAGAGGATTTATTAAGCTATTGCCACAGGGCAGAACAACCTGGACTAAAGTATAACCCAGATAGTGTGTTCAACTATGTGGGACAGTAAAAGCAGGATGAGCGACAAATCACTAAATCGGTCTTCGAGCAAGCTAGGACTAGCAGATCTACAGCTACTAATAGATAACGCATGGCCCACTCAGTAGTGCTAATACCTGCACGCCTGAACAAAGGGAGAAGAGTCCTCTGCAGAATCTTCCTATATAGTTCACATAGAGGCATGAACCGTACAATGTCCTCCCCTACTTGCAGGCAATGTGGGCAGGCCAGCATTTGGGGCAGTGTATGTATTCTCCAAATGAGAACCTTTCCAGTTGACAGAAAGCCAAACCTAAGGCGAGTGATTTACGACATGCCAACCCTTGAAGCAATCAAGTCCAAGTAGTCCCTCCTGTGACCTTGAGTAGAGAGAACTGCGTGCTTCCTATTTAACTGTTTGCAGAATTAATTTTCCCTCCTTTCTTCGTCCCATATGGGTTTTAATTTCACATCAACCCAAGGTCTTTTTTGGAAACTGTACACGGGTCTGTAAACAGTCCTCAAACGTCCACTTTCATCGACGTCTTGCGCGTATCCTTTATCCAGGGGATCCTCTGTAGGTTCTCTCACACCATAAGAGCCTTCAAAAAAAAGTTCGACAAACCAGCTACAGGATTGGTACATAGTGATAACCACATGCAAATAGGTCTTATCCTGAGCTTGTTATTTATAAAAGGGAAGGTTCCGTTCTGAACGCATGGAAAAAAGCAAAGCTTATCACAGGAGTTAGAGGTGGCGTCTAATAAAGGCATCCTCCTCTAGTTGGATTAAGTGCGTGTCCTCTGATCTCCAGAGCTCCATGCCATACATTGTTATTGGGCGTGGTTTTGTCCTGTAGATTGTCAAAGTAGTTGCAACGGACTGATGACCTAGAGAATTTGCAGTGCTGTTAATGGCTTCACATATCTAACCTATAGATCGGGCTTCTTTGGATACATGATACCTCCCATGCCATCAACTTGTGAATACCACCTCCAAGTAACTAAAGTGGTCTACCTGCTCAAGTCAAGGTTGTTCTGAAGAGGAGAAATGAAAAACATTTTTTCTACCCGATCATCATAACCTTGGACTTAAAGGCATTAACTTATTAATCGCTTGCTCCCAGGAATTCTAAGTATTTGCTCATAGGGGTCTGTAGTGTGTTTTGAGTCCTTGCCATTAACACCGTCCTCTGCATAGCTCAAAACTGGGATAGAAGTACCAGCAATCATGGGAACATCGGCTAACGTAGCCTTCAGCTAGGACTCCAATGTGTTGATGTAGAGGTTGACCAGGAGTGGTGCCAACACACACCGTTATCTAGGTTGAAGTAGTGAGTACACTCAGCTGAGGGTCCAAAACGAACAGCGGCTTGGGTGTCAAAATGTAAAAGCTTTATCACTGTTAAAAGATGCGAAGATACTTTTAGTCCTTCTAGGATTGCACAAAGCTTACCCTATTCATCATGTCAAAGGTGGTCACGAGATCCATAAATGCTGAAATTACAGTGCATACAAGTTAAAAGTTTGCTCTCTCGTACCCAGCCCAGCGCGAAAACCACCATGAGTCTTAGCCAAAATTCCTGCTCCTACAAGCTACTCCTTAAGCCTGGTAAAAATCAGTTTAGCAAACATTTTACTAACTGTATCCAATACAGAGATTGGACGGTATGATTGTGGAAGCGCCCTTTAATGACACTAGGCAACTTCAAAAGACAACGTGCCTCCAACAACCCCTGCTTAGCTGCGTTTGAGATCACTTTGGTGTACCTCTGTGGGAAGTGGATGTGGGACGCAAATGCAAAAGGAAGAAGCAATCGGTTAAAATGACTCTAAAGGCACACAAGTAAAGGCAGACAAAGAAATGTGGTTTCTTTAGCCAATTGATAGAGGTTTCTTTCTCCCAGTACACTTACAGCTTCAAATTTTTGTTATAAAAAGGTGGGGATTACAAGACCTTATATACAAATCCTAACACTTGATCTAAGCAGCTGTGTAACTAAAACAATAAAAAATTCCTAACACCAGAGTCCCTTTGAAAACATAAATATTGTTTAAAAAATATAAAACGGAGCCCTTAAAAGTATATCGACAAAAGTCCTTCTACAGTGCACTGTAACTATTCTACAAAAACCTTACTGGGGAGACCGCATGGCCAGGGCTGTCTCAAGGTCCTTTCTTGCTAAAGGTCTTCACTTTACTGTCTCAGGCTTTTTGCAGGGAGGCAGAGCAGCAGCAGCAGTGTCTGGGGCCCTTAAGTTGGTATACGCTAGGCTGCGTATGCAAAGAGTAGACCAGCAACCCAGAAGCATCATAGGGGGTCCCCCTACTTCTCTATGGCCGGGCTGCATCTACCAGGTGCAGCCCGGTGTCGACTGTAGCATGGAGGCACCAAGACAATTGTCCCGCACAAGGGGCTGCCCTTAACTACATGGCGCTCCCCTTCCTGGATGCAGAGCACTGCACATTGAAGGAGCAGTCAAGGCGGGACGGCAGTGAACGTTGGATGATCCTCGGCAGAGCTGGTCCACTGCGGTGAAAGAAGGGGCTGGAAGGCACGCGTCTTTGGCTGTTCACCTCCCTCTCACGGTGAGTGCCACACTTTAAGCCCCAGGTACCTCACTCTTGATCCTCTTGAAAAGCGCCTGAATTTGAGTTTTCCTCACACAATATAAAGGAGTCTGTCCATGTCGCCATCACCTCTAGCACCTTTGCACAGGGTGGTGTATTCGTTGATGAAGATGCATGGGATACTTTGGGGGTACCAGTGCTTAACTGGAGAGGGGGGTTGCGGGTTAGGACCTTTGCACAGGGTGGTGTATTCGTTGATGAAGGTGCATGGGATACTTTGGGGGTACCAGTGCTGAACTGGAGGGGCACGAGGTAGAGGTAGGGGTAGCACCTTTGCACATGGTGGTGTATTCGTTGATGAAGGTGCATGGGATACTTTGGGGGTACCAATGCTGAACTGGAGGGGCGTGAGGTAGAGGTAGGGGTAGCACATTTGCACAGGGTGGTGTTTTCGTTGATGAAGGTGCATGGGATACTTTGGGGGTACGAGTGCTGAACTGGGGGGCGGGGTAGGGGTAGTGTTGGAGAAGTAATACAGGTTGAATTCATTGCATGAATGACATACAGCTTTATTAGCTCATCCGAGCTTTTATTCAGATGGTTGCAGCGTAAATCCTGTCTGAGCATGCTCACGTCACCCTGTGGGACTGGTGGTGGGATTCTCCCATCTACGGCTGGTGGAATCACTGCGAGGCAGGGACCTCAACACTATATGAAGGAGGCCAAGTTCAAACCTGCTTTGACACTAGTCTCTCTTCCTACTTTTGAGCCAGTTTCCCGAGAACGCTGCATGCTGCTGGAACACACTGCCTACTGCTTCAGCACAATTCTTATAAGCTGCTTTAAAAACACCTGCCATTATAGAGCGCAGCAGAGGCATTTCTGGGTGCTTTGCTTCGCGTGGGAGTTATCTTTCTGTGCCCAACCCTGTACTAGGTCGTGTCCACTTCTACAAGGTTCCAACGTCCTGGATCTACATTCGTTCATAAATGACGAGATCCACTGGATGGATTCTGTGGACAGGGAAGACTATGTGGCACGAGTTTTGACAGGCCTGACGCTTAGCCCGAGAGGTTAAAGTCTCTGGAACCCTGTGCTAAAACAGACAGAGGAGCGGCTCCGTGGGCGTTGACATACGTCTGCCATACCATGGCAGTAAGACCTTGCTCTTTGGTAGGGTGTGTGGGACCCTTTCGAGCTCGAGCCGGGTCTAACCCCATGGCCATGCTTGGGTACGAGCTGAGACAGCAGCTGCACTTCATGCCCTCAAAAGATTTCTGGGTGTAGCGATCACCCATGATTTACAAGTCTGCACATGGCCAACTCACCAGGGGCATATAACTGCAGCTATCGGTGCAATAAACTTCACAACATTAGGCGTATAAAGAGTACATTGTCTGATGCTGTATTCTTCTGGGAGCGGGGAACGCCAAGTCTCAGGATTTGTTGTTCTCGCTCAAGGTTAATGGCAATTTCGCAGGGCTACCCACACATGCTCCAACCATCCATCCATCTGACGCAGCGTCTATTGACGACCGTCGTATCATTTATTCAGGCTTGGAGCGGGAGGGACCAAACTGGAGCTCTCTTATTTAGCAGGCCTCTGTGAGGCTAGCACCATAATTCCTCTGCAATGCATTTGCTATGCGCTGCCAGGCAGCAGCTGTACAGCTCAGCTGGGGAATAAGGCAGATAGAACGCGGAGGGCAATTGAGGTAGAACAGCTCAATACACCCACAATGGGTGCCAAGAAAAGTACATTTATCAACCACTCACCGCAAATGGGGAGATCTGCATAGAACGGAAAAGGTGAAAAAAATCCTTGGCCTGCATGATATAATGAGATGTCAACAAGTTCTCACCTACAGAAACTCCTCACATCAACACTATATTGGTGCTCATTTCGGTTCGCCAACAGATGGAGGGTCTGTGCGCTGCTTGGACCTGGGCTAATCGGTTGGATGAGAGCAAGACACATGGGTAAAAGAAGATTCCCATAATCTCATCTAGTAACTGCATAACATCTGCTCACAAGGGGAAGTCAACAGCACAAGTGAACACGCTTTGAGTGTCACGAGAAAGGAACAAGTTACTTACCTGTAACTGTTGTTCTCCAGCATGGGTCTGGCATGGATTCACATGCTCATGAATATTCCCCGTCGTCAGGCTGGGAATCCTCGGTAAAGAAAAAACCAGTATCAGTTTCGTTTCTGATCTGTCTTTCGTAGTAATAACCAATCACTGGTCTCTGCGTCATACTGACCACAGCCAATGACTGCCCTCTACCTAAGCACCGCCTCTGGCAGCCATCTTCAGATTTGGAAGCACGTGAAGTGGCAGTATGACCAAGTGAAGAGCCGCAGAGGGGTAGGCGGGAGGGTTCGCATGTGAATCCATGCCAGACCCATGCTGGAGAACAACAGTTACAGGTAAGTAACTTGTTCCTTCTCCAGCATGGGGTCTGGCATGGATTCACATGCTCATGAATAAAGAATACATAGCAGTACACACATGCACAACCACGGGAGGTGGCAAAGGCTCAACATTAAGCATTACATCAAACTCAACATTAAGCATCTTACCTCCTCACCAGGCTCACCTCAGGCGAACAGGTTGCGCAGCACTGCTTGGCCGACCCTGGAATCCCGGTCGACGCAGTAGAATTTCGTGAAGGTGTGCGTCGACCTCCACGTAGCAGCCCTGCATATGTCCAGCAGGGGCACACCAGAAAGGAACGCCGTGGTAGCTGCGATCGCTCTGGTGGAATGGGCTCTCGGACGGCCAGGCAGCGGTCGGTTTGCCAACCGATGACAGTACATGATACAGCCGGAGAGCCATCTGGAAATGGAAGCCTTCGAGAGAGCCTTCCCCTGATTGACAGGTCCAAAGTTCACAAAGAGTTGTGACGTCTTCCGAAAACACTTCGTGCGGTCCACGTAGAACTTCAGCGCTCTAGCCACAACCAGCGAGTGCAAAGTCCTCTCAGCCGGCGACGAAGGCGACGGGAAGAACACAGGCAACACCAAGGGTTCGTTGAGATGGAAGTCCGACGGTACCTTGGGCATGAAGGAGGGGTGCGTCCTGAGCACTACCCTCGTGTCGTGAAAAGTCAAGTACGGGGCCTTGCAGGAAAGGGCCTGGATCTCTCCCACCCGTCGTGCGGAGGTGATGGCCACAAGAAACGCTGTTTTCCACGACAGAAACTTCAATGGGGCCGAGTGCAGAGGCTCGAACGGAGGTCCCATGAGCTTGGTCAGCACCACGTTGAGCTCCCACGCCGGGGCCGGAGCCTTCACCGGCGGGAACGATCTGAACAGTCCCTTCAAGAACTCTTTCACCAGACGATGAGACCACAAGGACGTCCGGCCCGTGGTTCTGGTGTATCGGGAGATCGCAGCAAGATGAATCTTGATGGACGCGTGTGCCAGTCCAGCTTTGGCCAGCGTCAGCAGGTACGGCAGTACCTGGGGAGCCGTAATCCGTAGAGGGTTAATCTTCTGTGCGTGGCACCAGACAGAGAACCTCTTCCATTTGTGTCCGTAGCATTTAAGAGTCGAGGACGCCCTGGCCTTTGCAAGAACCTCTCTGCAGTCGGCCGGTATGTCGTATCCTCCAAACTCTAGCGCTGCAGGAGCCAGGCCTGCAAGTTCAGCGATTTCGGGTCGTGGTGGAGGATGGCGCCTCCTTCCCTGGAGAGTAGATCCGCGTCCACCGGCAGCTTGATTGGCGGGGACGCTGACAAGTCCAGAAGGTCTGGGAACCATATCTGCCTCGGCCACGCAGGTGCGACGAGGATCATCCTGTACCGTGACCTCTTGAGCTGGTTGACGAGCCGGATTAGCAGTGGCAAAGGAGGGAACGCCTAGAGGAACAGGCCCTCCCAGGGGAACGAGAAAGCATCGCCCATGCTCCTCGCCTGGGGAAACCTGCTGGCGAACCTCCGGCACTTGGAGTTCGTCGCCGTCGCGAACAGGTCGATCTGGGGTGTGCCCCACCGTCGGAAGAGGCGATCCACTAGATCCTGCCGTAGTTCCCACTCGTGGCACGAGCGCAGCTCCCTGCTGAGTGAGTCGGCGATGGTGTTTTTTATCCCTGCCAGATGAAACGGCACCAGAAACATCCTTTGGGCGACGGCCCAATGCCACAGGTCCTGCGCCTCCTTGGACAGTGCTGGGGACCTGGTTCCGCCCTGTTTCCTGATGTAAAACATGGTGGTGGTGTTGTCGGTGAAGATCCTCACCACCTTGCCCTTGAGGGACGGAAGGAAGGACCTGAGGGCCCAGAACACTGCACGGAGCTCCAGGACGTTGATATGGAGGGACTTCTCCGTCGGGAGCCAAAGGCCTCTCGCGTGCAGATTTTCGGTGTGCGCTCCCCACCCTTCCAGGGAGGCATCCGTGGTCACTGTCTCCTGGTGGTCTGGGGTCTGGAAGTCCATGCCCGCCGTCAGATGCGCGCGGATGCCCCACCACCGGACCGCTCGGCGGAAACTCTCGTCGAGTGTGATCCTCTCCTCGAAGCTGCCCGTCGTTTGGATCCAGCGCGCGTCCAGGAACTCCTGCAACCGGCGCATCCGGAGCCTGCACATGGGAATGAGGTAGATGCAAGAAGACATCATTCCGAGGAGGGACTTGATGGACCTCACCTTGGCCGCGTCGGAAACCAACATCCGCTGTACCTTGCCCAGGATGGACCTGGTCCTTTCCTCCGACGGGGAGGCCAGAAGGGACACTGTGTCGAGCTTCGCTCCCAGAAACAGTGCGTTTTGCGCGGGTACCAGGTGGGACTTGGCGTAGTTCACGGAGAATCCCAGGTCCGTGAGAAGTTGGACGGTCCTTGCCGTGTGATCCACGGCGAGCTCCCTCGTCTTGGCTCGGATGAGCCAGTCGTCCAGGTAGGGGTAGACGTGGATCCCCTCGCGGCGCAGCTGCGCCGCCACCGGTGCAAGGCACTTGGTGAATACCCTGGGTGCCGACCGTAGTCCGAAGGGGAGGGCTTTGAACTGGTAGCGACGCCCTTGGACCACAAACCTGAGGAATTTTCGGTGCCCTTTTAGGATGGGAATATGGAAGTAGGCATCCTCCAAATCCAACGACGACAGGAAGTCTCCTTCCTCCAGCTGACCCAGGACGTGCTGGAGGGTGACCATCCGGAACTTTTGCGCCTTGATGAACTTGTTCAGACGTCGCAGGTCCAGGATGGGGCGCCATCCCCCCGTCTTCTTCTTCACGAGGAAGTATCTCAAGTAAACTCCGGAGCCTCTTTGGGACGAGTTCGATCGCGCCCTTCCTGAGCATCGCCTTTACCTCCAGGAGAAGTTGAGGGACGTGAAGTTCTTTCCTGGCCACGGGGGGGACGCGCGGACACCTTCTTTGAAACTCGAGCGCGTGGCCCCGGGCCAAGGCGTCCAGCACCCAACGGTCGGTGGAGATGGACTCCCACACGCTGACTAAGCTCGCCAGCCGGCCTCCCACCGGGGTGCTTCGGTGGGGGCCCGACCCCACGGCCGGTTCAATCCTGCTTCGACGAGGCTTTGCCGCCTTGACCTCCTTGGCGACGACGGCGGGGTCCGCCAGACTTGCCTCGTCCTCTGTAGGCCTCCTGAGCCGACGAGCGGGCCGCTTGACGGTAGGTGGAGAAACCGCTGCCGGAACTTTTGGAGGCGCCCTTGCCTCCGCTGCTCCGAAAGGGCGTCCGTCGTTGTTGCAGAACTCCAAGGGCCCGGGCCGTCTCGGTGTCCGCTTTAATGGCCTGAAGGGAATCGTCCACTGTTTTCCCAAACAGGTTGTTCCCATCGAAGGGCATGTCCAGGACTCTGGTCTGAACGTCTTGACGGAAGTCCGTAGCCTTGAGCCACCCACGCCGCCTAAGGCAAACGCCGTTGCCCAACTGGCGGAACCCAGTGTCGGCGATGTCCGTCGCAACGGTAATGGCGTGGTCCGAAGCCACCTCACCTTCCTGCAGGATCTCCAGGGCCTCTGCCCTCTTGTCGTCCGGCAAGAAGTCCAGCAGGGGAGCCAGTTTGTACCAGAGCTCCCTGTCGTAGCGGGCCACGATAGCCAAGGCGTTGGCCGCTTTAATCGTCGTCGCCGCAGACGAGATGACTCTGCGTCCCATAGCGTCCAATTTCTTTCCCTCGCCGTCCGGTGGGGAAGTCGATGTGGAGGCCGCACCCCCCCCGCTTTTTTCCTGGCCGCCGCGGAGACGACGGAGTCCGGGGTGGGCTGCGCCCGGAGGCACAGGGGGGCCGTGTCCGGGACCCGGTACTTCTTCTCGTACCGGTCTCTTCTAGCTGGCGTCGTGGAAGTGTTCTTGAGGAGGGTGAGGCCCTCATCCCAAATGTCGTCCAATAGAGGCACTGAGAGGACCGTCTTCCTCTTGGCCTCGCGCCGCTGATAAAGGAAGCCTTCCTTCTTCTTCTCCTCAGGGCAGAGTTGGAAAAGCTCGGATGCCCTGGTGATCATGGAGTGGAACGATCCAATCTCATCGGGCGGAGAAGCCCTGGTGGGAGGCGACGACGGTACATCCTCGTCGTATACCTCGTCGTCCGTACCCATCGCTGCCGTGTCAGTCCTCGTATCATCCTCTCGGGTGGACGGGGAGGAGGGCTGGAAGGGGCGCGACGGCTGAAAAGGAGACGGAGGGTGGATCCTTCTTTTCTTGGTAGGGGGAACACCAGAAGGTCCCGGTTCTGGGTCCCCCGACGGGAGAGGTTCCGTCGGCAACGGTAGTCTCGTCCTTAACTCTGAGCATAAGGACTGTATAGCCAACAAAATGGCCGCCGAGTTGTCTCGCGGCGCTGGCAGAGGGGAATCCGACGGGCGATCAGGGGCCCCGTCGGTACCCTCGACGATGTCGTCGTCACCTGCGTCGGGATCCATCCCGACGGGTCGGTCTCCTTCCACGCCGAGGCCGTGGCTTAAGACTTCGACCAGCTCCTCCCTCCGAGGTTGAGGCCGAATCTACGACGATGCCCTGCCCCCCCCTTTTTCTTCCCCACGGGGGATTTCACGGGGGTCCTATCGATGGGCACAAAAGAGGACTCCCTCCGAGGTGGCAGGGAGACTCTGAGCCCCGAGGTCGCCACCACTGGTGTAGCCTCCACAGGCTGAGCCAGGGCCGCCGCGACAGTTTCGATAGAGGGCTTGGCCGGATGGATTAAGGCCTTCACCACCTTAGGTGCGCTCACCGCCTTATCCTTGAGGGGGGGGGACACTGCCTCGCTCCCCCTCCGCCTTCGAGCTCGACCGGGGCCTCTCCAGGAGCTTCGCCGGGTGCTCGGCCTTCCTCTTACCCGACCCAGAGCGTTGGCTCGTGGTTGATGGTGCCGGGGAGGGTGCGCCCTGCCTGGCGCTCCCGGTGCCAGCGGACTCGCGGTGCTTGGCCTTATGTTGGACCCCCGTCGCCGGGGCGTCCTCAAAGGTCTTAGAAGACCGCTCGGCTTTCTTCCTCTTCTTCTCGCCGGACGGGCTCTTCCCTTCCAGCCAGTTGGCGAGACGTTGATGGCGGTCCTTCATGGTCCGCTCCGACATGTTGCCGCAAAACGCACAGTCCTTCTCCACGTGCGTCTTGTCCTCATGTAGGCAGTAAAGGCAAAAAGAGTGTTCGTCCTCCTTGAAGACGTTCTGCAGCTGGCATCCAGGGCAGACCCTGAACAGCTTTCCGGGCGTCGAGCTTCCCTTCTCCTGGGCCATGACCGGGCCTGAGAAACTTCTGGAGTGCTCCAAAAGCGTAGCTCGACGAAATCTTCACCCTTGAGGGGCGCAGACGAATCCGACACGGGTCCCCGTTGATCGGATGGAGAATCGGTGGAGCTTGAGGCTCTTTTTGACCGAAAAAATGAAGTTTTGAGAAAAAACGTGAAAAAAATAGCACTAACGCTCGAGAGCAATAGCACGAGGATCCCAACACATGAACGTGCGGTAAAAATCTGAAGATGGCTGCCAGAGGCGGTGCTTAGGTAGAGGGCAGTCATTGGTTGTGGTCAGTATGACGCAGAGACCAGTGATTGGTTATTACTACGAAAGACAGATCAGAAACGAAACTGATACTGGTTTTTTCTTTACCGAGGATTCCCAGCCTGACGACGGGGAATATTCATGAGCATGTGAATCCATGCCAGACCCCATGCTGGAGAAATGCACATATATAAAATCGATTTGTTGGGTGTTGATTCTTCGGCCACTGAGTGTGAGCCCCCTTAAAGCACACAACAGCATTTACATATATACCATAAGAGCATTACCTCCTTCCACTACAGGGGAAATCATCCTGTTGGGCTCGGACTTTGCTGATATTCACTTGGTGAGGGCCTGGTACTGATTTGAGAAAACATTTCTTCGGTCCTATTCATGGGATACACAATGCTGGAAATGGAAATGATTTGCTGAGATCCCACCAGAAAATCGGGGGTAGGATATTTTGGGGGTATTGTTTGCAATCTTCCCTGATAGTTTTCACATGACGTTGGTACCAATACAAGCCACCACTGACCCTTTTAAATCACTTTCATGATCACTTTGAGACACCAGATGTCACTGTGTCATTGTTACTTCAATTGAATTTACCAATGGTGGTGCCCAGAACCAAATAAAGTGTCCTTGCCCCAAGACGATCCCATCTCACCCTGCGGCCCATGCATCTCTACATACACAGGCATTTATACACATACACAGGCATTTATACACATACACAGGCATTTATACACATACACACTACAGGGCTCAAGTCCGAAAAAAAAAAAGTTGGGTGACTCAAACATATGTAATGGCAACTGACGCCACAGAAAAGTGAACCGATATTAAAGTGAATTGTGCAAATTTCACTCTTTCCCAATTAAAGAAAGTGCAAAGGACAAATTTGCATTTACCTCCCGGATGATCAATCATGAACAGCTGGAAAATAATCCAAGCGAGGAACGTTTCTCAGAATGTGGATCTCAAAATAAAAAAAGGAGCATACCTTTGAAGCCTAAAAACCTGTATTTAAATATTTCCTGCAGAGCACAATCTTGTCTTGTGAATAAGTGTCTCGCCCCTTGATCCTGACGGAATGGATTCGAATCCTGGCTTTGACAATGCCTATTTCTGCAGATCTAAGATCAGAGGAGCCATTATTTGCCAGGTCTGGGAGAATCCAACCCAAAAAACCCTTAGGGATAAAATTCCAAGGTGGAAGACCACCGAGAATGGAATGAACACATGCAGTACAGTTCAGTCAATGTCATTAATTTGGGATATACGTGGACATTTTGCAGCAGAAACATCAGCATTAAAAAAAAAAAAAAAAAAACAACAACCATAGCCCAAAAAAGTCGAAATAAAACCTGGGACAAACGCAATACGCAGTGCTCACATGGAGCACCTGATCCTGTACCCACTACCCCCAGTATCCCATGTACCTGTTCCTCCACCTCCTCACTTCCATACCTTGATGCTTCCTTCTCCCTGCAGCAGAAGTTTGCCAGCCCTAAAGTGGGTCGACATCCACCGCAGGGTCCCTTTTTAATTTATTAACGGCGCTGCACTGCTCACGCCTGAAGCGGGGGAGACCCCTGCAGCCCCCAAATCCCATTATACCTAACATGGAGAGCGGGGGACACACCCCCAACTCCCGTTCGGTATAATGGGATTGAGCATTTTCTTACATGCTGAATGCGGACAAAATGCACATTCAGCATTTTTGGTTTCAACATTTGCTACGGGTACCATTAATTTGTAATAAATACTGTGACATGGTCATGGAGATGACTATGAAGAGGGACAAAGGACCCCTGTCAACCTGGGGTAGAGAGCCGATCAGGGCGATGCCAGAGAAAGACCTAACCCTGGGGCGTTGTTGGGAGATGAGGAGGATCCCTATCCCCATGTATGAAGTTGTGCATGTACATTGGTTCCTGTGTCACAGACTTAATGCTGATCCCTCGCTCCTGGTTTATCGCTTCTCCATCAGGTGGTTCCCAAGCAAGCAGCAGCATCTAGATGAGAACTCACACTACCTATACCACAATTCATCTGTGCCCAATGGACAAGACCTTGCCTGGAACTGGAGGAACAGACTGGTTACACAAACAGGAAGGTGATGGGCTTCCCCTTTCATGAGCAGAATGGGAGACCATACGCCTGCTACAGACCCATCAGAGAGCAACACTAGGGAAGACCGGGGAACAGCCCCCAAAATATTTATGGACAATGACTAACTTGATCAAGGAGGTAAACAAGAGAAAACTATGCATGAGACAGCATGGCAAGCTGGAGGGAAATGGAGGCTGAAAGGGGGAAGGCCTAAAGACATTTATGAAGACTTCCTGTGGAAATTCCAGCCCACCAGGGGAGGAGATGGGAAGAGTTGGGAGTAGCTGAGTTAGAGGTTGGCCCAGAAAAGCCTTCTGGTCTGGAAGACGAGGGCAATAAAAAGCCCAAAGAATCAGTCATCAGTGAGTGGTGCACGGGTGAGGTCAGAGAGCAGGTGAAGGAGGATCAAAAGGCCAGATAAGTGTGTGCCACAGTCAGAAGAGTTCTTGGAGGAGACTTTGGGGTCTTAAAAGGGAGGAGTTAAAGTGTTGGGTTGAGAAAAGGGTAACAGTTGGGTGGGAGAGTGGTTAGAGGTCATTCTGGAGGGAAAGTAGGAGGTGGGTGAGTGTAGGAGAGGGAAGTGAGGCTGGAGGTTGCAGGAGAGCAGAGGTTGGGTGGTGTAGGGAGGAGTGATTGCTGGAGGGAAGTGGATAAGATGAGGAGGAAACAGGATTGAGGAGACAGGGGAAGACACAGAAGATTATTAGATGGAGTGCAGAGAGCCAAGACAGAGGGAGGACTAGGAGACCAGGAGATTGAGGGCCAGGAGATGGTGTGTACAGATAGAAGGGAAGCAAGCGTAGGTAGAGGAGGGTAATACTAAGCGAAAGATGGTCATCCGCATGAAGGGTTCCAGGGCAAACCGACCACCCCGCTAGGCACTTAGAAAGACTGAGGGAGTTAGTTACATAAGGCTATGGCCTTTAGGCCACTAGAATAGGACTAGAGTAGACAGTCACCTGGCTTTGTATACAATCGATACCATTATAGACCCCGTGCAGTAGGGAGAATGGGCTAGGAAGGGAGACCCCTAAAAGAGTGAGAGGCCGAGTATAGGAATCAACCCTTGAAGTCCCCTCAGCCTATATTTTATTGAAAAAATAATCCAAACTGAACCTATATTTCAGTTGTCTTGTGACAACTAAAGAAACCTTGTCACAATACGTAGAGTATGCATGGGATGTATAAAGCGCAAACCAAGCTGAGAAGCACCAGAGCGCTGTACAAAGGGTACACACTCGTGGGGTCAGTGCTTTAAGTGGGCCGGGGCCTGCCGGGGCCGGGCGCCGCCAGTCTCCAAAAAGTGGGGCTGAGCCGGGGCCCTCCCCCCGGGCCCACCACGCCATGGCAGGACGCATTATCCCGCCACGGCCGCAGCCGCGACGGGAGATGCGCCCGCCAGTTTAACGTTAGGCAAGTGGACAGAAGTGCCAGCCAGCCACAGCTTCACTGAGGCTGGCTGGCACTTCTGTCAGTCACTGTAACTTCCCTGATGACCCCCATCTGAGGGGTCATCAGGGAAGTTACAGTTCCTTTGTTTGCCCTCGCCAGGTCACTGACCCTCTGTGAACACTCAGGCTCCATGATCTAATATGTAGATTAGATCACGGAGCTCCCGGGTTCCCAGAGGGTGAAAGACGCCCTGGGCTCTGATCTCTACTCAAGAGCAGAGATCACTGAGCCCGAGGTGCCTGTCTCCTTTGGCAAATATTTATAAAAGATGCCTTGAACTGTGTACGTTTCAAGCCATAAACGTAGAAATGTTACAAATGTCTATGTTTATAAAAGGTGGCTTGAAAAGTGCACAAACCATAGCAAGGTAAGCACACAAGTGTGCGTAACTTACTATGGTTTGTACACTTTCAAGCTACCTTTTATAAACATAGAAATATGTAACATTGCTATGTTTATAAAAGAAGGCTTGAAAATACACAAACCATAGTAGTACACATACAAATATATAAATGCTCACATACATTTATAT
Organism: Ambystoma mexicanum; assembly: GCF_040938575.1. Classification (NCBI taxonomy): domain Eukaryota; kingdom Metazoa; phylum Chordata; class Amphibia; order Caudata; family Ambystomatidae; genus Ambystoma; species Ambystoma mexicanum. Next base: position 977,909,141 of record NC_090923.1, on the reverse strand, counting down.
ATTTGTTTGTGCACCCTACTATGATTTGTGCACTTTTAGGCCACGCCCACAGTGGATGCCACTCCCCCAAACGAGCCCCCCCCCTCAATTTCTTACCCCACTTAAAGCACTGCGTGGGGTTGAATGGATAGCAGAGGAGCAGAGACGGGTAGGGGAGAATTTCAGAGCGGGAGAATAGAGCAACCAGTGAGATGAGCGTATAGGATGGAGAGGCCCAGCATCATCTGGGTTGGAATGCGTTCCAGAGAGACGGCGCACAGCAAGAATGACATTTCCGGTATTCATTAGGATGGATGTGATTTGAATGCGTTCCAATTGTGTCACAATTGTGCCATCTATATGGTGCTAATAAAAAAGAACATTGTATTCCAGTGTCCTTCATGGGCTACAACATGAAACATGATGGATAGGTAGCGATGGGGTGAATTAACCCCGATAAAAGGCCGCCGTGTCACAGAGGTGTCTCCTATCGGGGGAGTTGGGCCCTTGGGTCTAGTGCACGGCTGCTGCAAGCACTGCAGGCAGACACTGCTGTTCCTCCCCCGAAAGAGAAATCCTTTAGAAGGAGAGGCGACAGAGATTTTGCTTTCGGCCATCCCATTCGCAAGATGAACGGCGACAACAGGCAGACGGATGGATGCCGAGCCGACGCGCTGCGCAATAAACATTTGTTTTTAAAAAAACGTAAGACAATAATATAGCGCGCCGATAAATTACGCCAGGTCACAGAAAATATATAGCACTGAAATATGTGCAAAGCGCAGAGCAGTAATGGGGCTGCGAGCTATTAAAAAAAAATCCTCCCGGCGGCGTGAGATGTGTGTGCAGTAGTTCTCGGTAAAGGTTAACGGCAGAGGCCTGTTTACTCCAATCATTACTGCACACGTCGGTGTTAATAAACAACCCGGCGAGGCAATTCCTCCCACCCCCCTAGCAAGATGAATCTGAAGGGCTCGCCAGAGCGGCCACAAATTAGTAACAATGATCCGGCGTGCGCTGTCCCGCGTGACGCCTCCTCTCTGCACGCACGCTAGCATTCATAACATTAGCATCCCTCTACTACGGGCTAAGGCGCAGGCAGCGGCGAATTACAGGACATCACTGCAGAGGGGCTCCGGGCGAGACCAACTGGCGAGGAGAGAGAGAGAACAGAGACGGCTATGCTGGAGTGGGAGACGCAGCACCACCTGCCAAGGGGGCGTTCAATGGAAGACATGAATGTGCGTACATGGATAATTATGAACGCTTGAAACCACTGCCTAAACGTCTGTAAAGCGCTAAACCGCCCTGAGGGTGGCCTCACAGCATTGTCATTTGGTAGTCCACTGCAGCAACTAATTGGGCGGTCGGTACACCCTAGTCTGTCATAGCACACATTTATGACACGTAAGTCTGCGACATTCGAGAGCGCCCTGAGGCAGTCTAGTAAAATTATCAAATGGCTATTTGGCCTATAGGAGTGGTGTGCTGTATATGCAGTGCGTTAAGTGGGCCGGGGTCATCCGGCCCGTGGTGGTCCCACCACGCCACAACACATTATCCTGCCACAGCCGCGACAGGAGATGCACCCGCCATTACGTCAGGCAAGCTGACAGAAGTGGCAGCCAGCCACAGCGTCGAGCCAACCTGTGGCTGTCTGGCACTTCTGCCAATCACTGTAACTTCCTCTGGTGCCCCATCACGCGAGGGGTCACCAGAGGAAGTGGATGTCCTGTGTTTCCCCATCCCAGGCCCTGAGGCATCTTTAAGCCTCGCAAGCCTAGGGACTCCTTGACATATTTCTAGGTTTATAAAAGATGGCTTGAAAAGTACACAATTCAAGCCATATTTTATAAAGCTGTGCCAACGGACTAAGACACCTCAGGCTTTGTCAGTCATCAATGTTCTCTAAACATAGAAAGAAATATGTAACATATCTCTATATTTATAAAAGATGACTTGCAAAGTACACAAACCAAAGTAAGGTACACATACACATATATAAATGCTTACACACATTTATATATTTGTTTGCATACCTTGCTATTGTTTGTGTACTATTCAGGCCACGCCCATCTGCAAGCCACACCCCCATATGAGGCCACCACCCAGTGTCTTACCCCATTTAAAGTCCTGTGTATAGGGATCAAATGAAGATGGACTCCGTGAAGCCTGGGGTAGGGGTGGGTTGGGCTCAAACATGGGACGAAAAGCACTACATTTACCACACAAATGGAGCTCACACACCCACAAAGAAACAGATCAGGAAGGGGTGCAATAGGCTTCCCCGTTCATGAACCGAATGGGAGACCAACCGCTGCTACAGACAACCGCTGCTACAGGCTGCTGAAGGGAGCAGCAGCTTGTGGGGGTAGAACCAGCAGAGCACAACACAGCACAAGTCGAGACATGGGTACACTCGCCAACATGTTTATGGACAGTGGCTTACTTGATCTGGGAGGGAAACTGATCAAACAATGCAAGAGAGCGCATGGTAAACTGGAAGGAAATGGAGGCTGAAAGGACCCTTAGGAAGGCTTCCTGGGGAAATTCCAGCCACCAGGGGAGGGGATGGGAAGAGTTGGGAGTAGCTAAGAGGTTGGAAAAAGCCCATAGAATCAGTTGCCAGTGTACGGGTGAGGTCAGGCAGCAGGCGATGGATGAAAAGACGAGAGAGGTGTGTGCACCAGTCAGAAAAAGACAGAGGAGACTTGGGGCCGTTTACACAGAGGATTTAAAGCACTGGGCATAAGAAAGGGGAAGCAGTTGGGTGGGAGAGTGGCTAGAGGTAATTCTGTAAAGAAAGTAGGAGGGGGTTGAGGGAAGGAGAGGGCAGTGAGAGCTGGAAGTGACAGGAGATCAGAGATCGGGTGGTGTGGGGAGGAATGAGATCTGGAGGGAAGTGGATAAGATAAAGAGGAAACTGGATTGTGGAGACAGGCGAAGGCACAGGAGATTATTAGATGGCGTGCAGAGAGCCAAGAGTGAGGCAGGACTAGGAGACAGTGTGCACAGGAGATTGAGGGCCAGGAGACTGTGCGTACAGAGAGAAGGGAGGCAAGCGTGGGTACAATTAAAGAAAAGTTTGGGACATGGTCATCCTCAGGAAGGGCATCAGGGCAAACTGACTACCCCGCTAAGTCTACTGGGCAGAAGAAAATGCAGTTAATGAGAGGATTTGAACCCCAACAAGAAGCCTTCTGTAGGTAGCCAGGAAGACGCCTGCAGTTAACATAGGTGAAGTTGCATAGAACATGAACCCCAGGTGCCCAGGCTAGAAAACGAGGTTCTTTCTCCTGCAATGTCATGCATGTAGAGACAGTTTCTTTTAACCTGGAGACTTGGTTCGTCAAACATGACAATATAGCAAAATGAATTTAAAGGGTTAGTGGTGTCTAGGAAAAGATTGTTTTTCACACCCAATCAAGTGTAGTTTAAATAAACCCTGACAGCCGTAGGTCGCTGCCTCCCTACTGTGTTAGGATCGACGGAGACAGCCACAGAGCGCTGAGTAGCACATTTCCAGGTCTGGCTTCTACACCATGCCACATCATTGCACAGTGGATCCATGTGTCTGAAGTGGGTGGAAGGATTGTCTTCATGCAGTTTACCCAAGTGTTCTGGGGTACATCCTTTTGGTGGGGGTGGGAGAGGACTGCATATAGCTGTACTCCAGGAGCCACTGCTCTACCCCAAAATTAAACAGTTTCCCTACACTTCTACTATTGGAGTTATAGAAGAACACAAACCTGTACTAGAACATTTAAGTTGGACAATAATTGCACAACTCTACTTCATTACATTTACTAGTTAATTCTCATGAGCATTTCCAGAGTGGGGTATGGGATTTTCATCCAGCACCTCCAAGAACACGTGGAAATCAAACTCCTTCGGTCCAAACTCTACCATCAGTAGTATGGGCACTGCACCTTCTGCAAACAAGTCGGTAATTGCACCAAGACACTGAAGGATGATTGTGACAGAATCCCATCTGGTGGGGGCAGGAAGCCTGAGGTCGCTCTTATCTTTAACACTAACATGATGCAGGTACATTCGTTTCTGAAAGGAAAATCTGCTAATCAAATCCCACTTTTATAATGTGCCTTGCCAAAAAGCACAAAGACATGTATTTTGCTGCGACCGTCTCCTTACATCCCCAACAACTACCCTGCCATGGCAGCAGGGCGGGTTCAAATGTGCATTCTTAAACACTGCTGCTGGAACCCTAGTTTCCAACACAGAGGTGGCTATTTAACTGTATCCAAATCTGCTTCAACATAGAATGGTGTACCACAGAAGTCTGGGGTTAGATTTGTTTCTAAATATAAGACATGCCTTTTTTTTCTTTACTTTGTGCCTTCTGTAATTGCACAATTCTAGAGCCAGAAGCAATGGATGTAATTTTGTCATCAGCTTGGTGGACAGTGACCCATCCATGCTTTCCTAGGCATAGTCCCTGTTTTTATATGTTATGATTATATGTTGTACGTCCTGTGATCGCTGCCTCTGGGCCAGTGACATTCGCTTTATAAACATAAATAGAGCCTGGTGTGTATTTAACTGCCTGCAGGGGTAGATCCACAAACACCATGTTGGGTGCAGCCCAGAAAGCCATCTCTTTGATAACCGGTTAGGGTTGTGACCTTCCTCCAACGAACAGAAGCACTTCCTGGGAACCGTGCTTCAAAGTCAAACATGTAATTAAAATGGCAAGACTGGAAGGGATTTAAAGTGCTTCTTACCCCTTGGCTGGCCTTAAAAGGCCGCAGTGACATTAAAGACTGATGGCTTGTTTGTATAATCCAAATAAAGTTGATGGACTGACATTGAAGACCCAACTCCCTACCATTTCAAACACAGTGAATTGACAAATTGCTACTGAAATTCCTGCCTTTCTGCCCAGTCTTCAACCCATAGTGCCTTTTAACTCCCAAGTCTGCATTCTTTGCAATTTCCTTGATAGGGGTGGGCTTATTAGCGTTTCATTAGTTATGTGTATTTCCAGTTTAAGTTTTTATAGAACCTTGCTTGGATATTTCTTGTATGTTGGTACCAGCATACTATTGCTTTCTGAGAACTTCAGGTCACATCCCTGTTGGAGAGTTCAGCCTGCTCTGCCCCAAGTGCTGAAGGAGGTATACCATTCTCGTTGTGCCTTCATGATTGGGATCACTGCTGGTTAGTATTAGTGCGGGGTATAGGAGGCACTTTAGTCACCACTCAATTGAACAGATTGGATGTGTGCCATGTTGGTTTAAACAGTGACCCTGATTTGTATGTATTCTTAAACAATTTTAGTAATTCAAGTGAATTATGACTGTACGAATCCAGCTTACTGTCTGTTAATTATCATGTATCAATTTCACATGTCATATCATTTTACTCTCACTCTTTTGTGCGCCGCCCCCTTCTTTGGAAGTATCTCATTCTACATACAGTGCAATACTCTTGGCACTACCGTGTCCTGAGACAAATACATCCAATGTGGAGCGGTAATTCCCTAGCCCGTCTAAAGCTCCAAATATAGCGAGCAAGACTGACCATGCCATCCGTATTGGCTGCCACTACAGCATCAATACACCTGCTGTGAACGTCTCATCCATGGCCCATTGCGGGGACCTCGTGCTTTCCTTCTACATGGGCCTTCTTGCCTCGCAGGATTCGCGTGGGTTTAATCACAAAGGCGTTCTAGTACGCTGTGCTAAGGACTATGGCTTTTGGCAATTCCTGCAATATAAGAGTTAAAATTGCAGTCCTTTCGCCATTGGAAGCACTTTCCTGAGTATTTCCTCTCCCTTCACCATGACCAACACTTTGATGGACATGAAGGCGGCTGGTCATGATGACGCACCTAGAAAAACAAACAAAGGGCGCATCTTCATTTTTATCGGACAGCCTTCACGAAGTAATTCCGTCTACGTAAACTACTTCTCGCAATGAAATAAAGTACAACTCGGAATACATGCGTTTCATTTCTCCCCTTCCCGTGTACTAGGCTCGTGAACAGAAGTCATCTGCGCAATATAAATAAATCCGATCGCCGCGAAAACAGATCCATTTATTTCTACTTGGCCCTGACAAAACATCCTCAGGTGCCGAACGCAGCCGCCGATAAGGCTTATTTCTTCAACTGCTGCCGTGCAAATCACCCCGACTTTCGCCTTTAAAGCACGTGTAGCACTGTGGATTCCAGTTAGCAGCCCATTGCACCCCGGAATCCATACGCTCATCCTCGAGCACCAGGCACCTCGACCACTGACGTTCAGACCCCATAGCGACAGTCCGTCTCCAATAGATGGCAATTCTACATGTCCCTTGTTGCTTCCTTTCCTCTCCTCAGACCTCTAAAAGTCACTACAGCTTTGAGAAATTCCCCTAGTGCAGTGGTCTTCAAACTTTTTGACCCCGAGCCCCCCCTAAGAAAAATTTCTCCGGCCCAGGCCCCCCCCTATACACATGTACTCCAAAATTGTACTCGGTTGCGAACGGTTATCGCGCGCTGGAGTACAATGGTGCCCCCAACGAAGGAGTGCATGCCAAACACCACGTTGTTTCAAAATCATTGCTTGCAATGATTCAAATCAGATGAGGACAAATATTTGTGAACAAAGCATTCCGATTATTTTGCTATAATACAGAGGACTCGACTAAAAGTAGTGTTGGATATTTATTTCACACAAACGAAAACACCCAATATTGCTGTCCTGTAGTAACATTTGCTATGCAAGTGCTGTAACAATTTGTTTCTGAAGTACAACAGCGTACTGTCAATGCTGTCACTTGCAAGTTGGACAGTGGCATACTGGAGAACTAGTGTGAAGGGTGGGCCTGCCTTTCACCAGCCAGCCTGTCAAAATTGGGTTAAATTTTTCCAATAGCCAACCGCAGGCTTTCTTCCACCTCCAGCTTTGACCGATATTTTGTCTTTAGGGCTGCAAGTGCAGAGAATCCAATTTCGCACAGGTATGAGGTGCTGAAAGGTAAAAGTACATGGACTGCACATTTCGATAAAGTTGGATACTCTGCAGACACATGTTGCCAAAATGCATGGGGGTGCATGGAATGGACGGGTGGGCATAAGGGGGACTGGAAGTCCAGCAAATTTATGTGGACAATTAAAGTACTTGGGAACAATGCTACTTCCTGTTTTGCTGGGGTGCCCCGAAGAACTCTTGCTAATTTTGGGTTTAGTGCCCTGGTGTTACTTCCATTTTACATTATTTCAGCGGCTCTGGGAAAGACTCTGGGGGGCAGCTCTGGTGTGCCAGTAGTGATGCCCCTGGCAGACCTGGGGGCAGAGGCCATGGGTGTAATTTTAGGGGGAGCGGGGGTGTTTGTCCCCCCAACTTTCATGGCATACCATTTTGTCCTCATTCATTTAGCTGGGGCACCTTTTCTTCAGGTGTCATGTCCCCCACAACATTTTAAGCAAAGTTACTCCACTGGCAGAGGCCCTCAATTCTCTCAGGGGAGCAGGAGCTTTGCACCCCGGTTCCCCCTGAATGTGGGGTTATCGCTATTGGGGGACGCAGGGGGACCGGTGCTGCATTAATAACGCAGCTCCCCCATGGCCCAGCAATCTGCCATGGGGGAGCCGCGTTGTAAAAAACAACACCGGCAGAGCAGTTCCGGTCCCCCGCTCGCCTCCTCTCCTCCATGCATGCCCCCCAATGTGGGGGATGCAGGGAGAGGGGCGCAGGGGGACCGGTGCTGCATTAATAACGCGGCTCCCACGTGGCAGATTGCCACGGGGGAGCCGTGTTAAAAATAAAGCGGGAACGGGTGACTTACCTCGCACTCGCACACGTCGGCAGCAGCAGCAACAACAGGGAACACAGGACACCACAACGCAGCCTGGACGCGCGATCCAAATGCAGGAAAGCGCGCGTCCAGGCTGTGTTTATTTCCTGTTTCCATGGCCACGCCCCCACCACATCGCACTGGCTGAGCATGTGCATGGGAGCCAGTGGCTCCCCAATCCACATGCTCAGTTCAGTGCGGCAGAAAAAAAAAAAGCGTTACTCCTTTTCTTTTCTTTTCTTCTGGAAGGCATCACGCGCCCCCCCCAGGCATGGTGGCACGCACCCCAAGGGGGGCGCGCCCCACAGATTGAAGACCTCTGCCCTAGTGCATCCAATATGTCACGAAATGCCCATGCAGGAGGCCCTTATTGATCTCAAGTTCATTTAAAAATCAGAAGCTTTTGATCGTTCATCACCATTGTTTCACAAGTTCAGATAAACACTTAAACAGGTTTTAGTTCCACCACTTTTCGTTAGACTTCTGAAAATATGAAAACCGTCCTGAAGTAATTTAGTGTCAGAATCAACACAAATGCAATCAGGTACCAGTCTGATACACTTAGAAATATATTAAACAAACCTCAATCTCACAACTTCCCTTGACACAATTCAACGTTTTCCAAACTGGAGACTGCAGGATTACACACCCTGCCCAACACAAAACGATCAACATCCGGCATTAAAAATCCAATGTAAGCTGATCAGCATGGTGGCTGTAGAACAATGGAACAAGACCTTCGACTTGAATGCTGATCTCAATCCAGACTTCTCATTTATTGGCCCATTTTAGCAGACGTGGGAATGAATTACCTCTATATTCACTGCTGGAAATGGAAAACATTTACTCTGGGAACCCCTCATGCTTGGAGGTCATGCAACACAGTAGCTCTTCATGCAACCCAAGTCTGGCGATTCACATAAAAGCATAAATAATTTTGGGAACATAAGAATGCCCCCAATTTGAAATAGGTCTGTGATAGCGATTTAGCAAGAAACCCTTTTGGGTAGTAATGTAAGTTGGACTCTTCATTGGTCACAATGCTCACTCTACAAAAATAAAAGTCTGTAAATTGCACGACCTATCCAATTTGGAGAGCTTCTGAACTTTCCCCGACCCTACTACTCCTTCACTACTCGGGTATATGGTGCCCTTCTCAGCCTCCCAGGGAATGTGGTGCCCCAGTCACACGCCACCCTGGGATATGGTGCCCTGCTCACCCCCACCCCAGCATTCAGGGACATGGTATCCAGGTGACCTCCATTGTATCCTGGGAACCATGCTCACTTCTCCAGGGATATGGTTCCCTGCTCACACTTCTCTACTAACCCCACTTGCCCCTCTCCCTTTCTCCATCTTCTCTCATATCCTCTGGTTTCCGTCCTCCCTCTCTCCTCCTGTCCCTCCAATGCCCGCTCACTTCACCTCTCCTCATACTTCTCTCTTAACCTCTCTGATCAAACCTCTTCTCAACTCTCTACACATCCATCTCCCCAACTCTCTCCTACACACACACTATCTATGTCCTAATCTTAGCACACACTCTCGATCTATCTCTTCCAACTACACCCCACCACCTCCTGCTTCACTCTGCTCTCAACACTACTTACACTAACACCTTGGACTCTCTCCACACCCGCATACCATACTCATCACACACTCTCGCGCTCTTTCTAATGCCCTTCTACACCCCCCGACCTCTCTATAACCTTCTTTCTCACTGACCCTTTACACCCCTTCACTATAATACATAAAACAAGTATCTCTCACTCGCACACACACACACACACACACACACACACACACACACACACACACCCACCCCCCCCCCCCAATACCTCACCTGTACTCTCCAACTCTTCAACACTCTGCTACACCATTTCTCCTCCGTCTGGAGCTTTGGTCCACCTCCACACCTGGACTCAACCCTGCAACTCACACTCTGCACTCCAAACTTTCCCTTGTATAGTGCTCTTTACCTGTTCTGACCCCCTTTCATTGGCTGCAGCACTCACCACAGTCTAGTGACCATTCCAAAGCTGTTCTTTACCAGGGGCTGGGTTCTTGGGAGTTAGCAGCATTTTTAAATAAAGGAAACACTTAGCCCCCACCCCTTTTTAGTTTCTAGTTGCAGGATGGAAGCCATGTGCTCAGGTTGCCTGTTTTCCTGATGGTTGTCTCCCTGCACTGGTGAGTTTTTATTCAAATTCGATTTGGGTAGGATTTGCGTCTCCCTCCTAATCCTCTGCCGTCTCTCCTCAGTGGCAGTTTGTTTTCTATTGCTTCATCATTTGCTTGCGGTCCTTCTGGGGTTGATAGGTCGGGTGTTAGGTGTCCCATTTCAGTTTGGCAAGAAAATTACCAGTCTATTCAGTTTTCATTTTTGACGCCATTCACCTGGTTCTGGATTTCTTGGCTGCTCTCATGCATTCTGGGAGTTGTTTTCCTGAAACAGAAAAGAGAGAACACCGGCCAGAACACGTACTGGGAGGCACTGGGAAACAAAGTGGAACCAGCATGGCACATAGGTGGGAGAGGGGATTAAGGACTGGGGCCGCCTCCCCAACTCTCCGCTCTTCCCTGTGGGGGCATGTCTTGCGCAAGCTTATGCCCGGCGAGGCTCTGAGCCCCAGGTCAGTGGGGTCCCAGACTACACCTGACAAAGTCAAGTCCCTGAGCCCATCACAACACAGACAAACACACACCCACACACTGTACACCCACCCACCACCAGCACCGCTCCAGGATCATGGGTTTCTAGATTTCAAGTCTGCTGCTGCATCAGGGGTTGACCGTGTGAGGAATTCCACCATCCGCACGGTGGGTGTGCGCTCGCCTGGGATTTTTTAAAATTTTAAATGAAATTGAATGATGGAAGATCAACCTCCAGAAAATGAGTGGGGCTAATCCGCACACAATTTCCTATGCTCACCGCACAACATACACATAGGCCTGTGTACTCCGGGTGGACAGTCTACAGGCGCCCTCCACGATTGTCATATTTAGGCAGGAAATGACAGCCAAGAGTACATAAAGGCAACTGAGAAAGGGGAGGGCAAAACCTTCCTCCTGCTATGGCTAGCCAAATTAAATAAATGCTCCATGCATCCGCCCTGCTGGTGGCAGCTTTGCATACTAATCAGATTTAATCAAACAGGGCCATGAGGGGCCTGGTCGCAGAACTAACTAAGGACAGGAAAACCCCCACAACCTTTGATAGGCACTATGCCTACCTGAAGCCAGCTCCTGCCTCTCAGTATCAAGGGCAGTGACCTGTCATAGCTGGGACTATGTTTACAGTAGGCAACCCCCAAAGGGAGACCCCATTCAGAAGAAACAAATATGTGATTTAGTAGCGACTGAAAGTTTGGTATCACCGCAGCTTCAAGGGAGACCTGCAGCTTTAATCAGGGACCACAGAGGGCTCAATTAACCAGAGAGACTCTTTGATCCACAACAGACAGGAAGAAGGGAGGGACTTAGCATTACATATTTTCACCCCTTTACCTTTTTGTTACAAAGCACTCTGGTCATGACCGTATGCATACAGGAGATTGTTGGTGGGGACGCAGGATTGGTTCATTATGGTAGGCTTAGTAACAAGAAGTACTCAGTATTGGACCATGGCAGAAAGTACAGTCTACCTTAGAGCTTCAGCCAGTGAAGGAAGGCCAGGATTTCCAAAGAGGGAAGCAGATCCTTCCCCAATACATCTCCTAGGGAACAAAGGGAGATACTGAATCGAGAGGACCCTCCAACAGCTCCAGAACCTGTACCCAGCCAGCACACAACGTGCCCTGCTAGGCTCTGCAGCAAGCTTCCTAGGTGGGAAGTGCCAAAGAGTCTCTGAACCAAACCAAGGACAAGGCTGTTGCCTGCAACGCTCTCCTCAGATTTGGGCCGTTAAGGGACAACACAAGCCCAGTGAAGAATCTAGGAGGAGTGCATCGGCAAGCGTCAACCAGCATCCACCTTAAAGGACATTTTCGAGCCAGTCGCGCCCCTCGAGCTGAAAACGACTGCACCACTGACTGTTGTCACGCCGCAGTCGCCAACGTCATCTGAGATGCCTCAACCAATGCTTCGGATCCGCCAACCAGCACTGAGACGGTTGCTAACCTTGAGCCGCCATGTAGGCCAGCCTGCAGCCGTCCGTCCAGCCTCGCTCGCTGAACTGCCAGCTGTATGATTCCCGCAACTGTCACTTGTCTTGAACTCTGTCGCATAAGCTGCCAAGAGCCCTGCACCCGGCTCAACGCTGTCGAGCACCAAGAACTTCCACAAGTACAAGGTACATTGTGGTTCTGTCACCCTTGTGCTTCCCTGAAAGCCCCTAGACGTTTTACAACCCATTGCTCCCTTTGTGTTGAAACCAAGTATCCTTGAACTATTGCGATTCATTACTTTACCGAGTACCCTCCTGTCAGTACCCAGAGTGCACCCCTTTTCAGTCTTTGAAACTGTCTGTTCTCAGCATTCCTTACAGGGTGGGTTGTATTTTGTAGTGTGCTAGAACTGTCTGTTGTGATAATAATAAAGTCAATTTTTGTATAGATCCTTGACTGGACAGTCCCTTTTATCATTGGGTAATGATTGTATTTTTGCTGTGTTGCAACTAACCAACGATCCACAACCTTTTGGAGATAAGCACCCTTCCTTCACTCCACCCAAAAGTAAATTGCGGTTTGTTTTCATTAAGGAGGTGCTATTTCTCCTGGCTACAAGAAGGAAATCAGCATGGCACACCCAAATCTATTTCTTTGGAGACCTAAATATCTAGCTAGAGCAGACTGACACCATTATTCTGGAACAGCTTTTCAACAATTTATTGACGCTATAGCTTTCCTTATGTAGTCTGGCTGCCACACACAAGAAAGGCCACGTGTAGGATGCAATTTCATCTAAAACCGATGATTTCTGTGTACATAAGCAGTTAGCTGTACAGTGGTCAGATAATTTCGTCATCCTGCTCCCTCCTACCAAGTAAGCCCAACAGCAGTAACACACCCAAATATTTTCCATTAATTTATGGAAAATCCTTTCCCCTAACCGACTTTCAAACAATTGGAATGCCCTGAGAATGCAGAGGCTATCACAGACTTTCAATGTTGGCTTTCTAGAACAACTTCTTAGACCTTCTTTAAGAAAATATGTAGCTAAATGGTTCAATCATGCAGTGCACGCCGCTAAACAAAAAATAAAAGTGACAAATTGCGAGAACACAGACTAATACAAGGGTGCTTTTACAACCTAACCTCCATGATAAGTTGAAACAGCAAGAAAAGCAACACCATTAATTGAATCAAATGATGAGGTCATTAATTCAGGAAAGCAACTCTTCAATGGGGTTTAATGAATTTAGGTTACCATATGCACCATATACTATTTTTCTATCCCAAGAATTATTGGCTTCTACATGTAACCTGTTTCTCTGACTAATCACCTCTTATGGATCCGACAATCTGGCTTCAGACCACACCATGGCACTGACACGGCGCTGATTGATCTAAAGACCCAGATTGAAGATCTTAAAGACAAGGGGAAAACTGCACTGCTATTGCTTTTGGACTTGTCTGCCGCCTTGGATCTGGTGGACCACAAAGTGCTATGTAATCACCTGGCCTCAGCGGCTCATTTTGCTTAGCATGGATCCAATCATTTTTAAACAATAGGACAATTAGAGTCTTCTCTCCTTCTGAGGCAGCTGACCCGATCCCAATAACATGTGGAGTACCCCAAGGCTCTTGTGTTTAACCGACAATGTATAACATTTTCACGAAGCCTCCGTTTGATGACTTCAATCATCTGGGTGTCACCTTCACTATGCAAATGACACCCAGATCCTCTTACCACTCACTGGAAACTATGACACGGACGTGGCCCTAGTGAATAAAATGTATCTAATTTCCTATTTCTGCAGGAGTCTGTCCTGATACATTCTGGTTTCACCATCACCGTCTTGTGGACAATGCTGGATTTGACTTTATGGACTTAATTCATTCATGGTGCGTCACCCTTTCTCAACTCTCATGCTGAACTTCTTTTACATCTTGTACTCATTGTGGCCCTGAATCATGCTGTTCCCATCTTCATCTTGTATCCTGGCTTGCAACATTATGTTTTACTACTGACTTCTGCAATTGTATTCACTCCCCTCTTGCTTCTCCACTCTTTTGACTGCCAACTCTCTGTTCTCGCCCCCTTTCCCTTCTCCCTTTTCCTATCTCCTCCCCTTTCTTTCTTCTATGCACTTACTCTATCAGAATTGTCCCTGGACCTAGTATGATAGCAACCTCGTCTGTCTCCTCCTCCCTCCCCTTACTGGTTTTTTCCTCCCCAAACCCCTCCAGCACTATCTGAAATGTCATCAGGCCTAATATGATAGTCGCTTGTTTTGTTCCTCCCCTACCTTTCTGCACCCCTCTCCCTCACCTCTTGTTTTTTTTCTCCAGCTCTACCAGAAATGTCGTCAGGCCTAGTACGGTAGTCGCCTGTCTGTTTCCATTTCCTTCCCACTCTCCCCCTCCCTTCCTTATCTATGTTTTAGCTCTTGCACTATCTGAAATGTCGTCAGGCCGAGTACGATAGTTAATTTCACATCCTTACTGTTCATGGCCTGTAAGAATGTCATTGTTTTTCCCTTGTTCCCTCCCATGCCTTGAAGCGCTTTGAAACACATTGTGTATAGGCGCTATATAAATAAACTATCATTTCATATCATAATCATTCAGGCATGAATGGCCTTTGCCTGAATGATGATAAAACGGAGCTCCTGATACTTGGTTCTTCAGCTCACCTCAACAAACCTAGCAACAAATATGCCTCTTTCAACATTGTTAGGAACATTAAAGTGGTAAAAGAGATAAAGACCCTAGGTTTGTACCTAGATTTGGCTCTTAACTTACGTAAACAAGTCAATGCTACAGCTGCGGCAATAACATACACTTACAAGCTGATCCAGGTCTGCAAACCCTTTCCCTGAAAGAGGTCTTCTCTTAGCCAGAGCCTTCGTCTTGTCAAAATTGGATTATTGCAATTCACTATACTTAGGTGCAAGTAAGAACATTGTCAATAAACTCCATATTCTTCAAAACAATGCACTTAGAACAGCTCTGGGTATCTTGAGGAGAGAACATATCTCGGAGTCGAGGATTCAGAATAAATGGCTTTCCATCAAAGTCAAAATTCAACTTAAAATAGCGTCATTAACCCACAAATGTCTCAATCTTGAGGCCCCATTATACCCCTCTTAGAAAATTGTCATCACGCCTCACCAGGGCAGCAAATATATATTGCCTGGTAGTTCAAAGGTATAAACTAAAAAAAAGAGGGGGGAGCAGCTTCCCAGTTATGGCGGCGCAGCTGTGGAACACACTTCCACCCTCTTTAATATCGGACCATTCCTTCCTTAACTTTAGGAGAAATACCATAAGTTGGTGGGTGGAAAAGAACTAATGACGCGACTAAGATGGCTCCTCACTTCCAACTTTTGTACAATGTCCTTCTGTGTCTAACTATAGTCAATAACTCTTAAATGTGCTATTTTGCTTCATACTTTACTAGCCTCTGTTTTTGTACATACTGTAGGCACTGCCTATAACTCAGTACATGCTAATTTGCAACCTTCTGCAATGCGTCCAGATACACCCTGGTTCAGTGCGCTATATAAAATCAAACACAATTTTAGAAAATCATCTTTAAAAGTAACTCAATTTCTACCATGTTTAACAATATTGTGCAACATATCAAATCAAACCGTCTTAGCTTGGAGTACCTGCATCCCATGTTTAAAATACGATCAGTTTTTTCTACATTTATGCAAATACGTTTGCCTCGTTGATAAAATGCTCTGGATCACTGCTACACTCCTACCTGCCCACGGTTCATAAAAATGTAGTTTCCTACAATGAGGTTGTTCCAGACTTTACGATCTAAAACAAGCCATGATGATTTACATCCTTGTTGAAAAAAGCAAATGCAAATCAAATGTAGAAGACCGAAGCAACTACAGACCAATATCCAACCTGCCCTACCCAGCAAAGATCCAGGAGATGCACATATACAATTGAACACGTCAAACCAAACTGAATACTCGACCAATCAAAAGTTGGATTTAGACCAATGAGAAGAACAGAATCAGCACTTCTATTGATATGGGACAGCCTGAAAATAAACACAGATGGCAATGCCCAATCGGCCCTCATACTACTGGACATATTAGTGGCTTTTGACACAATCAGCCAAGCAACAATAATAATAAGACTGACGGAATGTGGCATACGGGAATCTGCTCTAAAATGGCTTACCTCATTCCTAACAAACCGAACTGAAAGAACCTACCTACCACTGTTCACCTCAAACATGAAAAACATATCCTGCTGAGTCCCACAGGGTTCCAGCCTCTCTCCTCCACTAATCAACATCTACATGAGTCCACTGATGAAAATCATCCGATTCCACAGACTCACCGTCTACAACTATGCAGACACACAACTGATTGTGAAAACAAACAAGACTCAGAACTCAACAACTGCCTCACAGACATCTACAACTGGATGACAAATAACCTCAAATTGAACCCAGAAAAAATGGAAATAATGCTCTCACCTGCAGGATAAGACAAAGGGAATCCACCACTAGACTGGCCGATCAGCATGGGAACGCAACCAGAGACTGCTGATGTATTAAAAAACCTAGGAATACTCATGGACAACGGACTATCACTGGAACTGCAAGTCAACGCAATCATCAAAAAATTCTTCTTCCTCCTACGACGCTCAGATGATTACTCCCCCTATCTCTCCTTCCCACACAGGACCTTCACAATCATATCCCTGATACTCTCAAGAATTGACCGCGCAAACAGTCACTACCTAGGAATGCCAGAGAGACTTACCAGAAATGCCAAAGGGTGTAAAATACAGCAGCCAGGATCCTACTAAAACTAAACAGAAGAGACCACATCACTACAGCACTGAAAAGACTGCACTGGTTACCAATAAAAAAGCGCATCAAACACAAAGCACTTTGCATCGCCCACAAAGCCTTGCGCAGAGAGTGAGCAGAATTGCTCCAAGACGAGATTAGCCGGTACCAACCCAACAAGGGAAGATCCAGCAAGACTTACAACTAGAGGCAAAACATTACGAAGAAAGGAAATTCAGAGCAACAGCGTTATCACGTCTAATTGCGAACATCTGGCACAACATGCCCAAAGTAATTAGAACCTCAGAAAACCACACTACCTTCAGGAAACCTCTCAGAACCTGGCTATTCAACAGACAATAACAACCAAGAAGGGACACTGCAACTACAACAACGAAGACAAACAATTGGAGAGGATACGAGATGAACCAAAAGAACCACAAACCAGAACCTGCCTAGATACTGTCAAGCGGCATCCGAAGGGTCGTGCCACAGAGCCCCCCCAAAACAAATAGACTATTAACCCTTCTCCCTTCCTGCTCCTCTAACATAACCAACGCCACTACAACCAATCTTAGATTAGCCTCAGCCAAATAAACAAGCAGAGAACCATTACTATGTTCCACAGAAGAGTAAAAACACAGATAGTCCAAAACATCAACAATGCAACTACACACCAAGTGGCCAGATTACCATACAGCTTCGACCACCGTGACTATGGCTCGCTTAGGGACACCATTTAACCAGTGGACACGACCAACCCATCATAACCACACAATTCACTAACACAACATTACCGCACATCTGTGGCACGGAATCGTACCCATACGGTTAAAATGCATGAGGCCTCTCGCTAACTACCACATGCACAATGATCACAGACACCAGTTCCTCCTGGTTCTGAATCTATCCTCTCACTCTTTTCCCCACTAACCCCCCACCACCTCCTTTTCAGAGCCACGTGATCGCCTCGAGACTGCCCCGGGGTGGTAGCGGTGCGTGGTACAAATCAACATAACATGGACATCAAATCTACTATAAAGACGTTTTCCAAAACCAGAACATTACAGAATCTAATCATCTTTCAGGACCCTTTCTGACAGGTTTCCACCCATAGAGAAGGACAGTCTGTCCTTCTGATGGCATTGTACAATCGCTGCTCTCAATCTGTAACCTATAATACTTCGGCACGCATCATGTTGGAGATTTTGATACATTGAACCATACGATTTTACTGGAAACATTCTGTATAACAAATTCAGCGCTTTAATGGATTAACTTTCATAAGACTGTCACTGCCATTTCTTTACCCCAGTTTTAAATCAAGTACCACAGGGATTGGCCCTATCCCCACTCATTTAATATTTTCCATTAATCTTTGATGGATCTTTTAGTTCAGATTAGAGACAGTCTATTTTAAAAACCCCAGAACCTAAGGCCAACCAATTCCCATTCCTGACCGCAGTGGTTGAAGTTGCCAAGGGTGATGGTTGCCAACATCCTGGCTTCCCCTAACTCGGGCCTCCATCATGTCCCACGCGGTAGGCAACCACAGATGCTCCTGCCCTTACATGGGAATGGAGGAGCAGTTGTCCCACAAATGTTGTAGTGTCTTGGCAGAAAGTGACCATGAGAGAAAGTACCTCAACCGACACCCTCAACTCCCACAGCTCAAAGTCCTATCTCAGAAATGGAAGCCATCTTCAGGGGTGGGACACACCAGCCAGACCTTATACCAGTGCTCTAGCGAGGAAGAGGGCTTTGGGTCCTCCAAGATGGCACAGTTCATGAAGCCGTGGTTTGCAGACCCTAGACACGTAATTAGGCACAGACCTATAACTCCTTGGGTCCTAATACCAAACATGCACAGGTTCCTTAACCCAGAGAGAAGCAAGCAGGCAGGGCCAGGGTTTTGCAATCAGTAGGAGGAACATGCAAGGGCAGGGATGCACCAATCTGAAGTCCAACACCAGGGCTATAAACTATCCCCAGAGGCAGAGTAAGACAGCCAATCCCCATACCATCTAACAAACCGGAGTCCCATGACAGCAGCGAGATGCTGGAAGGCGGGTCCAAAATGGTATAAAAACCCAAGGGCTCAGTAAGTAGGTGGTGGGTTTAGGAGGAAGCGCTCATTTGGAATGAGCTGCAGAAGTGATTAAAAGGAACTAGGGAAGGAGCTGGACAAATGAGACAGGCTCAGAGCCCCAAACCTTTGTGGAGAGCACGAGACATGCATCTGGTAGAAAGGCTGCTAGTGCTGGTATAAGGAGAAGATGGCTGCAGGGAAGGCCCAGAAAGCGGAGGAAAGAGATCGTGAAGGCGGGGAGATAAGAAACCCAAGGAATTTCTAGCAGAACGACTTATTGGGCTGGTGAAGGAAAGAACCCAGATTGTTTCTTTAAAGGTGTTGAAAGGGTCAAGGTAGGTGCCTACAGGGGGGAAGGAGAGAAGATGAACAGATGGATGGGCAATACTGACAAGAGGTGGATAAGATAAGAAAAGCATATAGAGTAAAGAGAAGAAGAGTTGGTCAATGTTGCTCAAAGCGGTGGAGGTGATGGGAAGAATTTAATGGGATGTAATGGGTAACATACAGGAGATGGTAGGAAAAGCAACTGAAGAGGTGAATAGTAGTACCATTAAAGAACTAGATGGGGAGATGGTGTGGAAAGGTGTGGAGTGGAATATTGTTAAAGACAAAGCGGCAGACTCGAAGAACATAAATGGTACAATACGGAAGACTGAGTAGCGTGACTTAAGGCTTGACGCCAGGGAAGAGGGAGTGGATGGGTTAAGAGGCTGGAGGAGTAGAACCCCAGCAAGGGGGAGGCAGCGAGGGACAGAATGAGAACCCTGTCCCAGCTTTCGGGCAGGTGCACGTCATCCTGTGGCTCAGATCCATACGGAAAGTCCCTGCACTTCCAGCCCCACTTAGAGTCCACCCACAGGATCCAAAGCATGCAACGAGAATCGCAAAGAGAACCAAGAAGGAGAAACCCTGAGAATTGTGGGAAAAGTGTTAAAGAACCCCTCCAAAACCTGCAACTAAACAGGGTAAAAGAAGGGTTCGCAAGACACTAAAGTCTGTGGCTGTAAACACGTTGGTTATTGGATAAATTTGCCAGAAGAGACACTGTCTATGGAGTTACTAAGAACATTTCTTTGAACAGTTCTACTTCCAGCAGAGAGACTTCAAAACTAATGATTCCACTGCATTACCCCAACACGGAGAAAAGCCATGTTCCCATCTTTTAGTTTCAATCAAAGCTAACCAGTCTTGTTATTTTGGCCCAATCTGTACACATTTGTCAACCATAATCCCTGATCTAGCCTCTTTGTCAATCCATGCCAAACACCTGGAAGCCCATCGAGCTAGGGCAATTTGTTAGGCAGAACCCTATGCAGTGCCCTTAGGGACCACTGCACAGAGTTAAGACTACAAGTTCACCTTTGGTACAAGCCTGTACTACACAGAAAGAGTGGTAGCAGTGACTGAGCAGCCAGACTTATCTCAAGAGCAAATGAACAGTAGTAGAGATTACACAAAGGACTACAATGACTGTGACTCAAGCAAACACTGACTCAAGGTTTCTGGTTAAAAAATATAAGTACATTTATTTTTAAACCATCTGTTCACAAAACACTTCACTTCTAGTAAAATAAAACCACACTTCAAATACACTTCACACAACCAATTCCCCTTGTGCAGAACAATTCAAGGTAAGTACCTTAGGATTTGAAAGACTGGTGTTATGAAACAAAGACGTTACCAGGAGTACATATGCGATCACTTTTTGACAGTAATGACAGTTCGGTCTTGCTAAGGATAAGTGTACCCGCAGGAAGAAATGTAACCGTAGTCAAACACACTTAGCACATGAATTAACACAAGAGAGTTGGGGATAAAACCATAGGCAATACTTTTGTCAAGGCAGAGAGAATCAGAGGGCACTGTCTAACACGAAGATAAAAGTCAATAGGCCTATGCCAGTGTCCAGTGGAACAGGGTTCCTGTTGCCGAGGATCGCACAGTCAGAACAGTTTGCGATTCAAGATTGCCAGGAGTACTTAGATATTGTCAGAAGAGGAGGCAAAAGTTATAAGAGGGCAGGAAGAAAAGGACAAGCCTTTCGTGAGGGAGAAGGGTTCACCCCAATTCCTCGAAGTCGGACACAGTACCTTATTTGTTGCAGAACGCTGGTGCCACGGCGGTTGTTCCTGGTAGTTTCCTGCAGACTCACGGTTTCTGGAGCTTCAGTCGTGGAGACAAGAAGGACGATGTCTGGAGTGATTTGCACTACCCAGGGATGAGGCCAGCAGCAGCGACGGTGAATAAAAGGTGCGCTCCTTTAAAACAGGAGAGGCTCTTCAGATGGATATCCGGACCACTAGAGCAGTGTTCAGCAATTTCGACCACTAAAAGGATCCTCTGGCTGTGGAAGATGAGCTGGTTGACCCCACCAGGCTCAAAGGAAGAAGACTCTGGACTGGATCTTCTCTGGTCGTTGAAGGGTAGATAGCTCAGGACTGCAGCAGGGCTTCACCGGGACTCGGGGGTGCAGTAGCCATCTTCTTCTCCACTTCTCTCCGGTTCCTTGCAGTTCCAGCCCAAGAGTCCTGCCCTTTATGCGAAAATCCCCCATTCACACAGCCTGGCTGTCAATCACTCAGCAGGGGGGGTTGTCCGGCCCGGACAACCACCTCAGCCAATCATTACAAAGTGTGACTTTGGTCTCCAAGGAGACCCTGGGCAGGGGGTGACTACACCCCTCCCTCACATTCAGCACACCTAGACCCCCAGGCGCCAAAGGAGGGCTTCTTCGTAGAAGCCCACCAAAAGATGGTGAACAAAGAAGGCAAACCTGGTTTGCCGCGCAAGGTAAAAAGCAAGAAGGACTAAAAAGAAATGGCGACTAAACCCAAAATAAAAAGTATTTGGGCAAGCAGATTTATATTCGAGGCTACCACAATAGCCTGGAACAGTACAACATTTACATAGTATAATCGCAGTAGAAAAGTAAGGGTAGATACCACTGCCACCAGCCAAGTCTAAATGTAAAAAGAGCAAAACAAAGCTCAGAGAGGCACAGACAAAAAGGGGTTGGGATTAACCCTTTCAAATACTCCATGTAAGATGGGCTGTACGGGGTCTGTATTTTTAAAGTGACTATATAACGTCAATGGCAACTTTACATATTTCTGGGGGACAGTAGTCAGCCCCAGAAAAATTGAGTCAGTGGGAAGTCTAAAAGACAACCCTGTGTCACTGCACTGAAGGTGCTGTGTAACACACACAAAAAGTGGGGCTCATGGATTGGTGTGCTCCAGAGCCAAAGATCACAGAAACAGTAGAAATACACATGGCAAAACACATGTAAGAGTGGTAAAAAGGCTCACACTCTTACCAAGTGGAAAAAATAAACCCCAGAAATCCAGCAAAGCTGCTGAGGGACTCACTAGGTGAGGGAAATTAGCCATAAATGAGAATTCTCCCTAACACAATGTTCGCCAGCTGCTTCTCAAATAAGGAGCTTGGGTATTATTTTTTGATAAGGACCTCTCTGTCTCCACAGTTCAGGACACTAGTTCAAACTGTTTTTTGACAGTTGCAATCCCTTAAATGAATGTTTCCCTACATGATCAGATCCAGAGGACCTCTGTCAAGGTAGCATTCGTATTTTCACTAAAATTGAAGTGATGCAGAAAACCTTTATGATCGTTATTCCAAAACAATGAAGAGGCTCTTCAAATGAAGCCCTGTGGGCATTCCAGGTTGGCCTACAGCCATGTATGGTTCCCTTCTACAGGAAAAAACGGCGGAGTCCTTGTAAAAGCGTGCCCGTTTCAGAAGCGGAACATAAACAGTGGTCCCCACTGAATGACGGAAGTATTCTATTGGCCATGGGGGTGTTCACATATTTTTCTATAGGCAAGACATGGATTACTTATCTGCTGCGAGATCCAGCATCCCTAACTCATTTCTTCCAAGCCCAAGGACAGCAAATCTGATCACATTAACTTGCTCCCGATCTACTCAAATTTACTATTCTATGGTAAACCGCACATTTTGAAGATAGGGAGCGTGCCAACATATGGGCATCCTCTTGACCTATGGGAAAAACCATTAATATGGCTGGGGAGAAGGTAAAGAAGGGGTGGCTTACTGATGGGGGAGGCCAAGAAACAGTGGAGAATGTGGGAGAGAAGAATCATTAAGCAAGAGAGGTGGAGTCACCTTGAACCTGAGGTAGAGGTCAGGAGGCAGGAGATACTGTCTGTTCTGGTTGGAAGTCTACTGAGGCACAGATGTCGAGGGTAAAGGAGGAATAGTATTAAGCCACGCTTAGAAGGCAAGCAATTAGGAGAAAGGAGAGACCCAAGTCCAGAGAGGCCAATGACAGCCAGCGGTGGAGAAAAGTGAAACCATTGAAGATGGAGAAGAGAGTGGGAAGGCAGGAGATGCAACTGATGTCGTGTAAGCCAGTTTAAAGAAGGCGTTTTGCATGGATTTGTGGCACACGTGATGTCAATCAAAAGAAAAGACTATTCAAAGCATGCACGTAAAAAGGAGAGTAAAATCTGCATAACGTTCATATTGCTCTGCCAGGTTTTGCATGTCGGCTTGGATTTGAATGTGCAGATGTGCCGTGAGGATTAAGAAATCCGCTTTGTACCATGGGACCTGCAGATATTTCCTTCAGTCTTGCAGGTACCTGAAGAAGCACCAGGAGTCGCACGGCATCTAGGCACGGACAAAGACGAGTTAACTAACTTCAGTGCAGATACCAAGTGCCTAGTGCCTATTATCCTTTATTTTTCTCTTACTGATGCAGCCACCATTGCCCATCCTACTCAGCGGTGATTCGCTCCTCCCCACGGCATTCAGATGCAGGGTTTCCATATTCAGAGATATTCCCCCACACCCCCAAAAGGTGGGATCAATAACACTGCCCTTCTCAACAGCCTGGCCTCGTATGCGTAAGGCAGCCTATCCACATCTGTCCCTTGTGACGATTAAACATTGATTCGGCATTATATGTGCAAAAACACTTAGGCATTGCGGCACAGCTGTTGGTAGCCACCTTAATTCCCAGATTGGAGAAGCCCCGAGAAGTGGTCAGAGTGACCGACATGTCCCCCCGGATAAAGGAGGACGCAGAGGGGTCTTCTTCACACAGTCAGTGGTGTTGCTAGGACTGGAAAAGATCTGGGGCTACACTAATGTCGGGACAGTCTGGACTCAGGGCTAGCTAGCCTTTCCGGGGCTACAAACAAAAGACCCGGGGCTATAGCCCCAACAGCAACCCCCTCCCTCGCCCCACCCAGCAATGCCTCTGCAAACAGTTTTTGTGTTTTCAAGGCAACGGGTTAATCCGTTACATCTGTTACTCTGGAAATATGCCCGAATTCTTCCACTGAGTAGGCCCCTATGATTCGTGTGGCAATGCAGAACACGAGGGCATAATGGTTAATGTTGAAAAGGATGCTGGGGAACATGGAAGTGTAAGCCAGTGAGGGGCACACGAGGGCATCGTTTGGCAACTAAAAACTTGAGGTATGGATCGTTGAAGTAGACATGAAAGGAAGAAATGACACCAGAGGGTCCAATTCTGAGGTGCGTGCAAACGTGGTAAAGTATTATTCCATGAAGGAGGAAAACTTTGCTTACAAACGCCATATTCTGAAAGTGAAATAATGTGGTATAGAGACATGAAACCATCAGCTTATATATGTGCCCGATTTACGGCTTGGCAACAGCCCTAGCAACCATCAGGAATGCAGGGCAGCCACATGGAGGGGATTCTCCTCCCAGCAGCACTGGTTTAGCACATAAAAAAAGGAGTTCAAATTCAGCATCTGTGAGGTGCCGTTAAACTAATGCACACCTTTTTCCTTTATATAAATAGCCTTTCTTAGACTGCAACATCACTTTTCTAGTTAGAAAAGGGACAGTCTTAAGAAATGTTTGCAATGTCACTGGAGCACATGTTCCCCCTACAGAGATGTATCAGGTTTTGCTGATGGAAAGCACATCTCCAATAATTCCACCCACGTCAGAATGGTGGTGCTGGAAACTGGAGGGGAGATGGTCATATTGCCACACTCTTTATCATAAGCTCAGAATCGGGCCCAAGACGATGCAGTATGAGAGGGTGTGGGTATGAGGGGGTCAATAGAAAAGCATGGCCAAATTGGTATATATAAAATACGTTCATGCATACATCGCCATGTGCTAAATATCAAAATCTATACCCATTATTATGCTCCCAAAATGCTCTTTGATGGCTCAATGTAACAAGGTCAATTCAGGTCTCAAGATCTCGCACCAGAAGCATTTCGGAAGTACACATGTGTTTACCCATTGAGGGGACCAAGCAGGCAACAGGAACCATGCTAGGTTCCACTGTGTGTGCAGGACGTGAAAGGACTCAAGAGGGCAAACTGTAACCCTCCATTGGCAGTGGGGAAACCACTGTTTGCGTGTTTCTAAAGAGCAAATACACCCACCATTTGCTTAGCAACTCCACACCTTCGGGCTATGCTCTCCTCGACTCATTCAACACTTCCGATCTTAAGAGCACACAGGCCATCCAGCAGACTAGCTTCCTTCAAAACATCTCAGCTCTCCTTCAACTATATCCGCCTTTAACGCAGTAGTTAAATACACCTGCCGCACCTTGCATGATCTTTCGCATGCCACTGCACCTCATATAGTCTGCCCGTTGCCATCCATGTTCCCCCTGCCCACTGAGCTCCACTTTCTGCCCATCCAAGGACTCTTCTCCTCCACTGCTGCAGAGTTTCCTATCCTTCCGAGCATTGCCCCTTCACCTCCACTTCTGTGGGAAGAATTAGTCCAGCTCTGTCTGCCCCAAGGTATGCGCTGTCACTTCTGGAGTGTGTGCAGAATGAACATTCCCTGGGGAGGCGGTGATCGAGCAGTTTGTAAGGAAAGAGCCAGAGTCTGAAATTACTGGAACGCTCTCACCAGCTCGCGCCAAGGGGGCCCTTCCAATGACTGTCCTGGCTAGGGAAGAAGAGGTCGAAGTCAGCCAAAATAAAATGACGATTGCACATGGTCACATGCCTTACGGTGAATGTCTGCAGAACACGGACAGTTCCAAGAGCCCTATCCCCAGTGCTTTCTGAGGATAAGCAATGGGGGCGGCGGCAAGCAATGAGCCGCAAAACAATATATGGGGTAAGAAGCGTCCGGTATGGCCTTTACAAGTAAGTTAAGGCACCTCTTACAGGCACGTGGCCTCCAGAACAAAAAGAGCGGCCTAATAGATATGGTTGGGCTTTCCTGTCTGGCGGGAAAAGGAGTACAATCCATTTTAAAAGGTGTGTTAAACATAATGACAGTGTTAGGCCTGCCGTACACATCGCTCATGCATACGCCTGATTAAAGACACAGAGCCTGGGGTCCTGTCAACCTGCTTTATTTCTCTCTCACACGTTCTGCTCTCCCACTGTTCCCCTCCCCTTCCGCTTTTCTCCCGCTCCCCTTGCCTTGGTCCTCTTAAAGGGGCCATGTCCTTTTTCCATATATAACACCTCCCCCGTGCTTAACATGAAAGTCCAATTACATCTGTTCGATGAGTCTCATTGGCTTCTTTATTGTCCAAGGGGGTCTCCCTGGTGATTCGCGGCTCTCGCCAGTTGATTCCACTGGGGGCTCTGTTTCTTCTTCCTCACTACTGTCCTCAGTAGGTGTTCCTTGTGTCTCGGGTTCCTCTAGATACAATTTCTTGAAGAATGAGGAATTGCAGGTGATGTCTCCTAGGTCTCCGGTTGCTGTGACCATGGGTCCCTTTGATGGCCGTGATTATTCGCGGTTCAGGACTGTACCAGGTGTCTGTTTTCTTGCGCTGCTTTTGTCGCACGAGGACAGTTTGTCCGATCTCTAGCTGTTGTTCTTTCGCTCTCCTTCTAGTGTCGGCCCATTGCTTTGCTTTCCTCTTCTTTTCGGCGTCTCATTCTCTGATGGCTAGGTCTTCTTCAGGTGTATAATCTTCCCATCGGGGAATGCGCGTTCTGGGTTGGTATCTCACCATGAGTTCGGCTGGTGGTTTTCCTGTCGCGTCATGTTGGGTATTCCGATAGCCCCGGAGCATGCTGCAGATGGCCTTCGGATGTGGCGTCTGCTCTGCCACTGCCTTTTGTCTTGTCAGTTCGATGGTAGCCATAAATCGTTCCACCATCCCGTTGGCTTGGGGCCACAGCGGGGTGATCTTTTGGTGGTGGAATCCTAGGTGGCTTGCAAAGTTTGCGAATTCCTTTCCTTGGAATGGAGATCCGTTGTCGGTTTTGACAACGTTGGGGATGCCCCATTCGCTGAACATATGGGTGCGGTTTCCTCGAATGATGTTGACATCGTTTGTTTGAGAAAGGGGAATCTCGAATACTCATCTATTACTAATAGATAACACCCTTCTTCTAGGGGTCCGTAGAAGTCCATTGCGACTCTTTGCCACGGTCTTGTCTGGAGCGTTGTTAGCTGCAGAGGGTTTGGGTTCGGTCCTTGCGCTGCTAGTTGGCAGGGTCTGCAGTGCTTGAGCATGTCTTCTACTATCACATCCATTTTTGGGAACCAGACGTAGTTCCTGAGGAATCGTTTGGTGTTCTCTATGCCTCTGTGGCCTTCATGAGCTAGGGTTGCCAGGGTCTTTCTCAGGTCTCTGGGTGCTACTAGTCTCTTCCACCGTAATAGGAGTCCTTGGTCAGTGGCTATGCGTTCGTCGTGTATCTTGGACAGCCGGTCGAGTTCTTCCTGGTCTACCTCCTCCATTTCCGTTTTTCTTGTGCGATGCTCTCTCCATTTGTTGGAGCGGGTGAGGGAGATAGCGGCTCTGATTGTCGGGTCTGCTTTGCTTCTTTCCTCAAATGTTGTTAAGGAGATGGTGGGTGGCGTGGCATTTGCTGACAGGTATGAGATATATTCAGTGGCTTCGTGTTCTAGTGTGTCCCTTTTGTCCCTTAGGGGATGCCTGGATAGGTAGTCCGCTGGATTGGCACCTCCCCCTGGTTTGTGGATAATGGAGTAATCGTACTCTTGCAGTCTTATCCCCCACCGTTCAATGCGGGGCGGCATTTTCGTCCTGGGGTTTCCAAAGATTGACAGCAGGGCTTGGTGGTCAGTGACCAGGGTGAAATTTCGACCGATGATGAAATGGTGGTACTTTTCGCATGCCCATACAGCGGCTAGGCTTTCTCTCTCCGCTTGAGAGTAAGCTTTTTCAGTGTGTGACAGGGCACGGCTAGCATATGCAACTATTGCGTGATGAGTACTGTCCGAGGGGTCGGTCTGGGCTAGGATGGCTCCTAGTCCCACCGGGCTCGCATCAACTGTAATAATGGTATGCCAGTCTGGACGAAAATATGCCAGTTGACGGTTGTTGGAGAGGCCTTCCTTTATTGCCATGAACGCTTCCTGGCAAGGTGCGTCCCAGGTGAATGTGTGTTTTTCTTTAGGAGGTTGCGGAGCGGGTCAGTTGTTGAGGCATAGTTTGGGAGGTAACGCGCGCAGTATCCTGCCATTCCCAACAGGGAGCGTAGTTCAGCAGCGGTCGTAGGTGCTTGGAGTTCGGTTATTGCTTTGATTTTGTCCGGGTCGGCTGTTATGCCCCTGTTCGAGAATGTGTGTCCGAAGAACTTTAAGCTTGTCTTGTTAATGTCACACTTGGGCTCGTTGAGGGTCAGTCCCGCGTCTTGTAGGATGGAGCAGACAGTTCTTAGGGCTTTGTCGTGCTGGTCCTGATCTCTCCCGAATATCAAGATGTCGTCACTATAGTTTAGTGCATTCATCTCCGATGCTATGAGCCGTCTGATGGTTTCTTGAAAGATCTCTGCGGCGGATGATATGCCAAAATTTAACCTTTTATATCGGAATAACCCATCGTGCGTTGCAAATGTGGTGATGGGCCGCGACTCTGGATCCAGGACAAGTTGATGATATCCTTGGTTGAGGTCAAGCTTCGAGAAGAATCTGGCTTGGTTTAGCCTGATCAGCATGTCTTCTAAGCTTGGGCCCGGGTGCCTTTCCCTTTGGATAGCGGTGTTTGGGATGCGCATGTCAACGCATATGCGGAGACAACCATTGTCTTTGGGGACGATGGCTATTGGCGATACCCACGGTGTTGGTCCATCTGCTTTCTCTATGATATCATTGGAGAGAAGAAGTTGTATTTCCCTTTATACTTGTTCTTGAAGGTGGAAACCCACTTTGCGCGGGTGTTGTGGGACCGGTCTGATGTTGTTGTCAATGTGCAGCTTGATGCATGAGTCTTAACATGCCCACCCCTTCAAATAGCCTGGGGAATTGGCGTTTGAGGTCTTCTTTCGATAGGGGCTTGTCTGTTATTGACCTGATGAGTCCGTGAGGCAGTGGTAGCCCTTCTATTTCTTCTGACGGGTCTTAGTGTAGGTCAATTAGGGCAAGGGCCTTAGCTGTTCGGTAGCTGAGGAGGCAGCGGCCGACGGATGGGCTCCTTACGACGTGTATCGTGGCTGGTATTGTGATGTTTGTGCCGTAGATTGCATTGGAACTTTCCTTTATAAGACATGGGTTGTGTCGCTCCCCATTGTGTTCTGGATTCTTGTAGAGGGAATGATGACGCTATGTTACGGTAGATGTCTTCATTCATGACATTTACTGTCGCTCCTGTGTCAATGATGAATCTGTTTCTGATGTTGCCCAGTTGGACCGTTACTCTGGGGGCCGACGTGTCTTCATATTCAACACTGAGGAGACATACGTACTCTCTGTCGTAGCCATCTTGCAAGTATTGAGTGTGGTCATTCCCTCCTGGGTGATGTTGGGGCGGGAAGTTGAGGTATGGGTCTCTGTCTTGCTCACACAAACTTGTGGTCTCTCCCCTGTGGGTCACTTCGTACTCCTCGTTTTGCATGACGTTACTCCTGTGCGTGTCATATAGTTCATGATCTTTTTTGTCTGGCTCGATCTGGAGACCTTCGAGGGCTCTTATAGTGTTTGGGCGTTGATAACCATTCGCGGAGGTTGACGTGTTTCTGTCCGTCTGGCGCGGTTGGTCTGTGTGAGTTTCTGTCGTGCGAATGGCAGGTCTCGGGCGTGATGATCCTCCTTCCGGTAGCAGTTCTTTACACATCACTTGGAAGTGATTTTCCATGCCGCATCTCATGCAACGTTGGCCGATGGCCGGACAGGGACCTCTGTGTGGGTATTCAAATCCACAACGATAGCATTGGCGGTCACTTTGTGTCCGTTGTGACGGGTACCTCGTGTTCATCCTTGTTTGTTGTGCTGTGTTTCGGGCATAGGGATGTACTGCTGCTATTACTTCTCCCTTCTTGGGGTTCTCAATGGCCGCTGCTTGGATGTCCACTCTCTCGTAAACTCTGGCTAGATCTAATACCTCCTTTAGGGATAAGGGCTTCTTTAGGAGGTGTTTCCGGAACATCGACGATACACAGCCTTCTATTATACGTAGCCTGATGGCTTCCTCATCATTAAAGTTGGCGAAGTCGCACTTCGATATTTTTCTTTGAAGGCGAATGACAAATTCCCCCATTGATTCGTGGGGAAGTTGACTGCATTGGTTGAACGTGTATCTCTCGTAGTCGCGATTGGGTGAGATGACAATTTTGTCATTGATGGCTTGTCGTAGTTTTGCATACGTGGAACGGTCCTGTAACGGGATCGTGCGTATGATGTTCTAAATTTCTCTGCCAGCTACATTTGCGAAGAAGCTTAGTATGTTGGGTGGTTGTTGCGTGCCTATGGCACCTACAAAGTCCTCAAATTCTTCCATCCACTCTTCCCATCGTTGGCCCTGGTCATGGTGTGGGTTTGGAGTGAACGGCGCGGGTCTCCTCATTAGGCTGGCGTATGAGGATGGTATCTCTAGTGGTGCTGGCTGTGTATTGGGGTCTGCGGCGTCTGAAGCCGACATGATGGTGTCACTGAAATTCCTTTTGTTGGTTGGGTGGCACTTAGGTGCATATGGTGGTTAACTATGGCGTTACGGTCCTTTTGTACCGCTTTCACGTGGGCGCAGGTTTTCCTTTCTCCCGCGTGGTGTGGTAATAGTGTATTCCCTTTTGATTTATTTATTTTTTTTGATTGGAAATGTCACGTGGGAAGACACGGGGTTCTTTTGTGGGAGCTTCCTTGTGTAAACTGCGGTTTCCGCGTATAAATTGTAAATGTCACATGGGGAGACACAGGGATTTCTTTTGTTGTCCCTTTCTCTTGTGACCCGAAGGTGTCACGTGGGGAGACACGGGGATCTTATTCTCCCGTAATATTTGTGAGTGTCACATGGGGGGGGCCACAGGGTTCCTTCCCCGAGTTGCGGTCCTTCCAGACTGCTTTAGCTTGTCACAATCGGGAGACGCGAGGCTTCCTTTTCCCCCCTCCTTACTTGAAGTGGTCGTCACGGTTCCAGTCTTCTTGTCGGTGTTGGCACGGGCCCACTCCGGTCCTCCGGCGCTCTTTCCTCTCTTCTCCGGCACGCAGGCTTCGCTCCCTCGAGGTGCGCAGACTTCCTCTGTGCGGGGCGCACGGGCCGCCGGTCGATGACGGGCACACGGGCACTCCCCGTCCACCGAAGCGCGCGGTCCTCTCCTCACCTGGGGCACACGGGCCACACCTTCTCGGGCGCACGGGCCTCCGATCAGCAACGGGCACACGGGCCCTCTGGTGAGCTGCAGGGCACAAGGGCCACTGCTGGGCCCGGGTACACGGACCCACCTCAAACTGCCGGGCACACGGGCCCTCCTCACACAGGCCTCACCTTCCCGAGGCGTACAGGCCTCCTATTAGCAACTGGCACACAGGCCCAAACTGCCGGGCTCACCGCCCTACCGTTACTGCCGCCGGCACGCAAGTCTTCGCATCGGCTTCGTCGCCAGTGTTAGGCCTGCCGTACACATCGCTCATGCATACGCCTGATTAAAGACAAGGAGCCTGGGGTCCTGTCAACCTGCTTTATTTCTCCCTCACACGTTCTGCTCTCCCCCTGTTCCCCTCCCCTTCCGCTTTTCTCCCGCTCCCCTTGCCTTGGTCCTCTTAAAGGGGCCCTGTCCTTTTTCCATATACAACACATAGCAGGCAAAAACTAACTACAACTAACTGTATTCTAATATGAAAACGAAATCAAACGGAAATAGGGCAATGCTTGCAGCTTGCTAGGGAAGTGGAGAGGCAAGTGTCTGGATAGTTGGTGGGGGTACCGCCCAGCCAGGGAGGCTTAACGGCTGGGCGGCTGTGCCTGTACCAGTTGAGGCAAACTTCTCCACAGGCGGTAGACTACGATTTAGATTCCTACATGGGTATGCACGAGAGAACCCAGAACCAGTTGGTCAAACAAGCTAGTATCTGGTGACTGCAAACTCTTACTGTGCCACCGTGAGCCATACAGAACAGAGATCGGTCGGATCCCATAATGGACCCAGTGAGCAATCCGAACCAACTTCACTGACAAACAAAACCTGAGGTAGGCCAAGAATGAGGAAGGGTGACAAACCCGAGGTAACAGGGATGTGCTGCAACACGGAGACATGACACCTGGGCACGCTTTTAGGTGGCAGCCTTCTTGGCGGCAGCTGGAAGCAGGTGCATTCTTCCTGCGAGGTTCCCGCCCCTGTCCATTCCCAAGTAATGACACTCCCACAATAACTATTGGCTGGCTAAGCATGTTTTTAAACCCAGGCAAGGGGGACCGAGAGGGTGTGAGTGAGAGAGAGAGAGAGAGAGAGAGAAAGAGAACCTGGGGAGAAAGCTGGCAGATGAGCCTTCCTAACTCGCCTTCCCCCAACAATCTCTCAGCAAACATGTTAATCTTCACCAATGTAACTTCATGGCCATGTTCAGATTCTCCAACGTTCCCGCTGAAATCTCCCTAATGATACACAAGGTTGGCGTGTTTGAGTCATTGCCTTCTCAGCCACCCCCCTCCGTCACTAAGTTATCCCCTTTCTCATCATCCTTTTACATTCTTGCCCTCCATAATCGTCCTCCAGTGCACCACAGCCCACCTCAATCCAATATCCTCGTCATGCTTTCTCTGCACTCGCACCTCCCTGGGGGAGGGCAGGAAATGGATTCACGGCATAGAAATTAAATTAAAGATCTGGAAATTGCCGTGACTTCTTTTTCAAAGCAGCAATTAAAACCACTGCAGGCCGTCTCCTTTTCTCCAAAGCGCCGTGTTCACGCAGAGAGGCCAGGACCGCCTGGAGTGCGGACATGGTGGCAGAGGCTAAGGGGCATCCAATCCAGGCTAGCCATCGCCCCTGTAGGAGTCACACCATACTGATGCCGAGGTTTCAGTCACTATGGGAAATCTGCCCCTCCCCATCCTGGTGCGAACCAATGCTGTGCGGATGTTCTGGTACGACTTAGGCCGCATCTGTGCCATGCTCGGAGAACACCCGCCCCATGTGTTGTGGAAATGACGAAGGACAATCTGGGGTCCATAGCCAAAAATACAGCCTGGGTGCTAACAACTTTGTGTAATTTTAAGACACGGGGATGAATGTCAGCAACTTTTAATAAATGTTTGGGGTGGTGGCTGGAAGTGTTTTTATTAATAATAACGACAGGCATTGCGCTTTTGGAAACCCTCTAAATTATTCCTTTTCAGCCCGCCAAGCCATTACACAAGGCGAAAGACCACAAGCTAATCAGCCTGGGATGCACCCCGAAAAGAGGCAGTATAGCCCGAACATCAGCTGGGCCATAATACTTTCGGGCCAAGTCCACAAGCAACCCCAGTGGTGTGGAAGGCTGCCCGGAGCAATGCTAGTGGTTAAGATCAAGGAACATTATTTTGCACTGAGTTGGAGGTAGAAAGTCACATGCTTTTCTGTGCTGTGAAGCGTCCCAGTAAACACTGCGCAGAGAACGCACCTACCATCATCTAACAGCAGTCAAAAGGCAATTGCCAGAATTCTCTCTTTGGGACAATGTACTGCTAACCACCTCCCATGCCAATACCCTCGGTTCTGTATTTTATGCTGGGGAACAAGCATGTGCCCCCTCCCTGCCACTAGCCTCCTGCGCGAACTAATGAGAGAAAACATTAAAAAAAAACTTCTTAAAAAGCTAGGGAGAGTATAGGACAGTTCAGTACAAGGTCCAGGCCACTGTGGCGGTGACGAACACGGTGGCTACTCAGGGAAACGTGCGGTCCCTAAGCAAAGATGTTAGAAATGTAAATGTGCGTAGGGGGGGCGCTGTTGCGCCGAAACAAGATGGCCGCCTGAGTGTTAAGCTCCAGACGACGAGGGCACATTTTGCAGATTTAACCCCTAAAATACAGCGGTGCCAACTATCACTGCTATGGCCGCGGTATAAGCTTGCAGTCCACTGACACCCTAACTCTGGGACCCGGAGACCCTCTGTGAGCCCTGCTATTGCTGTGGGAGGCGCGACGCCGCGGACGCCCGGCTCTTCCCGTGACAGAGCTCCGAGGACTGCTGATTCGTGCTGCTACTCGGCGCCCCGGCGTGTGCGGCCTCTGTGGGGGAGGGGCGCCGAAGCCCTGGAGGCGCGCGGATCGACCTTGCTACCAATCTGCCAGACCAGCGGGCGGACTGGGATAGCCCCGCGCCACTACGTGCTGGCGGCTGGTGCCTGAGGCTCTTGGCTCCCTTCGCTCTGGGCTGCACAACGCCGCGCTGCTGACCCGCTCGTCTGCCCGCGTTCCCCTTCCCGGAGCGTTTGTCTTCTGGGCTCCCGCGGCCGCTGCCTTGCTCTGGACACCGCTGAGGAAAACTGCGGGGGATCGCTGGGCCCATCACTTGCGGTGCCCTGGGAGGCCTGTGTCCCGCGGGTCCCGGACTCTGTGGCGCCACCCCGTTTCAGATCGCTCGGGCCCTGATGGTGGCGCTGCCTTGGGGGCACCCCTACCAGAGACTACCTCCACCGAGCTAAGAGTTCTCCCCCCCCTACCAACTAGCTACCATTGACTTTGGTGCATCACCAGCGGGTCCGCCCTGTGAGCCTGGGTCAGCACCGCACTCCATACTTACCGTGTGAGCTCTGGGGTTGAGAAGAACCGGCCCTGAATTTTAAGGCCTGCCTTGTGCAGTGCTGGTCCCGAGGTGCGGCGACACCGGTGGCCGAACTCCCATGTGCGCAAACGGGACACTAACCCACTGGCCACATACCTACCGCCCCGAACACTCCTGATCTACGGCTGCTACTGGGTACTACGCTACTTTGCTCATCCACTTTCTTCCAGGACTCCAGGTTCCTGTCCTGGCTTACATCATGACTAAGGGAGCCGGTACAGGGAAAAAGCAAAGTTCGTTGAACATGTTTGCTAAAACGCCGTCCAAGCCGCCCCCCGATGATACTGAGGAGCCCCTGTCCACCTCGGCCCCATCGACCTCGGACGACTCACAGAAGATGTTGGAGTACATCCGTGATGG
This sequence comes from Ambystoma mexicanum, assembly GCF_040938575.1. Classification (NCBI taxonomy): domain Eukaryota; kingdom Metazoa; phylum Chordata; class Amphibia; order Caudata; family Ambystomatidae; genus Ambystoma; species Ambystoma mexicanum. The sequence goes on along the minus strand of NC_090923.1, from coordinate 977,874,014 downwards.
CTTCACTACGCTGAACACTAAACTAGACGATATGAATGGGTCCATCTCCTCCATAAAAGCCCATATCGAAAAGACAGATGGGCGTGTGGTGGAAGTCGAAACTCGACTGGGGGTTGCCGAAGATGTACTTGGCTCTCTACGGGCTGAGGTCTCCACGCTCACCGACCGTGTGTCGGCAGTTGAGAAGAAGAATGATGACCTCGAATCCTGTTTGAGACGTAATAATCTGCGTATTGTTGGAATACCGGAGGACAATATTACAGAACCGATGGAGGATTACGTGGAACGGATTCTCATGACACTCCTAGATTCCCCTAAACTTTCCCCACAGTTCGCTATTGAGAGAGCACACCGAGCTTTAACCGCGAAACCTAGACCAGGCGCCCCCCCCGTGGCCCATTATAGCCAGGATCTTAAACTTCCGGGACCGTGATGCCCTCCTTCGGGCAGCCAGGATCAAAGGTGAACTTACACTTGGAGCGGCCAAAATCCACCTCTACCCAGATTACTCGGTGGCGGTGCAACGGGAACGTCAAACATTTGTAGCTGTGAAGAGAAGACTCCGAGATCTAGGAGTCAAGTACTCCATGCTGTTCCCTGCAAAACTGCGTATCGAACACTCCAACAAAACCTTTTTTTTCACGATCCCAGAGGGAGCCTCTAAATTCCTGGATGAGCACTTCCCTGGCTAATCCCTTGTCACCACCAATCCAGTCTAGAATGTTGCCTGTTAAATTGGGCTGGGTCGGCAATAGACCGTATTTAGTCTTACTCATGATGGCTCGATGCTATGCATAAAGGCATAGAATGTTTATCTGTTGTTATTGTTGTATTGATCCTCTCAACTATGGCCCCTTGGGGCGGTTTCATTTCACTATGTTTGTCAGTTATTGACGCCCTACCGGTGCTTTAGACTCTAAATGCACGCAGGCTTCCTGCCGGTATACCAAGGCCGGGAAGGCTCACGATTATAAACTGTCATGTCTAGCGCTTATGGTAATGCATTAACATGTTATGGTAGCCCCCTTTTTTTTGGTAATACCATGAACGCTTCACATATGGACTCTAAACTGTATGCACTAGAGACTCCAGCTGTATGCACACTCTCCTTACCCTCTTCAGTCCGTTGCGCCACTGCTCGGTCAGCTAACAGCCCCCCTGGTGCTCATGCCGAGAAGTTTGTTATTGTTGTGGGGGGGTTTGGGATCAATTCCTCAAGTTTGGGAAGGGATGTGGGTGGGAACCGGGGGGAGGGGAAGTTATGTTAAAAAAGTCTTGACGGCCACCAGAGAAATCACACATGGCACACTACCGCAACACAGAGGTACAGATGGAGTAGAACGTTGGTCTAGGCCGCATCGGACTGGTCCAACCCTAATACGTAGAACAAAACCCGAGCGTCCCTTCCATATTAATGGCGGATAGTAGCGTAACCTTTATGAGCTGGAATATTAGGGGTCTAGGCAACTACAAAAAGATGCGGCAAATACAACTTTACGCTGAGCGCCACGGTACACAAATCCTTTGTCTACAAGAAACGCACGCCTGTGCTAAACAGTGCGAGAGGTTTGCCAAGCAGTGGGGATCCCAGAGGTATTACACAACTTATTCTACCCAGAGTAGAGGTACCCTCATTTTAATTCACAGAAACCTGAAGTTCAGCTGCTCCCAATCACATGTTGACCCCCTCGGAAGATATATACTCATTGTTGGTACATTGCAGAATCAAGATGTAGCCATCCTTAATATATACGGCCCTAATATTGACGACCCTGAATTCTACCTTCACCTAGCCTCGATCCTTGAGAGTTACCCTCAGATCCCGATTATATGGGGCGGTGACTTCAACACGATTCTGGATGTCACCTTAGATAGATCGGGCTCCAGACCTCGCCAGCTTTCAAGGGCAGCCTACACAATCCTCACAACCCTCCCCCGGCTGGCAGTGGTTGACGCCTGGCGATTAATGTATCCTGACTCCCGCACGTATACCTACTATTGCTCGGTCCATGACTCTCATTCTAGGATAGATAGATGGCTGTTGTCCGATATACTAATTAGGTGCCTGACCCATCTGGCAATCCTTCCCAGAACTTTGCCTGATCACTCCCCGGTGGTCATCTCCCTGAACGGGGGACATGGCCTTGAAAGATCAAGGCAATGGAGAATGAGACCCCATGCCCTCCTAGACCATACCTTTGCCTCCGAGCTTGAGTCATCCATCGAGGAGTTTTTCGAAGTCAACACAGATTCAGTCCCCCTTCGAGCCACCCTCTGGGAATCATTCAAGGCCTATATCAGGGGTATCGCCTTATCCAAAGGGAGTGGCATCCTAAAGAGCATCCCGGAGGATATCGCTGACAGCGAGTCGACCCTTGCTAGCTTGGAGTACCAATACGCGCACTATCACTCCCCCGACGCACTGGCATCATTGGGTCGTGAACTGGATAGATTCCGTAATCTTGCTGAGCGCGAAGTTAAATTCCTTGATAACCCTAAGGCAGTTAGGCGCTACGGGGAGGGAGAGCGGCTAGGCCGTGTGCTAGCAGGGTTAATTCGCCACAAGCTTGGAGCGCCCAACATCCCGGCGATAGAGAGATCTGACGGTACACTAGCCACTTCGCCCCAAGACATCAACACAGAGTTTCTCACATTCTATACTTCCCTTTATCCGAAGGTTGATGGGCCCCATGTTTCAGAAATTGACTGCTACCTGGAGGAACTCCCTCTCACGACCCTGTCCTTTGACGCCACTGCTTCCCTAGACAGACCCTTCACTGCGGATGAACTGACTGAGGCCATTGAATCACTCGCTGCAGGGAAGGCCCCCGGACCGGATGGTCTTCCTATGGACTTCTATAAGCGTTATAAATCTGCCCTGGTGCCGCAACTGCTAGCTCTATGGGGGGAGGCATGCGAAACAGGGACACTTCCCCCTTCACTCCGCGAGGCCATGATAACAGTCCTTCTTAAGCCTGGTAAACCTCCTACCCAGTGTAGTTCATACCGTCCCCTCTCGTTAATAAATTGTGATATAAAAATATTTGCTAAACTATTGGCTAACCGCCTGGCTGCATTCATGCCTGATATCATACACCCTGATCAGGCAGGATTTGTGCCGGGTAGGTCCACGTCCCTAAACCTTAGACGACTTTTCAACGTGATCAGTAGAATTAACCCAAAAACACAGGCGGTAGCAGTCACGCTGGAGATGCAGAAGGCATTTGATTCAGTATCTTGGGAATATCTGTGGCGAGTCATGGAAAAATGTAAGTTTGGCCCCAATTTTCGGTCCTGGGTCAGACTACTCTACACCAACCCAGTGGCAAGAGTCCATACTGAAGATAGGTGCTCCACCCTCTTCCAGATAGCCAGAGGGACGCGACAGGGGTGTCCCTTCTCCTCGTTGATCTTCGCAATAGCAATTGAACCCTTCGCAGACATGATGCGCCAATCACACTCACAAAGAGGCCTACGTTCAGCGGGACAGGCAGATATCGTCTCCCTGTACGCGGACCATGCCTTGCTCTACATCCGCTCTCCAGAAATAAACCTCGCTCCAATTCTCAATGACATTACCCGTTTTGGGCATATATCTGGTCTTAAAGTTAACTGCTCCAAATCGTCCATATTCCCACTCACAGACAACACAACCACCCTCTGACCTGTTGGGCCTTACTTGGTCCCAATCCACCTTCACATACCTGGGAGTATCGGTCTCCCGTCATGCTGAGAAACTGCGCGTCGATAACTATCAGAATTACCTAGCTGTTTTGACCACCAAAACCGCAAGTTGGGCCCGACTCCCCATTTCCCTAGCTGGTAGAATAGGAATACTAAAAATGGTCGTGCTGCCCCAACTCCTATACCGCTTCACAAACATTCCACTATGGCCGGGCGATGGATTCTTTAAGACGCTGCGCAGCATTACTAACACCTTTCTTTGGCACTCAGGGGCGGTCCGACTCAAAATGAATACGCCCACCACTCCCAAGGAACTGGGCGGGTTCGGTGCCCCTGACTTTTTCAGATACTGGGTAGTTGCTCAATCCCAATTTGCCTCCTACTGGTTTAGCACAACGAATCCCCCTCCTCATGTCCGTCTTGAAAAACTGAAGGTCAGAGAGCATACGATTGGTTCCCTCATTCTCAAGCCAGTCCCGCCAGACCCCGATTCCTCAGACCCTGTGATACGTACGTCACTTGCTCTCACCAAAATGTGGGCAGCGGTTGCAACCCCTAATCCGTTTCATGGTGACCTCCCACTTTGGAATTTCCTCCCTGATGTCCATTACATTCCTCAATCCATTGTTGCCCGTTGGACGGTGGCAGGTTTATTGACTCTTCGGGATGTCTTTGTGCAGGGCAATTTCCTGGAGTGGTCGGATCTCCCCCCTGTCCTCAGGCGTAAACCATCAGCATGGCTACAGTACTCCTCACTTCGGAAGGTCCTAAAAGCTAAATTCCCCGAATTTCCTACAGTTCCACCAGATGACCCTTTAATAGCTGAACTCTGTACTTCCGATTCCTTCAGAGGGAAAGTATCTAGACTCTATAATCTACTACAGATCAGGGCCGCCCCCTCATTTGTTAAACTTAGAGTGAAATGGGAGGAAGATCTTGGAGTGGAGATTGATGACGAGCGCTGGGCCCTATGTGTGCGCAAACCCAAGAAGTATCGTACAACTCCAGGTTCAAACTACTGCAATTTAAGATGCTGCACAGGTATCACCACACACCGACTAGAATGCATCGTATGTTCCATGAGACCTCTCCTAACTGTCCAGGATGCGGCGCTGACCAAGCTAATTACATTCATATGATATGGCACTGCCCGCACCTAACACAAAACTGGCAGGACATATGCTCCACTATATCAGACATATTAGACTGCACCAAAGACCCTTCTCCAATGCGCTGCCTTTTTCATGACCTTCCCGGTTTGAAACGTGATTTTAGGAAATTGGCAGGTCTCTGTATGATGCTGGCAGTCCGCTGTATAGTACTGTGCTGGCTTCGCCCTAATGCGCCCACATATGCGCAGTGGCTCCGGGCAGTCACCTGGGCACATGACACAGAGGAGGCCTGGGGGGCAACACAACACCCACATTCAAGACCAAGGGACATATGGCGCAGATTTCGTGATTACATGTCTGCCCTGGCCTCAGACTCGGAAGCCTCTTCTCCGCCCCACTCCTCTCAGTGACCCTCTATGGGGTGTATACCCTCCTCACTCTGGTTGCAACTCTTCCCTTATTATATGTTCTTGCGCTCTGTTTGGTAATGATGCACTGTACAGTGATGCCTCTTTATTTTTGTTCGCAAACTGATGTCACGGTGTGCTTTTGCTAACCTGTGTTTCTCCGTTTGTTGTCAAGCTGAATAAATAAAGTTTAAAAAAAAGAAATGTAAATGCGCAGTACATGTGATTGATATTTCATGATGAAGTACTCTACGGTGATAATCATTGGGGGTGCCTTTGGAGGGGAGATCCTGTGAAGGTGAAATGGGAAGTTAACAAAAAATGCATTCAAACCTGCACACTCCACCACCCTGTATACTCTAAGACGGGGTCTGGTCCTGCAGACGTTCAGCCCTAGCCATCAGTCAGTAGTGAGAGATCACAGGAGTCAGGGTGCAAAACATATGGAGAACTGCAGGTTGCCAAATCCTGCTCTAAGTACTCAACAGCATTTGAGTGCTGTTATTTATTTATTTTTGCCATTTGTGAAACGCCCAAACCCGGAGTATCACGGCGTTATGCGAGTACAGGCAATAGTATATCAAACAACCACACACATTGCAGCATTATTATTATTATTTTTTTATTGTTGAAATTTTAATCAAATAATTGATTTTTACAATATCTTCAGTTTTCCTAGATTTTATACAATTTTGTCACTCTAATAGAAGATTGTCTCTTTGGAAAACAGAGTTGCTGGAAGAAGAAGAGAAAAAGAAACAGTAGAAGAAAAGGTCTTCGTTTCATTTCGTTTAAGCTCCAGTTTTTCCATTAGCTGTTTCAAGATCTTGAAGGTGGCTAATTGCCATGATGTTCTGTCTCCACTGATAATCCTTGACCACCATAAATCTTCGTCGAAGATTGATGATTGCCAGAGAAGATATTTCATATAAGGAAGCCGTCGTTCCAGGGCAGCACAGAATTAGATGGAGAACTGCAGAATTACATACAGGACTTTCATTATATACAGAATAGTTGCCAACATGATCCATTCCAATCTGTAGGTGCTTATACAGTCAGGGTTTTGTCTTTGCGTTCTGGTGTTTGTTCTGCTTTTCCCATTATAAAACTCAGACTACAAGTCCCAGAATTCAAAGAAAAAAACAGAGTGGATAAGGACCTGCAAATTGGAATGGATCATGTTGGCAACTATGATAAACAGTCAAGAGAGTAGTGCATATCATACTCAAGGGGGCAGAGGTACAATATTACTCATATTATGGAACAGCCAGGTCTATACAAGTTTTTAAAATGGGTAGTGAGTGTTCATTGCCTCAGTGACCCTTATGCCAGTACGAGGGTCCGACTGACCCCTCCCGCCAGAAGGTTTTACCCGGGGAGTCGCCGCCTCCGTGGGGTGGTTTAGAGAATAGTACGCGTACATTCTTGGTGTTTCTCCTTACATATTCCTTGATGCTCTCCTCTTGAGTCCTGGAGAACAACTCTTGCAACAATGCAAGCCAGTTTCTGAGGGACTGGCACGTGAGAGCATCACACATCAAGTAGCCTTGCATCTGCACGCGCTCTGCCAAGGCACCAGAGGCAGAGTGCGTGCAGATGCAATGTGGGGAAGGAACCGACGGGCACCTGCTGAAGCCGACCGAGGTTTGTCTACTGTGAGAAATTGTTCAAAAGGACATTAAGACTCTAGAAAATTGCCAGCTGCATTTGCAAGGCCGTAGTGAACCCGACCGAGGGAGGCCCACGTTGCAGGGAGGATTGCTTGTTGTTTTTGAATCGGCTTGCCTTTTAAGGCAAGAGACTTTTGCAGAACAGAGACTTAGCCCCTGAAGGTTCCGATGTCGAACTGGAATTGTGAGCCTTGTGCTGGAGAGGCCCCACGAGTGTGCTGTGCTCAGGAGTACCGCCTTGTCCCGTGCATGAAACGTGGGAAGGGAGACCCAGCCATACCATACTGACTTATCATTTTGTGAACACCTTTCTGGTGAACATTATCCCACACTCTTTTGTAACTTAGTGGTAAGGACTAGCAATCTCTTTTTTTTTTTTTTTTTTTTTTTTTAGTATAGGCCCTTCTTATTTGACAAGACGCCACTAGGACTTCCTTATTATTATTTGATGACCGTAGCTTGCTCCCATCTTAGATGTAGTTTTAGATTGGGCGTTTATCTCACCCATTATAAAGTTCAATAAACACCCTTGAACTGTAATCATTTGTGTCTGTCTTTACTGTTGTCTGGCTTCGTAGCACAATTTATCAAATAAGGCTGTACTTTTGGGATTTACTCAAGAACAGCATAATAAACTCAGTTTGCACTAGATGGCCAAATGCAGGTTGCGTAATGTGGTTAACCTGAAGCTGGAAAGAGTAGAATGTCAAATAAGACCCCTTAAGGTCTCCAGCCACAAGTTATTAACAGCATTTACCCTATGCCGAAAGAAAGTGTATGCACATAATGGTTGGCCAGATGATGGAAACCGATCAGGGGAACACACGTGTTCTTGAGAATTCTGTTCGTAATGCACTAAACTTGATAGTTCTATTCAGGCGCTCACTGGCCCGAGACAAGTCCCTGATTTAAGGAAAGCCGTCGCTTGAAGAATAGCACAGTATTTATTACATACCCTCGAAAATCTACCCGTGTGCCACCGTGCGGACTACGAAATGAGATAATTCAAGGTCTTCCTTGCTATGACCGATGAAACCTAAATGACTGCAGCCTAATCAGGACTGACCTCATCAAACTCATATTGGGCTGGGAGGATAGCTCAGGGGCAACACGTTTGGAAGGAAGACAAAGCATAGCAGCACAGGTTCGAATCCTGGTCCTGAGTTTAGAAAGTAGTCTCCGGTATTGAGCGTGTTATAAAAGAACAATTATAAATATAATATTGCTACCTACTAGAGCTAATTGGACTCTGCAGTCTACAGCTGCCCCTCGATTCCAACTACACAAAGTTAGTCGAGCAGTTTGGGCAAGTTGGATCCATCTTTTCCAAGCGAGAAGCAGCACCCAAAAACCCACCTGTGTTGCAAATTCCGGTTATCCGGTTGCCCTGGGTGGACAAACTCATAAGCTTCAGGTTATGTTGTAAGCATCCTCCTACTCTATTCATCCCCTAAAAGAGGGCTGTTCACATCTTTATATTTGTCATCAACAGCTCTTCAGTGAAACTCAACAGCCAATGTACCATGCTGGAAACCATTTTTCCGCTGGCATCTCTGCAGGCCTTGGCACCTCTTACCCATGTTGTTCAGCTATGTGATGAATCATTTGTTATTCTTGATTCTGATGAGGATGCATTAGCACCAAAATACTTGAAATTGTTGTACAAGTGCGAGAGAGGTCCAATTTTCAAGGAAATAACAGTGATCATAAGAACCTTGGCGGTTGTAGGGGGGGTTTGGCATTCATCACAGTACAAACGCAAAAGGAAGTGAAACACGGCGGCAGAAATCGCAGGATAGTATCCCACATTGACCAGTAGCTGTGCATAATACCACACCACAGTATTTAACGAGTCCAGGACCCTACCGCATCGCAGCAGAGCAAGGGCTAGCACAGAAATTACATTGATAAACACCGCTTCAAGGCATCAAAGACCAATCTTCCAGTTTTGAGAGTGAAGAGTGAAAGTCTAGATCTGACGGTAGTGATTTTATCCTGCAGAAAAGTAGTAATGAATTCGAGAGCAGTGCTCTTGATGCCAAATGTGTGTTGAAGTCTCTGCAGAAAGATTTCATGGAAGACAGTCTCGATGAAGGCCGAGGGGTGAAATTGAAACAGGACAGCATGGGAGCATCCATCTAGAGTTGACAAGGACATTTCCTTCAAAAGCAACAGGGACATTTTCGTACTTTAAAAGTCCTGGAACCCAGATTTTACAATATAGGGGAATGAAGGACTATAGTACAGGAGCAGTTGTGCTGCTAAATTCTCTAACGGTATGTGGTTTGTCAGAATGGACGTTGGCCTGTCTATTCCATCTGCCAATGGGTTTTTACCAACAGAGTCGAGGTTTTGATCTCCGTTGGAAATTCCCTGTGAGCAAGGGAGTACACTGCGACTACCAAAGCCAGCACAGTGATGTTTTACCTTATGATAATCATCCAAAGGGTGTAAACCGTTTCAGATAAAGCATTCATTTGTACAACACTATTGATAAGGTATTCAGCTGATAATTATAATATTTAGAATTATTATAATTTGTTACTTATAACAAGCTTAATACCCAGAGGTTTCTAAGCACTGACCCGGGGATCAAACCTGTGTTGCTTAGTGTCGTCTTGCTTCCATGGCGGGCGCGTGCCCTGAGCTAGCCTCCCGAGATACAGATTTAAAAGAGTAGAATATGCAGAAAACAAGGTCTTGTGGCACCCAATGTGCTTTCGGATCTGGGATGAGTGGCAATGAGAGGGCTGCCAAATCATTGGCAAATTGCCAGGTTTAAGGGGAGGTGGCACATATTTGTCAGTGATTTTAGTTCTTTTGCGATCTTGCAGATTTCCAGAGATATGTTTCTGACCTGTGCTATGCGATTCTGAAGGAAGCCATCTTGTTGGTGATTTTTTTCATTTGCGATTCAGATCACATTTAAAACCATACTCCTCTAGCTTATAAGCTCCAGACTGGGGATTGAATCTATGTTGCAGGATATTGATTCTCAAGGTGTGCGCATTGCTCTTGAGCAATCCTCCCGGTCAGAATGGCAAGCAATATCCTCTCCATACTATACTATCTTTTTGTATCTGTTTTCTCTCCATTTATTTTCAAACTTCCCGTTTTCCCTTTTGAGCAAGGCCAGCTCCCTATCGTACCACTGGTTGTTGGACTTTGTACTAGAGTTGGAAATATCTTGCATGATGAGCACCACAGAGTCCAGGGCATCATTGAGGTCTGTGGTAAAGTGACCATGTTGATTTCGCCACATCTACCGGTGTATTGTATACCCAGGTCCACAATATCAGCTGTCTGCAGTGAACACATTTCCGGGTCATAGTCCAATCCTTTTCAGAAAAATCAGGAAACAAATACATATCCCATAATTCCCCCCCACCCCCCTTGAACGAAAACCTGGATCGGATGCAGAAAGTGGATTTTATTTTACCCATAAGGGGATGGAGCATACAGAAGACCCAGTCAGGATAAAGGGTCTAACACACACCAGATGTCCCAAACAATGTTAACAAACCAACCAGAAAGATACTACGCCTCTCATAATGCCTTGTTCCAAACAGAGGAAAACCTGGACGGGGCTAGCAAAAAGACACTTACAGATTTGGAATCAGGAAGATAATGGAGATGATTGACTGCGGTAACCCATTGGGAGAACTTTCCACCAAAGGGGATAGTCTTGGGAAACACATCCCCTGCTCATTCTATGTAAGTGGCAGCAGAAAGCCCAGCCGTCTTACATACAGTTAGTGGACACACAGACAGAGCCCCATTTCCTTCACACACGGGAACACTGGGGAGGAGAGAACTCAGGTCTCACTCACCACGGAGGCAGAATTACTGGCAGCCTCATCAAAAGTGAGGGAAAGGATACCAGCACTGCATCAAACAAACGAACTCTTTTTGAAAACTCGCACCAACAGGAGCAATGCTTAATACATGCCCTGAGCTGTTTGACACAGGAGATCGCCAAAATGGAATTTAGATAAGGGAAACTTCCCAGACAGACTGGAACAAACCAAAACTTCCTTCCCAGCCAGCAACACACACAGACTGAAATGAGATTCAAGATGTTGGTTTCTCCATTTAAACAGTGTCAATGAACTCACGACCACAAAGCATCCATACAATCGAACACGCCCAGAGTGTCATGTAACCAATCAGAAATAAGCTAGTCAGTCCAAGCAGTACGTAAGGGCCAGCTCCCATGACTAGAGCGGAAGAGAGTTTTGAGGCAGAGAAAAGGCAAGTGGAGGTGTTAAAGAGAAAGAAGATTGCAGAAGCAGAGAGGAAAGTTATTGGGCTGACTTAAGTCTTCGAGTGGCATGTCAGGTTGTAAAACCGAGAGTGAAGAGGAAGGTTGGTGGGATGGCTGTAACATTTGAGTATAAGAACAGATTGAAAAACACAGCAAGGAGAGTGGAGTAGAGAATTTTAACTCCAGGAGAAGAGAAGCTGATTGCAAGACTCAGATAAAGAAAAATTAAGACCGGAAATACAAAAAATAAGTTACTCACCATAGTGACTAACGTACTCCGAGTCCATAGTCCCCTTTCCTTCATACTGTATGAGCGTCCCTTGCTAGGACCGGGAGACAATCTTTTCACCAGAAAAAAACTCTTTGGCCCCTTTAAAATTTAGAGGCACGCAGGGGTGCAGTCCTGGGAGCATGCGCTCCCCTGACTCCGTCCTCCGGCGGCACTCCTCAGTCCCCATTGACGCGTCGACATTACCACCATTGCTTAATAACTCCAGTTTTATTAGGGGGGGAATGGTAGGACGTATGGAGGAAAGGGGACTATGGACTAGGAGTACGTTAATAATTACTCCTATGTCATGTCCCCTTTCCTCCATACTGTATGGTCGATTACAACTGAATGTAGCCCCAGGGTGGAGCGGTGACCATCCTTAAGAAAACAAGTTCCTAAGTACTGCCTGTCCAAATGCTGCGTCTGACCAGGAGCCGGCATCCAAACAGTGTTTTCAGAAGGCTGAAGGGGTGGCCCATGTGGCCTGTCCTGCTGATGACCTGCCACGGAACGTGCCTCTGGAATGCAACTGCCGTGGCCTTGGCTCTAACAGCGTGTGCATGCATGTTTGCCGGAAGCGACTTGTTCTGTTATTGATAGGCCTCCTTGATGGCCGATACCATCCACCTTGCTATAGAGGCCTTAGGTGCCTGAAATCCTGGGCTTGACCACCCCAAAGATGATTAAGAGAGCCTCCGATTTGCAGAAGCTGTTGGTCCCGTCCAGATAGAATTCCAGGGTGGGCCTGACATCCAGACAGTGCAAAACCCTCTGAGCATCGTCCTTGGTAGGTACAAAGAAGGTAGGTAACACTATCGCTTTTAGATGTAACGAAGAGACCACTTTAGGCAAGCATGCGTGGTGCGTTCTAAGGACCACCTTGTCTCTGTGAAAAGAAGTGTACGTTTCTGAAGCAACTAGTGCCTGAATTTCGCTGACCCTGCATGCAGACGTAAGACCCACAAGGAGGGCTGTCTTGATGGTGACTAGCCTGATGTCCCAGAGACCATTGGTTCGAAAGGTTTGTGCGCCCAGGCGGCCAACACTACATTAAGGTCCCACACAGGGTGTGGCTTCTTGATAGGCGAGTAGAGCCTGGTTAGGCCCGCCAAATGTCTTTTCACCACCGAGAATGAAAATACCTCCCCCTCCGAGTTCCGGTATGCTCCAATGACCGCCAAATAGGTGTGGCATGAGTTGATTTGCACTCCTGAGTGTGCAAGGTGTGCAGAAAAGGATAGTACATCGTCCAATGAGCATGTGAGAGAATCAACCTCCTTGGACTCCGCCCTATGGCAAAACCTAGTCCACTTGCTTTTGTGCTGGCACTTGGTAGCATTGCTCCTAGCGCCCTATATGATGTCCAGGTTAGCCTGGGAAAGACGCAGTGGGAGGTGAATCAGAGGTTGGTCTGACAAGCTGAGCATCTCAGAGAACCATGGCCTCGTCGGCCACCTAAGAGGTACCAGAATGACTGAGGTGCCGGGACTGGAACGCATATGCGTTCATGCTGTTCCACTGTATATGTAACGCATCTCCCAGCCGACCCTGCCAGGATCCGAACTGAGGGCACTTCCTGTTGTACCATGTGGCGAAGCTGTCCACCTGTGGATAACCCCACCTGTTGAAGATCCCTTGGAGGACCTGATCGTTCTATTGCCATTCGTAATTGTCTGCGCCCAACCTGCTGAGCCTTTCCGCCTCCAGGTTCGATTCCCCAGGGAGGTGGATTGCTGTCAAGTGTATGTCGTTCGCCAGGGCCCATTCCCACATGCTGACTGCATGTGTGCAGAGAGGAGGGGACCTGGTGCCACCTTGCTTGTTGATATAATACATGCTGGTGGAGTGGTCTATCTGAATGAGGATCATTTTGCCACAGATGAGGGGCAAGATTGCCCTGAGAGCCAACCAGATGGCCTTCAGCTCCAGCCAGTTGATATGTGCCTCCTGTTCCTGAAGGGACCGAACTCTGTGGATGCTGTGGTTGTCCAGGGTAGCTCCCTAGCCCTCCAGGGAAGAGTCCGGGGCGATGGTAAACTGTGGGGCTGGTTGACAGAATGGTCTGCCTATCCGCAGGGTGCAGTCCGTGCTCCACCAGAACAGGTCCTGGTGGAGAACCCGAGGAATGCGGACGAGTTCTGCTTGGAAACCCGCTCCTAATTCCATGAGGCCGCGAAGTGCAACTGCCATCTCCTCATTTTGAGCCTTGTGTAAGAAACTTACAAAGGAAATGCCGCCATTAGGCCCAGCAGGTGCTGGTACCACCAAGCTGAGGTCACCTCCCTGGTGAGAAAATGGCTTGTGGCCTTCTTGATGGCTGCGATCTTGTCTTCCGAGGGGAAAACTCTCTGAGCTCGTATCCCAGATGAGCCCCAGTAAGGCCAGGCTCTGCATTGGCTCCAACTGTGATTTCTTGAGATTGATGGAAAATCCCAATTCATGTAGCGTGGTCATGAGGGTGGAGGTGGTGTGCTGGACCGCCGCCGGTGATCTCGCCCTGACGACCCAGTCATCTAGGTATGGATATACATGGTGCCATTGGGCCCCGAGAAGCGCTGCCACTGCATTCATAAACTTGGTAAAAACACTAGGGGCTGAATTGAAGCCAAAGGGTAGAACCTTGCATTGGAAACGAAAACACATTATTCGGAACCTCAGGAAGGATTGATGGGGCTGCCAAATCGGGATGTGCAGGTAGATTCAGGGAGCACATCTAGTCTCCCTTGCACAGTGTATCCGCAATAAGCTCTGTGGTAACCATCTTGAACCTTTTGAAGCGGAAGGGAAAGGTTCAGGGGGGAAAGGTCCATTACAACTCAGGCCAGCCTGGTTCTTCTTCTAGATGGCGAAACAATTGTTGAGTAGAAGCCCATACCCCGCTGGGAGGCTGGGAATTCTTCCATTGCTTGACTCTGCACGAGCGATTGAATCTCTGCCAATACAGTTGTCGTCCTAATATATGGGAGTGGAAGAGAGGATGGAGGTACCTGTCGGCGGTAACCCAAGGACACTACTGATAGGACTCAGGGGTCGGTGAACTTTACGCGCCAATGCTGTGCGTGAGGGGCAAGCCTGCCCCCACTTGAGACATGTGGACCCGCAGGCGAGTGTCATGCCGTCTTTCCTTCCGAGGCTGGGGCCGAGGAGGGGGACTGAAAAAATCCCTTATTCCCCACCTTGTGTTTCTTGTGACAGTGTTGACTCGGAGATCGGTCCGGCTGCCTGGACTGTCGTTCTTGGAAGCCTCGGAACCCACCGAAGGCCCGCCCCTTGTCGGAACGGTAGTGCGTTTGACTGTAGGTCTTGGGTGTGGATTTTGCAGTCAGAGAACTGTTCTGCTTCTTATCAAGTTCCTACTCAGTGGTGGAATGAAAGAGATCACAACCCTCGAATGGAAGGTCAAATATGCGCTCCTGGACGTCCGGGTTGAACTTGGTAGCCCGGAGCCAGGCAGTCCTTCTCATGTCCGTGGCGATGCAGATGGACCAGCTTGAGGTGTCAATATGCGCCACAGTGGACTCCAGGACGTTTTGAGCCACCAACTTTGCTTCTGCCAGCCAGGCCTTGAAGCGTGCCTGACTGTGTACTGGAAGTTCTGGAAGGAAGTCGGCTATTTCCCGCCAAACTCTCTGGTTAACGTCAGCGAGCATGGCATCTGTGTTATACTGACGAAGGTGCAGTGAGACGTTAAAATAGACCACCTTTCCATACGCATCCAAGATCTTCTCCTTGTCTAGCAGAGCCAAGGATGAGGTGGCCGAGGAAGACTACGGCTTTGATTAGATGGAGTTATAAAGATACAGGGAACTTTTTGAAACAAATCACTCTTGGACCTCCGCGACTGAAGTTCTAATCACCATTCAGGTGGTGTCGCAATGGTGCGTGCAGGAAAACTGGAGACACTGAGTTCCCCCACTCCGATTGTGACAATAATCCAAGAGGCTGCACGCATCAACTTACTGCGCCACAACAAATTTTGAGAGAATTTGAGTTGTTGCCAAAAATTACAAGGTTTATTTATTAATAGCCCCTTATTTGATGACACGTGTTTCGGCACGATCCATGTGCCTTCCTCAGATCAGGGCAATATCCATCAACTTATTTCTCAGCTACACATTAACGTAGTTTTCAAATGAGTCCCATCAGATTCTATTCGTCTTCTGAAAGTGTCAGAATTCCCGCATCACGCGTCGGAGTGTCAGACAACAACTCAAATTCTCTCAAAATTTGTTGTGGCGCAGTAAGTTGATGCGTGCAGCCTCTTGGATTATTGATTAGATGGAGGCCACAGGAATCACTGAAGAGTGTGGAAGATGGTGTGCCGACAACAAGAGTGTATCTCCTCCAATTGCCTGTACTTGAAATTGAGGCGCCTGTTGGTAGGCAGAGCTGAATGGGGTTTCAGCCATCCCTTTTTGGCCAAGGCGACAATGTCCTTCTGCATTGGGATCCCAGTTCTAGCCACGTGGTGCAGAGGGAGGACCTTGGCAAGGATCAGGTTGTTCCACCTCGGTGTGTGGAAGCCCCAAGTATTATGCCAAACCTGCAAGTCGCTCATGGAAGGCCTTGGCTGAAGATGGTGTGTCAGGGTCCTCCTCCTCATCAGTGTCCACCAGGGTGTCTGGTTGGTCTGGCGCCGGAGGAGGAGTGCTGGGAGCCGGAGGCTGGTGTGGAACCGCCTGAACTGTAGGAGACAGGGGAGCCGTAATTGAAGGACTCGGCGTGGGCAGCTGGGGCAGCGCCAGGGCCTGAGGGACTAGAGCCATAGGAGGAATGACTATGAGCACTGGCGGGGGGACTGGTGGCAGCATGTCCCCGATCACATCCCGAAGGATGCAGCCCATCTGAGGGGACCTCAGCAGCGTGAGGAATTTCTCGAAAAACCTGTCCTCACAAGTTGGTGGGGTGGCAGGTGGTATTGAAGGAGTAGTGGGCAGCTGCTGGGTCCTGTGCTTACTCTGCCTTGCTGGTTTCATGGGATATCTGCCCTGCGACGCTGAAGGATAAGCCATAGGCCACGTACCTGGTGAAGACCGGTCCCACCTGGACCCTCCATCTCCTACCTGTTCCCCCGAACGGGGATGGTGTCGGACAAGCAGCTATCTTGTCTTGCACGGCGTCCATTTCGTCGAGCTGCATGCCACGTGCCTACATCGCATAAATACAAAATACAAATCGTGGTGCCTGGCTCACTGGGACAGGCGTCGTCCTGAACTCTTGGCGGTGGAGCATGAGGCCTATCCTGCACCTGAGGTCGAGGCCTAGTAGGCGTGGTGCCTCAGCCAAGTCCCCGGTAGTGCTGCATGCAGGTGCCCCCTCAGACATTTGCCCTATAGTAGGGCATAGCCACTTGGGTAGTCACCCGGTAAAAGAACCTTGCGGTCCCTCAGCACGGTCTATGGAAGGATCTAGTGGACCCTAGGCCTGGCAGCCGGTAGCTGAATGAGCCTCGGTGCCTGTGCTGGTGTGAGAACCTGAACGGTCCCTCCCACTCAGACGATTCCTAGGAAAGGAGTCGCCCTTGCGGGGTGCGATGGAAAAAAGCAACCCTACCTTTGGCCTTGACTTGTGTCTGATGAAGTTCTTAAAGTCCTCTGGAGGCGACTACTCTAAGAGCTCCCTCCACCGAGCTGAACTGTTCTTCAGAGCACGCGGTGTAAGCGCATCGCCCACGGTACAACCTTCCCATCCGTGGTCCGGGCCAAGGCAGCGATCTTGGGGGTCGGACATGGGGAAGAGCCCCCGCAGGCTGGACACCTGCTGAAGCCCAAGGACATCGACATGCGCCGTGGAGGAGGGTGCACCATAGAACGGAGTACCTGATTAGGATTAGAAGACAAAAGACAATATCCGGGGAAGAGTGTGTGGAATTACAAGGCCGAAGCCAAACCCAGGAGTGCTGGTGAAAGCAGTCCGTTCCCGTTGACGCCGAAATGAGGACGGGAGTGTCGCCGGTCGGAGGAGTCAGGGCAGCGCATGCTCCCAGGGCCACGCCCCCGCGTGCCTCTAAATTTAAAGGGGAAGAAGATTTTTATTCTGGTGAAAAAGGTTGAGTCTCCCGTCCCTAGCAAGGGATGCCCATACAATATGGAGGAAAGGGGACGGGACATAGGAGTACGGAAGGCGATTCAATCAGATCGAACGGCAGGCAAATAGAGACCTTGCTTCAACCCTGGTCAAGTAAAGGGCAGTGGAAGCAAAGGTACAGGTGTTTGACGTGGGAAAGAGAAGGTGTATACACAAGATCTGACCAAGGGAAGGCAGAGCAGGAAAGGGCAAAGGCCCGGACAAGAAAAAGAAAAGGCAGAGGCCCCGAACAGACATAAGAAGGAAGGACCCCATGGGTGGCAGAGGATGGAAGGTTAGAGACCTATTAGGCCGAGAAGGTGACGAGAATGAGAAGGCAACAAAAAGTAAAAGGTCCCCTGGTGACTAGCCCCTTTCAAAAAAGAAAATACAGTATCCTTGTGAAGCATTGGGGAATAAACCGAACCATCTTTATACCCGAAATAAAAAGCATAAACCTCCTCGTTTGCTATGTTACAATGTATGAGAAGTCCTTTTTAAAGTTTTTCAGACTCTTACTAGGCAGAGGTTAATCTTTCAACAATAAACTGTAGGCCTCTTTCAAGTGAAGACCAGTTTCATACCTCAGACTGAAACAGTGGCTCTGTTAGGTGAAGTGGTGGTTTTGCCTCTGAGGTTGATTCTGGGGAGTATAACCAGGATTAAGAGTGGTTCTTGACCATGAAAGCAAGTTCATATGTTTACATCGGAGTGCAAGGGTAAAGAAGAGGATGTCATTTTGGGTATGACCCTCAATGTGGGTGGCCGGAGTGGGTAGAAGCGCAAGGTTCAAGTTGTCAACATATTCCAAGAAGGAGGCGGGAATAGTGTTGGTGGGGTAGTTCAGCCAGTTCAGGTCCCCATGATTAAGTTGCGCCTCTTATAGACCGTATACAACAAACAAAATTGGGCTACTCTTTGAGGAAAGATACAACATCACCAACCAGAATATAGGTAACTGCTATTAACAATGTGGTGTGAGGGTTAAGAGAACACAAAGCAGACTTTCAAAACAGGCTGTAGGGTTGGTGGGGTCTCAGTAACTTGGCAGTAGGCCGGGTGAATGAGAGCCACGCCACGCCTCCTTCTGAACGCAAGGTTCTTTCTTGGACAATATGTTGAGACTTGTGTGAAGAACATGTAAGAAGGTGGTATAGTTTGTCATTATCCAGGTCTCTGTGATAGAGAAGCCAAATATTCTGGTATTTCAGAAGATCATGAATATTGGCATTATTAGGAAGAGACCTTATTCTTCCGAGATCCAATGTTCAGTGTCTTTTAAGGTTTTGTAGATTTAGTCAGAGAGGGCAAGGTAGATGGTGGCAGAAAGGGGACAGTGCAAAGGCCTCCCATTTCTTGTCATCTGACGATTCCAAACCAGAGTTCCCAGCCATATCTTTCCAGGATGGCCAATGAGTTGGTGACTTTAATAGCAGTCGCCACCGGGGAGATCACTGTCTTGCCGAAAGCATCAAGCTGCCTGCCCTCCTCATCTTGAGGAACTGCACAAGGCGATCAAGGGTTAGCATATCTTTCTCGGTGTCGCATAAACAACTGAGTCAGAGAAAGGTTGTGGGCGCAAGCATTTCAGGGCAATCGCCAGTGCCCTGTATTTAATGTCAACTCAGTCCTTTTTTGGTAGTGGAGTGAAAATATTTTTCATGGCTACTAACCATCTTCCCAAATGTCATCCACGATTGGAATGGATACCATCGTCCTTCTGGACTTCTCCCTCCGTTCTTAAACAAAACCCTCTTTTCTTCATAAAGATTCACAGAGATGCTGGAAAAGTTCCACAGATTTAATTCCCTTTCAGACAACTGACATTAGGAGATTAGCAGGTGTTTCACTGTCATTGTAGTTCTGGGGTGGAATTGGGTTCGGTGGTGGTGCTAGAGCAGTCTCTCTCGTCTCCCTTGGAATGTCCACCCAAACCTAGGCTTCCGTAAACCCAGGTTATTCAGAAAGTTGACCCACCATTAGCAGGGGAGGCATATCTGGATGAATATCATGCTGGGACTCGGAATCTGAAGAGATATCCATGGGTTGGTGAGGTGGTTGTTTCTCAGGTGGAGGAGGCAGACGTCGGTGGTGTGGAGCCCATGGCTGGGGCGGCATTGCAAGTGCTGGGTACAATCTTGGAGGAATAGTCAGAATCCTTGTCTGGAGCGGAGACACCAGAGTGTACAGGGTGTTCAAAATGTCTATAGACCGGTAATGCGCTTCAGGTCTTACCAAAGGTTTTAAGGGGCCAGGTTTTTTAGGCATAGCAGGTCTATCAGGACCCTTATGAGTCCAGGAGGAATCAATATTCTTCAGCCGTCTCCCACATGAAGCATCCTCAGCGGATCCTGCCTTGTTAGAAGATGTAATACTCTCTGGAGGCCTGCTAAAACAGAATGGAGCACAGCTCCTAACTGAGGCAGCGTGTGCGGCCACAGTGTCTTCATCTTGGAGCCACCAGTCTTCTGAGCCTATCCTTTGAAACAGGTGTCTGCAACATGCGGCTCTCCACATGTCTGGGACTACAAAACCCATGATTTGTCATCATTGACTATGCTGGCTTGGGCTAATGGGAGTTATAGTCCAAAACATCTGGAGAGTCAAAGGTTGCAGAACACCGCTTTAAAGCCTTCAGAGCAGGACTCAATAATGTCATCTCGGTAAAGCCACTCCTGATGCCCATCATCTACCCGAATGTGTTTCAGTCTACGAATAGAGCAGGTCTTGAAAAGGCTCTTCTTGGCTTTGCTATCAGCCAGGCTGAGGGGAGAAGGGGACACTTCACTGGGATCAGACCTGGAGGAACACGGAACATACATACCTCCCCTGTAAGTCTGCACCAAATGGGTGCAAGAACCACAGATTCCACAATAGTAAAGTAGCTTTGTAATGTCAAAGGTAAAGCTGCACAATGAAGATTTTTAGAGAAAATGTCAAATAAATTGAGTACTTTGGAGAGTACTCGACTCTAAACGTGCAATTAAGTATCTGAAGATGGCCTTCAAGGGTGGAGCCAAGGGAGGCACCGCCTATTGGCTAAAGGGTAAAACCCAAAACAAGCCTAACAGAACATTAAAAGGAATGCAGTTTCTTACATTTATTAGAAACCTCTTGTTACCAGCCTGGTGATGGGGAATATTCAACAGTATGTGAATCTTTGAAAGATCCATGCTGGAGAATGGTACATTAGTTGCATAATAATTTATACAGTATATTACTTGCATGTTCAGACTGTAGGTCTTAAATGTACATCTTATTGAGGTCTGTTCCCTGGTCACCATCTTCAGTCTGTGTCTATACCACCCATTCATCAGCTGGACTTCACTAAATCAGACATCTGATGGAATGACTACTACGGCACAGGACTACAGGTATGAGTAGGCACTAAACTGCATACTCAAGCCCACACTACTAATAAAACATCAGTGATCCCAATCAAAGTTGAAACAGGAACAGTCCACAACTTGGTTGATTTTTCCTATACATTGTGTTGGTTGCATTGTCAGGAGCGAGCGGATCTCTCACTGAAACCCTGCCTAAAGTCTCCTCCAAGCTGGCCTGGGACAGACAGACGCTCCCTGATCCTCACCTTGGGGTTGGTGTACTGGGGGAGAATCACCTGGGAGGAGACAGGGCCCAGGTTGGTGAGGAGAATCCGTGGGATGAGACACAGTATTTTTCCTCTGGGAGGAAAAATCTTCCCAAGGTAACTAAAGAGGTAATGGGTTATTTTGATCTCAATGTCCCTATCCCTCACATTAGATCTAGGATTGTGGACCCCAAGGTTGTAAGATCTGAGCGAATTGTTGCCAAAATAAAGATTTTTTTGGGGTATCCCAAACTAAACACCTTCCGCAATCTCAAAGGTACAATGTAAAAGAATATGGAAATGGCTTCAATAAATTATCTTCCTCTTTAACAGCTAATTCTCATAGCCCATCTTTTAATAACTTCAAGGGAATTAAATCGACCCTTGAAAGTAAATTAAATGTTGGAAAAACAAACTTTATTGAAGTAAACTACAGGTCCCAGAATTCCAAAAGGACTGAGACAAGTAAGAGGGCCAAAGATGCATGCAGTTGTAATAGTCGGGCAATTAACCCCAACAGCTATTGTAGTAGTCAGGCAATTGGCTCTAAACACACAACTGAAGGAACCTAGGAGACATAAAAGCCCCATTTAGGTGCAGAGAGGAGGAAAGAAAGGAAGGAAAAGAAGGAGCTGGAACGTTAGTTGGAGTGCAGACTGCAGCAATAGAAGCAGGAGGAAGGCACAAGGCTGGCAAACCAAGCAGAAGTGGGAAAACACGAGGGATGCCGGAACGTGGAGTTCTGAGAGAGTCCTGTTCTCCCAAGCTCTGAAGTGCAGAGGCTGCGCAATGGAAGACAAGCAGGAGAAACAATTTTCCCCATGTGAGCCTGATTGCCATGGTTGCCGAACTGCTGGTGTACCAAAGACTGAAGCAAGAAGCAATTGTTACGCTGAGGGTCTCAGAAGTAGAAGACTCCCTAAATGTCTGGCCGGACCAGAGACACCAGTTTAGGAGAAGGGTGTGGGGGTCCCCAGCGAGCCAGAAGCAGTAGTATTCGTAGTAGAAGTCGGGGCAAAGCATGCGTTTCAGAAGCCGGTGAGTGAAACACAGCATTATAAATCATTGCATGTGCCTTGCCGGTACCAGTAACCAATTCCTTTTACTTTGACTTTAAAACTTCAGGAACTGAGTTAGGAAATGTTTTTCTTTGGCTGCATATTTGCCAAAGTGACTGAATCCTGGGAAAGGGAAATCTCCCAGGAAATTAGAAGGACATCTAGGAAATGTGGATACCTTTTATGTTATGTTGAATTGCCATTCCTTTTCTTTATGTGTTTATTGTTTAGTGTGAGGCCCAGTTATCCTGGGTTAGTGTATTCCCATAGCGTTTAGAATAGGCAGGGAATCCCTCAGCACAGTAGGCATAGTGAGGCATTTTGATCCATTTCCTCTAATAATAAAATGGCATATTTTGACAGATCTTCAAACAGTTGTCCACCTCGCATTACTGAACCCTCACAATATATTCCACTGTGTATCTAGATTTACTTAACATTGAAGCTCTGTTCGTTTACAGTCTGGGGATGGAACTCTCCAAATACAAATGCCCGACTGCTATATTTATTAAATACAAAATGTTAAAATATCATTTGTCTACAACGAGCACACACCTCTTGAAGAAATGTGGTATTATGCGCTTCGAAGAGGTTTCTCCTGTGATTTTCTGCATTTGCGACAGATCAGACTAAAGGAGCGGGAATACCAATGGTAAAATTGAAGGTACCTTTTTTTTATCACAGATCTACTAAAAAGGTTGACAATAACAGCTTCAGATTATTCTCCCATTGAATCTCAGATTCCATGTTTTGAGCATGCGTTATCCATGTCAACAGCATTCTTTATGGGTCTTCCGCATACTCTTGAGACTTTTCTGTTAGATGCAAAGCTTTATCGTTTGGTTTGTCTTAATGGGTTCCAAAATCAAGGTTCTGAGAAATATTTGAGGGCACTCATTGTATGGCCCTCTGGAATTTGATGTGGTCATCATCCACACCAGAGACTACACTTGTTTCTCTCACGTGCATACAACATCCTCTTGCATAGACTACACAAAATTATACCGGACTCTTACTCCTCTGAAACACGCTTCCACTAATGGCAACATAACATGGTCTGATCATGCACCAGTCCTGTGTTTTGTTGACTTGACGTGAATGGAAACAAAACCTAGGGTATGGCAAGTCGGCTTGTCAATTTTGAGATATCTGGTAACGGAATTAATTCAAAGGCGATATTACACTTTTTTGTAGAAAATTGCAGTCATGTTGAAAAGATTCAGATCAACAGAAGCCTGAATGTACTGGCTTAGGGCAAGAAACTCGAAATATTGTACTCTGAGCAGTCTACGGTAAAAGGGAAATCCCATGAGACAGATTCCAGGAAAACACTTTTGTAAACTTCAAACTATGAGAATGCAAATTAAGATAATCTAGGCCAATTGCTCAGATTTTTCTGTTTAAAACTGAACAAAAATATTTTGAATGGGATTATAAGGTGTGAAAACTACTGGTTTGGTAGCTTTTCAAAAACGATACACAGCACTTTACTCATCGGAAGGGACTGACTTTAGTAAACTGGAACACATCTTGGAGTCCTGCACTCTCACAAAGCTTATTAACTGGAAAAAATGTGGTTAAACAAGCCTATTAGGAAGGAATTAATAGCTTTGGCCCTTAAGCCATTTAAACCAAGTAAGGCTCCAGGTTAAGACTTCTCATTAAATATTCTAAAAAGAAAGTCAAATAACTTCTTTCCCCACTAACAGTGATGCTGCTAGTGTGACAAAGGATGAAGCAACTATCCCATTAATACACAGGGAAGGAGCGCGGGGGTCCTTCTTGTTGTACATCCTATGGGATTGCCTTAGGAAATACTGCTGCAAAAATGTATCCCAGGGTTTTGGTTAACCCACAAACAATGCATAATTGAAGGTTATCAATCTGGCTTTACCCAGGGGAAGTATGTGCCAGATAACACCAGGGGAGCCATATATCTGACAGATACAGCACATAAAACCAAGCTAACAGCCACCTTAGTTGCTCTCGATGAGTAAAAGGCATTAACCGTGACTAGTGGCCTTACCTTACAGTGGTAATTAAAGCGAGGGGTGTAAGTGAGGATTTTATTTGGGACACCTTAGCTTTTTATACTGGTCTGCTGCTAGCATTACACTATATATCCACATTTGTAGTGTATTCTCTCATACGTGGTGCCAGGAATCGTTGCATTCTTTCAATGTTGTTTTGCGTGATGGCAGTCGTACATTTGTCGACCAGAATTAGATATTGAGAATTCCTTTTGTAACAGAGTTTTACAAGTTGACACTATTTTGCGGATGATATCCTTTTAACCTTAAAAGATCCACATAGTCAATTACTGCTCGTTTGCTATATTTGGGATAATTCCCACTTCATATTCATCATTGATAAAAGTGAGATTATTAACCAAACTTCCCTGAAAAAGGGCAATCGCTGAAGCAGAAGATTCCTTTTTCCTGGGACTCTTGTAAGGATAAATACTTAGGACTATATCTATCAGATTCAACCCAGAAGCTAAACCAAGCAAACACCCCCCAGCAGATTGCAGCACTTTAAAACGACCTACTTAGCTGGTGGAAGCAAAACAATGATTGGCTCCGAAGGAATGCTGCAGGCAAGAGGACCATTTTACCATGCCTGCTTTATTATTTCCAATCAGTCTAGCAGTGATACCTACATGTACCATCGAACAAATGCAGAAGGAAACCTTTCTCTTTATTTGGAAGGCACACTTCCTAGGATTTCCAATGCAATCGTTTATAGGTCTAGAGAACATGCCTCCAAATATATTACCAAGCAACTAATCTCCGAGTGTTGAACGAATGGGTTAATCCATACTCTATTAAAGGTTGGAAAATAGATGTTAATATTGCCAGTATTCATTTGCAATTTGGCTACCTATAAGCGCTAGACCCTTAATGTACCAATTTACAGATTTGGGATAAAATTGCCATTTAATTGGATTTAACGTCCAATATGGGCCAAACCTTTTGATACCCAATCACAGGCCTCAAAATGTGCACTTCAATTGGCTTGTGATAACAGACTATTAAGGAGTAAGGCGTGATGCGATGTGTGCATGTGGGGAATACAGGAGGAGAATGCTTTAAGCCTGCCTAGTAGCAGGCAACTTGACATTTTTACCCCAGCACAATAACCCCGACTTTCCTCGGCTTATGATAGATAATTCTAGCTTTTACAGATGGTGAAAATTGACTTTGTTTTGCATTTGGTCACTAATGATCAAATAAGAACTTCCATAAAATGCAACCAAAAAAAACGATTTTGGGGTTGGAGAAGAGAATACGATTTCATTATTACCGGGCAAGACAATGGGTCACTAAACATGGTATTTGTCCAGGAGTTACTTGGCACCAAACACATTCCACAACAATGCTTTTTACCAAAAGGCATAATATCAGCGATGTATAAGCTACTCTTGTCTACATACAACTATGGGTTCCCTTCCTTTTCTTTTTTTTTTGACAACTTTATTTAAAGATTTATCAAAAGAAATACATATCATTCCAAAACAACAATTATGATAACAAGAAAACGACAAATAAAACGAAAAAAGCATTATACAAGTAAAACCGAATAAATAAGAAAAACCTATCAATTATCTCTACTAATCGCAACAAACCTAATTTGAAATGATAACTAGCCAATAATCAGAGTAAAACGAGAGAAAAAAAAAATAACACAAACACAACTACACATCACAAGACAAACACAATAAAAAGAACACAATAGTAAATTAACCACTCTGAAACAAAAACCATCGCCCATCAGCACTTAATTCACACAGAGTTCATTAAAAGCCTCCCACTGTTCCTTATAAAATTCTTCTTTATGTAAAGCATAATACTTAATCCTCTCAAATCTTGAGAGCAACTGCGATAACCATTCATCAATACTTGGTTTCTTTCTAGTCTTCCAGAGGCGTAAAATTTGACGAGTCCTTTTCTAATAAAAGCCAGAGAGCTGGGATCTGCCATTAGTGAGCATTCTTGGGAAGCTATGTGCAAGCACATGAAAAGATCTCATTCAGTAACCTGAACATCAAAATGGCATTCAAGAGGATTACAAGATGGTCCCTTACACCGCAAAGTATTGAACACTTTTCAACTGATACGCCAGGGCTTTGCTGGTGAGGTGTGGTGGTGCCGGCATATATTTACATACATGTCCTACCCTGAACAGATTCTCGCATGCTATTCTCACTGAAATTAACAAAATATTACCAGTTCAAGATTTTTTCCCAGGTTTTTTGGACATACCTGTAGGTCAAATAATAAGAAAACTTTACAGCTAAACAGCCAATTGCTTCCCATTAGAATTCACATCATATCAATAATTCGACTTAACGATTCCATAAGGTTTGGTTGATGCCGAGGAAATGACTTTTATATTACGTGATAGTCTGATCTGTGGGGCTCTTAAACTATATTAAAGCGCATAATAAACTCACACTTGCCCGCCGGGCAGATGTTTACATGCTTGTGTCTAGCGGCGTTTCTGGTCTTATTTTTCTGCAAGTATGTGGTCTGGAAGGGTAGGTGAGATGGGGGTAATTGTTGCTTCTCATTTATTCTTGTGTTTCGCTATTCTTTATGAACAACAGTGGCTTTTTGAATGTAGATGCACCATCTTTCAATATTAGGTTTGTTCTGCAAATACATGGTTATGGAATATCAAAGAAATTTTGCAAAAATGAACAGCACTAACGTTTCGTCAAGGGATAAAAATGAAGACTAACAACTAAAGCTTAATCTAGCCGCACATTGGTCCTTTTGCCAACAAAGTGTCAAGCTTCTGATTTTGACCTCTTGGGATTGGTCTAACTGAGAAATAACAACTCTTAACTGTATTTGTTCACATGCTGCAGGGGCAAGCATCCTCTGCAGGACAATCTCCAGGCTCAATCTATAAAGATGCCCTCTCAGCCCAGAGAGACGAAGAAGGCGCTCTCTTTATGCTGGAAGACCGAAGATCACTCATAAGGCATGGACGCAACACCCTACTGTGCCTCATAATGTACTAGAATCCCATCGGGCGAGATGGATGTACAGGAACAGGAGGGAATATGAAGGATTCTGGCTGGCTGTATCTCCAGTATAAAGAGCTTCGGCTATCCCTCTCAAGGGGCAGATAAACGGCGTTCAGTCTGCACCAGGGAAGTCCACTGAGAAGTTGCCAGCCATTGCAGCACTACATCTCCTGGCTGACCTCTTGTACATTAGTAAACATTTACAAACTTCTCTCCATCCTCTGATTTAGTAATATACCTAAAATACTCCTTTCATAACCGACTCTTGGGCTGTCTGCTAGCTGTCATATAGTACTCTTGGTTCTGTCGAAGCAGACAAAATTCAACAGCAGAAAATGACAATTTCAGGTCGACCTAGTAATCCCTGTTCCCTCTCTCAAACAGACCCTAAGAGTCAGAGATGTAACGCACAAAATAATTTCACAGAACAATTGCGCCCATAATTTCTCCACTCTGTTCAGAATCCAATCTTTCCCAAAAGACACCAGAAAGTTACTGCCTCCCACAAAGACACTAAGAGGCTACTTCCGCCTCCTCTGCAGACTCCAAGAGCAGCACCCGCTCCTTCTGCAGAAACCAAGAGCCGCCCCCGTTCTCCCACACACACCAAGAGTTGCCCTTCCTCTACCAACCCCTCTGCCCCAGTAAACAAGAGACACTGCTGCCTCATTCACACAGATCAAAGGGTCTGACTCCTTCTGTTCAATGAGTCATATAACCAGATACACTGCTTTAGATATAACTGCAACAGGTGAAGGAACCATACATCTTCTTGAAGTAAGACGGAAACGAGTTGGCCTGGTGCTACCTTTAGGCAAATGAAAATGTCCAGACGTGTGCGACCCTACGCTCTGAAGTCTATTTTTATCAGCCCAGACTAAAGACATTTTGAATATGTGATTGTTTAAAAAATGTTCTTTATGCATTTGTTACAATTTAATCAGAAATTCCGATGCAAAAGATGTTTTTGAAAGAATACATGCGTTTATGTCCAATTTTAAAATAGCCATAAGGCGATATGTGTTTCGAGCACTGCCAGCTTTTTCAAGGCTTCATTATTTTTGCTCCATTATCCCATTGAAATCTAGGAGAACTAGGCTTTCTTCTATTTCATGGATACATCAAAGAACTCTTGGTGAGTGGCGAATAGGATATTCTTTGTTTCATTCATTGCCACAGAGGTTTGTAGAGTTTAGGTCTAAATAAGGCAACTCGTGATTTTGAATTTACAATAATCACCATTGGGGTTAATATTCTGATACATGTATGAGGAGATGTGAAGTTCCATAAACGTCATGAGTGCCCCACTTGCATAACAAATTATAAGTTACTCACTGTAGTGACTAACCTACAGTTAGTCCTAGTCCCCTTTCCTCCATACTGTATGGGCGTCCCTTCCAAGGGATGGGAGACAGACCTTTTTCACCAGAAAAAAGGTTATTCCCCTTTAAATTTAGAGGCACGCAGGGTTGCGGCCCAGGGAGCATGCGCTGCCCTGACTCCCCCCCCCTCCGGCACCACACCTCAGTACCCATTGACGCGTCGACAATAGATTCAACGTTGCCTGAAGACACCAGTATTATTAGGTGGGTGTATAGGGGGGGTTGGTGGGAAATATGGAGGAAAGGGGACTATGGATAAGAGTACTATGGTGAGTAACTTATAATTACTCTCAAGTCCCGTCCCCTCTCCTCCATACTGTATAGGCCATTACAACTGATTGTTGCCCCAGGGTGGAGAGGAGAGCCTCCTTAAGCAAATAGGTTCCTGAGAACTGCCTGTCCGAAAGCCGCATCAGATCTAGAGCCGGCATCCAAACAGTAATGCTTGCAGAAAGCTGAGTGAGAGGCCCAAATGGCCGCCCTGCTTATGACTTGCCAAGGGACATGGCGCTGGAATGCAATGGCCGATGCCTTGGCCCTGACTGCGTGGGCATGCAGGTTGGCCGGGAGCGGATTGTGCTGGCCCTCATACATTTCTCTGATGGCAGAGACCATCCAGCGGGATATGGAAGCCTTAGAGGCCTGATAGCCTGGTCTTGAGCCTTCCAAAGTGACAAACACAGCGTCCCATTTGCGGAAGCCCTTGGTCCTGTCCAAGTAGAAAGAATTTCAGGACACTCCTGACGACACTCCTGACATCCAGGCAATGCAGCACTGTGTGCTTCGTCCTTGGGATTGGGAAAAAACATAGGAAAGACTATTTCCTTGTTCAAGTGGAAAGCAGAAGGAACCTTGGCAGAAATGCCGGGTGTGTCCGCCGGACTACCTTGTCCTTGTGAAATGTGGTATATGGTTCAGAGGCGACCAGCGAATTAATTTCACTGCCTCTACGAGCCGAGGTAAGGCCGATTAGTAAGGCCGTCTTGATGGTGACCAGCCTGATGTCCACGGACGCCATTGGCTCGACCAGTTTGTGCGCCAGGGCGCAGAAGACTATGTTAAGGTCCCACACCGGGAGCGGTCTGTTGACGAGCGGGTAGAGCCTTGCGAGTCCCGTCAGATGTTTCTTGACGATAGGGTTGGAGGAGGAGAAAATGCCCTTCTCAGAGTTCCCCTAAGCCCCAATGGCTGCGAGGTATGTGCGGCAGGTGTCCACCTGCACGCCTGAATGGGCAAGGTGCGCCAAAAAGGAGAGCACGTCGTCCAAGGTGCACGCCAAGGGGGGGTAGATTCCCTTGGAGTCTGCCCAGTGGCAGAATCTGGTCCATTTGCTTTTGTACTGGGCCCTGGTAGCTTCGCTCCTGGCGCCTTGTAAGATCTCCAGATTGGCCTGTGAGAGGCTAAGGTGCGAAGCATTACCTGCTCAGGTTCCACGCTGTGCGGTCTAGTTTCCCTGGGCCAGGGTGGATGACTCTTCACCCCTGCTGTGCTAGAAGATGTGCTGGGCCTGTCGGAAGGTGAATCGGGGGCACTTCCGAGAGACGGAGCAGCTCCGAAAACCATGGCCTGGCCAGCCACCATGTAGCTATTGGAATGATGAGGAGTTGGCGAGACTCCTTGATTTTGCAAATTACCCTGTGAATCAGGGGAGTGGGCGGAAAGGCTTTCATGCCGGTCCACTGGAGGTGAAATGCGTCGCCCAGAGAGCCAGGGCCACGACCTTGCCAAGATGCGAACTGGGGACACTTTTTGTTGTGCCAGGTGGCAAAGAGATCCACCTGGGGGTACCCCTACCTGTTGAAAATCTCCTGAATTACAAGGTAGTTTAGCTGCCACTCATAATTGTCCGCTCCCGGCCTGCTGAGCCTGTCCGATTCCAGGTTGAATTACCCCGGGAGGTGGACTGCCGTTAGGTAAATGTCGTTTTCCAGGGCCCACTCCCACATGCTGATCGCCAGTCTGCACAGAGGAGGGGATCTGGTGCCTCCCTGCTTGTTGACGTAGCACATGCTGGTCGAGTTGTCTGCCTGCATGAAGACAACCTTGCCCCTGAGAAGTGGTAGGAAAGCCCTGAACGCCAGCCAGATAGCGTTCAGCTGTAGCCAATTCATGTGGTATTCCATGTGCCGTGGAAATGGAGATCGTGCAGGGTGGCTCCCCAGCTTTTGAGCAAGGAATCCGTGGTGATGGTGCCCAGCGAAGTGGGCAGCCAGAAGGCTTCCGCTGTCCGCAGGTTGCAGTCTCTGGAACACCAAGTGAGGTCTGGGTGGACAGATGGCGGAACGATGCTCATTTCGGATTAAGAGCCCCGTTCCCGGTTCCATGAGGCCGCAAAGTGCAGCTGATTCCTCCTCATCCTTAGTCTCGTGTGCGGAACTGAAGACTGCTGCCAGAAGAACCAGGAGATGTTGGTACCACTATGCTGAGGTCACTTCTCTGCTTAGGAAGTGGGTGGTGGCCCTCTTGATGGCAGAGATGTTGTCCTCCGATGGAAATACCTTCTAGGAGCATGTGTCCCAGATGAGGCCCAAGAATGTCAGTGTGCGTAGGATGCAGCTGTGACTTCTTGAGATTGAGCAAGAAGGCCAGATCATGTTCATAAGGGCATGGGAAGAGTGGTGAACTGCTTCCAGAGATGTAGCGCCGAAGAGCCAGCCGTCAAGGTATGAGAAAATGTGGAGGCCCTGAGCTCTGAGGAGGGCCGCTACCGCATTCATGAGCCTGGTAAAGACCCTGGGGGCCGAGTTGAGGACACAAGGAAGGACCTTGTATGGAAAATTGAAGCCCATGATCCTGAACCGTAGGAAAGAACGATGGGGCTGCCAAATCGGGACGTGTAGGTGCGCGTACTTCAGATCCAGGGAGCACATCCAGTCTCCCTTGTCCAATGTCTCCGCTATAAAAGCTGGCGTGACCATCTTGAATTTTTGCTGGGATAAGGAGAGGTTGAGGGTGGAAAGGTCCAGCACAACTCTCAGGCCTGCCTGGTTCTTCTTCTGAATAGTGAAAATCCAGGAGTAAAAGCCAAAGCCTCACTGGGAGGCTGGGACTTCCTCCACTGCCTGGCTCTCTACGAGCGACCGGATCTCCGCCAAAAGAGTTGCTGTCCCAACTTGTGGGAGTGGAGGGGAGGAGGGGAGAGAGGCTGGGATAGGGAGGCGGAGCCCCGTGGATACAACGGAGAGGATCCAGGGGTTCGCGAAATTCTGGCGCCAGAAATGTGCATGGAGAGCAAGCCTACCCCCCCACCAGAGACACTAGGACCCGAAGGGACGTGTCATGCCTCCTTTCCCTCGGAGGCTGTCGCGGAGGAGGGGGGACTGGAAAAAGCCCTTACCCACCCCCACCCCTTTTGTTGCTTGCACTGGTTCTGAGATGGCGAGAGGTCCGGCTGCCTGGATCTACGTTCCTGGAAGCCGCAGAACCCTCCGTATGTACGACCCCTTTCTGAGCGCTGCTGAGATTGAGTGAACGATTTGGGCGTGGTCTGTGTAAAAACGTAGCCGTTTGTGAGCTGTTTTTCTTCTTGTCCAGCTCTACGTCCGTAGACGAGTGAAAGATGTCTCCCTACTGCCCCCCTTGATATGGGCCACTGTGGACTCCATGAGGTATGTGGGATGTATTTACCCATGCATCCTAGCCCTACCTCAAAACTGTGCAGTACTGACATGGAAAACAACATGATGGCCAGAGCTTCCCAGAAAATGCACAGGGAAATGCAGGAAGAATAGGCTGCCACCCATTTTTGCCGATGTTATGGGCACAGAAGGAAACTGCCTAAAACCACCATTGGACTACCCACACAGTAGTCTGAAACCATTGGGAATGGCAATGCTGATTGCCAAATGCAACCTAGAATTGTGGGGAATTCATTTTCTTAAATCCCAAAAATGGGTGCAGTACCAGTGCTCACCACTATCCAAAAGCCGGCAGTTTAAAACCACCCTGTGTTTCTCTGAAGGCAAGCCAAAGTGCCTATTTCAAACATTGCAATATGTGCAAAATATTCACTGAACACCAGCAGACATTTGGTAGAATGGAGTTTTGTGTGCCTACAAAATCTGGGAAATGAAGAGCCCAGAACAATGCTTATAACAAAACTGGCTGAGCTATGGAGTCAGCAGTTTAAGTTGCACTGGATTTAAAGACACTAAAATCGAAAATGTTTAGATTAAATGAGTGAGCTATGTTTGGTGTCACATGCCTTTGTAACTGTTTAAATGTCATAGTTTTAAACTTAGAATCAGCCTTCTAGCTGCATATGTGAAAATGTTTAGTTTTATTTGAAGGCAGAAACTGGGGAACAAAAAGTGACATTTTATCTGAAACCTGGCTTAAGAAACTGAATTCTGCCTGGCAACTACCCCCATCAGCAGTGAAACTTGAGTCACCACTGTGTTCCCAGGCCAACCTTCCTTTTGCTGCCCACACTAAGGATATGCCATCTATCTGATAATTGAATTATCTGTGCTCTGTAGGAGAGTGAACAAAGCCCTCTTCACTCAGGCAAAGGTTTTTATTACGCAGTCGTAAAATGTAGCTTCCTCTTGGCAGGAGCTGGGAGGGGCACTGCCTGTGAGAGCAAGCTGGCTTGGCAGAACTGGAAAGACCAGTATTTCTACCTTGTGCTGAGAGGAAACCACACCCCTTTGGAGCCAGAACATAACTTTAAAAAGATGAATAACTCATAGAGCGGACATGTGAAAATTTTATAAAGGACACCATAATTCTTGTGATTTTTCTGCCCACATTTTAAGAGGTTTTACGACCCGGTGGCGTGTTCAGGGGGGTTTTAGCGGAAAAGTGGATATTACTCTAAATGTATGCATGTTAAAAATCTGAAACTTCATCAGTTAATGTCCCTACTCCCTGCACACATGTATGTAAAGTTGGGTCAATGTCAGAAATTGCAAAATCAGTTAAAAAGTGAAATATGTGCCATTTCTGAATGCAAGCTCCCAGGAAGAGCAGAGTTTGAACAGGGGATACCTCCTGTAATGCATGATGGGTGCATATGATTTTAAAACAATATGTACCTCTGCAAATATGTATTTGTTTCAAATCTAGATTTGTGTGTAAGTTGACAGGAGGAGTGGACTTTCTGCAGGCTGTAAAATGACATCACGCTGACTCACAGTTCATTCCCCAATCAAATGATAAATGGAAGTTTGACCAATTAGAAGCTGAGAGAGAGGTAGGGTCAGTGATGCTAGAACACGCCCACATTCTAAACACATAAAAGCAAACAGACAGGACAGAGAGGGACCTTCAAAATCCATCTGCCGCTGGAAGCTCTGCCGGAAAAATCCATACTTTACCTACATCAACCTCCAGAGAGCCAAACTAGAGACTTCAATCTATCCAGAACTAAGAGACCAGACCAGAGAGAAAGCAGTGCTGTACCCAGAGAGACCCAGACCAGCAGAGAGAGTGACCAGAGCCCAGTCTAAAACCCTGACCAGATCCGTGATGAGGCCCATTTCACTCAAGAATATAGTGTGAGTACCCAGCTGAACTGTGTAGAACCAATCTCTTAGTTTAAATTCATCTAATTCAACCTATTTTAACCTAAGTAGAACTGCCTCCTAGCTGTCACTTGTCATTTTCTAGTTGCAAGCTGCACTTGTCATTTTGAGCTTTTGAAATTTGCAAACCCAAAAACGACCTTTATTAAATCGCTCATATCTCCGCGACCGCTTGGGCTAGAGACTTGCAGTAACTTTCCTCTGATAGCTTAGAATCGTAGCTTTGGAATCGCACCAAGAACCGCATTCCTACCCCTTATAGTTTTACCGCAATCGCGGAACACGCATCCGCGAATTTTACCGCGATTTGCAATTTCTTCACATGTAAAAACTGCTGCTGCTTGCTTTCCATTTGTCAGAAATTCGTTTAACCTGCTAACTATCCCTGCCCATTGCTAGTGTGAGCCTGGACTAATATTAACTAGATACCACTCACCCTGAACCTCTGTAAGGGAATTAAAAGCGTTTAGCATATTTTTTTCATTCATTGCCAGCACATATCAAAGCAATTTGGGCCTGTGATTTCAAAACTCCTATCTGTTTTCTGTTGTCTAAGCTTGCTGGATTGAACTGATTACATTGATTGCATTTCTGAGAACTGTGTGCTTCCTTCCATTTCCTTGCATTGCATAAAGAGGGGGGGAGTGAATAGCCAGAGAAAAGTGATTACATTGTTTGGTTGAAATCCTATTGAGTATTTTCTGTACTGCATTCATTGAATATTGCATCCACCTGAGCTTACATAAAGCATCCTCTACCACATTATACTTTTGTTCCTATTTACCAGTGTGCTATCTTATCCATTTCCTGTCAACTCATTAGTGATTATAAAGAAGTGTGCTAGTGCCAGATTCTCCATTGTTAATCTTTATCATATCAGATTAAGGGTGATATTCAATTATTAATTTATTATAAAGTGTCATATATATATCTATTGTTTAAATTATCAAATAAACCCTTTTAACTTGCAAAACAGAACTACTTCTTGGCTCAGTGGGGTCAGGGGGATTCCAAGAGAGGGGTGTTATATAGGGGTAGTCATCCAGAACGCATGAACTGGACCTAAAGATATATCAATAAGGGTTTTCATTCAGTATTCTAGACTAGGCGTTAACTTAGCTGTAGTGCTGAATTGAATCCTCTTACAAATTGGGGGCTCGAGCCGAGACGTTGGGTTAGATTTACCACTTGTGCAGCTTAATACAGTGTGCTAACTGACGGGATACATACATCCGGTCGGATCACCACGCTGCATTACGCTGTGAAGCATTCCTCAAAAGGGACACTCCAAGAAAAGTTCTGTTCTGCAAAAATAAAATACAAACTTCTGTAAGTCAGGACAGAGACCAATCTCTAGAATGACGACCTTAGTAGACATGAAAATAGCCAGAGAGCACCTCTTGCATAAGCTATTTGTGAGAGGTGAATGGACCGAACAGGGCCAGGATGTGTGGTTGCAGGCCATCACACAACAGGTCACTGAAACAGGGTCAGATATATATAGAGATCAGGGTCCCTTACATGTGGCCCTGAGTGAACTATATATGGCTCCTAAAGCCAAAGAGGAACACAATAAGATTGCCAGGATAGCAGCATACCTGTACCTATATATGGGAGACATGCAGGATAGATGTGCTGAAAGCCAAAATCTGGCAAATAGGCAACAGATGGCATTACAGAAGGCCCAATCTGACCTGGTCTCTTCTGAGCAGAGGCTGCAGAGGAGCCAGGAGTCAGAAGATGATAGTAGGCAGCACATCATTAAAATAAAGAAGGATATGGATGTGCTGCAACAGGAAAAGGTAGAACAGGATACCAGATTTCTGGCCTTGCAGAAGGAACACCAAGAAGGTTTGGACTCCCTACTGCAAAGCCAGAAAAAGCTGGAGCAACAGCTAGACTTCAATAGGGCATGTGCTGAGCAGGTAGTCACCCTGCAAGGCCACCTAGATAGAGTGAAGGAGGAGAGCAATAAACTGATTCTGAAAGACCTGGATACCCAGGCAGAGTTTGATCAGGAGCGCCAGAAAGCTGGTGCCTTCCAAAGGCAAAGGGACGACCTGGCGGCACAAATGCAGGCTCTTAGTCAGGAAAGGGATACCTTAGGCCAGGAAGTCTGCCATTTAAAAAGAAAAATGGAAGAAAATCACCTGGCCCACCAGGGGCTGGGTGACCTCCAAAAAGAAAACCAGAACTTGGTAGAGCACACCAGAAGGGTGGAAGATGCTCTAGCAAGAAAGGAGCAGGCCAATAGGGACATTGCCCAGGAGGTAAACCTCCTGCAGCAAAGACTGGCCCAGTTCTCCAGGACCAACCAGGAAGCACAGAGGGAAAATGAGGCTCTCTGCCAGCACAATGAGAAGCTCCAGCAACAGGTAGCGATGCAGGAGAGACTGATAGAGTCGAGTAAGGCCTTAACAGAGGAACTGAAAGCACAAATGCAGGCTCTTGCATTGCAACAGGGAGCAGGGGCGGATAGAGATGAGGTTCGCTGGGAAATGGAAACTCCAGAGCATAACCTCAGGAGCCCTAGTACCAGAGGCCCTCATACCTCTCAGTCCCTGGACTCTGCCACCCCCATGTCCCCTGGTGCACATGAGCACAGGGCCACAGGGATGGCAGATTACTATCCAGCTAAAAGTATGGGGCTCATAGGCCAGTACCACTCAGGAATGGAGGGGTGGGCATCCGGGTATGGGCACCCAAGTACAGTACAGTTCAATGGGGAACCCCAGGAGAGTAGGCCCATTAAGGGCATCCTGAAAACCTCTGCCCAGTTAGGTCAGTGGAGGGGGTACCCATCAAATCCTGGCCGCAAG
Source organism: Ambystoma mexicanum (assembly GCF_040938575.1). Lineage (NCBI taxonomy): Eukaryota > Metazoa > Chordata > Amphibia > Caudata > Ambystomatidae > Ambystoma > Ambystoma mexicanum. The sequence continues at coordinate 977,837,132 of NC_090923.1, read as the reverse complement.
GAGGAATCTGAAGACTCCTCTGAACTGCGCAGGGCACAGGAGACCAGGTCCCCACATTCTGCCAGCCATTCCCAGGCTCGCAGAATCCGGGAAAACCTGGAAGAACAGACGGGAACCTCTGGGAGCAGTGCCTCTGAGTCCGAGGAAGAATGGACAAGGGTTACCCGAACCAAAAAGGCCAATAAGGCAAAAAGGGCCTTGCTTAAGGACCCCTTAAAGCAGATTAAGGCGATCAGGAGCGTCATCACGCCTTACCATAAGAACGCTAAGTATTCTGTTTGGGAGCACTTAGAGTTGTTTGAACAAATGATGGAGACTTTCCATTTGAAGAACAGCCAAAGCTGCATTCAATATGTAAAGTGGACCTTCTCCCCGGAATACTCCAGTTTCTTTGCGGGGCTGGAGGACCAAAATCATTTAAGATGGTCCACCTATAAGGCGGCCATCCTGAAACATTTTTCTGTTCACAGAAATCCTCAAGAGGCTCGCAAGGCAGCCTACAATTTGCAATGTGGGGAGGATCAGGCCCCACAAGAATTTTTGCAGGAGTTAAAGCGTGCTTTTGCACAGACCACAAGAAGGGTGCGCACAGATAGTAGAGAGTTTATAAATACGTTTTTCCATGCCTTGCCCAAATATATCATGACCCAGCTCGTGAGGGATTTTCATGAGAAAAGATCTTTAGACTGGGTCATTGAACAGGCTACCCGGATCTATGAGGTGCAGAAGCCCATAGAAAATAAAAGCAATGCCCAGAAAAACCCCAAAGCCAACAGCACCCCTGCTGCTGCCAAGGTGGCAGAGGTAAAGGTCACCCCCGTTTTAGATTTGGAGATGGGGGGGCCTAAAAACCTGCCTGCACCTAATAATGCTAGGCCCAGGAGGTCCTCGGGTCAGTCACAGACAGGGAGCCAAGGAGGCAGCCCCACAAATGGGGTCCCTCGCTCTCCTGATTATGTAAGTCCCCGTTACAAGGGAAATCGACCCATCCTGGGTTATGTGTGGAGTCCTCCAGCCCAAGGGGGGGGATCCAGACAAGCACCTAACCCAGGGAACTTCCCTCCAAACTTCCCACAGGAGGGCAGAAATTTACCAAACCCTGGGCAGAACTTTTTCCCCAGATATCCACCCGACTTTCAGCCCCAAAACCATCCATCCTTCTTTCCCCAATTCCCTGAGCCCAGACCACTGAATCCGGGAGAGGGGAGGCCAAGGGTGGAGGGGTACCCAAATCTTCCCAACCCGGGGTATTACCAGAGGAGGGACAGCTACCCTTCCCGGGATCAGCCCAGGGGAGAAAACAGGGCCCCGTATCAGCCTGAGCGGGTTTCCCAGTTAGAGCGCCAGGTTCAAAACATGGCGCGGGATATGGGTCATATACTGAGGGCGCAGCAGAACCCTCAGATCAGCATGCCGGCGCAGAACGCACCCAACTCTGGACCTGGTGCTCCAGAACAATGACGGGGGCAGCACCCCGATAACGCACCGGTTCCCAGGGAGGAGGCACAAGGGGAAGGGGGGTGTAAAGCCTTGGAGGAAGCTTCCTTCCTCACTTGTAAACAGCCCCTGGAAACCCAGGAACCGGAAACAAAATCTCTTGCCCCGGAAAGTCTGCCTCCTAAGGAGCAGAGGGGGGGTAGGAGAAACAAAAGACCCAAACAGACTCAGTTTGAGGAGGAGGTACAGATCTTCCAATTTGAGGGAGAGGGATCCTCAGAGGATCCTGGGAAAAGGATCTTCTCCTTCAGAGAGGGGGGAACTCCTCCCAAAGAAAAATGGGTCCCTAGGGATGCAAATCCAGACTGGGGAGATGTGGAGACTGAGCTACCGCCGCCCACCATCTCATCCCAGAACCAACAGCAAGAAAATCCCCTGGTTCAAACCCATCCTGGTGACTGCCTCCAAAAAGGGGGGGGCGGCCCGGAACCGGAGCCAGGGGAACCCACAATGGCTCTGATCTCCAGTTGCCAACTTTTTCTTTCAGATTCCCAAGGCTCTCCACAGAATTCTGCCCAAAATTCTTCTCTCGCGATGTCCAAAACCAGAAAGTTAGCCCACCAGTTGTCCAAAAATGTACATTATCTGTGCCCCCTTGAGGAGAAGGAGGGAAGATATTATGCCCCGGTACAAGTACAGGGGCAGGGTACAATCTCGGCACTGGTGGACACTGGATCTCAAGCTACCCTTCTGTCCAGAAGGGCCTTTGATGAACTGAATGCAGGAAGGGGAGAGGATTACCAAATTCCTCTCACCTCTCTTCCTGGACAACTGCAGAACTTTGACGGGAAGGAAATTCCCGTTGAGGGGACTGCAGACTTGGACAGTAAGATCGGGCGACACAAGTTGAAACACCCGGTCATAGTTGTGACCCCAGAGGGCACCCCTTGTTTACTAGGGAATGACCTCCTGAGAAGGTTGTCACCCCTAATTGATTGCGTAAACAAGGTCCTCTGGACCCAGACTAGCCGACCCATAAAATTAAAACAGAGTGTCAACCATGTTAGTTTAAACGGCACCTGCCACATGGTTGAACAAAAATCTGACCAAGTAGAATTTCACTTCCAGAACAACCAAATTCCAGACGTGACAGTCATAGCAGTAGGACAACAGACGGGTGATGGGGGGTCCTCTCTATTTCTGAAAATCAACCTTCCTTCCAGTCTAAAGTGGTACTCCACGCTGGAAGGAAACACTCTGAAATTCTATACCAATCCACAATCTGAAACTCCCACTCCTATAGTCCAGAAAGATGTGAAATCAGCTCAAAGCCTGGCTGATATTCAGCAAATTGGAGAGCAGTTGTTCATCCCTGTTCAGTTAAATGATGGGGAGGACTCTGTTCTCGCTCGAGTGTGTGTGAACAACGGTAAGAGCTTCATCAGCGAAGCCATGTTTCGCCAACTCCCAAAAGATCCAGCCATTCCCACCTTCAAACTGATAGACAAATGGGAAATGGACCTGGAAGCACCTAATTCCAAACATCTCCTGCCAAGCAGGTGTATGCTCAAAATCTCCATTGGCAACAAGAGCATAGTCCACAATTGTTGGGTCGTGCGAGACGTCCCTGCCGCCTTTTACTTAGGCAGTGACATTCTCAATCGCTTTGCCATTAGTTTGGACCTAATAAACTTCAAAGCTTGGTCCCGATTAGCGGATAATCCCATGGGCTTTGATGATCCAGAAAAAGCATTTAGGTCAGCTCAATTGCTACCTTATGCAGTTGAAATTCAGGTTAAAGAGGAAGTCACCATCCCAGAAAGGACCCGACAATTCTCCCTGGAAGTGAAAGTTAAAAGGGGACAAGAGTTGAAAAACCCTGATGCTTACATACATCTAAATGCTTCTCTCCAACAGCAAGGGTTGGGGGTAAACCCAACACCATTAGTCAACATAGAACATGACACCATTCCAATAGAGGTGGATAACAGCGACTTAAAGAGTATTACTCTAGCCGCAGGCACCATTATTGGAATGGCGGTTGATGACCGACATTTTTCCATCGACTTAGTAAATGAACTGTTAGGACCAATCCCCAAGGACTGTTTTGACAGTGACAGTGATGACAATACAACACCAGACAGGATCTTTACCCGGCATGGGGGGAACTTCCTGGTGTACACTTCCTGCCCCTATGGTAAGGAAGATGTGACTTGTGACTTCAGGAGGGATGAGGTGATTTTCCAGGTCCATGAGGGCTGCCTTTCCCACCTGAAGCCTCCGGTCCAAATCAGCACTCTAACCAGGGACTTCTCCACCCAGCTGGAGGAGGCCGCTGAAATAGCCAAACCAGAAGTCTTTCCAGGCTTCAGGCAGATGGTGGAAGAGAGAGTCAACCTAGCTGATGCCTGTGTGACTCTGGAACAAAAGCAAAAGTTGAAACAAGTTTTCTTGGATTTCCAAGATCTCTTTGCGGTAGACTCATATGACTGTGGTCGCACTGACATCCACACAACAACAATCCCCATGGACCCTGGCATGACTCCAGTGTTTGTGAAGCACTATCGTTTGCCTCTCGCATCCATGGAGTCCCTTACTGAAATAATTAAGAACCTTGAGTCCCGGGGAATAATCCGTCCAGTCCACAGCACCTTCAATAATCCGGTGCTGGGAATATTGAAGCCGAACGGCCAGTGGAGACTCTGCGCCGACCTTAGGGAGCTCAACAAACGGGTCCATACTTCCCGATGGCCTCTGCCCTACATTGACCAAGGGCTGGCCCAGATCCAGGGGTCACAGGTATTCACTGCAATAGACCTGACCAATGGATACTGGACTGTGCCTGTCAGTAGGGAGGACCAATACAAGCTGGCTTTTACCTTTGGGGGCCAGCAGTACACATGGACCCGGACTCCCTTCGGATACCTCAACTCCGGCAATGAATTCAACATTTTTCTACACAAGGCCATGCCCGACTTGGGTGCAAGGGGTAACCTGGCTTATGTAGATGTCCTCATCAAAAGCTCAACTGTTGAGGAACACATAGCGGAGATCCGTTATGTTCTGACACAGTTGAGGGCTGCCGGAGCAAAACTTTCCTTTCAGAAAGCACAGTGGTGTAAAACCCGTGTTAACTTCTTGGGGCATGAGATTACTCCTCAGGGTCTTTGTCCCCAGGAAAAGAAAGTGGAAGCACTTCAGAAACTGAAAGACCCCACAACTCTGCGGGAACTAAGGAGCCTCCTTGGACTGACTAATTACAGCAGAAAGTTCATTGAGGGCTACGCAGAGATCACCAGACCCCTGATTCATCTCCTGAAGGGGGGGGTCAAGTGGGAATGGGGTCCAGAACAAGCCGAGGCGGTAAAACAACTCAAAAGAAGCCTCTCACAAGCGCCTTGCCTAGCTTACCCTGTCAGAAACAAGGAGTTCTTCCTGGAGACGGGGTTCTCTAATATGTGCTTGACGGCAGTATTATACCAAAAGCATGACAAGGTCAATAAAGTAATCTCCTATGCGAGCAAAACTTTATCCTCTGTGGAGGAAAAATTCAACGATTGTGAGAAGGCACTCCTGGACAGGTGTGGGCATTGAAGAATTACCGCCCGTTTATCCAGGGGGAGCACATCATAGTGGAGACTCCACACCAGCCTCTGCAATATCTCCAAAGTGACAGAATCCGGGCCGGAAATGTGAGTAATTCCCGAATTACTTCCTGGATTCTGTCAATGCAAGGCTTTCCTGTGGAGGTCAGATATGGCCAAAACAAGAAGAGTCCCCTCGCGCAAGGTCTGGCTGACTTGCATGATTGTGCCAGAGAAAACTGTCTCGAGGACGAAAGTCTAAAAATCAAGGACAACATGGAGGCATACCTTAATTCCCCCCACAAAGTCTTTGAAGAGGACAAGTGTGAGGGAATGCCCACTGTCTATGTGGATGGATGCTCTTACCATGTTGACAACGACGGGGAGAAAGAACTGGTGGCTGGCGTAGGGAATGCATGGGTGAATGAGTCCCCAGAACCCTCCGCTGGATACAAAATTGGTCCCCGAAGTAGTCAGGTGGCAGAATTGATGGCTGTGCATCATGCCATCCTCACTGCTGTCCAGCATCAACTCCACGAACTGGTCATAATCACAGATTCGGATTATGTACGGAACGGGTTCGTGGAGCACCTGGTTAATTGGAAAACCAGAGGCATGTTATGTGCTAACAACAAACCGTTGAAACATGGGAAGTTGATCCAAAACATTGATGATCTGGTCACCTCGAATGGGATGACCATCTATTGGAAGAAGATCAAGGGTCATTCCCAAAGTAGAGGGACCAGACAAAACTGGAAATGACTTAGCTGATCAGCTGGCCAAAACCGGGGCCATCCAAGGGGATCTAATTGAGATTGAGTCCCTGTTGGGGGAAATCCAGGTCACTGCCATCACTAGGTCCCAGACAAATGCTCACAACGACCTTTCTATTGCACAATGGAGTAAGGAGACCCCTGATGCTGATTTGATTACCGCTCAGAAGGGGGATCCAATTATTGGTAAATTTTACCAGCACCTTGAGGACCCTGAGAACTTTCCCCTGACGGATACCGATTACATTGGGAAAGAGGACCTAAGAGTGTTGATGAAATGTCCAAAAATGTTCCGGATCCAAGACGGTTTGCTGGTAAGGAAATCCAAAGCTGGCCACGATCAGTGGGTGGTTCCTACCTCATTCCGAAGCCTGATGTTAAGTCACGCCCATGATGCGGCCACCGCCGGTCATAGGGGGTTTCACACAACATTGGAAATCTTAAGAGAGGTTGCATACTGGCCACACATGGGCCAGGACCTCAACCAATATTTGAAGGGTTGTCTTGTGTGTGCACAATTTCAGCCGACATCCCTCACACACCGGGCACCTTTACAAAAGCGGGGGATGACACTGCCATGGTCAGATTTACAAATCGACTTTGTAGGCCCTGTGATTCGCTCGGCTAGGGGGAATAAGTACATGTTGACTGTGACATGCTTGTTTACCAAGTGGGTGGAATGTCTCCCAGCCCCAAATTGCAAGGCAGAAACGGCAGCTGCCTTGATGATTAACCACATCTTTTCCCGTTTTGGTCTACCTCAAAGGATTGAGTCAGACAGAGGTAGCCACTTCACCAGTGAAGTAATGACAAAGATGTGGGAGATACTGGGGGTCAAAAGGAAGTTGCATATTGCTTATCGGCCAGCTTCTTCTGGGGCAGTAGAGAGATATAACCGGACAATTGTGAGCATATTAAAGAAGTTTGTGGCAGATTCTGGGCCAAGTTGGGATATCCGATTACCTCTGGTCCTAATGGCCATCAGATCTGTCACCATTTGAGTTGATGACTGGGCGCAAGATGGTGCTTCCTCAGCATTTGCTCTATAGGACCCAAGAGCAGACACTGATAAATGCCTCCACTACTCATGAGTATGTGGAGAATTTAAGGAAACACCTTCAACATGCTTTTGCTTATGCTCAGCGGAATCTAGAAAGATCAGCTGATAGCATGAAGACCCACTATGACCGGAAAACTTCCAGGAAGGAATATCAGGTGGGAGACCGGGTCTATCTATACAACTTCCAAAGGAACCAGGCCAAGCAGCGCAAATTTTTGCCTACATGGAAGGGACCCTTTGAGATCGTCGATAAGATCTCCCCTGTGGCCTACAAGATCCGCATCCCCAAAGGCGGTTCGGCAGAGGGGGAAGACAAGTGGGTACACATAAACCAGTTGAAGTGTGGCCATCCCAGGCACACTCTGCAACAACTGGAGGAATCCTCTGGAATCCTAGCGGGTACTGTATCAGACTAATTCAGTTCCAACCATAAAACATACCACATCTAGTCTCTAAAATATTGTGATTTGCATGAAACTGTCTCTTAGTTATACTGTTTTCTTTATCAAAATAAGAATGTAATGTTTCGTCATGATGAAATGCATATGCTGTCCCACCATCTCAACAGTGGTGGAAAAACGTCTATGAATAGGTATTGCCGCTCTTCCTTTGTCGTCCTAGGAGAAAGAAAACCTGAAGACGGGCCAAGGAGGATGATACGGAGACCGGGAACGAAGATCCAATGGGCCCAGTGGACCGCCCAATACTCCCATCAGGACTGGCGAGGAGAACCGATCGATCAGTACCGGATGGAGGAAAAGATGCTGAACTGTGCCATCTATTGGAAGAAGATGAGGAAACATCCCAGATCTTGCGAGTCCCATCAGTGAAACCGAATGGCCATCGCAAGAGGGGGGCTTGTGGGATGTATTTACCCATGCATCCTAGCCCTACCTCAAAACTGTGCAGTACTGACATGGAAAACATCATGATGGCCAGAGCTTCCCAGAAAATGCACAGGGAAATGCAGGAAGAATAGGCTGCCACCCATTTTTGCCGATGTTATGGGCACAGAAGGAAACTGCCTAAAACCACCATTGGACTACCCACACAGTAGTCTGAAACCATTGGGAATGGCAATGCTGATTGCCAAATGCAACCTAGAATTGTGGGGAATTCATTTTCTTAAATCCCAAAAATGGGTGCAGTACCAGTGCTCACCACTATCCAAAAGCCGGCAGTTTAAAACCACCCTGTGTTTCTCTGAAGGCAAGCCAAAGTGCCTATTTCAAACATTGCAATATGTGCAAAATATTCACTGAACACCAGCAGACATTTGGTAGAATGGAGTTTTGTGTGCCTACAAAATCTGGGAAATGAAGAGCCCAGAACAATGCTTATAACAAAACTGGCTGAGCTATGGAGTCAGCAGTTTAAGTTGCACTGGATTTAAAGACACTAAAATCGAAAATGTTTAGATTAAATGAGTGCGCTATGTTTGGTGTCACATGCCTTTGTAACTGTTTAAATGTCATAGTTTTAAACTTAGAATCAGCCTTCTAGCTGCATATGTGAAAATGTTTAGTTTTATTTGAAGGCAGAAACTGGGGAACAAAAAGTGACATTTTATCTGAAACCTGGCTTAAGAAACTGAATTCTGCCTGGCAACTACCCCCAACAGCAGTGAAACTTGAGTCACCACTGTGTTCCCAGGCCAACCTTCCTTTTGCTGCCCACACTAAGGATATGCCATCTATCTGATAATTGAATTATCTGTGCTCTGTAGGAGAGTGAACAAAGCCCTCTTCACTCAGGCAAAGGTTTTTATTACGCAGTCGTAAAATGTAGCTTCCTCTTGGCAGGAGCTGGGAGGGGCACTGCCTGTGAGAGCAAGCTGGCTTGGCAGAACTGGAAAGACCAGTATTTCTACCTTGTGCTGAGAGGAAACCACACCCCTTTGGAGCCAGAACATAACTTTAAAAAGATGAATAACTCATAGAGCGGACATGTGAAAATTTTATAAAGGACACCATAATTCTTGTGATTTTTCTGCCCACATTTTAAGAGGTTTTTCGACCCGGTGGCGTGTTCAGGGGGGTTTTAGCGGAAAAGTGGATATTACTCTAAATGTATGCATGTTAAAAATCTGAAACTTCATCAGTTAATGTCCCTACTCCCTGCACACATGTATGTAAAGTTGGGTCAATGTCAGAAATTGCAAAATCAGTTAAAAAGTGAAATATGTGCCATTTCTGAATGCAAGCTCCCAGGAAGAGCAGAGTTTGAACAGGGGATACCTCCTGTAATGCATGATGGGTGCATATGATTTTAAAACAATATGTACCTCTGCAAATATGTATTTGTTTCAAATCTAGATTTGTGTGTAAGTTGACAGGAGGAGTGGACTTTCTGCAGGCTGTAAAATGACATCACGCTGACTCACAGTTCATTCCCCAATCAAATGATAAATGGAAGTTTGACCAATTAGAAGCTGAGAGAGAGGTAGGGTCAGTGATGCTAGAACACACCCACATTCTAAACACATAAAAGCAGACAGACAGGACAGAGAGGGACCTTCAAAATCCATCTGCCGCTGGAAGCTCTGCCGGAAAAATCCATACTTTACCTACATCAACCTCCAGAGAGCCAAACTAGAGACTTCAATCTATCCAGAACTAAGAGACCAGACCAGAGAGAAAGCAGTGCTGTACCCAGAGAGACCCAGACCAGCAGAGAGAGTGACCAGAGCCCAGTCTAAAACCCTGACCAGATCCGTGATGAGGCCCATTTCACTCAAGAATATAGTGTGAGTACCCAGCTGAACTGTGTAGAACCAATCTCTTAGTTTAAATTCATCTAATTCAACCTATTTTAACCTAAGTAGAACTGCCTCCTAGCTGTCACTTGTCATTTTCTAGTTGCAAGCTGCACTTGTCATTTTGAGCTTTTGAAATTTGCAAACCCAAAAACGACCTTTATTAAATCGCTCATATCTCCGCGACCGCTTGGGCTAGATAGCTTAGAATCGTAGCTTTGAATCGCACCAAGAACCGCATTCCTACCCCTTATAGTTTTACCGCAATCGCGGAACACGCATCCGCGAATTTTACCGCGATTTGCAATTTCTTCACATGTAAAAACTGCTGCTGCTTGCTTTCCATTTGTCAGAAATTCGTTTAACCTGCTAACTATCCCTGCCCATTGCTAGTGTGAGCCTGGACTAATATTAACTAGATACCACTCACCCTGAACCTCTGTAAGGGAATTAAAAGCGTTTAGCATATTTTTTTCATTCATTGCCAGCACATATCAAAGCAATTTGGGCCTGTGATTTCAAAACTCCTATCTGTTTTCTGTTGTCTAAGCTTGCTGGATTGAACTGATTACATTGATTGCATTTCTGAGAACTGTGTGCTTCCTTCCATTTCCTTGCATTGCATAAAGAGGGGGGGAGTGAATAGCCAGAGAAAAGTGATTACATTGTTTGGTTGAAATCCTATTGAGTATTTTCTGTACTGCATTCATTGAATATTGCATCCACCTGAGCTTACATAAAGCATCCTCTACCACATTATACTTTTGTTCCTATTTACCAGTGTGCTATCTTATCCATTTCCTGTCAACTCATTAGTGATTATAAAGAAGTGTGCTAGTGCCAGATTCTCCATTGTTAATCTTTATCATATCAGATTAAGGGTGATATTCAATTATTAATTTATTATAAAGTGTCATATATATATCTATTGTTTAAATTATCAAATAAACCCTTTTAACTTGCAAAACAGAACTACTTCTTGGCTCAGTGGGGTCAGGGGGATTCCAAGAGAGGGGTGTTATATAGGGGTAGTCATCCAGAACGCATGAACTGGACCTAAAGATATATCAATAAGGGTTTTCATTCAGTATTCTAGACTAGGCGTTAACTTAGCTGTAGTGCTGAATTGAATCCTCTTACAGGTAATGCGCCACCAGCTTGGCCTCGGCCAGCTTCGCCTTAAAGCGTGATTGGCTCAGAGTAGGGAGTTCCGGGAGGAAGTCCGCAATTTCTTGCCATAACCTTTGATTGGCTGCAGCCAGCATGGCATTGGGGATGGCTTGACAAAGATGCAAGGATGCGTTGGAATAGAGCTTCTTCCCGTACACCTCCAAGATCTTCTCCTCCTTGCCTAGCAGCGCAGCAGAGGAGGAGGCTGAGGATGAATGAGGCTTGGAGTATAGTGATGCCGCAGCAATCACCGAGGAGTGTGGCTAAGGATGGGCCAAGAGCAAGAGTGTATCCCCTTCCATCTGCCTGTACTTGGCGTCCAGGTGTTGATTGACTGGCAGGGCAGAGGGGGGCTTGAGCCAACCCTTCTTGGCCCGAAAGACCAGATCTGTCTGCAGTGGAATCCCTGTTTTGGCTGAGGGGCGTCGCGTGAGGACTTCAGTCAGAACCCCCTCTGCTGGCTGCTCAACCTCGGGCTGGGGTAGGCCCAGATACTCCGCCAACCCTGCAAGACGTTCGTGGAAGGCCCTGGACAAGGATGGTGTATCTGGATCTTCCTCCTCATCCGTATCCTGTGGAGGAGTAGTTGGTGCCGGAGGCTGGTGTACAGGGACCGCGAACGGAGGGCTAAGGAGGTGGCGGAGGCTGGTACGGAACCGTCTGAGGCATCGGCTGGGGAGCCGGAGGCAGCGGCTGCGCCTGGTGCTGGGGCGCTGGCGCTTGTGGTGCTGCTAGCATTGCGGGGAGGACTTCCCTGATGGCGTCCTTGAGGATAACCTCCATCCAAGGTGACTTCATGAGGCTGAGGACCTCTCGAAGAACCCCTCTTCACAGGCCGAAGGGGTGGCAGAGGGTGCTGACTGGGTAGCTGGGAGCTGCTGGAGCTGCTGCGTACCCTGCCCATATGGGCACAGTGGGAAGCTACCCTGCGCAAAAGAGGGATAGGCTGTAGGCCAGGTACATGGTTGAGGCCAGTCGCACCTTGACACTTGTTCTTCGCCGAATTCCTGGAATGGCGTCGGACAGATGCCAACATGGCGGTGGTGGGAATTATTAGCAGAAGGACAACCAAGTGTCACTTAGTGCTGGAGGTTTTAAGAGCCATCACTGAAATTACACTGTTTGAAAATGTCATGGTCAGTGAAAAACAAATTGCAGTACCAGACAATAACTTTGCTGATACATTATCTCGTTTTCAGCGGACAAAATGTTGCCAAATGCCCAAATAGAGATGACAATTATCCCAAAAGACTGCTGGGATATTCTGGAAAAGTAGCAAGAGCAGCATCAACGCCAAAGAGCCGGGGCCAGGATGCACAGCCAGCAGCTTCAAACACCTTAAGTACGGGTGAATGCAGACAAATACTGCCAACGAAAAAGATAGAACCTGACACAGGGTTACTTTTAGACCTGGCCAAGATGGCCCTGGCAGACAACACCACAGCACAATATAGTAAGTGTCTGAAAACGGTACCAAATGTGCTGGGCTTAACCCATGTAGAGTTGCTAACAAAAGATATCAATGCATTTTTAGGTTGGGCCTACAGACAGGGATTTAAGAGGGAATGGGCGAAAAGGCACCTGACCGCCGTGGCTCATTTTTCCAAATTGCAGGGAGACACAGACCCAACCCAGAGTGCCCTAATTTCATACGCCTTAAATGGCTGGGGGAAGAGTGGAAGAACCACAAACAGACAAAAGGCGCCCACTGGACTTCCAGAAACTAGTCATATTGACTGCGTTACTGGAGGAGATATGCTCACACCCCTATGAAACCCTGCTGTTTAGAACAGCTTTCCCTTTAGCATATTTTGGGGCTTTCAGAGTAAGCAAGCTCATAGCATCGAGCACCAAAGATAACAATGGACTAGGTATAATGGACATAAGGATAAGGGCAGACCGCATCACCATTGACGTCCAGAAGGCTACAAAAGGGAAATAAATAGATATTGTATTGATGATTCTCATATATATTTTTGTTTTTATTTCTTTGCATTTTTAAAGCGCTCACACAGTCCGGGCGCTTCAAGGCACAGTTACAGGAATATGTCTCTTAGTTGCGTATTTATAACGCGCTTAATACCCAGAGGTTTCTAAGCGCGGACCCGGGGATTGAACCTGTGTTGCTTTGTGTCATCTTGTTTCCAAGGCGCGCACGTTGCCATTGAGCTATCCCACCGGCACATATTGCATGCAGCATCCACTGCTAGGAGGCTGGTTTTTGATCCATAGGGACACATCTGCCTGAGTCATTTTCAGTTCAAAGAAATACTAATGAAGGCCATTGGTAAGGCGCGGTGGAACCGCAAATAATTTGGGACCCATTCCTTTAGAATAGGTGCAGCGACAACTGCATGGCAAGACACTTTGGGGGCCCAACAAGTAAAACAACATAGGCGGGGTGGAAGTTGGAAGAAGGTATATAAGATCGGAACTAATCTAAATCGTTTCTCCCACAAACAGATCATAACGCCCCACTCCAATCAAGCCTGGATAATAGGGCACTCGTTTGTGTTCAGAACAGGGAGATGGGCTGAGGAGACGAAAGAGGGAACAACATTTAAAAATGCCATCACTTCATGGTGGGGCTGCAGGGGACTACTTTGGCCAGGCATTCAGGAAAACTGGCAGATCTGGTGGCATACAGGTATCCAGCAGAATATCCGATTGTATATCTACGGGGCAATGATCTAGTCACAATGGGGAGGAGAAATGTATTGGAAGACACATGCGCCTCATTAGCAGGCATAGCTCACAACTGGAAAGAGATTTTTTTTATCCAACCATCCTTCCCAGGAAAACACGGTTGGGGGCAGATTCATTTAAAGCCATAGACATTGCCAAACATAAACTGAACAGAGGGATAGAAAAATTCTGTGCAACCAGGGGCTTTGGCTTCATCAAGCACAGTGCGATTTCCCTGGCCAACCCGGAGCTTTACACATATCAGTGGCAGGAATGGAGCATTTCCACAGGGAAATAGTGGACAGTCTAGCATCAAGGGGATGTCGGTAGCAACATTTGGGGGAACCTGGAAGGCCGGCAACCCTTCCAGGTGTGGCGGCATGGGCCAGAGGGCGTAACCTCAGGACCTTGTGCCCAAAAGTACACATTATGTTTATGGTTATTATGATGGTTTGTTTATTACCATATAATTATGTGCAATAAAAACCCACTGCCTTTTTATTGCCAACACTCAATCAATGTTTTGTGGGGTATATGGGGGAAACATTGGGTCTTAGTGGTCTACCCTTGGGTCCAACGGTTATAGCCAGTGCTGCGTAGGGGGAACCCCGCAGCTCCAAAGCGGGGGGCAGTAACCTGTGCCCCATGGAAGGCAGGATAGGGACAGTGGCCAGGACAGTTGCCTGCCAATAGCACAGACAAGGTCGGGGAAAGCAAAGGCACACCCCCTCTCTCCTCCCCCTGCCCCTCAGACTCTTGGAGCCAGGCAGGATGAGGGGCAGGGTGTGAGCAACAGTGCTAAGCACCGCAGGGCAAGGCAGGCAGGAAATATCAGCCAGCAACACAAGAAGCACCTCCGGGTGCAAAATGCCATCAGCGCCAGCTGGCCGGGGGCTGGACACAGCCCCCACACAGGCAGACAAAGCCCAGGGCCAGCCCCTGGCACAATATAAGGAGCTGCAATTGCAGCAAACACAAATCGGTTTGGGACTCCGCACGGAGCACCAAACAAGTACCTTGCTTACACAGCATACTTTTTCTTTTCCCATAACCCTCCCACCCAAGAAAAAGGGAGAAAAGAAGAACCGTAAGGGGCCCACATTGTCGTGGGACCAAGAAGGCAGGGCGTAACCTCAGGACCTAGTGCACAAAAGTACACATTAGGTTTATGGTTATTATGATGATTGTTTGCCCATATAATAATGTGCAATAAAAACCCACTGCCTTTTTATTGCCAACACTCAAAGTTTCGTGTGGTATATGGGGGAAACATTGGGTCTTAGCTGTCTACCTTTGGGTCCACCGGTTACTGTTTGCATGCTTTTTCAGCACACACACTGCCGGGTGCTATGGCTCGATTGCTGGTGGTATTGGGCTGGTGTTCGCCACTCACTAGGGGAATCAGCACCTCATTCCCCTCGAGCAGGGCCACGGCTGGGGAGCTACCGATCTACAATATGAAGGGGATTCCAGACAGCTCCCTCCGTGTAGCTCAGCTGTGCATTTCATGCCTAGATTGCTGTTCTAGCGCCTTATCTAGTATTGAGACAGGACAGTCTCTCCAAAGATTTATTGCCGTCTGCCCCCCACTGTAATACACAACTATGTTCGGAGCTGATCCGAAAAATGCATTCGTGGTTCACTTTGTGCATGCCCTATAGCACGAATTGTGTAACTGTGTTCGATCTCCCTGGAGAATATGTTGATCAAATGCAATAATCAAAGATGAAATACATACTGCTAAAAGTGAGTGCCAACGCACTTAAAAAGATAGCCCATTGTGTTTAGTACATGCTGCAACATGCAGACTGGATGCAATCAATAACATCGGAGACCATGTTGAGTGACTCAAAGTATATATTTACAGGGTCTCCTGGTGTACAGTTTGGTTCAGGCAGTGGGTGGGGTTGGGGGGAATGGGCAGGGGGAGGTTGAGCCCTACTCCGGTCTAATACACAAGACGTCTTGCGGAAGAGACTTAACGAAAGTGTGGATCAGAGAAGGGATAAGGAGTCAGGCAAAGCGTGCAACACCATTGAGCTAATCGGGCTCAATGGTGTTGTGCACATTTGCTTTTTGCTAGGCTGAGACGTGAGGGAAGCCTTTCTGAAAGTATCAGTGTTAAAGGGTGTTGCATGTTAGCTCATTATGTATGTGTGCAAGGTGTGTGTATGTAATGTGTGCGCGTGAATGAGTACGATTTACGGTGGCTGGGTGTGCATGTACATGAGTGAGTGTATGGTGAATGGGATGTTTAAGTGAATGAATGTGTAATTGCATATGCGCCCATGTATAGTTCTGTGCTGCTACCATTTGATACTTGGGCCCCATGCCAGATAACTCTTGGGTTGAACAGAGGTGGCAGAGCCTCCATGGTTACCATGCCCAGTTCAGAAACTGACCCCTGCCATCAGCAGTTAGCCCCTCCCACTTGGCAAAATGTAGGGTTTGTTGCGTCTCTGCAAGGAGTGCAAAAATGTGGACTTTCTTTCTCTTGCAACATTAAAATGCAAGGACTGAGAAGCTAACTAAGGCCAAAGTGAGCTTGGGCTGAAAAGAAGAACACGCACATCAGTACACAATCTCCGCTGGGATGGAACAGTCTACTAAATAGAGGGCAGGAGGTTGATCGCTTTCCGCAGCTAGCTCCCTTCTTTGGAACAGCCTCCCTCATCGTCTTGAACAGGACTTTCTTAAATTCTGATAGATCCTCAAGATCTTCCTCTTTACCTCCTTCTTCCCTCCCATTCTCCTCTGCTAATCTCACAGTTGCTTGTTTGGGGTTCAGGGCCATCATGCATCCTCGGGGCCCTGACCTCCTACAGGGATCGCCCCAGCTTCTGTCTACCCCCAGCACTTGCCTCGGCTCACCCTCCACCCTTGGGGGCTCGCACTTACGTTACATTGCACTTCACCGGTTGCTCACCCATGAGCACCCCAGCACCTATCCCATTCCCTCTCCCTTCTGCACTTGCAGGCTCTGAACATTCACAAGGCATAGTAGGTTTGTCCCCCCCACTGTGTGTATTTAATATTTTGTTATATATATATTTTAATTGTTTCTCATTCCTTGTCCCCTCCCTGTTGCCCTGTGGGTGCATTGGAACAGTATTTATTTCCTGTATAAGCGCCTTACAAGCGAACAATAAATAAAATAAATAAATCCCACAACATTCTACAAATCACACAGTTATCCCTCCTCCTTGCAGCATTCAGTAAAACTCTGAAAATAAATCGTCAGGGAAGCTGTCCCAGAAATGACAGCTGAAGCAATCTGCCCTGCGTGATCGCAAACAGGACATCACTTTTTTGCTGCTGTCAAACCCACTGGGATTTAATTCAATGATACGAGACCTGAAAAGTGTAGAGCCTGCAGGGTCCCCACTACTCTAACTCTACACCATCACAGAGAAGAGCAAGAATGGTGACCGGACAGGTTGAGCATGCACAGGGAAAACGTGCACGCACAGAGACGGCAACATTACTGGCTACGGTAACACAACTGGGCCCAAGGGCTTGCCTAAATGGTCTAATTGGAAAGATTCAGTCAAGAAGGGGACGCGCACTACTTCAGAGAAATAATCATAAGGACATTTGCATAGCGCACACTGGAGACCAAATAAATTCAACACACATGTACAACTGTCCTCCTCCTGAAACTTGTAATAGCTAAATTAACGAATGATGGCCTGAGGTGAGGGGGGGTAGGACCAAGCCTGATTTGCAAATGGTCTTTCCTCTTCTGTAATTGCTTCGCAGGCAGAGAACGATGGTCTGGACGGTTGCCCAGAGAAATGCCAGAGGTTAAGATTAATTCTAAACCTTCCAGCCATCATCTCTCTTGTTTTGCTGTGAGGGGGGGGATGGGTGCAGGTGTTAAGATTGTGAAAGGGCCTGAGAAAAATGGGGAGTGATGATCACTACCAAATTGCAGAGGACTCAAGAGCACTTGAATGGGGTCATATGAAGGAATACATGAAAGACCAAGATGAGGTTGGTAATGTAAAAAGGAGGAGTCCAAACGATAACCTAATCACTGTAAAGTTTGAAGGGTGGCAGGATAAGCACACATTTAAAGATTCTCTTTGTTGAAGGGATGGCCACCAAAAAGATGGCCATGCAAAACACAACATACGGATCAGAGTGCTAGTATTCGAGCACAGGGGATGTATACGTTCTGTGTCCCCACTGAAGAAACCACTTGAGACAAGACCACAGGCCCAAAAACGAATAGTCAGTATTGCTAAGGAGGCTTACGGGTCAAAGATAGGAGGATATGAAATTGTGCAACTCGAATCATCAGAAAACAAATATTGATGATCAACATAAGACCACCAAACTCCATCGTGAAAGATCTATCCACTGGTGGCTCACACCTGAAGCCAACTTCCATGAGGGCGCCAGTCTCCTTTCACATTCCACCCCTACGCCAGATTGCTTCTGGGTTGCTGGGCTAATTCACTGCCTTCTGTACTATGTATCAACTAGTGGGCTCTTGTATTCAGCTCCTGACTAACAAAATTAGACGATCTAATACACTGCCACCAACTAAGGAAGGTCGGAGCCGGGATCCAACACACCATAACCAACCACAGACGGTATCAGGTAATATAATCGTGCCAAAAATGTGGCGGTAATAAAATATCGCAGCAAAAAGGCCACCGTTTGACCCGGTAAAAGTGTGCCGCATTATACCATTTAAGGGAAGTGGGGGTTGCGGGGGTGTCTCCCGCTCCCCTTAAATGGTATAATGGGTCCAGGGGTTGCGGGGGTGTCCCCCGCATGTTTTACATGGAAAGCGGTGCAAAAACGGCAGCATTTTTGCCACAATATTTTGTTACCACAGCAATTTTTGCCGCAATTATATCACATGGAACCCCACAGACAAGGATGAAAAGGATCTCATATTCTAGACATTGCCACAGGAGAGAGGACCAGTATTGAGTGAACATTCTCACCAACACCAACCAAAGGTAAGAAATCAGATAGAAAATGAGGCTATGAAGCCCTCCGAGACAAGGGTACACCACCACAACGTTACTAGTGGCCACAATGGTTTCTAGAAAACGCACATCTGAACTGACATATAAACATATTCAGGGAAAGACGCTGCAAAGCAAAACTGTCAGGAAGCACGAAGACCACCAATGTAGGAATGTGATGTTCAGAAATGCAAAGGGAAATGGACAGAAAAGTAAACTCTGTGCTCGAATGTCATTACTATGAAAGCTGGGTTACCAGTGTAAAGAGGTAAGTGGGTTCACCGTAAGGGTGGGGGGAGGAGAGGATTCAGAAAAAACCGTAAGAACTTAATAAATCAGGGGTTTGCAACCTATGGCCCTCCAGATGTCTTGGACTACAACTTCAGTCAGCCCAAGCCAGGATAGTCAATATCATGAGAGTCGCAATCCAACATTTCTGGAAAGCAGGCAGAAGGTTACAGACACTGGTCATATATGTTAGAAAAGGAATGCAGGCAAATGCGCAATGTAAGAATGCACCTTTGCCATGGGATAGGCCATAAATGCAAGATACAGGTGAGAGTAAATGCCACCCAAAAGATGGGCACCATTTGCTGGGAACAAAATTATGGAAGAGTACATTTGCAGCTTCTACAAGTGATGTCCGGGGCTGGTCAGGTGGGGGTGGTAGGATCAGTAAAAGCACAGGTACCAACCATTCACGATGGCCCATATTGCTCTCGTATCGCCGATTCTAACCATGCTCTGTCAAAGATTGAGGGGGTCAACGGGAAACCCAAACTGATAAAATAGGGATCAAAGTTTGTGAAAACAAGCTGTGGGGGAATTGAAAGGTCTGCTGAGCAAGTTCAGAAAGAACTGCAGGTCTACATGATTTCTCCGGCACAGCAAGTCAGTTTGGGCAGAATATCTGCATGAAGAAGTCATCCAACAGATCATAGAAGTCAGCAGCATAAAAAAGTCGTGGATCCGCACTTCCCTCCCCAATCCAGTCCCCAAGCTAGCACCACAAATGCTCAGTGGATATTAGATTAATGTTGAAAACCCACAGTAACCATTGCATTTGCATGTAGACAAGCTCATATTGTAATCCACAACACAATACAGGCTGATGGACATTTCCAGTGCCATTCGACAACAGACCATCTACAAATGCTTCCTAGGGATGCTTAATTCATATGCAGTCAGCTTTAGATTACTGGAAAAAGAAACGGTCGATATCGTCTCTTAAGGAGGCCACAGAGTTCTGCAAACCGCCCACACGAACTCAATTAGAAGTGTATGTAACATGGTCAAGGGAGAAACCGAACCCTCGTGCCCTGCTCGCTAATGCTGTACAGATGTGGGTCCCAAAAAAAAAAAAAAAAAAAAAAACATTAAGGCTGCAGGATTAAAGCCTTCAATTGAAATATCGAGATAGCATCTCTGGTTTGACTAGACAATTCAACAATTGACTTCGGCTCGACCCCAATAACTTCCATAACAAATGAGCTCAACTGAGCAAGGACTCATGGCATCCCTTTCAGCACTGCCCTAACCCTTGATCTGCCAGAGGAAGGCGACAGGCATTGCTGTCTTATTCTATGCATTATAAGACTCCCAGACGCAGAGATGCTGCGAGCGCCTCAGCTCTAACCTAGAGCTGTTCTGCTCCGAGCAGTTCCGCTGCTCGGGGAATGAGGACCAATCACAAAACCACAGGCCATGTCCGGGCTCGGACAGCACGCTCTCCAAGTGTTAAGCAGGGAGACAGAGAAATCACTGGGCCCCACAAACCCACTCTTGTGCCCAACCCCTGTGTGTTCAGCAACATTATAAAGCTCCAGCAAAGGTGAGCTCAGAGGCGGCTGGTGAATATTTTAATTGGAGGGGTGAAAATATTCCCAACAAATATGCCAAAGCGACGGATTGTAGCGAGGGAGCACGAAACCACGTGGCGTGTCTTAAGCGTGCCCCTCACCCTTCAAAAAAACAGTTTCAAATGGGTTAAAATGGTGCATCATACAACACATTTTCTTTGAAAAACTAGGTAAAAAGCCAGACAGTTTGCATTTGGCTTTGTAGGTTAACTCCACCCCAAAAATGCAATAGGTGCAGTACACAGGATTCCTTTCCCAAAACATTCGCACAATGTCTTCACCCACCAAATAGCCCAGTATAAGAACATTTGCACACTGGCTGTGCCCATACATTTCCATGCTAGCTGCACCAATATATACCAGCATTCCTATATAACAACATACTACAGTTTGCTTTCCACATAATTCTAGTAATCCTACTCCAAGAAAACATGTCCACACTTGCTCTGCCAATACATGGCAGTATCCAGACATAAGATCTACTCCGGTTGGCTTGGTCTTTCAAAATGCCATGCCACAATAAATAAACATGTCCAAACTGGTTGCACAATGTAGACCAGTAAAAACATGTAGTAACACGGATCAGGACTGCTTTAGTATAGATGGCCATTACAAAATGTCATGTCACAGTATGAAAGGGCTAGACTGGCTAACCCAAAATGCCAATCTAGCTAAGTAAGAACACACTCTTATCAACGACAAGTGTGCAAAGGAGCCGAAGCACTTCTGATTAACCGCCACGATCCATTTGTATGTGCGGGGAGGTGCACAAAACCCCATTTACACATACAAACGTGCAGTACCCCAGGCTGCATTCCCAATGGACCATGCAAGGCTGGGGAGCAAAACGCCCCAGGCCATGCATGGCTCATAAGACAAGCATTGCTGAGGTACGAGCTGTCTAAGGGAAACGGATTCTTTTTTGCCAAATGGCAAGTTCACTGAATTTGTTTTGGGCGATTTTGCTGCTTTTTAACCTAACCACAGAGTGGGGGAACATGGGGGGAGAGCCCCCCCACACCCTTCCTTCAACCCCCACCCCCAAACTAAACCCTCTCTACAGAGATGACACCAAGAAGGGGCGGAAACTAAAAGTCTCCGATGTAGACTGGGAAACAGATCCCAAGAGGGGGTGAGACAACGGCGACCTCAAGTAGGGGTGAAAACGAACTGGGAACCTGTCAAACATCTGGAACTGGTATGTGACATACAACAGACATAAGAACCAGGAAAACCGGAGAGAGTAAAGAGACACTAAACTAACGAGAACTCTTCATCCGACACAGGGGAGATTGAGATACTTGTGTAAGGCCAGATACCAACCAACACTCCAACTTTAGGGCAATAAGCCATTGCTTTGTTAGATTGCTCCTTCTCTTCTGATTCAGTGGTAGGGGCAGGAGTTAGCGTAAGTTAGGATCTGGACGACGGACCAGTCTCTTTCTGCCCATCCTGGCAAGCACCCTTTCGACATATTTCTTGCTTTAGTTGGTTAGGGACAGACACACATTTTTGTCTGAATAAACAGTTTACTCTATCAATCAGGCCATCTTGTCAGTCTCCTGATTGTGACTAACTAGAAGCCCATAGGTTAGGCTCTCCATTTACTCTATTCAATAGGAATAGGTGGTGTTCTTTCCTGCATTTCTTCCCAGTATCAGAATTCCCCCCATCCTCTGTACTCTTTTTTAAAATCCCTATAGCGCCCACTTTATGTCATAACTATGTCACAGCATGTGATTGGTCTACTTCTTGCATTGGCCTATCTCATAGTTAGACAAGCCTGTTGAATATACACCCTCCAGTCTTCATTGGGTGATGATTATTTCTATACTTGTGACAAAAAAAATAATAATGGTTGGGACCAAAACCACTCCAAATACATTTGACAGCAATTTCGTTTTTCTTCCATAATTTATGACAGAAATATGCAAACTTAATGAAACAAAGATGACTGGATTCAGTATTTGCAGTTGAACCTGTGGCTACGCGACTTAACTGTCACTTCAAAAAACACTTTGGTCCATGTTACTAGGTCTTGGTGTTCAAAATTAAGTGTTACTCACCGGAGTGACTAACTTAGTTCCCTTTCCTCCATAGTGCATGGGTATCCCTCGCTAAGGACAGGAACAGAACCTTTTTCAACAGGAAAATAACACTATCCCTTTCAATATAATTGCGTGCAGGGGCACGGCCTCAGGAGCAGCGCTCCCTTAAACCCACCGACCGTTGCCACAGCTTTGAGACGACGGCTGTGTTAGAATGTTAACATCCCTGCAATTATAATGGGGAAAGGATGGTGGGACGTATGGAGGAAAGGGGACTAAGGACTAGGATGTTAGTCACTCCGGTGAGTAACACTTCATTACTCCTACGTCACGTCCCCTTTTCTCCATACTGCAAGGGCAATTACAACTGATTAGAAAGCCCTGGGGAGGAGAGCGATTGTGGACTCTACGCAAACAGGTTCCGCAGACGAGCCTGCCCGAAGGCAGCCTCAGCCCGAGCACTGGTATCCAAACACTAATGACTGCAGAAGGCCGATGGGGTAGCCCATGTGGCTGCCCCGTTGACCATCTGCCATGGAACATGGTGTTGAAAAGCAACAGCTGCTTCCTTGGCCCTGATTGCGTGAGCGTGCAAGTCTTTTGGGACCTCCTTGTGCTGTGTCCTGTACGCCCAGTGAAAGGCCGCAACCATCCATCTGGCTATAGATGCCTTAGACGCTTGTTCGTCTGGTTTTGATCCTCCGGAGGTGGCGAATAAAGAGTCTGATTTGCAGAAGTCTTTAGTCCTGGACAGGTAGAACTTTAAAGCACGTCTGACGTCGAGGCAGTGGAGAACATTTTCCGCCTCCTCCACCGGGTTAGGGAATAAGGTGGGGAGCACGATCTCATTGAGAAGGAAAGATGAGACGACTTTTGGGAGGAACCTAGGATGAGTGTGCAGCACCAACTTGTCCTGATGAAATGGTGTGTAGGGCTCTGTGGCCACCAGAGCCTGGATCTCGCTGACTCAGCGAGCAGAGTTCAGGCCTACCAGAAGCGCTGTCTTGAGAGCAAATAATTTGAGGTCAACTGTAGGCATCGGCCAAAAGGATTGTGCGCCAGAGCACGGAGTACAGAGTACCCACATTAAGGTCCCAGGCCGGGTGTGGGTGCTTGACCAGCTGGGTGGGGGGGGTTACAGCCTGGTTAGCTCCACTACCTGTTTTTTTACCACTGGGTTGGAGGAAGAAAATGAAGACTTGTCCGAGTTCCTGTATGCGCCTATGGTAGCCATGTACGTCAAGGACGTGTCCACCTGGATCCCAGATCTAGCTAAATAAGCCGAGAATGATAGCACCAGGTCTAGCATGCAAGTCAGTGGGTCCGCTCAGTTTTCTTTGGCCCAGAATCTGGACAACTTGTGTTTATACGGTTTCCATGTATCCTGACTCCTGGCTCCTTAGACGATTTTCAGATTGTCCCGAGACAGCTGGAGATATTGAAGCATTACCTGCTCAGGGACCAAGCTGCTAGTGCTAGTTTCTCCGGGGAGGGGTGGGATCACCGCTCCCCCCTGCCGTACCAGGAGAGGGTTCCGGTCCAAGAGGGAGGGGAACCAAAGGCTGGTCCGACCATTGCATCAGGTCCGAGAACCACGTCCTGGCTGGCCACTGGGGAGCTATCAGGATGAGCCGCAGCTGGCGGGCTTCCCTGATCTTGCCCAGGACTTGGTGGAGAAGAGCGGTCAGGGGGAAACACGTTTGCCCACATTCCATTCCATTGGATCTGCAACGCATCCCCCATGGAGCCCTTGCTCCGTCCACCCCAGGAGGCGAACTGCCGGGACGTCCGGTTGCTCTCTGTCACAAACCGGTTTGTGTTAGGGCGACCACACCTGCTGAAGATTTCCGTAAGAACTTTTTTGTTCAGCTGCCACTCGTAGTTGTCTGAGCCTAGCCGGCTGAGGCTGTCGGCCTCTAGATTCGATTCTCCAGGAAGGTGTACTGCCAAAATCCAGACCTCCTGAGCAATGGCCAAGTCCCAGATGGCTATTGCGAGCTTGCACAGGGGCGACACTCTGGTGCCCCCCTGCTTGTTGAGGTAATACATAAAGGTAGAGCTGTCCATCTGAATGCATACCACTCTGCCCTGGATGATGGGAAGGAATGCCCTGAGTGAGAGCCAGATATCCATAATTTCCAACCAATCGATATGGGTCTGCTGGTCCTCCCTTGACCATAGACCATGTACAGCATGTCTGCTGAGGGTGGCCCCCCAACCCGTGGAGGGAGGAGTCTGTCGTAATGGTGTGATCCACCAGGGGCAGTCTGAAGGGCTTGTCCACGCAGAGGTTGGACTCCCGTCTTTACCAGTCCAGATCTTCGTGCAGGCGAGCAGGTATGGAGACCGCCGCCGCCTTATCTCCCGAGTCCTGGTCCCAGGATGCTGAGAAATGTAGCTGCAGCCTCCTCCATCCATAAGCCTGGTGTAACGGACCGCCAGGAGACAGGCCGCCATCACCCCCAATAGGTGCTGGTACCACCATACTGTGGTTACCTCACTGCTGAGGAAGTGATCCACAGCAGTCTTTATCGTTGCCACATTTTACCTCCCTCGTGGGAACACCCTCTGCCTCTGCGTGTCCCACTGAAGACACAAGAATAACAGAGTTGGTGTTGGTTGTAGGTACAACTTCTGGAAGTTGAGTGAAAACTCAAGCTAACAGTGTGGTCATGAGCCTGGCGACCGAATACCTGACTTCTTCGGGAGACCTTGCTCGGGCTAACCAGTCGACGAGTTCAGGGTACATGATGGCCCTCTGACCGAAGCAGACCAGCAACCACATTTATGAGCCTTGTGAAGACCCTGGGCGCTGAGTTTAGGCCAAATGGTAGTACCTAGTATTGGAAATGCAGACCCATGACCGAAACCTCAGGAATGGTTGATGCACCTGCATTATGGGGACGTGTAAATATGCATCCTTCAGATCCAGGCAGGACGGCCAGTCTCCTCCACACAGGGTCCCTGCAATTAAAGCTTGAGTCACCATTTTGAATTTCTGTGGAGGCAGGTATTGGTTTAAGGAAAGATCTAGGACCACTCACAGGCCAACCTGGTTCTTTTTCTGAATAGCAAGGAAGCGGGAATAAAAGACCAACCCCTGTTGGGGTATTGGGACCTGCTCTACCACCTCGCTCGCCACAAGGCAGCGGATGTCCGCTAGGAGTGATGGTGTCCCGATATGAGGGGAGAGGGGAGGAGGAGAAGGAAAAGATGGGAGAGGTAGCTGGGAGCACTGTAAGATTACAGAGATCAACACAGGCATCCACAAACCAAGCCCTCCAAACCGGACTGTGGAGAGCCAACTTGCCCCCAACTGGGGTGCTGTGAATCCGGTATGGCCATCATTGCTTCTTTGGTTCTGAGGCTGGGGCCCGGGAGGGGGGCTGAAAGAAACCTTCATGGGAAGACTTCTAGAGCTTCGCCTGTGCTGGCTGGGGGACCAGTCAGGCTACCTGGCCCTTCAGTCTTGGAAGCCCCGGAACTCGCCAAAGATCCTGCCCTTGTCCAACCGAGACTGGCCCTGTCCAAAGTTTTTTGCTGTTGGTTTGGTAAGAATAGCCAAATATTTGGCTGTCTCTGAGCTGCTTTTCTTTTTGTACAGCTCCTCATCTGTGGTGGAGTGGAACAAATCGCCTCCCTCGAAGAGCATATCTAGGATTCTCTGTTGGACTTCAGGACTGAACCGGGTTGCCTTCAGTCAGGCCGTTCTCATGTCTGTGGCTACACAGACGGCGCTACTAGCCGTATCAATATGGTTGACGGTAGCCTCTATGATGTCTTGCGCCACCAACTTAACCTCTGCCAGGCCGGTCTTGAAGGATGCTTGCTTGTGGGTAGGGAGGTCTGGGAGGAAGTCGGCAATCTCCCTGAAGCCTTTGGTTGGCAAGTTAATATGGCATTGGCCTGTCTGAGCTAGAGCTCCGAGCTGGAATAAACATTTTTATTGTAGGTCTCCAGGGCCTTCTCTTTGCCTAGGCCACAGTGGGACGTACTTGCCGATGTCATCTGCGGTTTGGCGTACATAGACATTGCCTTGATGACAGTGGCTGAAGGTGAACTGATAAGAGCTGAGAGTCCGCCTCCACTTACCAGAACTTCACATCCAGTCTTGTGTTTGTCAGCTGTGAGGAGTTCGGTTTTAACCACCCTTTCTCAGCCAGGGTCTCCATATCTTTTTGCAGCGTAATCCCAGATCTGGACTCTGCCCTGATATCATAGACCTCTGCCAAGATGCCCCCCGCCCCCGTCTCTGGCTGCTACTTTTGTGGCTGTGAGATGCTGAGGTATTCTGCTAGGCAAGTGATCCTGTCGTGGAATGGCCACTAAAGGTGCGTCCTGCTTCTCATCATCGGTGTCCTTCTGATCCCATGTGTCTGTGGGGGCCATTGGGTGAACGGTCGTAGATTCATACATTGGTGGTTGTGAGGGGACTGCAGGGGGAGGCAGGGCTGCTGCTACCAGAGCCCTGTGGCAGTGGCGCGGGTTGCACAGGTGCCGACTGCTGAGGAAGTATGGGTGGTACCATTTCCTGTACGATACCTCAGAGTACGTTTACCCACCTGTGGGGACCGCATAATTATCAGGAACTAGAAGAAGCACTCCTCGCAGGCTGGCTGGGAGTGCTTCTGGATTGGAATCTGCTGCGGGAACATGAACTGCTGCCTGCCCACG
The DNA here is from genome assembly GCF_040938575.1 of Ambystoma mexicanum. NCBI lineage: Eukaryota > Metazoa > Chordata > Amphibia > Caudata > Ambystomatidae > Ambystoma > Ambystoma mexicanum. The sequence goes on along the minus strand of NC_090923.1, from coordinate 977,810,105 downwards.
TTATGCAAGAACAACGCTTCCGTGCACCATGCTTGTCCCGCGACGGTTGGGTAGGTGGTGCACAAAGTGACCTGAGGCACAGGCACCCATTCTGATCTGGTAGTGATTTCCCATCTTGTAGGTTCTCCAGATGGTCGGGTATCTGGCCTAATAGTCGACTTTTACTGCCTTTGAGGTTCAGATTTGCAGGTCTCTGGTCTGGCCCTCCTTCTTGTCCCTGTGCGCCACCATTTTGTCCGCACCTTCTGCACGTCAATCCTTGGATGACATGGGCTTGGGTTCGGCCTGTTTGCTGGTATGCATAGGCTCTGCCCCTCCCTGCACCTCAGGCATGCACCTGGTAGGCTGTTGGCCTTCGGCCATGATGCCGGTAGTACTGTCTGCACTGCGTTTAGGCGCTCCCTCAGGCGTACGTTTGTTAATAGGGCAGAGCGCCTCTGGACTTGTCCCTGTGTGCAAGCCTTTTGGCTCCTCAACGGCAGGACCGGGAGGATCCATGGAACCCTCGGCTGAGAGGCAGGTAGCTGCTGCAGCCTCAGTACCTTTATTGCCGGTGACAGGGCATGACTGTCCCCTCCCATTGGCAGGCTTCCCTGGGACTCAGTTGCCATGAGAGGGTGCTTTGTTGAACAGAATGCTTGCCTTCTTGGTCTTCCTCTGCACGTATTGCTTAATGGAGCGTTGCTCCTGAGGGCACACCCCCCACGCACTATTAAATTTAAAGGTAAAGTGTTATTTTTCTGGTGAAAAAGGTTCCGCTCCCGTCCCTGGCGAGCGACACCCATGCACTATTGCGGAAAGGGGATGGGACGTAGGAGTATGTTATGAATAATATTAACTTTCTGCATATAAAGTAATGATAAACATTTGCTGCTTTAAAACCAGGGTAAATATACATGCCCTAAACTTTGCCTGTAATTGATGTGGCGTCTCCTTGTTGAGCCGGAGCGGGTTGGAGCGGTCGCCGTAGCCCCGTGTGGCTTGTTGCTGAGGCTGCCTCCCGAGCCCCATTGGGCTCCAGTTAAGCCTCCTGTTATTTTTTTTTTGTAACGTTTTGTTGTTTGTGCTGCTAGCGCTCCGTGCGCGTCTGTGTGCTGCCCCCTGCCCCCTCCCTCCCCCTCACTTCCTGGTCCTCCTTCCCCTCTCCATTCCCGCCTCCCTTCCCGCCCACCCCCCCCTCTGATTGGCTGTCCTCGCAGCCGCTCCGGGACTACGGCTCGACCGCTCACCACGCTCGCTTCCTTGTTGAGCCGGAGCGGGTTGGAGCGGTCGCCGTAGCCCCGTGTGGCTTGTTGCTGAGGCTGCCTCCCGAGCCCCATTGGGCTCCAGTTAAGCCTCCTGTTATTTTTTTTTGTAACGTTTTGTTGTTTGTGCTGCTAGCGCTCCGTGCGCGTCTGTGTGCTGCCCCCTGCCCCCTCCCTCCCCCTCACTTCCTGGTCCTCCTTCCCCTCTCCATTCCCGCCTCCCTTCCCGCACTCCCCCCCCTCTGATTGGCTGTCCTCGCAGCCGCTCCAGGACTACGGCTCGACCGCTCACCACGCTCGCTTCCTTGTTGAGCCGGAGCGGGTTGGAGCGGTCGCTGTAGCCCCGTGTGGCTTGTTGCTGAGGCTGCCTCCCGAGCCCCATTGGGCTCCAGTTAAGCCTCCTGTTATTTTTTTTTGTAACTTTTGTTGTTTGTGCTGCTAGCGCTCCGTGCGCGTCTGTGTGCTGCCCCCTGCCCCCTCTCTCCCCCTCACTTCCTGGTCCTCCTTCCCCTCTCCATTCCCGCCTCCCTTCCCGCCCACACCCCCCTCCCCTTCCTCTCCCCCTGCTTATATCCCACTCCCTCTGGGCAGCCCCCCTGCCCGGCAGCCCCCTAGGCCAAGGGCCCCTTAGGCAAAGGGCGGCTCCTACGACTGCGGCTCCCTGTGTGTCTGCAGGTGTCCGCAGGGGACGCCAGGCGCCTGTTCCACCTGTTCTCCGCTCTCCGGCCCACCCCTCCTCACCTTGCTCACCTCATCCGCATGATGCCTCGCCCCCCCTATTCCAATTTATTGGTAAACTAGGGTGCTTTTCTCCCCTCGCAGGATTCTCAAACTCAGGTGGCCCTGACCTATTACGCATTACTGTTTGCTCTGCATTGTGTTAAACTAGGGTGCTTTTCTCCCCTCGCAGGATTCTCATACTTAGGTGGCCCTGACCTACTACGCATTACTGTTTGCTCTGCATTGTGGTAAACTAGTGCCCTCCACTCTCTTCTTGTCTGCATACCCGTGTCGTCCGCCTCCCCTCCTACTCCATGGTGCTCTCTATCTCGCCTATCTACTCTAACTGCTTCTCCATTGACTATCCTGCTCTCCTCACTAAATCCGGTAGGAAAAAGTTTAAAAAGGACATCCTGGTCTCCAACCCAGGCCTCCCTATCGCTGACACCTACACGAGCGCCTGCTCCAAGGAAACTCTCACTGACATTCTCTTTTTCGTGCCTTCACCTGACCTATGGACCCTTCACATGGTCACTGTGCTCTCTCCTTTCTCCACCTCTCCCATTAATGGTGGCACCCGTTGGGATGTCCTCTTGGCCCCTTTCCACTCCTCCAAAGCCATCATTAATGTCTATGCTAACGGGACCGTCTTGGTCCAAGGCCCTCAGGCCAACCTTCACCTCTTTGATAGACGCTTCCCATGCCTCATCAACTTCCTCTCCGCTCCCGCTGTCCCCCCTCCTCTGTCCTCGGCTACCTTGCCTCTCCCCTCCCTCCCTGCCCCTTCTCTTGCTCCCTCTTCAACTCCTTCTCTAACACCTCCGCAGGGCGTACCTCTGATCTGTACCCCTCCCCGGAAGTTTTTCAAGGGTGGCAACCTTCTCCACATTGCCACTCTAAACTCTCGCTCTGCCATCAAGCACTCCTCTGATATCTGTCGCCTTCTTGAGGAACTGGACCTCGACGTCCTCGGTCTCACTGAGACTTGGTTCACTGCCAGCTCTGCCACCAGCTTCGACACACTCCTACCTGACGGCTACAAGATCCTCTCCGTGCCCAGGCCCAACCGTTCAGGGGGTGGTGTTGCCCTTATCTTCCCTGAGTGGATTCCTGCCACTGTCACTCCTACGCAGACCTACTCCTCTTTTGAATGTCTTGTCTGCCGACTTTCTCTCTCTCCTAGCCATTCCCTTACCGTGGCTATCTATCGGCCACCTGGTCAAATTTCCTCCTTCCTCTCTGAGTGGGCTGACCTCTCCTCCTCACTCCTGTCCTCAACCACCCAACTCCTCTTTCTCGGTGACTTCAACATCCACCTCGATGCCTCCTGTCCCCCCACTGGTCTCTTCCGCGAACTCTGCAACTCTCTCTCACTCTCTATTCTCCCGTCTGGGCCTACTCACTCTGCAGGGCACACTCTTGATGCTCTGATCTCCTCTGACCTTCCCCTCTCCCTCCCTCTCTCCACTCCTCTCTCTTGGAGCGATCACTTTCTCCTATCCTCCCACCTCTCCCTCCCTACCCCACAGGCTAAGCCACCCTCTTTACTGCCACCCACCTTCTCGGTCATCCGACCCATGAAGCGCGTGTCAGTTGAGGCTTTCGCTGCTACCTTCTCGCCCCCTTCTCCCCCCTTGGCTGACTCCCACCCTGACACAGCCCTCTCCATGCTCTATTCCTCTATATCTGATACTCTCGATATCCTTGCCCCCGTCATGAGAATCCGCCTGAAGCCCAAAGCCAAATGTAACTCCTGGTATGACTCGGATCTCGTCTCCCTAAAACGCAAGTGCAGGGTGGCAGAGAGGAAATGGCGTGCTTCATGCTCATCCTCTGACAAACTGGCCTGCCGCCTGCTCCAAAGGCAATACCGGCTCTCCGTTCTCACCAAGAAGAGAGCCCTTATCCAAGCCCGCATCTCTGAGGCATCAAACAACTCGGCCGAACTCTTTAAAATCTGCAAGGAGCTGGCCAACCCTGCTGCAGTCTCTACCTCTCCTGTCCCCTCCCAGGCCCTCTGCACTGCACTGGCCTCGCACTTCATCTCAAAAACTCAGGACATCCTGTCCTCGCTCTCCTCCTCTCTCCTCCCTCCCTCTCTTCCCGGCTCTTCCTCTTGCTCTCTTGCAGCCACCCCTCCGCCCTCCTTCTCTGCTTTTCCACCTTTTTCTGCTGATGAGGTTTCCAGACAAGTCCGATCTATGAAAGCCTCGTCTAAACAGGTTCACCCCTGTTCCTCCAAAACCATCAAGGACCACATCGACTCCCTGGCTCCTGCCCTAGCTGACTTTTGCAACCACTCATTCGCCTCTGGAGTCTTCCCATCCCCCCTCAAGCACTCCCTTGTGCACCCCCTCCTCAAGAAACCCTCTTCCGACCCCTCCTGCCCGGCCAACTATCGCCCAATCTCCATTACTCCCTTCCTGGGCAAGCTCCTGGAGAAACTGGCCATCTCCCAGCTTAACCTCCATGCTGAATATGTTGGTAATCTTCATGACCATCAATCCGGCTTCAGAGCGGCCAGAAGCACGGAAACTGCTCTCCTGAACATCCGTGAGGACCTGCTCCTGAACCTCGATTCCAACACTCCCTGTGTTCTCATTCTGCTCGATCTCTCCTCTGCCTTTGACACTGTCAACCATGCCATCCTGCTCAACCGTCTCCGTGATAACCTGGGTATCACTGGTCAGGCTCTGGCATGGCTGACCTCTTTCCTTTCCGGTCGACCCTCCCAGGTCCAAATGGGCTCCTTCCTCTCTGACACCTTTTTCTCCACCTGTGGTGTCCCCCAGGGATCCAACCTCTCTCCCTGGCTTTTCAACCAGTATCTGGCACTCCTTGCCCACCGCATCCCCGCTCTCTGCCCCCACTTTCAGTGCTATGCGGACGATACCCAGCTCATTTTCAGGCTACCCTCGGCCTCCTCCTCTCCTTCCCTCATCTCCGACTGTCTGCTATCCAGGAATGGTGTGCCGCCAATGACCTCTGCCTTAACGCCAGTAAGACTGAGATTCTACTCATCGGCACACCCACTCCCTCCTTTCCTGCAGCTCTCTGGCCGGCCTCCCTTGGCCCCCTTCCTGCCCCTACCTGCAAAGCTAAAAACCTCGGGGTCATCTTCGACTCCACACTCTCCTTCTCTCCTCATATATCTGAAGTCTCTAAGAAGTCACACTACCAGCTGCACCTCCTCAGAGGTATTCTTCCCTTCCTCTCCTTCCCCCAGAAGCTCACTGTCTCCCGAGCCCTGGTTCTCTCAAGGCTGGACTACTGTAACAGCCTCTATCTTAATCTGCCTGCCTCCACTCTCCGCCCTCTGCAACTTATCCAGAACAGAACTGCGAGACTTGTCCTTGGCCTCAAGCCCAGGGACCGTATCTCTCCAGGACTGAAATCTCTTCACTGGCTCCCAGTGGCTGCGAGGATTAAGTTCAAAACCCTCTGCATTGTCCACAAGGCCTTCTGGGGCCTGGGGCCTAAATACCTTCAACTCTCTCTTCCTAAATATCTGCCTTCACGAGCCCTTCGCTCATCCGTCTCCAACTCCCTCATGGTCAGCCGCTTCTCGAAGCAACGAGCTGGGGGTAGATCTCTCTCCGCAGCAGGGGCCTCCCTCTGGAACAGCCTTCCTGCCTCCCTGAAACTTGAGGAGAACCATCTCCGGTTCCGGAAGCACCTCAAAACCTTCCTCTTCGCTTCTGCCTTCTCTCTCCCTCTCCCTTGCTAAACCTGCTAAACTCCCCACTGAAGTCTGCACTAAACCTGCATCTGGGCCACTCTGTGACCTCGGTCCAGGGCCCAGCCACTCTCCACTTGCACTGCCTCCCTGGCTCCTCCTGCACTGTGGGACTGTCACTGCATCCCTACAGCCCCCTTCCCAGCACTTGCTCTGCACTTACCTCGCACTTGCCACCAGCTGGCCCTTTTATTTATTATTTATTATTTATTATTTTATTACGCTACTTACCTTGTACTGCACTTTCCCCCCCACCTCCTCCCCCTGCACTTTCTCCTTTTCCCCTTACCTCTGCACTTGCACGATCTGAATGACACCTGGCCTAGTAGGATCGTTTGTCTGTCTTCCCCTTGTTTCCCTCCCTCCCTGCCTCGTCGCGCCTTGAAACACTTGTGTATAGGCGCGTTACAAATACCATATCATATCATATCATATCTCATGCTCAGCGTGTGACTCTGGTAAACCGACCCACATCGTTGGTTCAGTGATACCTTGATTAATACAAGTCAGTTGACAGGACTGTTCAGCTCGAATTAGACCACGCCCACATTGATTTTTATGAGCTCAAGGTAAAAGGTTGCCAACTAATGCACACATTTACTTTTGTAGCTGGACATAAAATAGCAAACTCCAACCATCTAGTAATTCCAGATCTTAATCTTTCCAGAGACAGACTATTTTCTGGTTTCTCAATTTATTTTTCATAAGAATACACCATGGAAGACTTCCAAAAGGCGGGAGGGATTTTGCAGTGAGTTGAAATGCAGGTCGTTGGAAGTCAACACACTATCATGCTGAATCAACTATGTTATTCAAAGATCACAAAATCACTGCTTTAAAACATTTTTACTATAAGAGAATTTTATAAGCGTTGTACAATAATCTGACAGTTATTACAGAAATAAATCATTACACTATAAAACTGAATGAGTGAGGATTCCTTTACTTTATTTGAAGTACAGTAAGGAGTACATGAGCACGCTATTCAGAACACTTGACAACATCCTACTACTAAATCTCGATCCTATGAAACAACTTCTGTAACCTAGTATGTGTTCGCTAGTTAACAGGATTGTGTTTTTGACAGATTTGGCCTCTTTCACACTTTAAAAACGAAGTTGTATTTTAAAGTGGTGCATTATGCATCTACTGTTTTTTACTTGACATCGGTAACAACCCAATCTTTAGGTGGAATGTCCTCGAAGGTCCAATGTGTCAAGTGACATCCCTCAGGTGCGGAGAGGACTACTTGCATTCCGCAGGTGCACTGTGTTGTGATAGTAAGAGGCAGGGAGCCATAAATACAAATGTTTGCATTGCTTATGGTGCCTCGCTCACAATCTCTATGGGTGATTCAGTCTCATACTGAGCCAAGCCATCTGCTATGTATTTTAAAAACGGAGAAGCGCAGTTTGCAGTTTTTCAGAATCAGTTTGCTTAAGGGAAATGGTCTTGGGTTCCATTTATTCGGAAAGGTCCATGTGGTCGTTCAGGATAATGTTTTCTGGTAGTGCCTCGGGCTGCGTAGTGGAATACGCCCCCCAACTGCACTTTCCAGTGGCCTCCAGCATCACGTGACGGTCAACACGTCACAAAACTGACATACTCTTCTAGCTCTGGGTGCCAAATGAGACCAGTGTGAACAAATACTGTGAAGATGCAAGTACCTTTGCATGACAACCAAGGTTAGTTCAATGATCTGGTTTCTTGTTCTGGCTCCTTTGATTTGCGTCTGGTTTTGTGACATCAGCAAAGTTTCCATGACTGCTCTAGTAAATCCCCTTGCACCAGACTGTGAAACCCTGATGAACTCTTTCAAAATTTTTGTGTTTTTGATTTTTTAAAAATCAGTTTGTTGGATTTTCCCTAGGCTCTCTTCCGACAGTTCCTGAGTTTCCGAACTAACCACTTTCCTCAGCATTCAGATTCTCCTTGTAGAGTGAATTGGTTCTTTTTCTCCCCTACTTCCAGTATGAGCCCTACTGGTTCCTTGGGATTTCTTCCTGGATACTATGGTCCTTTCTACTTTGGCAGAACTTATGCTCACTAGTAGCTTTGAGTTCTCATGCCTTCCGGGTCGGACTGTTCTTTTTGCGTGTCCTTAAGCTAAACCTGGCCTATGGATTCACTCCCTGGGGTCACTCTTTGGAATCCTGCATTGCCCTACTTCCCACTGCTCTAGAGCAGATATTGGGTTGTTCGGTGTGAAAAGGGAGGGTCAAGACTGCTTTATATTCCCAGGAACCAGCATAGGGTGCAAAATTGCTTGGCGCAATTAAGCTCCGGGTTATAGCCTGGGAGAGCCTGGTTGGCTTGACACCAACAGCTACCAGGAGCTACATTAGTCTCCCCAAGCTAGCTGGTGCGATGCAGCCATACCTATCTGACATTAATTGGCATTACTCATGAATGTGTATAAAGTAGCTACCCTGATGTTCTCCTGTATATGTACCCTTCAAAAGAAGTCGTAGCTGTTCTGCCCCAAATGGAACATGCCACAATCCCCTCTAGCAGCGTCTTGTATGCTGCCTCAAATTCTGATGCATGTTGCAATTCATCTATAGATGGTCTGGCTAAGTTACAGCCACACCCCGGATACATGGGTTAAAAACCACAGTTATATGTCCATTATGTACTCATGTGATCTAGCATTGTAATGGCTCAGGGTGTTATCAAAGTTCAGTTTGTGTAGCCGCCCCCGAAAAATGTAAGTTACTCACTAGTGACTAGAGTACTCATAGTACATAGTCCACTTTCCTCTATACTTGTGGGCGTCCCCCAACACGAGGACGGTACCGGAACCTTTGGCGGCGAAGAAGCGAGCTTCGGCTTTAAATGTGGTATAGCGCGCGGCCTCAGGCGTGGTAACGCCCTGTGGCCCCGCCCTCAGGCACCTCACCTCAGTCCCCTTTAAACATATTAGATGCTTGGATACTTGGCTACTCTTAGTATATATTAGCCTGTGGCATACTAGCAGGAGAAGGTGGGTGGGACGTTTGGAAGTAAGGGGACTATGAGTACTCTAGTCACTACAGTGAGTAACTTTAATTAACCATACATCCCGTCCCCTTTCCTTTATCCTTGTGGGCGATGCCTAGATAACCCCATAAGGTGGGCCTGAACCACTGTGTTAGCTGCTGAAAACACATGCTCAGGGGATTTCTTGTAAGCCCCAATGGCCGCCAAACGTGTAGCAAGTATCCACATGAACTCCAGAGCAAGCCAGGTATGCTGAAAAGGCCAATACGTCCCCCAGACTACACGAGACAGGGTCCTGACCTTTGCCCCGAGCCCAATGGCAGAACCTAGTTCATTTGCTCTTATACTGGGGCCAAGCTGAGGGCCACCTAGCCTGCTAAATGATGTACCAGTTGTCATCTGAAAAGGTGAGCATGTTGAAGCCTCAGCTGATCAGGAACCAGGCTGCCAGGGCCAGTTTGGGCAGGGTATGGAGGTTTCACTGCCCCACCCTGCTGTGTCCAGAAGCCCCTGCTGGGTATTGAAGATTGACAGGACCCCCAGGAGCACAACTGCAGCAGATCCAAAAACAGGGTCTCAAAGGCCAGTGGGGGGCGACCAGGATGAGGTTACAGCTCACAGAGGACCAGAACTTACGTAGGGCCCGTTGGAGCAGAGGGCTGGATGGGAACACACCACCTGCGGCCAGATCTGGAAGGAGTCTCCCAGTGACCCCGGCTTGCTCATGAGACAAACTGGGAGCACCTAGCGTTCGGCGGAGATGCAAACAAATCCAGGTCCGCAAACCCCCAACGCTGGAACAGTGGCAACAATGAGCCGTTGTGCAACTCCCACTTGCGGATGTTGAAGCCTTAAGTGACTCAACTGGCCCCCTTCTGCATTGCAGTGCCTAGTCAGGTAAGACTGCTGAAATCCTAATCCCCTCAGTCAGGGCCCATTCCCAGATCGAAACCTCCTCCATGCAGAGCAAGTGGGGGGTAACGGGTGGAACCCTGATTTTTCCGGTAAAACATTGTAATAGAATTGTCCGTCCTGACCAGAAACAACTTGTCCCTGATGCGGGGCAAAAAGGCCCTGAGGGCCAGGGCTCTCATCTTAGAGCATGCTCCATGAATCGCATAGCCCTCAGAGTAGCCCCCCCAGCCCGAAAGAGGGGAAGTTAGTTGTCGCCACCAGGGTAGGCTCCGGCCGGCTGAAGGGATCTCCTACTAAAACATCATAGGGATCCTGTCCGACTGAGACCCTGTGACCTGATCCCAGTTGGAGCAGAAGGCGCCTTACCTTGAGGCAGGTGTGCTCTACAGTGAGCACGCAGGAGGCCATCAGGCCCAGAATATGCTGAAACCACCATCCCAAGGTGTTTGTGTTGGCCAGAAAGCCCCCCACCGTCTTGCAGAGGGACAGAAGCCTCTCGGGCGTAGTAAACACCTGCTGAACGTTAGTGTTCCAACGCACCCCTAGGAAGACCAATTCCTGAGATGGGCACAACTGAATTCCTCTGGTTGATGGAAAACCCCAGCTGATGAGACCCCACCCTCACCAGCCTGTCATCCAAGTAATTTTATAGATGATGGCCCTCCAAGCGGAGAAGGCCTGCCACTGCATTCATCAACTTTGTGAAGACACGAGGGGCCAAGTTCAGGCCGAAGGGCAACACCTTGTACGGAAAGAGGTACAACAATCGTGAACCGCAGAAACTTCCGATGTGGTTGATGTATGGGTGCATGCAAGTATGCATCCTTGAGGTCCAGGGAACACATCAAGTCACCTGCATACAGACTCTGCTATGTGCGCGGGAATAATCATCTTTAAGCGTTCCAGTGGTCAAGACAGATTTAGAAATGACAGGTCCAGGAATACACTCTGGCCAGCCTGGTTGTTCTTTGGCACTGCAAAAATCCTGGAATAGTAACAGTAGCCCCTGTCTACAAGAGGAACCGGTTCCATTGCCTGCATCTCCAAGAATTAAAGGACCACCCCGTAAGAGAGCCGGGGACCCGATCTGGCGATAATGATGGAAGAGTCATATGAAGATAGAAGCCCGTGGAGACTACAGAGAGTATTCACGGGTTGCTGAAGAGACGCTTCCAGGTGTCCTGGAACAGAGCCAAATGGCCCTTCACAGGCAAGCTGTGTTCCCCGACCTTGATGTCACAGTAAGAGGTCCTTTCAGCAACACCCATTTTTTACGACCAGTGTTTTTACGAAGGGTTGTTGCTGAAAAGACTTTTCAAATTTATCTTTTGGGGGGGGGGGGGGGTGGGGGTTTGGGGGGATGGTGGTGGTCAGGAATAACAAATTAGTGAGAGGATGGGGGCTTAGGTGGGGAACCGCGCCAAAAATAATTACAAAAATGTCATAAAAACACCAGTCATACAAACGGGTGTCGATGAAATGACAACCAACGTCACTGCTTCTTGGCGTCAGAGGCTGGGGCAGTGGAGATGGAGCAGAAAAACTTGTGCAACATCCTCTGCTGCTTCCTCCTGCTGTCAGGCCTCCGTGTACCATGGTCTCAGAACCCCTTGAAGCCAGAGAAAATGCGGGTTTTGAACTCAGTCCTACCCTGGGATTGAGGGGGTGAGTTCTGACCTGGTTTTGTCAGGATGGCCAAGGATTTGGCGGTTTGAGTGGAGGTTTTCTTCTTCATCAATTCGTCATTCGTGGATGAATGACAAAGGTTCACGACCTCAAAGGGCAGATCCAGGATCCGCTCCTGCACGTCGAATGAAAACTTTGTGGCGTGCATCCACGCCATCCTTCTCATCTCGACCCCAAGGCACAGCCCTCTGCTGGCTGTGTCGATGTGGGAGACTGAAGACTCCATGAGGTCCTGCACAATGGCCCGGACATCTGCCACACTGGCCTTGAAGGAGGCTTGTTTGTCCAAAGGGAGGTCGGGCAGAAATTCCATGAGCTCCTGCCACAGCTTCTGGTTAGCTGCAACCAAGAGGGTGTTGGTGTTGGCTTGCCGCAGATGCAGTACTGAGATGGAGTAGCAGCACTTTCCCAAGGACTTTGTCCTCCTTGTAGGGAGGCAACTGGAGGTGTCTCCTGTGGAGGATGAAGACCATGGTTTAGGATACGAGGTTGCGGCTACCACAGAGAAATGAGGCTGCGGGTGGGAGGCAAGGGGGATTAGCTCTCTGTCCGGTTTATACTGTGTTAAACTTCTTGTTCATCTAGGCGTTGGCCCTGGACTTCTCCCAGATCCTCTGTGCCGCCTGGAGGACATCCTCCTGGAGGGGGATGCCAGACCGTATCATGGTGCGTTTCCCAAAGACCTCTGCTAGCACGCCAGACTTCTGCGGGGCGTCCTCAGGACCAGGGACTCCATGAACTCTGCCATGCCCTGGAGGCAGTCATGAAAGGCCTTAACTGATGCAGAGGGCTCATCATCCTGGGTGTCATTGTCCCGCACCCTCAGTTTTCCCAAACCGAGGAGAATCTGGGCCCTAGGACAAAGGTGCAGCAGGGGTTCCCCCCCCCCAATTCCAGAGCAACAAAAAAGGTCCAACGCGGTTGATGGGGAGGCGTTGGTGGTACAGGAGGAGGTGGAAGGATTAGTACGACTGGTAGGGCCTGAACCAGTGAAGTGACTGGAAGCGCAGGAGGAATAGGAGTACCACCCAGAGGAGGGGGCCGAGGCGGCGCCACCTGGAGGGATGACCTTCACAATGTCCTTCAGCAGCCCCTTCATCTGAGGGGAACTCATGAGGGTGAGGAAGCGCTTGAAGAAGCAGTCCCCACTAGCCGATTGCCCTCCGAGGCGCTGGGCCTCCGCTCCTGGTCAGTCAAAGCGCTGAGATGCCTGATGCGTGTACCTGTACGGCAGTGATGGATAAATGTACCATTGATGGGACCAAAACCGTGCAGCGTAGGATCTGCTGCCACTTCTAGGGGGAAGAGGCATGGGATCATCCTGCGAAAGCACCGGCAGGCCCCGAGCCAGATCCAAGATGACCACCTGCCTGGCAGGCTCCGACAGGTGCCGTGCCGCCATTTTATACCTTGCACCACGCCCTGGGCCGGAGGGCACCGAGGCCCCGAGTCAAGAGAGGTCTCAGACATGAGAGGCTACAGATTGGGTCTTGCATCCGAAGCAGGGACATCAATCTCAGAGATCACTCTGGTAGGCACTGAGCCTTCAGCCAAGCGGCCAGTAGTCGTAACACCATGCTTCACGGCCTCCGAGCGAGCACATATGTCGGTAGCCGTGCTGGATCTAGCCGAGAACAGTCTTGGAGGTGGCACGCATTAATCCTTTACCCCCTTGGGTAGATGAAGAGGGTGTGCCTGATCATCCTTCCGAGGACTGCCTGGTAGGGCCCCCGGCCCACTCGGCTTGGGAGACGGTATCCTTCGAGGCCTTGGGCCTGCAAGAATATGAATATGAGGAACCCCAATCAGTGGGAACCCCGGCGAAAGAGTCGCTGCGCTGTAGAGATGTGTTAAACAAAGGGCCTACCTGGTCTTGACGAGAGGTCCTGGAGGCGATGTCCTTAAGGTGAGGGTGAGGCAGAGGACAAGCGTTGAAGATCTCCCTCCACTGCGACAACCAATTATTCAATGCCCTGTGACCGAGAATGCTGCAGGCCAAACATGAGTCCCAGCGGTGGTCGGGCCATAAAGACTCAAGACAGAGTGAATGGGGGTCCGAGGCCGGGAACAAGCGGTCGCATGAGGCACATCTCGTGAACACCCTTGCAGCCGGCATGCGCCAGGGGAGACGAGGCACCGAAGGGAAGTGAAATAAGAATTGAAAAAACAAACTGGGAGCAAGCGAAAAGCTTAAAAAGTCTCACACCGTCAGTGTGGAAAAATGGGCTGAGGTGACGGACCAGAGGGCGAGGCCTCGCCTGGGCATTCCCAAGCTTGGAGACTTCAGTGTGACAGCCTTGTAGATGATTCAGCTGTATTTAAAGACGAGACAACCTTGCAGCAGGAGCCAGTGCAGTTCGATGAGGGACAGCTGATGTGGTTGAATTTGTGGATTCCTTTGAGGTGTCATACTGCAGCATGCAGGGCACATCTCAGGGGTGCCGGGGTAGTTACCATAAGGCCTTCCAAAAGGGCATTGCCACCATCCAGATGGGAGAGGATAAATGTTTTGACAGCATATCAGACATTGTTTTCTGGGATGAAGAGCTTGATTTTCCACAGGAGAGAAAGGTGGTACCACAATGCTGCTGTCTTCCTTGCTATATTGTGTTGGAAGGAGAGTTGTCCGTCGATGTCGAACCCAAGGGACTTGGGGCAGGTGGTCACTTGGGGTGTGAAGCCCTTGAGGATCATAGCACATGGCCCAGTCTGGATGTCATGCTGCTGTTGTTGGACAGCAGTAGGAATTTAATCTTAGAGGAGTTGAGTTTCAGGTAAGCACTGGGCACCTAGAATTGGATCAATATGAGTCAGGCCTTCATCCTGTGAATGTCTTCGATGGAGGATATCTCGAGGTAGCGCTGCATGTCATTTCCCAGTGACCACCTCATCGAAACCTCTCTGGAGCAGAATTGGGGACACATCCAATAAGCACAGCTAATAAAAATATCTACTTGAGGATGCTTTAACACAAAGCTGCCTGACTTAAAGAAGGCAGTTCTCATTGTTTTCAAACTTAAAAAGCACATGTGAGTGTATTTTATGACGTGCTGCTGGGGCTATAAATCTTTTGACTGTCCGTTGTTGACAAGTACATTCTGCATTGATCAATTCAGCCTTTAAGGATTTCTGTGTTCACCTTGTTTGTGTGTTTGCTACGACAAAACTCCTGTACCATTCTCAGCTTTTTGGGGGGGATTATATTGATCATTTACAATAGCCATAGTTGCAATGCATATTGATACATTTGAGTGCTTTGATGGTTAAGAAGCTAGTCAGCGTGTTAGCACTCTGTGCAGAGATCTGTGTTCATATGCAAGATGGCAATACGAAATTCATGCATGTTGGACTTAGCCTTTCTTATGTCAAGTTGATAAACCTCCATGTATGTACTTTGGTGTGTAGGGTATCCGGTCATTGCATCGACAGATCATACCATTGAAAAAAACATTGAATGCTTTTTTTATGGTAAAGGTTTAGTTTAATAAAAATGTGTTTTAATGGTTTAGAAAGGGAGGTTTAGGGGGAACTCCCCCCCGCACCTCCTCCATTAAAAAAGAAAATGCATTCGATGTTTTTTTTTTAAGATGCTTTTTTGTCAATGGTATGGTTGTCGATGGTTTGGCTGTTGATGCAATCACTAGGAACTGTGTGTAGCACAGCATGTTCTATCATCAGCAATGCACCTGCACCAGATAGTGGTTGCTATAAAAATGAACCCAGCTTCAGTATGGTGATGGTCTAGACACCGGTTTGCTCAGATGGGGACTTGCAAAACCTAGGCAGCGACCTCCAATGATGAGCACAAAGGGTTAGCCTGAGCAGTAATTAGATATGCAATATTAAGACTGTGGAACCAAAGAGTTCATGCATGCATCCTGGCTTTGCTAGCAGACAATACAGTGATCCTGGACGAATCATCTAATATAAATGACATTACTGTGCTGTCTTCTGTGAAAAGGTTTGACTTCTCAGATGTTGGTGGCATTATTTAGCCCATTGCTGGATTTTTCTTTTTATGTAGGCCATTTGAGTAGAAGGAATTCTACACAGAAGAGAGAGGATGAGACATTACAGGCCTCTGGTAAACATACTTTAAAGTCTGCTCATTTGGCTCAGATGTTTTTCTGCACGTTTATAAATAATGTCACATGCCTGTGTTATGGGCGTTAATGAAACTTTAAAATACAAAAGAGAAAGCCATTTGAATGCTTTTAAGTGTATATAAGATAGTATGCGGATACTTCTATGCTTCCCTTGATGGTGGAGGCAATGAAACTAGAATAATTCCCATTTAGCATAATACGTTTCTATAACTTTTTGTTTTAAAAAAGTGCCATGTTAGGTTAAGTGATTTTTCTTATTTCCAAGTCAGTTCTATAACATGGGATTATTTTAGCTCATGTTAAGTGCTAGAAAAGAAAGTGGTAAAGTGCACACACATCTCAGGGTCACCTCTTAACCAATGTGTGATCCTGGGCAGCTTATTTAATATTGTATTGCCTAACCTGTCAAAATGTCCAGTCCCTAAACCTTTCAAAATTGTCTCCCTTCAAAATGATTTTTCTCTCAGGGTATGATCTTCAAAAAAGCCTCACTCATCGTTTCACTGGCTATAGTGTTACTTCCTCTATAATAATAGTTGGAGTTAATACAACGCACACCATAGTAACTTGTTTCTTTTCTCTCAAATGGCAACATTACTTAAAAACCATATATCTCTTTGAATCTTAATCTGTCTGGGTATGGGCACCTTCTTGATAGCTTCTCACCTTCATCCACTCTATCTATGCTATGGTATGTGTAGCTTTCTCCTTCCTTTCAATTTGGCTCCTGTATCCATGCCTGGCCACTTTTGCATTCTGTGAGGCAGCTTATCTGAGTCGTTTGTCTATTCTGGATTATGTGCATGTTTTTCATACAATCTGTGTCCTGCAGTTATACCATGTCCGATATACCTTCCTTGTGTCTGCTATTGATAAACTGTTTTCTGTACCCATGCTAGAACACGAGTACCCTTGTGGACTGATAATGTTGGCCTTGATATGTTACTGGTTTATCATTTTGATTCCAGCAAGAATAAGGAGGGTAAGTGGACTGACGGGGAGTAACCGTGCCTATTTTGATTGCTGCAAGGCAACACATCAAGCTATGTGTTGTGATCCTGATGAGGGGTGCGTGGCCAGATACTCTGGATCCCTTTATTTCTTTGTTCGGTGGAAGGGGGCCCCAAAGTGGTCTGTGCCCCGGGCCGCAAAAGTGATTAAGATGGCCCTGTCTAGAATATCTTTCGCTGGTGGGACCAGCCCCTAAGAGGAACAAGCAGGGATTCTGGCTGCTGTCTGACAAACGCCTTCTTGCCCTGCCCAAGATGTGCTCTTCCCTTAATGGACAGAATTCCCAGCAGGCCGCTGAGCACAGCACCAAAGCATGCCAGAGTGAGGTGCGAGGCCTTTCGTGGCCTACGAACCAGCATACTAAGAAAGGCTAAATTGGAGCCTGCAATCCACACATTTCCAATAGTCCTTTCTCTGAAACAACGGTTCTTGCTTCTCATAACCCTTCGGAAGTAGCTTATGGAAATTGAGTGGAGATTTCACACTTTCCCTTCCCCACATCTGCCAGCTCGCAGATGCTGGTTTAGTTTCACATGGCATGCAAAGTATCTATAAGAGCAAGAGAAAAGAGGTCACAGACTGACCGTGGCAATGTGAGCTAGTTAAACAAGACTTGTGTAAGAGGCCAGTGGTAGGAGTGCATGGTGGCAGGTTATGTTTGCCTTCTAAGCCCCCCCTTCCCTTGACCAATCAATTCCCCTTTGAGATCTCCTACTACTTTACACTACACAGTCACACACACAGCTGCCACAGGTCTAATCGTAGCACAATATCACTTAACATCACCAATCTCTCCTCTTTAGTCCCATCGCATACTTCCACATCAGCAAATAACCGGACAAATCGCTGTATTGGGCTCTTTCCGATGGATAACACTCAGGCTTCTCTGGCAAACTACCAGAAAGCAGATTAGAACTCAGCAGCCGGGCACTTGCGACCCACACCTACCACCCGAGGTCTTACATCTGACTCTCCCCCTGTTCTACTAATGATGCTACTCCCCCTTTTCTTATAGAGTCAAGTGCAGGAGGGCACTGTACAAGCTCACGTGTATTAAATAAGAATCAAGCAACATATCCGCCATGCTGAGGAGAGCCAGAGATGATAGCGAAGAGGAAGCAGATGAGCTAGGCTTAGCATACATTGATGCTACCACGACCAGCGGTATGGGGTCAAGGGCGAGTAGAGAATCAGACTGAATTCAAAGAGACTGGACTGTACCATGCTTGGTTTTTTTTTTTTGCCAGAGCAGTATGAGGGATCTGCTAAATCTATTTTAGCCTCTGCAACGTCGTCTTTCTGTAACGGCACTCCCTATCTGCATGAGCACTGCAAGGCAAACACTTTGTTTTGCACACTGCCCTTTAGTTGTACCTCTTCCAGTGCCTTAATCCTAAGGAATGAGGCCAAGTCAGCATGCAGTCGTGAAATGGCCTTGCTGAGGAGGGAAAATCATCTTCCTCATCAATATCCAGTGGTAGGCTTGGTGTTAAGTATTTGGTAAAGCCCACTAATGGAGCATTTTACCTTACCATGGAAGGGGTCAGGTCCCAGGGACAAGTCCTGGAGGAACATGTGGAGGCTGCAAGGGAAACAGTAAAGAGACTGAAGGCAGGGCCCTAGGCATTCGTGTGGGGCATTGCTGGGGGCCTCGACGGTGCCAATTCGGGATATTGAGTCAAAGGAGACTCAAGGAGTTCCCAGTCCAGGAGATACTGCTTCCTTAATCCGCACTTTGAGGAACTCCGACATGCGAGACACCTTTAGGAGGCCCATGGACGTCTCAAACAAACTGTCTTCACTAGCATGCCAACTTGTTGTTTCAAGAGATGATAACGTTTCTGTAATGTCCTGCGCCTCACTAATGATAACCAACGAAAAAGATGAAAAAGAAGTCTATGAATAACACTGTATGGCCTCAAAAATCTCAAAAGTGAAGCATGTGTAGGCCGGAGCATACACAAAGGAAATCGATTTCTATGATCAATCATATTTTATAGGAATACTGTCATGTGAAATGTATTAATATTTTATTGTCTTTATTAAAAAAAATTGCAAAAGTAAAGTTCAAGGACAATCTATTTTCCTTCATTAGCGCTCAATTTATTATCACTGGTGAGGCGGAGGACCTTCTAGAAAGTATTATTTCAAGCAACAATGACTCTGGGGGTAAAAGTGTCTTTCTGTAACATTTTGCAGCCAACTGATATTAGATGCTCTCTTTAAATTAGCTCCAAGTCGGATTCTTCTTCTACCCCCCCACTTAGATGTGCATACTGGTCTGTTTCAAGATGCACACAGATGCAGGAATCCAAGTAGAGCTAGCTGGCACCCAACACGGGCTGTCTGACAGGAGATGACCAAGGGTCGCAAAATCACATGGACAATGGCGGTGAGGGGTGTACGTCTGTACGTCATGTATAGTGTTGCTTACAAGGAAAGCACAGGAAGCCCTAGTAATGGCCGTGGGGACTTTTGGACAAGCACTGGAAGGTGCTACATGCTCGGAAGCAGAATCACTGGCAATCTCCGGCCTTACACCCCCTGAAAGAGCCCCAAGGCGCCGCAACTCTGTGCATGCACTGGCCACAGCTCTTTGGCCCTCAGTGGACTAACACTGGTGATGCAGTGGCCAAGTAGTTTAGGATGCGAAGGAACCCTCGCTCAATGATTATACTCCCTGGGAAGAATTTCCTCTGCTGTGGTGCCCAAGTAAAAAAAGACAGGTACTCACTTTGTCCTTCGATGACTTCTGCACAAAATTATTGGGTGCCGTCTACAAGTGCCTAACACACATAATGGCAACCAGTCTTTAGGCTCTAAACAACCCGGCCAATGGGTTTGGGGTTGCAAGGCAGAGAAAGGGCATGCACTGGAATCACTGGCTTGAGTCACGGGGGGACGGAAGTGAAAGAATTGAAAAATGACAAACGAAAAGAACGCTGAGGCTGCCAGCCGCTCCAGTCAGCATCGAAAAGAATATGGACTGGGGCAGAGGGGAAAAGAGTTGGCAGGGTGTGGCCCCAGAAAAAACAAGGAGGTAATGACCTCTGACATTGTTCTGGGCAACCCTCCAGACAATCGTTCTTCGCCTGCCAGGCCATTACAAAAGGCAGAAGGCCACGTGCAAATCAGGCATGGTCCCAGCCTGTGTGCTGTACCTACAATCGCGCTTAAATTCAGAGGAAGGCATTTTGCAATGGCTCTAGTTCCGCCCCTGTGTAGGGACACACAGTCAAAACTAGCATCATGTGATTGCAGTGGTCGAAGTGTATGAAAAAATAAGTAGTGGAACTCTGTTCCCTGCTGGGCAGCCCCAGCTCCCCACAAATTCTATTGCCACGCGCCCTCCCATGTGCAATCCAAACCCACCAAACAAATGCGCCTGCAGTTTCAACTTCTTCCTACACTTTGATTTTAAACCCAAACCACGTATAGGAACAGTAAAACGTAGAAAATAAAAGTAGAGGAGCAGTGCTCCCAACTGCTCCTGCTCACTTCGACCACTGTGTGATTGTGGGGATTTCAGGGATTTTTTAAATCTGATCACGCTAGCTCTGTATACTGGGCTTCCGGCCGATCGGCTGGAACAACAACAGGGTTTCCAAAAGGCTGCAGTCCAACTGTTCTTCCGCTTCCAACTATGTGACCAACGTCATTGCTCCTTACACTGCTCCTTTGCTAGTTCGCGATGTTGGTGTTTGCTATAGCCAAGCGTACTATGTCTGTAAATTCTCTTGTCTTTAGGACACTTGTCTCCTGAAAATTAGGGATTTGTCTAAATTTGTTTGCAAATCTGTTAAACCTTTCCCAATTAAGAGTGGAGTGCATTAGCAAGCTCAGCTTTTCACCCAGTTTCTTAGGTCATGGCTGCACTGTTAATGTGACCTTGTGGATCTCTTATAAGGGGGGTTCTATGCCCTGAAAGCTGCACTGCGTCTGCCAAGCCAGAACTTGACACGGGAGAAAATATCAGACTTGCAACCATTTCCTTACTACAATGAGCAGTAAGGCTATGCATACCACCATTGGAGTGAACTAAGAGGGCAAGGGTAAATCTGGAGACTGTAGAACCTTTGCTCGAAAGATAGGAGAATGAGTAATGGATAGGCCTAACAGTCACTCTGCGGACATCACTGAAATCAGAGTGTTCTAGGAAGGCTGCAAGGGGTGCTGTAGGCCTGTGGTTTTACCCATCTGATGTACAAGGAGTCGCTGAACATTTTCTGGCATTCACTTTTGAGGCTGGCGGATTCTTCACTAAAAGCAAGTGGAACAGCCAAGGGGTTTTCAGCCGCGATGGATTGCGGTCTCATCCATCGGATGGAGCTGGAATCACTCAATGTTCCTCGAGCTGATCACATTTCGTGGCACAGAGCGGTTAGCCCAGCATTGCTGACGAGTGCTCTATCACTCCTAAGTCTTATAAATGATATGCTTCAGAATAGTCAGCAACACCCGAGCAATTCCAGGAGAGCCAGCCAAGAAGCACTTCTATGAGAGAGAACTGCCGCCCTGCTGCCAACGCTCCCTCCCCCACACACGCTCCCTCCCCCACACAGATCATGATAATACACCAGGAGGACAGACAAAATAAACTGAAGCTAAACGTGGCAGCAATGCTGGGCTACTCTGCATCAAGTGCTCAGTGTGTCCCATGCCCGGCTTCTACACCTTGGGGATAAAGCCACCCCGACTGAGAGCTGGGTAACATTCCTGTAACAGGAGCAGTGAACACTCACATCCTGCAATGAGAAGGCAACATGCTGCCCAGACTCTGCCAACATGGTCACAACTAGGAACAGCATAGGCATCAGAAAAATAATGAACTGCTCAAACATCTACAAGGACTGACAATCAGGTGGCAATAAGGGAAGGGGGAGAGGGGTTATTCTGTTAAATCTATTGCAAATAGAGCATTTTAAATAATATTTGTTCAAAACGATAAGCTGTACAGTGAAGTAACTCATTAGACTGGCCCACATTGGACAAAAAAGGACCCACTTTGGACAACAACAAAAAACTAGGGCACACTAGGCTGTGTCTGCACTTGGGGAATTGGCCTATAGGCCAGTCCAAGTGTGCCATCAAGAAAAGAAATGGAACCAATCAAGAACACTAGTCGCCGAGACTTTTGCGAATGCGTGGTCTCTAAAACTGCAAATCAGACTTTCAGACTGAACTATTATGCAGTCATTCTAGGGCCCTAACGACCATGAAATGGCCACTGTCACTGCACTAGACTTCCACCTACAAATGATTCTCCAATGAGGTAGCAGACTTCAGCCCTACGTAAACAGCTAAACAGCCGTATTCTGTGGCTTACTCCTTGCCGATTCACGTGATTTCTGACCTACCCTATGAGCTCTTCTCCCTGGAGACTAGACAGGGTGGCATTCTCATCTGATCCCCCATCCCAGGGAGGTTAAATGTACCCCCTTTATGACAGGCTAGTATTCTGGCCTAACATGGGAGCCGAATGTTGCTTGGCAGGTGGCAGTTAATAGTTTGTGTCACAGCCATGGTGGCTCTTGCAGGGTTGATAGCTACTGGCTTTTTACTAAAATCCAACTATCGACATCTGGGGTATGTTCTCTGGGTTACGTTCTCCAACATGGAAGGTTGTGATGTATAGCAATCCAGCTGTCCTCCAGGAAACTCAACACTAGCATATATAGACTTTTTTCGATCTTAGAAACACAAGACCTCTTGACCAACTACACATACTTTTTTTTTTTTTTTTTTAACATCATATGTCCCTGATTGTGAAGCTTGTACGAGATGGCACGAGCAGCCAGAACAATTTCGTTTGAAACTAAACAAACGTCAATGGGCTATGTATCCGTCCTCTGCCACAAACATTCCAAAGGTACAGGGGCAGAGTCAGTACCACTGATGATCAACCAAGAGATCAGGTCTCAGGACATCACCACTGCATTGTGCTAATCTACCGAACAGCTGGGAAACTGACCACCTGGATCCCCAGAGACTGCACATGGCTGCCTGAATGACAGAATAAGCTTTCACCCAACGCATGCAGCATACAGCACTGCTGACGAGAACCACAACTGGTTGCTGTCAATCTGCCCTCTTACCAAACAATTTATAGAGCGGGTACATGTAGTGGGAATAGGGCCAGCAGGTGCACATGGGTCATTTGCGCCAAGGACCATTGGTGGCCAGCCACAAGCACTGGTGAGGCAGCACTGAGCGACGACTACTGTCCTACACATTAACACTAATGGCTGCACCTCATTTTATAGTGCTGAACTGCCAAAACCATAAGGTATTTTACCTCATTTGTTCTCGTCTTCTCCGTTTACAGGCCACAAATGTTGACCACTTGATGCTAGAGAATTCGGCTTTCCTTCTAGGATACTAGTTTATACTATATCTCAGGACTCAATATTGATATTTGACTCCATATTCTTTTTGGGTAGCATCTTCAAATTGTTGCACCTGCATATTATTTTTAAATAGAACGGTTTGGCTTTTAACAATTACCAAACTCGGTTATTCTGGTAATAGCAGCGTCCTATTTTACGTGGAAACAACCCACAGTTACACGGATCAAACATTGCTTTGTCTCCCAAAGGTGAGGCAAGGAAGCTACAGTCTTATCTTATTTTTCTGCAGACAAAATACAACATGGTGGGGGGTTGGTGGAAGAGATGAGGGGAAAAAGGCATCCACCAGCTCAAAGAAGACAACATTCTCCACAGATGCAATTGCCCCCCCTGTCCAAACATCTATGCTCTTACCAACATCAGAGTCTCAGGACCCTTTTGGGATTCGAAGGAGATGGAGATGGTAAGCAAATCCAGTTCACCATTTAACCAGTCTACTTCTATGTGTATTGTACCCAACTTGCACCTAGCCTTCGGGAGCTAAGCGTCATTTAGATTTGCACCCAGGATTAGATTTGCACCCAGGGAAGCGTGCTCAGCCCCTTAGGTGTCTGCAAATGCCTACTTCAAGACCGGAACTGGGGGAACAGATATGCCGGGAAGTTACCCGGGTCCTCTTCACTATGCTCCAAATCTTTGGAAGGACTGCTAATGAGATCAGTCAAGTCAGCTGCACAGTCAGGAGCCCTGCATTGATGAATGTCTGGCTTTAATCTGAGCAGATCTGCTGGTGGCGTGGAAAGGACTGTACCTCATAAAGTGGGTACAAGGTCTGAAAGTGTGCACACGTCTAGTGTAGCATCGCAGAAGAGTTTGTTAATGTTTGACGCACTATGTTCTATTGAGTTTATAGATCATATGAATGCTTTTTTCCTCAGCATACTCTGGAACACTACAACAAAAATGGTTTCATTCCCTTGTGAAGGCGAGATGAGGACGACTAAAATGACGATCAACATACTTCAGTTTAAGTACTGGGGAGAAGTCGGAGTTAAAGGTAAGCTGGCAGGCAGCTCTTTGGAAAGAAAACAGAAATGGTATTTGAAGGTTAGATTAATTTTCCTAAGTTGCAATACAAATTACACTTCACACAAGGAACACTCCACAGGAAGTCTCCTGCAAATAAAAGACACACTTCGCATTTTTGCATGGAAAAACAATCAGATGACGCCCTTGTGCATTCTAAACTATAATTATTCATGTAGTCATTTGTATTTCCACACTTCGTCAGAACCCATGCATGGTCTACACATGAGGTGCCTACTCTATAATTCTGCTAGGATTAGCCTGACGGATCTCTTCGGCCAGGGGAGTTAGAGTGGCCATAACAAGAGCCAGTAAATATTAAGGAGCGGAGACGGAAAAGCGGGAATTGCAAGACCTTAAACCTGATCTGGAAGAATCGACTGATGAATTCACACCAGATTAGTGATCGTGAGATAATGTAGCCTGTTCAGCAAGACTGCATACCAGTCTTAAAAAAATTAAAATCAATACCCGGGCAATGTTGTTCAACTTTAGATCAAAATTGCTACCAGCACTGACGCAAGTCAATTTTGATGCTTAAAAAAATTGCCTTAGTTCTGGAAAATGATTAGACTTTATAAACACCTGTAGCCGGTCAACAGTGCACAGCGTTTTTTCACGAGCCACAGTTTAGAAATTAGCTTTTAATTTGGCACGAAGGAGGAGACGGCTTGAAGTAACTTCAGCACTGGTGTCATTAAAGCCCTCCCAACTGAGCCAGAGACGAAGGATTGACTAATAATGCATGGGCTCCTTGGGGATCGACAGAAAAGGAAAGGGGAGCTCTTTAGCAATGGCGGGATAGCTTGCCAAGTTTTCAAATATGTTCGCAAGACAGATGTCATTGGTTGATCAAGAGAATTTGCTCTTTGCAGAAATGGAGTTTCAGAAAGAAGCAAAAAAAATGGCAAAAATCAGTGAATAGTTGGTCTTTGAAGAATCAATGCTGCAGCAAGTTTATCGTTGGCATCTTGCTTAAAGGCCATGGTTACAGACACTTGAGAAAGCAAGGAGTTATGCGTCACAGGTATTTCAGGTGAGGAAAATTAAGAGACCTGCTTAAAGAACAACAAGAATTAATTTATAACCAAAGTGTCAGAACAAAGAAGCAGTGTTGATTGAATGTGGTTATCTAAATTGAGGTTTTTTTTCGTATAGATGGTGTATATGGGTCTTTCACAATCCCTTATTAATGTGTTGCCTCACTGTATTAAAAATGAATGTTTTGTTACCCAACTTGGGCATGAATCGCTTATTTGATGTGGCTGAGCCACATTTACGCATTGGTTTCCTGGTATGTAGGTCCTGCAATAACCAGGAATTAAAATAAAGAACTGCTTTCATGACATCAATGCAATAGTTTATGACAGGGGTGGCAAATAAGCAAACTAGGCATTGTCCGCTATGGATTTAATATTTTTTAATGTATAGTTTCTCCATCTTGAGCTTCGTTGGGTCAATATATTGCGTACATTGAAGATCAATGGGTGATTGGACCAAACCAGAGGTACTGTGGTGTGTACTGAAAGCAAAAAGCACTCATTCTAAAAACAGTCGATCCCAAGCATAATGAAGTGTAGGTTGTGTCAGGAGTTCTACTGCACGCCTTCGATGTCCTCAACCATCTTCATCATAAGGGCATGATTGGGTCAGCAGCAGAGACATTCGCAACACCAACGACGGTTAGTGCACTTTAGGCCAGGGAGCAATTGGCCAGCAAGATGGCATCCAATGAAGAGGAGCAGTAAACCAGAAGACAATGCTCCACTGCTTATCAGACAGGTTAGGCGAAGAAGGGAGTAGTTTCTTACCTGTAACTCCATTTCTCCAGCATTGGTATCTTTCATGGATTCACATGCTTAGAATATTCCCCGTCGTCAGACTGGGAACCCTCGGTACACATATATATAGTCATTTCCAATAGGAAAAACTTCTGCCCTATCCCCGTCTGCGTCCTCTACGGGGCCGCCCACGTACGCCCCGTTGGACGTGATGGTATATAAGCCCCGCCCCCGCGGGTCCCTTCAGATTTCGACCCCTCCAAGATAACGGGGGGAAAACTTGCTTACATACCAATCTTCCACATTGCAGTCCGGGGAGGCCGGAGGGGCATGTGAATCCATGAAAGATACCAATGCTGGAGAAATGGAGTTACAGGTAAGAAACTACTCCCTTCTCCAGCATTGGATCTTTCATGGATTCACATGCTTAGAATAGATTGTAAAGCAGTAACATCAAGAAGGAGGTGAGAGTGCAATGTAACTTACATTCGTAGAGACACCCCCAAACACTACCGTTTACACCATGTATGTAAGCAACAACTTATTATACTGATACGAAACGGATTTCCGCCATACAATGCTATGTCATATGACTCAGTATGCACCCCTTGCGCACATATCTACCCAACCACTTATGTTTAGGTCAATAAACTATGCACATTCATGTATACACTCTGAAAAACCAGCTGAGGCCAAACAATAATAATAGGCAGCATTCTTCTTGAAACTTTGGCTTACCTCATTGAAAAAGGTGGCGAAGCACTGCCCTTCCCATTTGTACCTCATCCGCGTGCTGCTTTTCCAGGCAGTAGTGGCGCGTAAACGTGTGCGGAACAGACCATGCCGCCGCCTGGCAGATGTCCGTCAGCGGAATTCCTGCCCATAGAGCCACGGAGGAAGATGTCGATCTCGTGGAATGGGCTCTGGGACGATGTAGTAGAGGTCTCCCGGCCTTGGAATGACACAGGGTAATCGCCGAGGAGACCCAGCGAGCCAGACCTTGTTTGGAGATAGCCTTACCCCTAGCCGAGGGGCCCTAGGCGACGAATAGCTGTCTGGTGGCTCTGATATCTTGCGTTTTTTGCAGGTAAAATTTTAGCGCCCTTTTAACGTCCAGAGTGTGAAGAGCCTTCTCCGCCGTCGACGAAGGAGATGCAAAGAAAGTAGGGAGTACCAGGGTCGAGTGCTTATGATAGACCGACGGTACTTTTGGGATGAATGAAGGGTTAGTTGATAAAATAACTTTGTCCTTAAAGAACCTCAGATATGGAGGGTCTATGACCAGTGCCTGTAGTTCCGACATTCTTCTAGCCGAAGTGATGGCAACTAGGAACGCGAGTTTCCAAGATAGAAATTGTAGAGATGAAGAGGACATTGGCTCAAAGGGAGGCTTCATTAAGGCAGCTAGAACTGTGTTCAGACTCCACGACGGTGGGAACCGTTTTTCCGGAGGGAAGGTTCTAAACAGACCCTTCATGAAATGCTTCACTAGCCTGTCACTGAATAGTGGAGGGGACTGTCTTCTTCTGGTAAATCTCGAAACAGCCGCCAGGTGTACTTTGATTGACGATGATGACAGTCCGCTTTCCGCAAGATGAAGAAGATACGGGAGGATTTGCTCCGGAGTTACTTCCAAAGGTTGTATATTTTGTTGTGTTTGACACCATATACAGAACCTTTTCCATTTGCTTACATATGATTTGTTAGTGGACGGGGCTCTGGCCGCCTGCAGAATCCTTCGGCAATCAGTCGAGACTTTTAGGTTCCCGAACTCCGAGAAGTCAGGAGCCATGCAGTTAAGTTCAGGCTGTCCGGATTGTGGTGCCACACGGTCCCCTCGTCCCTGGACAGGAGGTTCGGTACTTTCCTGAATGGTATCGGCTGATCCAGCGACAGATGAAGGAGGTCTGAGAACCATGGTTGCCTCGGCCAGCGCGGGGCCACTAGGATGACCCGGCAATTGTACCTGTGGATCCCCTGGATCGTCCTCCGTATGAGGGGAAATGGAGGGAAGGCGTAGAGGAACTTGCCTGTCCACGGAAACGAGAACGCTTCCCCCAGGGAGCCTGTTTGGGGCCATCTGCTCGCGAACTGAGCACATTTTCGGTTTCTTTCCGTGGCGAAGAGATCGATCGACGGGGTCCCCCATCTTTCGAAGATTTCCCCGAGTTGAGTGGAGTCCAGCTCCCACTCGTGTATTTGTGACATAGTCCTGCTCAGGGAATCCGCCTGTAAGTTCTTCGCTCCCGGTAGGTGGTATGCCACTAGGGAGATGTGGTGTTTTAAAGCCCAATGCCAGATCTTTTGAGCTTCCTTCGAGAGGGTCCTGGATCTGGTGCCACCCTGTTTTATCAGGTAGAACATAGCTGTCGTATTGTCCGTGAGCACTCTTACTTTTGACCCCTTGATGTGTGGGAGGAAAGATTTCAGGGCCCATCTCACCGCCCTTAGCTCCAGGACGTTGATATGTAGGCGAGATTCGGTCGACGACCACCTGCCTTGGGTTTGGTGACGTGACATGTGTGCTCCCCAGCTTGACAGAGAGGCGTCTGTAATGATGGTGTTCTGAAATTCCGGCTCCTGCAGGGGGACCCCTCTGTCCAGGTTGCGCGCCACTTTCCACCATCGGATGGCTTTGACAACTCGTTCGTCGTCGACTATTATCTTGTCCGACCAGCGGCCTGTGGCCTGCTTCCATCTGTCTGATAGGAACTCCTGTAGAGGTCTCATGAACAACCGGCAGTTCGCGACTAGGTGGATGCACGATGCCATGGAGCCGAGGAGAGCCGCATATTTTCTTACTGACAACCTTCTCTGTAAACGAAGTTGGCTTGTCAGGTGTTTGATCTTCAACAACCTTTCCAGGGATGGTTTCACTAGTCCCGTGTGGGTGTCGAATTGAGCACCTAGGAACTTCAAGCTCTTCGAGGGCTTTAGTGAAGACTTTTCGTAGTTCACTGCAAATCCCAGACGCTGTAGCAGTCGCAAGGTGGTCAATAGGCTGTCGTTGGTCGACGCTGGGGAGGATCCCCTCACGAGCCAGTCGTCGAGGTACGGGTAAACGTGATGCCCTTCCTTCCGCAGCCAGGCTGCTACGGGTGCTAGGCACTTTGTAAAGGTTCTTGGGGAGGACTTCAGGCCGAAAGGGAGCACAGTAAATTGGTAGTGTGTTTGGCCAACTAGGAACCTCAGGAACTTCCTGTGGTGAGTGCGCACCGGAATGTGAAAATACGCATCTTGGAGGTCCAGAGACGCCAGGAAATCGTTCTTTTGGACCGATCTGATAACCTCCTGTAGAGTAAGCATCTTGAACTTTTGACTCAGCAGGGTTTTGTTGAGGTCCCGTAGGTCGAGGATGGGGCGCCACTTCCCGTTTGGTTTCTTTACTACGAAGCAGCGTGAGTAAACCCCTAAGCCTCTCTGTGAAGCAGGGACTAACTCGATGGCGCCTTTTTTTAGCATGAGCGCAACCTCTCGACGCAAGACGCTTAGGTGTGGTTGAGACAGGCGTATCGGTGGACGTCTTGGAGGTCTGGATTTGAATCTTAGGGAATGTCCCAGTCTCACCGTGTCCAGAACCCACCGATCTGTCGTAATTGACTCCCATTCCTCGACGCAACTTGACACTCTCCCTCCTAGAACGTCATTGTTGATCTTTTTGTTTTCCCGTCGACGACGAGTAAGTGGGACGTCTCTTAGAGGCCTGGAAATTTCTGCGTCGGGTCGAGGACTGTGAGGCGCGTCTATAGCCTTGGGACGGATATGAAGACCTCCCGAATGCTCTATCCCTGGATCCCGCAAATCGTGCGTTTCCCGTAGCTCCTCTAAAGGGGCGAAAGGAACGAAAGGGCTTACCGCTTTGGAGAGAGCCCAGCGAGCGCGCCGTCTCAGAGTCCTCCTTCATTCCTTTCAAGGCCTCATCCACCTTTTCGCCAAACAGGTGGTCACCTTCGAAAGGCATGTCGACGACCTTATATTGCACCTCGGGTCTAAAGTTGGTGCACTTGAGCCAGGCCTGGCGTCGTAGAACCACTCCGTTGTTAATTTGTTTGAACCCCGAGTCTGCCAGGTCCACCGCTATATTGATAGCATGGTTCGAGGCTTCTTCTCCTTCACGAACCAGGGACATAGCTGATTTTCTGTGTTCTTCTGGGAGGTGGTCCAAAATGGGTGCCAGTCTGTGCCACATCTCCCTGTCATACCTGGCCATGATTGCCAGGGAGTTCGCTGCTTTCACTGTTGACGCTCCCACTGACAGAATCTTCTTACCGAAAGCGTCTTGGCGTCTAGCTTCGGAGTCCGGCGGGGTAGAGCACTTATGCTGGGCCTTTGCCTTTCTCGTCGCCGCCGCCGATACCACCGAGTCAGGCGTGGGTTGCGCAGAGAGGCATTTTGGCGTCGAATCTGGAACTTTAAATTTTTTCTCTACACGGCCTTTGACCGCAGGTTCCGAGAATGGATGCCGCATGGTTTGGACGCCCTCTTTCCATACGTGGTCCAGTATCGGTATCGAAAAAACGGAACGCCTATTCTTGCCCATGTGGTCAAAGAGGAAGCAGTCCTTCTTTTCTTCTTGTTGGGTCAAACCGAACTCCTTGCAGGCTTTTTCCATCATGGAATGGAAGGCCCCTATGTCATCCGGTGGAGATGGGTGAATGGGACTCTTCGGAGGATCCACCTCCACATCCGAAACCCATGACGGGTCTCTCGACGGCGAGAGGGAGATATCAGAAGCTGACCCCTGTTCAGAGAGGGAGTCCGAGAGCTCACCTTCTTCCTGGACTGTTGGAGCAGTTGGGCCCACGACCGATCTAGTCGGGCGGTGTGAAGGTCCGGGCTCGTCGACGAGGGGAGTCGTCGGAACAGGCGGGAGCCTTTCGTCCAGGGACTTCAAGAGCGAGTGTAAAGAGGAAAGTACCTCCATGGAGAGAGTAGCCTGGGCGTTTGGAGGCTGGGTGAAAACTTGAGAGCAGGTTGCACCAGAAGGAAATCTGGGCCGTAGCCCCAGGTCTTCCGGGCTCACTATTCTGAAGCCGTCGTCTTCTTTGGAGGCGATCGAAACTGCCTGTTCTTGTAGCAGTGTGTCGGGTAGCCCCATGTCGAACGTTTCTGGCCTCCAGGCCTGGAACTCCGTCGACGAGGGAATCGTCGTCGACGATGAGCCCATTTGAAAGGCAGGGGACTGTGACGGAGTGGGCACTTGGATCGTCGCCGTCGTCGTCGTCGACGGAGGGCCTGCAGGTGGCTTAGGCGGTCCCGCCTTCGCGGAGCTCTCCCTGCGTTTATCCGCCTCTCTACTCGTAGCTGATCTTTTCTGATCGCTCGAGGAGGATTTTGGCCTGTCCTTATCTTTCTTCGACGAAGAAGAAGAGGAAGATGATTTCTTCGTCGATTCTTTCGATGAGGCCTTAGAGGGATGACTTTGAGGCACGTCCTTCCCCGTAGGTCGTGATTTTTTGGCCGGAGGTTCCGACGGGTGTGAGCGTCGGGAGGCTTCTGATGTTTTCGCTGAGGCGATACTGCGCACCGATCCTACCTCCGACTGAGGGTACGCTCCAGCGCCGTCGTTCAGCCACGAGACCAGTCGCCGATTCCGGTCCTTCAGGGTTTTTTGGGAAAAACCCTTGCAGATATCACATTGGTCCGCCGAGTGGTGGGGGTGAAGGCAGTAGATGCAGTCAAGATGGCCATCCCCTTCATAAACCTTCTTTAGACCGCACGTGGCACACGGGCGGAAAAGAGGCTTACCCGACATTATTGCCAGACCAACTAACAAAACTCGTAGGAGTTGGAAGCGGACCAAACAGACAAACTCGCAGGAGTTAGAAACAATCGATAAGTATTTGAAGAAAATACACGAGGAGATCCCACTATCTTTGGAGACGGTTGAAATCTGAAGGGACCCGTGGGGGCGGGGCTTATATACCATCACGTCCAACGGGGCGTACGTGGGCGGCCCCGTAGAGGACGCAGACGGGGATAGGGCAGAAGTTTTTCCTATTGGAAATGACTATATATATGTGTACCGAGGGTTCCCAGTCTGACGACGGGGAATATTCTAAGCATGTGAATCCATGAAAGATCCAATGCTGGAGAATGGCCTGTAGCACTGCTTACAAGGGTGCATCACTCATCACTTTCATGGTGAGAGAATACTCATACGCAGTTACTCTTCCCCTATTCCTATGAAGTTGTTTTTGTGCCAAGATAATTTTCAATACCGAAGGGGCCAAATAAACAGGTGCTCAATTACCAACGTCCAAACAATGAGTGATAAAACAGTCTAAATCCTACCCAATAAAGAAAATTGATAACAGCAAGTTTATGTGCCACTGATAGACATTTGCACAAAGTTGACAGCTGTTATTCTGGTGCACTTGATTTGTGGGTACAGTAATGAATGGCGCTTAACAAGAAACTTTGCAGTCTTTGATGCAGTCAACACTTAGACATCACTTGAGGGACTTAGGAGCACGCTGTTTATTAGCCTCTCAGACAGATTTCAGCAAGTGAAGAATTCAACTTTCTTCTTGACCCATCACACTGTCACACCAAGTACCTGAAGCAACATCCATACATCGATTTCGTTTTCATCTTTACCTTTATCCGGAGGTTCCAGCTTCCCATACATTGCTGCAAAATGTTTTAACGACCCCCCACAACTCCCTTAGAGCTGAGAAATCTTACTGATTATTCCGCAAAGCACTCAAAACACAGCTTTTTGCATACCTGTATCTGTCAACTGTACACCGGCAATAACATGCATGATAATGATGTTTCTGGTATTTGATCATATCCTCTCATTACTGGTGTATTTCACGTGAACTGTATGACAAGCTACACTTACCTGACATGTATCTGTATCAGCGTCTTAATGCCTCCGGGTCAGCTGTGCGCTTTATAAATGAAATAAATTCCATGGCTACTTATGTTCCTTGTATGTTTACCCATACAGATGATATTTAAATCCTATTTCAACTGGGTGTCTTTGCTGGCACACAATGGAAGGTGGTGGCCATTGGATGTTTTTCAACTGAGTGATGCAAAATGCCCCAGACGCTAAAGAACTGTTGATGGAAACGGTGTCTGTGGGTGCCCCGTGACAGGCCCTCTGCCATTGGTGCCAGCATCCATTGTCTGCCATCTCCTATTATGTAAACACTGGTTGACAGATTCTGAGTGTAATGCAATCACTAGCACTTGCTTCTTCTGTTGATCGATCTTAAAGCATGTACTGGCACCACACAAGATAATAGTGCACATAGCAGCTATGTCTAACAGTTTATGGGCACAGTGAGGCCTCTTCTGTGGAATAAGATTTATTTTATAACCAACTTAAAAAAAAATTGCCTACTGCACAACTAGCCAACGCGTTTCGACCGTAGTCTTTGTCAAGGCAAAGCGAAAATCGGTGATTCTGTGTAGGATAGTAGTGCCTGATAATGATGTCCCAATTGTTGTGTGTGGTGGGCTGGGTGGGCATTTTGTTGGGTTAACCCACCAGTGAGTTACTTTTGCCCGGACTGAGATTGGCCTGATAAAGACTATAGACGAAACGCGTTGGCTTTCCCTTTCCTCACCCATACCTAGCATATGTACTAGGTTGTCTGTATCATATGACTAAAAGCATTAAAAAAATGTTCACTGATGACAAATCAGGAGTCTTGCTCCCTTATTAGAAATACCTTGGAAGTAACTAATAACATTGGACTACTAACCAGCCACCAGCGCCACTAACCAGCAAGGTTTCTCAAACCACCCAGTAAACTTTCCATTGGGAACAGTTTTGGTTCCCCGACAAAAGATGTGCCAGGACGCAGGTTCCATTTCAGCTAGCTACTAAAACCGGACCAGTTAGCGCAGGGACCCGCCAGCCTCTAAACTCCAACCAACCGAACCTACTGCACAACTATGCCAGACTTTCAAACTTAAACTAATAGCAGCCCACTAAGAAAACATTTCTCCAAATACCAGAACTACTGAAACTGAAGCAACTTTACAAAAAGGCAAACGCTGGTGGGACTCGGATCTAACAGTAAAGGGGCAAGTATCTTACATCGCAGATGACCGTAAAGGATGCCACATTCAGTAGGTGCATGAAACATCAAAACCAGAATTTAATGGACGCCACAAAGGACTCTTGTTCTGCAATATTGGCAAAGAATCAAGGATACACTCTTTAATGTGTACCTCTACCCAAGTTCCGAGCAAATCTTAGTGTCAGTCAAGAGGAAAGGCTTTGTCTCAGAGTGCTTGAAAGGAAAACCCACACCGAAGTATTAAGCGATGTTAAATGCAGATGCCTGGTAGCTCAGATATAGGGACAGGCCGTCTAGGATGCCAGGGTTTACAGGGAAACATTGTCAGTGGGAGGGGATCCAATTGGCAAAACTATTAGTCGACTATGAAAAACACCTCTACTATTGGGTTTTCCAGCAAGAAAGATTAGCAGGATTCCTGCTCCAGAAACTTAAATAGATAGGATGCACTGTCCTACCTACACTTCTAGCCCTATCAAAATACGTTAACTGACGGCCATGTGACAACCCATAACCATACCCGGTGCAGAGTATTCATGCAAAGAAACGGCTGCAATGGCACTGCCTCAGAAATATCCACCAAACCGAATAAGACATTTGCAAAACTCCAAATGAGAAAGCCATGAAATGAAGTACAGTTCGACACAAGTTTTCTATTTTTTTGAAAGTGCTCCACCAATAACATGCATTTTCAGGCTTACCTTCACGCCACGGATCCGGAACTCGGCCAGGGCCCGGCTCATCTTTGTGGCAGCCACCTGATGGTCTTTTCCATGGGCGATGACTTTGACAAGCAGCGAGTCATAGTGAGGGGAGATGACTGCGCCCTGGAAGGCAGAGGCACTGTCCAGTCGGATGCCCATGCCCTCACCACTTCTGAACACCTGCAGATAGGGGAAGCAAATCACACAAACCATTAGCATTCAGAGACATAGACAGACCACTACTAAGCTATTTGGGGTAGGTCAAGGATAGCAAATGTTAAAGCGGTCAGACTAAATCCTTCACGTTTCTCGCACTTTGTTACCAGACATGTTACCATCAGCATTGCTTGCATGCAAAAGACTTATGACAACACTGAGAGCAAGCCCCCAATCAACAGAACTCAATGACAGATGGATAACATGCACTCAATTTATCAGCGGACTGAAAAACTCAGCGCTCTCATATTACATACACAGCTCGGACCGTCACCCCCTACTCTTGAGTGACCCATTCAGAGAAATCCATCTCGGCAAAAACAAAACGGCACTGCACATCAAGTGCTGAAAATACTGCACGCTGAGCTAAGTGCAGAGACTGATGCAGCTGGGTGTAGGCACACAGGTGAAACATGAGGTTGGAGAAGGATGTGTGAGAGTTGACAGAAAGCGAGTAGGTAGCTACTCAAAAATGACTTAAAGCTCAAGGCCTACACACAAAGAAATGAAGAGGCAGGTGACATGGAGCTGACACGTCACACAAGCATGAGGCACGCCACATTTCATTTTGAGCAAAGGTCAGTTAAAGTCATAACATACAAGAAACAGACCCATTTGCCACATACAGTTTTTAATATAGGTAATTTAGTTAACAGATCAATTGAAAACGTTTGTCAAAGAAGAAATCAATCACAAAGTGGTGAGAGATCAAGAGTAAGACTCGGACATAGTGGCATTTTCAATAATTGTGAAAGACTTATCTAAAATTAAAAAAGGAGGGTTTGGAGAAATCCTACATATCCCTAACTCTATGAGGCGTTTCCCTGCCACAACAAAACTAATGAACGTCTGAGTCAGGATATCTAAATGAAAACAGTTCTCCATTCTGTGTCCAAAATCCCAAGCTGACCCTCGCACACTAAACTCAATATAATGTGAAATGGGAATGTCTTTGTGCTGAACACAAACAGCTTCAGTCCAAAGTTCCAAACAAAGTCTTCAAAGTGAAGGAAAGAATACGTAAACAAGGTTTCATCAGAGAAGGGTCCTTACCCTACAATCTTTCTGGTTGTTCACAATGTCAATGGTTGTATATTACACAATTCCCAAGAAGGATGGTTCTTCACCTGTGTTCTCTGTTTACACAAATATTTCACAGTTCTTTCTCTGGCCTTTACAGAAAAGGGGTATGGCTCTTTCCCTTTGATCCACAATACCAAGTGGGGGAGCTCTTCCCCTATTTTCTCAGCTTTCCACAATTGTTTGGGGGTGTGCATCCCAGACTTGCCTCCTTGTGCCTAGTTTACTGTCATGCCAGGGCTTTTTTGCCTTTTTACTGGGGAGCGAGTCCCAGACTCGCTGAATACCTGGTTTACTCTCCGGCTAGGTCTTTCTAAGTCTTCTCACTATACGAGTTCAAATGCCAGGTTTGTGCTCTTCACTTGCATTTGCTTGTTTCTGTATCCAGGTAATTGTATTTCGGGCCACCAACCCTTCTCCAGTTAGGCTTAAGGTCTGCATTCTCTCGTGTGGGCTTCTGCTCGTTGCTAACGACACGCAGCATTTGAAGCACCCCGGTATCCTTATCAACTTCTCTGGGCTTACCGTTGTCTTTGGCAGCTTCGCCGTCCCTCGTGTTTCTCTGTTTCCTCTGCGGTCTATCTCCTGACTGGGAGTGGGTCTAGTCGGCCTCTCGGTTCCAGGCTTGCCTTCTCCTTCGCTCGGCAGTTTGTGCTGTTTCTGTTGGCAAGCTGGCCAACAAACTTCGGCCCAACATCTCTGGACGCTGACCTCTCCCTTATCCTCACTCCGGTGTGCAGTTTTCGCTCCTCCCGTGCCCCAAGCAGCTTTGGAAGGCTACATTGTCAGGTTCTAGTCAGGTGTTCCATGTTTTAATATCCCAGCACCTGTTAAACTCCAACCACTAGAGTGCAGCGTTGGCTTTCCGCTCTTGGCGACCATCCCCCTGTTACTCTTCCTCGTCTCAGTGGTAAACAAGAGGTGGAATGTATGCAAGTCTCAACACTTGCTGTCTTAGTATTATTAAAAGGGAGAAGAACAGATATAAGGTCGTGCTCAGCAAATAGTGGAGAAACTTTATCCACATTACAATAGGCTTTACAAGAATGGGGGAAATGTACATGGTGTTACCAAGGAGTATAGTTAAAGATTTGTTCTGACCCCATGGTGTCACTGAACTTCCAAGAGGGTTGTCCTCCCCCACGTGGTCCTCCCACAGATAGCTACCCTCAGGGGCAGAGTCAGCTAGCTTCTGTCTTTCCCTGTCCCCATGGGTGGGGTGGGGGGATTTCCCTCAGAGAAGTAATGATGAGCTTGGTAGATTTGTCACAGTAGCTAGAGCCCAATTTTATTAGACCAAGATTATGAAAAATATTGTGTCACGTGTAAATACATAAAAAACACATCTAATCAATTAATGTAACGGTTTCTGCAATAACATACAACAAGCAGCTGGCACAAATGTTTTAAAAACGACAACAGCCAATCACAATCATTCATTCAACCCCCCCCCCCAAATATACCAACACTTAAACACACACCTTAATACAAATAACATTATGCAGTAGGTGAATTTTAAGAGTCTTAAAGTGATTGGTGCTAGACATAGTCCGGCGCTGCTCTGATGAAAGATATGTGCCATACTATTTAACAACCCTGAGTTGCCAACAGGCTTAAACACTAGGGTATATGACTGCCAACATGGATTAATCCAATTCAGTTCCAAAAGGTCAATAGCCAACTCGAGTTTTGGCTAAGGATCCTTTGACATAATTTACGGATGAGCGTGCGGCACCACCCTGGAGTGATGGAACGTTAAACACGTGGCATGTAGGGGAACGCGTGCAACTCCCCAACAGTCTTCATTGAGAGAACCACATTGAGCTCCAACACTGGAGCTGGTACATTTACTGGAGGGAATGTCTGGAGCACACCGTTGAGGAACTCCTTAACCAGCCAGTGAGACCACAGGGAAGGCGTGCCTGCTGTGTGAGAATAGTGAGAGATAGCCGCAAGTTGGACCTTGATTGGTGCATGAGCCAGCACTGCATTTGCCAACAATAGAAGATATGGCAGTATTTGATTAGCCTTGAATCGAAGACAAATAACGATGTTACTAGGCCTTGTGTCATTCAGATTACTCAAGTGCAGGGGAGGGGAGACGAGCGAAGGGGTAGGGAAAGTGCAGTCAACTCACAAGTGCAGCCAGCGGGTGGCTCATATGTGCAGAGAGAAGGGACTGTAGGGTTGCAGATACAGACCCTCAAGTGCTGTAGTGCAAGGGCAACTGGTCATGCAGGTGCCTGGGCCCGTTTTCAGAGGTTGACAAAGTGACCAGTGCGCAGAGCAGTCAGAAGCATCAGCATGTGAGAGTGGACGTAACTCTAACCTTTGCAAGAATGTTCCTGCATCCCAAAAGGCAAAAAGTGTCAAAATTCTTGTGCTGCATGAGCCAAGCCGTTGACTTGTGGGACGCTAAGTCATGGTGCAGTACGGACCCTCCCTCTCTGGAAAGCAGGTCCGGATGAGGAGGCAGTCTAATGCAAGGTGCTACCGACAGATGTAGAAGGTTGCAATACCAAATCTTCCATGGCCATGCCAGAGCAATCAGAATCATCTTGAATCCACTCGGTTTGAGTGCAATGATTACTCATCGATGAAGTGTGATTGGAGGGAATGCGCATAGGAACCGGCTCTCCCAGGGCACGGAGAAAGCACTCCCCAGACTTCTCCCTTGCGGGTACCTGCTGGCATACTGGTTAACCTTGGAGTTGGCCACTGTGGCGAACTAGTTGATCTTTGAGCGACCCCACCTTGAGAAAAGACCAAGATCTTGATAGAGTTCCCTCTCATGGCAGGATCACAATTCCCTTACCCTGGGAAGTGTCCTAATGAGATTGCAACCTCCTTGTAGAGGTGGGTCTAATCTACGAGTCTCCCAACTCTGGTAGAGGCATGATTCCAGACTGAGGCTGTGTCAGAGGCCCTTGTACCTTCTTCCAGTCAAGTTACCAACGTTCTATGGGGGTCCTTCTGTGTCTTCATGGAGAAGGCTTGACAAATGGAGCAGTTGTCCACCTTGGCAGGTGCAGGAAATAGATGCTTTTCTCATGTTGATCATCCACAAAAATGTTCTTGTGGCGACACTTGGAGCAGGACCTGAAAAGGCTTTTCTTACTGGAGTCTGCCATACCTGTGCGGAGAGGGCCTGAAAATCGAGAAGAGAGGCTCTTTCATCGTCGAATGTTCAGAAGATCGGCGGATGTTCAGATCTTCACCAGCAATAAATCCAGCACTACTAGCAGTCACAGTCATGAACGATTAACAAAAAAATGTTGAAAATATTCTCAAAAGCAGACAAAAAAGTCAAAATATCGAGGAGGGAAACAACAAGGACTTCAAACACTAACGTGCAGTAAAAATCTGAAGATGGCCACTAGAGTTGGAGCTAAGGAGGACCACTATCATTGTCTGGGGCAGTATGACCCAAAGTGACAGCAAATGGCATATATATGTACCAAACCGTTGCTTTAACGTGTAAAGCAAAACTGCTTTATTATTACCTTAGATTCCCAGCCTGACAACAGGGAATATTCGTGAGCATGTGAATTCATGAAAGATGCAATGCTCGAGAAGAACAAGTTACTCTCTTAGCTGGTAACGTTCTTTCGATGGGATGGTCCGACGACGTATTCCATATCTATGACAGTAATCACTGCAACACAGCTGTGGTGATTACTGTCATAGATATGGAATACGTCGGAGGACCCAATCCCATCGAAATATAAATTCTTTGCATGATGGTGGAAAGAACTGGGAAGGTAAGTATGTAAGGATTTTAGAGGCTCAAAGTCAAGTTTAACTGCTGTTCACACAATAGAGTTGCTCACAAACCAAGGCAGCCCAAAAGCCTCTTGAAGTACCCCTGGCTCACATTTAGATAGCAGCAACATACCCCAAAGGTACATTTTCCAGAGTTGCTGGGGGATTGAAAGCACGCACCACACCTGCAACACTGAACATGAAAGCAGGTAACAATGAATTCACAAGTAGCCACATACAAGTGGATGAAAAGGGGCAATGCGTACAGTATTCACCAGGTTAGAGTGAAAGCTAGTGATGGTCATGATGTAAAGGGCCTGATCAGGTAAGAGGCAGCTTCCCAGGGGTCACAGGGAACCAGATAAGGGTGAGCATGGTCAGGCACTGAAGGATACGCTTTGGGAAGTCGATAGAAGAGGGTGGTCAGTTGGAAACAATGTGTTGTGAGGATTTATGCTGCAGTTTGGAGATTACAGATATAGGGCTCTTCCAGACTTAAGTGTTTTTTTTTTTTTTATAATACTTGGAAGTATGCCATCAGACACCAGTCAACGAAAGACATTTGCAACCCTGTACCCTATGTGTCAACACAATACCTTGAGACCAGGGCTTTTGGCAGCAGAGTTGGATAATGCTGGTCCCATGCAAGGATCACTTGAGTGATCTAGATTACCCTTTCTGTAAACTCGCCCAGCCCCCAAACCCCCATTGCTTGGGCACAAGCTCCACAATACAGAGCACTGCAGTCCTTTGGCCCGGCCCGCCAGTGGGGTAGACTCCAGGCAGCTGATCACTGGCACTGGCTTTCCGGAGCAAAAGTAACAGTTTCTTTGTGAAAGGAGGAAGTGATGCCAAGATCTTTTGATGGCATTGAGCCCTCAGGTCCCAGAATGACACTCCAGCATGGCACTATCAATGCAATTTCAATATAATTAGGGGGTTCCCTAGGCTACCTCACAAACCAAATGAGATGCCCATAGGCCATAAGGCACCATGTATTTAGCTCTGTGAGCACCAAACACTGTCATTAAGGCTGACTGCAGGAACCCCAAATCTACAGCTGTACTTGTCGGTCTAAAAAGCAGACTGGGGCTTTCTGGCAAAAGCCCATTCAATGCACCCATCCCCCTCACAATACAGCCCCTTTATTTCATGAGGATCAAAAGTGAATTAGACATGTCATGGGTGTATGGTGGGGTGATGACAGCAGATCTGATAACACCCTAATAAAATATGCTTGCCCAATAGCTAGCTCTCCTTTCCAGGACAAAGGGCTAAACGTCCATTCTGGGCTTTTGACAAAAAGGGGTTTTGCTCTGGACATTCAAAGAAGAGGTGGTCTTCTGGACAGTTTTCTAGGCAGGCCAACATATAAATCACATGGGGCTGGAATTACACATTTTTTCATACCTTACGTTGGTGTCCAGTTTATTTTTTTTAACAATCTCATTTTAATATCACATTTTGCTCTAGTTCCCAGTTTTGTACCACTTAAAAACATGGTCATGCTTTGTTTTTGGACGCATCACCAACTGTCTAAGTGGTAGAGGAAGCCAGTGTGGGTGGGGAATTTGCCAGGTCAGGGTGGGTTATAGTTTGCCCCTCATAAATACTTTGATTCTGCTAGAAGGCTGTTTGAGGAGAGAAGCGTGTGTGGACTTTGGCCTAGACCATGGGCTTCCAAGTGGAAAAACTACTGGCAGGACCATTGGAGCTCTGGTTAGATTACTCGTGTTCACAGCACTTTAAGAGCACTTTTCTTACTTTATGAACACGAGGACAGGATCACAAACTAAAATGACACCTGGTAATGTCCAAAAAACATGCATTAAATGACGTCAGGGGAGGCCGTTGGGGTGTGGGGCTCGGTTTTAGGCAGACTAGAGTCGTAAATCCTTGATTCAGCAAAACATATGAGCTAAATAGGCCTCTTTTAGAACAGGACATTCATTTACGCATGTTACATGTATTTCAGAATTGAGCTACTCTAAAGAGGCTGCTGTGTATGTAGAGTTCTGTGGAGGCATTTCACGTGCAGCCCCCTGATGTGAACTGTTATGTAAAAGCTGCAGTCTAGTTGATCAGGCGAAGCGAGCTGTGTCCCTTACATGAAAGTAACTTTGATGCGGATGTGGGTTTATTTGGATTTCTTATATTTATTTGTTTTTTATTGAGCCTCGGATGCGGGATTCAAACCTCGGTTACTCTGCGTGGCCTGGCTTCCAAGACAAGCGCGTGCCCCTGTGCTATCGTCCGTTCACATGTCTTGAATGTAGCCGTTGTAAGACCCAGGGAGTGTTGTGAGATTTATTTACATGGATCAAAACAACACACACAAAGTGCTCAAAAAAGCAGGAGTCGGAGAGAAGCAATTGCTAAGGGAACACGACGCCAGGGAGCAGCAGAACGGTCTCTCTGCCAGCCATGCCGCGCCAATTATTTTCTTGTGGCCCAAAACTATTTGGGAATGCTTTAATTGTTCTTAGAGCCTTGCACTAGAATTTTTTTTTATTTAAAACAGTGGGCATTGATGTAATGGTGAACATCAGATGCCAAATAAAAACAAACAGTCTTCATGCAATCTGCGAATACTGCCCTGTAAAGAAAATAGTTGTAAGATCAGGCTGTGTCCAACCTGCACAGCAAGAGCAGCACACAATCTCTGTCATTAGTTAAACAATTGTTTTATTTAGTTTTTCTTGGTCTCCTCTGATTTGAGAACTAATGGAAAACACTTCGATTACTTCATAAAATGGAGAGCGGCGCTTGAGCATGATTAGGCAAGTGGGCTGATTGGATGGAGGCTGGAGTGCTTCGGCTGATTAATATTCCTAGCAGAGCAGCCCATGGGCAGAGGGAGGTGCGGTGTAGCCATAAAGCAAGGCTGTTGCTGTGAGGCTGCTAGCACTGGAGAGGGCGGGCGCTGCCTGGAAATTGCACTAGAGGTTAGACCGTCAGCCCTTCGATGTAGTGCCAACCACTTTGTTCAAAGAAAAGCGCTTACTGTCTGTCCATTGGCCAGAAAAGGCCACACACACGACAAGCAAGGGACTGCTACCGGCTGCAGAATGTTAACTGCAGTCAGAACTGGGTCCAAAAGGTACTCTACACAATAGGGATGAGGTGGTGTGCACGCGGCCCCCTCACACCACCTCTACATACCCAGCATTAACCAAGAAATACACATCGCTGGCTTCATTATCGGACATCGCTGGCTTGAAATTGAACGGCCCAGAACAGAAATGCACTTATTGCCACCGAGGTCACGTTCGTTCACCCCTGTCCTCGCACGAATACAACACACGGAAATCGATGCACTCCCCTTTTTGTGTTGTATAGGCTATGTGCTGAGGGAAATGGGGTTGCGGGCCTCCAAATTCTAACTGACGGAACTGTTAGGCCCGGCGGGGCCTCCGTAATAAAGACAGGCACACCGAGAGTAGGAGACATGTCTTCTTTTATTCGGATACACTTTCTAACTGCCCGCAGGCACTCCTTCCTCCCAACGTCACGCGTCACGTGGCCGGACCACGTGACTCGACCTGTGTCTCTTAAAGAGACAGCTCAGTGTAACATCACCCCCGGACAAATGTCCTTACAACAACAACATTAACATTCTTCAACTAGGCGCATCGGTTTCTTCACGACCCGATGGGGTCGACCGTTGGCGGCTTCTCCTGGATCATCTTCTAGCTCTTGCACTCTCCTCACTCCTGGGCGAGCCAAAAATCTCGGTGGTGACCACAGCGAGTCTCTCGGGTCCGTTGGTATTGGTTCCGGATCTGGGGGATCTCGCTCCTGCTGGCCCTGACCGGTGGTGAGTTTGAACTGTGAGCAGTTCCGAGTTATTTCCCGTTCTTCGTTTTCAGCTGTTACCATGGTTCCTTTGGTGGCCGTCACGAGAAGCGGCTGTGGGGAGAACCTTGGGTCAGTCTTTCTGATCATCGTCTGTTGGACCAGTACTTCGTCTCCCACCTGGATCTCTTTCGGGCGAGCCCCTCTTTTTTCATCTGTTCGGATGCGGGCCCGTTCCTTCCGTTCCGCATCTCGCGTTAGGACTTCCGGATCTGCTTCCGGCTTGTTGTTGGGGTGTCTTATGATGCGAGTGCGAACTTGGTATTTTACCATCATCTCAGCCGGCGTCCTGTTTGTGGCCTCGTGCGGCGTGTTTCGATAGTCCCGAAGCATTCTGCACAGA
The DNA here is from genome assembly GCF_040938575.1 of Ambystoma mexicanum. NCBI lineage: Eukaryota > Metazoa > Chordata > Amphibia > Caudata > Ambystomatidae > Ambystoma > Ambystoma mexicanum. Next base: position 977,766,495 of record NC_090923.1, on the reverse strand, counting down.
GCCTGGTGGGGGTCAACGTTTTCTAGTCTGGCTCTTTGTAAGGTCTTCTTGATCGATGACATGAATCTTTCGGCCATCCCGTTGGCTTGTGGCCACCTTGGTGTTATCTTCTGGTGTCTGAAGCCCAGATGCTTGGCGAAAGTTGCGAAGTCGTGACCGCAGAACGGCGGGCCGTTATCCGACTTGATAACTTCTGGTATGCCCCACTCACTCACGACCTCGTCGAAGACAGCTGCTATGTGGGCGAAGGCTGTTGACTGTGACTTTTTCACAATTGGGAAGCGAGAGTGCTCGTCAATGAACAGTAGTAGGTATTCGCCGGACTCGAGGGGCCCATAAAAGTCTATTGCCACTCTTTCCCATGGGTGATCGGGGATCTGCAGTGACTGTAGTGGTGCGGGTGCTTCGGCTCTAGCTGTGCATTGACATGCCATGCAGTTTCGTACCCATCGATCTACTAGAGCGTCAAGAAATGGGAACCATACATGGCACCGAAGTTGCCGTTTGGTGTTGTCTGCCCCGCGATGGCCTTCATGGGCTGTCTTTATGATGTCCGATCGTAGGGCTGCTGGGATTATTATTCTGCACCCTCGAAGGAGTATGGACTTGTCCTTGACGGCTAGTTCGGTATGAACTTTTGCCAACCTTTCCAGTTCATCTCGATTCGCGTCCGGATGTTCCGTTAGAAGTTTCCTGTATGACTTCCATCTGTTGTGTTCTGTGAGGTTGATAGCCAAAGCTATGGATGGGTCAGCAGCTGACGCCTCAGCGACTGTCTCGAGTGAAATTGCCGGGGGAAGTGCGTTTGTGGTGACATAGCTGATGTATTCTACATCTCCCTTTCGCTGTGTGGCTTTTCCTGTGGGGTGTCTCGACAAGTAGTCCGCTGGGTTGTGTTCCCCCCCGGACGATGAATGATGTGATAGTCATATTCTTGCAGGCGGATACCCCACCGTTCAATTCGTGGCGGCATCTTCGTTCGAGGGTTGCCGAACAGTGATAGGAGGGCTTGATGGTCCATTATTAGAGTAAACTTTTTTCCTATGACAAAGTTGTGGAAATGTTCGCATGCCCAGACTGCTGCTAGGCTTTCCTTTTCTGCCTGCGAATATGCGGACTCAGGTTTCGAGAGGGCTCTGCTGGCGTAGGCCACCACATGTCTCGGGTGGGTGTCTGTACCGTTTGTTTGGGCGAGGATGGCACCCAGCCCGACTGGACTTGCATCGACCACGATTTCAGTGTGCCAGGTGGGGTCGAAGTAGGCAAGTTTCCTGGCTTCTGCTAGGTGTTGCTTGATGGAGTCGAACGCATCTTGGCAATCAGCCGTCCAGGCGAAGAGCATCTCTTTTTGAAGGAGTTTCCTGAGCGGTTCCGTGATTGTGGCATAATGGGGTATGTATCTCGCGCAGTAACCTGCCATCCCCAGAAACGATCGCACGTCCGCTATTTGCCTTGGTTCTTGTAAGCCGAAGATTGTCGCCACCTTGTCGGGATCTGGTGTCATTCCATCTGCGGAGAATATGTGGCCAAAGAACTTCAGCTTGGTCTTACTGAATCGACATTTGTCGACATTGAGTGTGAGTCCAGCGTCTTGAATGGCTTTGCAGGTGGCGCGGAGAGCTACATCGTGTTCCTCCTTTGACTTGCCAAATACCAGGATGTCGTCGCTGTAGTTAAGTGCTCCTCTGATTGGGCGAATGATTTGCCTGATGGTTTCGTGGAAAATCTCCGCGGCAGATGAAATGCCAAAGTTGAGGCGCTTGTACCGGAATAAACCATCGTGTGTGGCGAATGTTGTTATGCCTCTAGATTCTGGATGAAGTACCAGTTGGTGGTAACCCTGGTTAAGGTCTAGTTTTGAGAAAAGGGTGGACTTGTTTATCTGGACGATCATGTCCTCGATTCGGGGGCCGGGGTGTCGCTCACGCTGGATTGCGGTGTTGGCGACGCGCATGTCGACGCAGAGTCTGAGCTGTCCCCCTTCTTTTGGCACTATGACTAGTGGGGAGACCCACGGGGTCGGGCCCACTGCTGGTTCAATTATGTCATTTTCTAGGAGCTGTTGGAGTTCAGCTGACACGGCGGCTTGGAGGTGGAACCCGACTCTCCTCGGGTGCTGGGGAACTGGGCGAACTGCGGGATCAATGTGCAGTTTAACTGAGGGTCCTTTCAGTTTTCCTAGGCCCTTGCAGATGAGGGGGAATTCCTTCACGATGGCGTCTTTTGATATCACGTCCATCTCTCTGGGTTCCGCTTGGATATTTGCCACGCTCTCTTTCGCTACTTGAGTTGGTTCTGATGAGTGGATCATGTCCCCATCTCGGACGTGTATGTCTATGAGTCCCAGGGAGGAGGCCGTCCTGTAGCTGAGGAGGCACCTTCCTTTCGTTGGGCTGCGAATTACGTGTATGCTTGTCATCGTGGCATGGTTGCCGTGAACGAGGTGGCGGGCGAAGAAACCAATTGATTGTAGTGGAGTGTCGGCGCCCCATTGATATATCTTGGACTCAGACGGCACTAAGGTGGGTTTCTTGGGAATCTGGTGGAACTCCTTTTCTCCCATTATGTTGACCGTTGCTCCTGAGTCAACCAGGAAACAGAATTGGTGGCCTCCTATTTCCATTGGTATCTTGGGTGCCTCGCGTGCTTGTCCTTCATCCATGATGAGGTTAACGTATTCATCTTGTCGATAGTGATCAAACTGATACTCTTCCTCTTCGGGGTGCTGTTGGTGTTGGTCCACCTCATAGTGAGATATGGGCGCTGGGGGCCCGTCGTATTCATCTCTAATGCGGGATATCTGTTCATACTGTCCGTCGCCTTGGGGTTCTTCCGAAGGGTAGACGTCTTCAACTACTCTGACATACCTTCTCGGGTTTTGTTGAAACGGGCGCGACGGATAGCCTTGGCTTTGGGGATTCCTGTAAGGTATTTTGAACTGTGGGGCGACCGGCGGTCTTTGGGTTGGGAACGGTTTGCCCTCTCTGCAGACCGATTGGAAGTGTCCCTCTCTCCCGCAGTTGCCGCATTTCTGGGACAATGCGGGGCATGTCCCTGCATGGGGATACGGCATTCCACAACGGTAACACTGGCGTTGCATTCTCGGAACAGTTGAGTAGGTGAGGTTGGGTCCTCTCTCTGTTGTCCTGGCATTATTGGCCTGCATGGCCGCGATCACCTCGTTGTTATCATGCTTGGAGGGGGTGGTGCCAGTTAATTGCGTCACTTGCTTTTCGACTCTCTCGAGGATCCTTGCCATCTGGCTGACTTCATCAATCGTGACGGGGGATTTTAAGAGTTGCTTCTTTAGCGTTTGAGATACGCACCCTTCAATCACTCGCAATCTAATGGCTTCATCTAGGGAGAATGCGTGGAACTGGCAGTTCGCACCTTTTATTCGTAGGCGGGTGATAAACTCGTCGACCGTTTCATCTGCCCTCTGTTTGCACTGATTGAAAATGTATCTTTCATAATCCCTGTTGGGTTCAATCACCAGTCTTTTGTTCAGTGCTGCAATAAGGGCTGGGAAGTCTGCTTGCTCTGCCTGCGGGATGGTTTTCAGAAGTATTTTAATGTCATTCCCTGCGAGGTTCAGAAACATGCTGCGTAGTCTTGGGGATTTCTCTTCACCCGCGGCGTCAATGAAGGTGTTGAAATCTTCCAGCCACTCGACCCACCTTGGGCCTTTGTCCGCCTGTGGCATCATGGAGAAGGGGGGTGGCATGCGCCATGCTGTGGTTGCTGTGTTCCCCGCTGGGGCGGGGGGACCCGGGGCCTGCTGATCTTGGGGTGCGCTCATAGTAGCGGTGAGCGGTGCCGTTCACTTGCGTGTGTCTGTCCCTGAGGGGGACTGTTGCCCTGGTGGCAGGTGCTGAGGGCTAGCGGGCAGCGCAGGGTGACACCCACCTTTCACCGGGGTCCTGGTGGTGGTCTCCGGAGCCTGTATGGTTTGGCGGGCGGGTGGACGTACCCTCGACGTCGGTCTCTGGCTATGGGTGGCCGGGCCTGGGTCAGGCGTGCTGGTGGGTGCCTGGGCTTGGGCCTGCTGCTGGGTTGGGCCTGGGATCAGGCTTGTCTCTGTAGCATGCGTGGGGAGTTCGTTTTTAATATATATAAAACATTTTTTTTTTTTTTTTCCTTTTTTGTGTGGACCGCGCACGCGCCCTTCCTGCGTGTCGTGGGAACCTCGGAGGGGTGGGTTGCTGGTGGGCCGGGATCGGCGTATCGTAGGAGCCGGAGTGGAGGAGGAGGCGAGCGCTCGCAGGTTGAGCCTGTCGGCACCCGACGTGCACTGCGGAGTTCGGATGGCACCGTGGGCGGCGAGGAGGAGGAGGAGGACTCGGCGGCCCTGGAAGACGCCTCGTCGCCAGTTGTTAGGCCCGGCGGGGCCTCCGTAATAAAGACAGGCACACCGAGAGTAGGAGACACGTCTTCTTTTATTCGGATACACTTTCTAACTGCCCGCAGGCACTCCTTCCTCCCAACGTCACGCGGCCGGACCACGTGACTCGACCTGTGTCTCTTAAAGAGACAGCTCAGTGTAACAGGAACCAGCTGTCTTAAAGGGGTACGGCGCGTGCAGTGCTTTCTGCCTCCCATTAACGGCAGGGCGGGGCGGGATGAAAAAAACAGTCGTGGGTTGGCGCTACTGCATATCGGGCCTGGGCTCGTGCACATCCCTATTCCTGGTGGTTTTATAGTGAGAGCCCTGTCATGTTCTTATTTCTTGCCCGATTCCACTGCCATCCCAGCGCAATAGGTGTCATTACCCAGCATATTAACCTCGGAGGTGAAAGCATTGTGCATTTTGGTGAATAAACTGTGCACATAATTACTTAAAAGCAAGCGAGGCACATCTTCAAAACAGATGCAGCAGTAAGTGCAGAAATGTCAAGTACGGCTGTTAGAAACCTCACGCATTATATTTCCCATATGGTAACCTTCGGAAAAGGCCATGGTCTGCTGTCATTCATTATGGAAAGCAATGCAAACGAATGCACAGTTCCCACTACACGCTTCCATTGCTGCCTTTCTCCCCATTCCCCAATTCCAACTTGGCCATAGCATATGGTTCCTGCCGCACGCGGGATGCATTTCTTTGTCTTGCATTAATAGGGGAGCTGGATATTTGGGGAAACGTCTATATACTATGGATCATTGTTTGCTGGAATGCTTTGGAGTAATGTAATACACGAGCCAGCATCTGGCTTCCAGCCACTCAACTCATTAGGGGTAATCTTCACAGGCTTCTAGCAAGCTCGGGCCAGCCATCTCTATGGAGAAGATCAGTGGCTAGGTGGCTTTTCTCCATAGGAGTTAATGGCACTCCATGTTGATAGCCCTATTGATGTATTCAGGTGTGTAGGGGTGGGGCTTCCAACCATTGTGCCACTCCATTCAGTCATGGGGCGTCAAGCTACTCAACATATGAGGGAGCCTGCCTACTTAATTTCAATATCTTCAATACTTTAATCGACTCATGGTGGTGGATCTTCTATTACCTAAAAAGAATGAGCCTCCCCCTACTTCTCACACCCCTCAGCTCGACACTGCTCTATAAGCGGAGTCCATTTTCATTTGGAAAGTCTTCTGGGGACTCTGTACCATAGAAATACATACACCACTGTACATTAACCAATCACATTCTTACGCTTGATCTCTAATTTATCCCGGAAATAAATAGTAAACTGGATGCACAGTTCATATAAAATATTAGGACACAGTTGCCGGATGAAAAACATGCATGAATTGGCACCCGTCGGCACCTTACAAGGATTCAATTCAGGTATACAAGAAAGCTCCATAAACGCATGCATAGACTGAGAGCAACACTAATTTGAGGACCCCGTTGCAACAAGTTGTGCAGACCGAAGAAATGAGTGATGTATGTGTGTGTCGGTGGTCGTCTTTATACACTTTCTACTGGGATCCAGGCCCCTGTGGACACTGAGCCCAGCAACCAAGCTTGCAACAGCAGTGAGATGCATCTACAAACCGAAGGCCCATGGCAGAGACCTGCACATGCGCAAAGGACTTCGCTATGAACTGGGTCAGCAGTGGTCGAGTGGGACGAACAGACACTGATGGATGCGTAGGCAGAAACACGATTAATTTCAAACAGTCCTTTACAAGTCAAACGTAAGCGAAACAAAAGCCGCCATTTTGCAGTGCACAGGCAAGCCGACGCAACGCAGAAGGTCATGACCTCACTTTCATGTCAATCTTCAACAGTATTCAAAAAGCAGGTCTGCTGTGTGGAGCATGCGGAGGTATTGCAGGGTAAAAAAAACGACTTCCCAGGCGGCAGTTGATTTTCCCACGATGGACTGAGGATGTGAAGATAAAGAACCAGCAGCAGCACTACAGCCGACAGGTTTAACCGCTAGGGGCAGACTGACGGCAACACTGTTGGTCCACTGAGCTGGTCCCATTCCAAAAACGGGTCCAAGACAGAAGTCAGTGGAGCAGGTTCGGGAGAGACGGTGCGGCAATGCCATGCGATACAAAATCTATCAGCTTACGGTTTTATCGGCCAAATGAACACCAGGTGCTGTGTCCCTGTACCAATCGCATCAAAGTGCTCTAGGATGCAAACGATCATGGAACTCTAGAAGAAAGATTGGGGGTGGGGGTGAAGGGGTGACCCAGGCACCCCTCTCCTCCAACCTCTCTGGTTCCAGTTGTGCACCTCTGGTAGCTAGTCACTTCTGACCACACAGGGACTGGGCTAATGTGCGCTACATCCATGCTGTCGGCTCAGCATACACGACTTATCATTGTCTTAACTCACCTTCTGATCTATCCAGGGTCTCTCCCCTACCACTTCAACACTGGCACCGTCCCAATGACTCCTGACTCTAGCGCCTTACTCCGCTCTCTGCTCTCCTCCCTCTTTCAGACCACCTCTTACTAAATAACCACCATTTTTCCTGGAAAGATCAATAGCCCCCACCCAACTTTTCCCCCAATCCCTCACTCACCCTATTTAAGCATTTTACAGCCCTCCCTCCTGCTGTAGATTATGTCGTTAGTGATGTGCGTATACCTGTAGATTATGTCGTTAGTGATGTTCGTATACTAATCGTGTGCAAGACCATTCATGTAACTGCCAATTTTACACCTTCATTACCCAGTCGAGGACTAGCTTAAATATTCGCCTTACCCCACGTACAGCACCCAGCGAAGCAACTGCTCCAACCACTGTTACTGAACTACTGTACACCCTTTCCGCTCACAGTGCCTTCCCGTTACAAATACACTGTATGCATGATGGGACCCAACAAGTGCAAACCTAGGTGGGGATCAACAGAGCAATATGCATGGGGACGTACCCAGGGGATTACAGGGGCAGTATAGGCAGATGGAATGGAAATATAGGTACAAAGACACCAAGATACCACAAGGAGGATGCAGCCCAAGATGTTACAACTGACCCTTATCTTACCCCTTGCCACAGTTGGGGCTTTTGGGATCTCCAAATAAACTCCAGCTTCTGCAAATGATTTTGTAACAAAATAAACATTGCTCTGCTGGAGTACAAGGATGAGCGGTGGCTAAACCACCTACCCATCACACTACTACCAAACCAGCAGTGATCCCAGGGTTAAGGGTGAAAAGGGAATAGCCAAAATATCTACCTCCTTCGACTCTTTTGGTACTGCAGGCCAAGGGCAGCTTACATCTTCAGGTGTGAGGAATTTGATCATCTGCATGGTTGGTGTGTGTGCTCAGCTGGGATTTTTGAAATATTTCATTAAAATGGAATGATGGTAGACCAACCTCAGAAAAATGTGTGGGGCTAATACCCACTCATTTTCCTATGCTCACACCATGACAAACGTCAAACAAGTAGACCTGTGCACTCTGGGTGTAGACAGCCTACCGGCACAGTGCATACTGTCATATTTATTTGGACTGTGACAGCCAGGAGTGCACCATGTCATCACCAGGAACGGGGAGGGCCAATCTTCCCCCTCCATGGCCTGCCTGATTAAATCACAAAGCCTCCATGGATCCACCATACCCTTTTGTTAGGCCCTGCAGCTGCTGGCAGCGATTAACATACTAATAGAGTGTACTTCAAACAGGCCACGATTGGGCCGGGCTGCATAGGTTAACAAAGGAGGTACAAAACCCAACAACCTTTCATATGCAACTGTCAACCAGAAGCCAGTTCCCACCCTCTGTATCAAGGACGGTGGACGGTCATGTCTGGGACTGGTGTTTACACTAGGCCACCCCGGTAGGTGGATCCCATTCATAAGGTACGAGAATGTGGTTTGCAGGAGCTAGAGAGTCTGGTCTCATTGCATCTTCAATGGAGACATGCAGCTTTAAATCAGGAACCACAGAGCTCCGTTAACCAGAGACCGGAATATGGGTGGGACTTGGCCTCACAGGTTTTTACCCCTTAACCCTTCCCAAAGCAAAGCACTCCGATGACCTCACACATACAGGAGATTGTTCGTAGGGATCCCAGGATTCCTTCACTAAGGTAGCCTTAGCCTAAGCCAATCACTGTTGTCCACTTGGCTTTAAAAGAGGGCAGCAGCCCCTCTTTGAACCGATCATCTGAAGACTTCACAAGCAGTAAGAAAGAATAACTCATCCTTGGACCCTGGCTTAAGGTACAGTCTGCCGTACCGCTTCCGCCAGTGAAAGCAGGCCAGGACATCCAAAGAGGGAAGCAAGATCCCTCAGCTAAACATCTTCCATGGAACAGAGGGAGATGCATCCCTCAGAGGACTCCTCCACCCGCTCCAGAACAGGTACCCAGCCAGCACACACTGTGCCCTACTAGGCTCTGCAGCAAGCTTCCTGGATAGGAAGTGCCTGAAAGTCTCTGACCCTACAACCAAGGACAAGGCAACTGCCTGGAACACACTCCATAAGTGCCTCAACAAGCATCTACCGACGTCCGCCTTACAGGGCATTTTCGAGCCAGTTGAGTTCTTCCATCTGCAACCGACTGCAACGCTGACCGCTGTCACTTAGACATCCAAGACGTCCCGACCAGTGATACAGAAGCGCTGATCATCACTGAGACAATGATTCCTGAGCCACTCTGTAGGCCAGTTTGCAGCCATTCATCCAGCGTCGCTCGCCGAACCGTCTTGCCACCTGATACCCGCAGCAGACTCCCCTTACAAACTCAGTCACAGGACCCTGCAAGGCGTCCTGAAGCCAACTCAACCCCGTCAAGCACCATGAAAACCTGCAACATAAGGTACATTGTGGTTTTGACCACCTTAGTCCTTCCCAGAAGGCCCCTAGAGACATTTTAAGACTGACTGCTCCCTTTGTGCTGAAGCCAAGATACCTTAAACTGTTGTGGTTATTAACCATACCAACTACCATCCTGTCTGTATCCAGAGTCCATTCCTTTTTCCTTCTTTGAAACAGTCTGTCCTCTGCATTCCTTTACAGGCTGGGTTGCATTACTTAGTGTTGCTAGAACTGTCTGTTGTGATATAAATAAAGTCGATATTTTTGATAGACCCTTGACTGGACAGTCCCCTTTATCTCTGGGTAATTATATTTTCGGTGTGTTGCAACTTACTAATGATTCACAACCTTTTGGAGATAAGACAGCTGTTTGGTCCACGTTCTGAGAATTGGAGAAGGTGGTTTATACTTTGCTTGTTTTTCCAATCTGTTCAGATCCCTTTTGGTGCATTAGAGTTGTGGGGCTGATTGATGGTTTAGAAACCAATATTCACCCCTGGACCACTGGTAATCCGGAAGTTAATTAGACACAGGAGGGATGTGAGCCGATAGCAAGTAGTCACCAAAACAGCTTTAGTAAAATAGTTGCAAAATAAATTCAATTAAGGTCCTATAAAAATACAGGCCATTTAATCAAACAAAATGCTAACAACTAATCAGAAAACAGTAGGAAAGCCCAGACATGTAAGACGAAGCATATTTTTGTGAAACGGTACTCTGGGGAGATAAGCAGGGTGTTCAGGGCATCCGAATGTGCAACAATATCACCTTTCAATGATATATTCTTGTAGAAAAAGGCAAAGAAGAGGGTCTGGAAAGTCACTATGGTACCAGATATTGGACCAAGGGGACCGGGTCCTTTCACAGGACCTTACTCTTTCTCTGGTGCTCCACAGCACTGAGTCAGGCTTCTTGGCGGTTTAGCTGTGGTTGAGTGGATGTCGAGATGTTCGAGTCGATGAGATGCCACAGGGGGTCTTCATCGAGTGGAGAAGGTGGTGAGGGGTCCCGATGGTTGGAGTCAGCATTCAAGATGGCAAGACTGTTTGCAACGGTTCGGGGCGACGGCCGTGTTGGTGCTTCTGCTGGGTTGAGTCTGCTTTCGCAACGGGAAAATTGATGCCTTTCAGCAGTCAAGTCAGTACTCAAGTTTGTTGCACCCACAACGAGGAGCTCGTGATCTGGTCGCTCTAGGTACGCGGCAAGGGGTCGAGTTGGCGTCTGGATGGCTCGAAGTGCAGCAAGTGATTCAAAGTATGCATCATGTGCCAAAAGCAGCGCTACAGGTGCAGTGGCATTTCAAAGTGTGTCACTTGCAGCTAGATTCTGGTTTTCTGCTTCAAGATCAGCAGCTAATGGGCTGCTGGGAGCCACCAAATTAGGGCCTGCATGGCAAGGTGAGTCCTTTAATTCTGCAATTCCAGTCCAGGAAGTTGGCTGGCCCATGCAGGGACTACTCTTCCAGTACAGCCAGCAGAACGGCCTTGGTCGACAACAGCAGTTCTAGCCCCTTCTCTGTCTCTGGGAACAGTCAGGGGGGAAGGACTTTGGGATAGACTGTATCAGAGGGCCAGTGAATCCTTCTTCTGAGAGCCCAGAGATTAAACCATGAAGTAAGAGATTTTCCTCTCCTTCTGAAGACAAAATGTCACAGGGGAATTGTGCAAAGGAAGCTTTCTGAAAGCAGTCCAGCATGCACATTCGACAGGAAAAGGGTTAGAGCGGTAACAGAATGCAAGATAGTGGAACCATTCTCAGTCCATCTCTCCCACTGTGCTACTGTCTGCGGACTTCAAAGTGACTCTGCTGGTCAGGCCCGTGGTGCGAGTGTGGCTTTGTTACAGCAGTGCTGTCTGAAGCACTGGTTTCCCAGATGACAACCTGGGGGAGGTTCCCTTGCTCTGGGAGGAAGATGTTGGCCTTGCTCTGGGGGATCAAAGAGGCAGCATCCTAGCCATTGTTCGACATGATATTTGTGCAGACAGACAAGACACTGATAAACACCAGTCATATTATAGCTGGGCCCAACTCACAGACCTGACACTAGTGTGATATCAAATTGCTCTGGCTGTTGTGAAAAACCTGAGGGCATTCTCATAAGTAATCTTTGGGGATCCGTTGTTCATGTTGCCAAGGAAGGGCCATCGCTCTTGGATCCCAACCCTGAGGGCGGACAAGCGAGGGTGGGTCACCTGGGCAGGTGGTCCTAGGGGACTGTGGGGTGGGCGTTCGAAGGTGAGACATGGTATTCCCCCATTCCTTGCCCCAATCCATCCTACCCTCCCTCTTTGTTCATGTGATACACAGGCCCCATTGTCCGTGATCCAAAGGGAAGACGTAAGAGCTACAAGTACATGAAACTGGATAAGAAGGAAGATCAAAAGAGAGACACATTGTTAACATTAATATCCCTTTATATCCAATTAACCCAGACTCATGGTGACAAAACAGGATGTCAGGGGTGAAGAGTAATCTACCAATAAAGGAAGCCACTCCAGTGAGTAAACACAAGGCTAGGGGATTCCCCTCTCTCCTCCGTCAATCATACAATAATGTTTCAGTACACAGACCTACCCTCTACAATCTCATTCCATCTCCCCTCCCCATTTTCAACTAATACTGAGACGAAGAGGCAGCCGAGAGTAGTGAGGATAACCTATGGAAAAACCATTGAAAAACAAAGGAAAGACTACTACCAACTACCATTGAATTGTCCCACTAATGGAGTCAGGCACTCTACTATAATCATTTACACCTGACTCCACTGAGGACTATAAAAGGTGTGGTTCTGCACAGGTGAATGAGCGAGCTGGGGATGCTGAGTGGACCAGAGGATCGAAGGAGTAAGGAGCTGATGGAAGCGAAGCCTGGAGGATCGGGAAGAGAACAGCATGCCGAAATGCTGGCCCGGTGTTCGTGAGGGGCTGCAGCTTGGCTAGAGAGCCTTGCCTCCACGGAGGCGGTGCAAGGCGGCCTGTCTCCTGCATGGTGCAAGAGAACATGGTGAAAAGTACAGAGAAGTGTGCAAGAGGCACAGAAAGGTGTTAAGAAGGTGTAAATGTGCACGACAGAAAAGGAAGGTGTGCAGGAAGCAGAGTAAAGTATCAAAGAAGAGAGTTAAAGAGGCACAGACGAAGAAAAGGTGCCAGAGAATAAGGAGACTTGTTAGAGGTCAGAGTGGTCGGGCCTGGGAGGAGCAAAGAATCTAGCGGTCTCAAAAGTCTCTGATACTAACCCCATGAAAGAACTGTACAGTGAAAGGTACATCCTGACAAGAGGGAACTCTGTTTGAGACCAGAGGGACGTAGGCTTGGGGAAGGGAACCCTGAGAGGCCTATCAAGAACAGTGTTTGTTTTGTTTGTAACTGGATGGACCAATGCTTGGGGAAGGGAACCCCAAGAGACCCAGAGACACTCTGAACTCTATTGACTTGCTGCAATAGCCCTATGTGGAAGGTTCCAAGGGCAACCCTTTGAGTTGAATTATTTTGAACTGACAGAACTACACTTATTGGTAAGGCTACCAGCTGTGGTTCACATTTTCTTTTTAATCACCATTTTTCCTTTAAGAAGACACCCTATCACATTTGGTTTAAGAATAAGGGCAAGCACAGGTTTGGACACAGACAAACTTTGGCTTTGGACTTACAGACATGGACAGGCCTTTCAAATATAATTTGAGTAAACACCCTCCCCCACCCCCTTTAGAGTTAAGGCCAGATGCGCATTACACCAACCCCACAAAGGGTGATATAAAGGTTTTCAACCTGTTACTTTTGTGTCTTTGCCTCTCTTGATACCATGCCTGTCTCACATTGTATAATTGCATGCGGCTAGTAGTCAGCATGCCACAACCAGGAAAGACATTTTACAGTTACATGCCACCAGACGGATTAAGGCATACAATTAATTGGTTTTGTATCAGAGATGCAGAAGATTAAAACGCCACCTCTGCCTGCAGGAACATTTTGTTCTAGCAGCTGTCAGGAAGGCACATGCTACTATTAAACCTGCTCTATGTCATGTTTCCACTGTAATGTTGCTGTGAAGCATTTATCTAAGGGGTGTCGATTAGCAGACCCCCCCAACCCCTTTCAGAAACCAAATTACCTGCATCATTCAGATAAACATTTAAAAAAGCTAGGGGTTTCACGCCTTTGCTGGTGGAAATCCTTCAAAGTTTGATTTGCGAACCTATCGGAACAAAGACTTATTTGTGATCCTCTGCACATCTAATTAGATCAAAGTCCCCACCCCCCCACACACATATATTCCTTCATTGCTCAGCCATTTCACAACCCCTTGGTTGGCATGGTGAACCATTTTGTAATTACATTAATCTCTGATATGCACTCACATTTCTAGTGATTGATTCGTTTACAGAGAAGTATCCCTGAACTAATGGCCACCACCACGAACAATCCCAACCCACCCCACAATCTGAAACAGGCTGTTTCTAATCTGAATGAACAAGTTACTTATCTTACCTGGTAACATTCTTTCGATGGGATGTTCCTCCGATGTATTCCACATCTTTGACAGTAATGTCCTTTCCTGCCAAACGGTAAAACTCAGATCGTCAAAATGATCCATCTGGATAAGGTCTGTTTGGAAACAGCTTGACCTAAATGCCTTCCAGCATAACCAATAAAGAGCTGATCGTCCATTCTGACCCAGGACATCCGTGAGAGATAGAAACTCAACCTATGGAGCCTCTCCTCTTCCTTACCAGGATTTGGAGGAGGATAGAACGCCGGAAGAATTACTTCTGGCTCAGATGGAATTCCGACACAACCTTCGGAAGAAAAGAAGGCTGCACTCTAAGGACAACCCTGTCCTTATGGAACACAGTGAAGGGTGGTTTGGCGGAAAGTGCCTGCAACTCACTCTGCTTGCGAAAGTAACCGCAACTAAAATTACAGTTTTAAAAGACAACAGTCGCAACGGACAAGAATGTAAGGGCTCAAACGGAGCTCCCATTAGGAACTTTAAAACCAAGTTCAAATCCCATCCCGGCACATGGAAAGGCGACGGCGGAAACACATCAGTTAGATGGGTTTTAGAAATTGAGAGATTAAAGGGATCTTAAAATAAGAACATTCCTCAGACAAGCGCTTAAATATAGACAGCGCCGCCAGGTAACCCTTAATGGTACCTACTTGCAGGCCCTTGTGGGCTAAGGAAAGCAACAAAGACAAAACCAAAGGAATGGAACATTGGAAAGGATCCACGATCTGTACCCTGCACCAGTCGCAGAACTTTCTCCAGTGGCACAGAGTTTTTGTTGCTGGTCTTCTGGCCGAAAGCAACACCTCCATCACGTCTTCGGGGAGGTCCCAATCCTTATACCTCAAACTTTCAGATACCAAGCGTGAAGGCTGAGGGACTTGACCTCTGGATGGAGAACCTGACCCCCCTCCTGTGAGAGCAGATTGTCTCGGTAGGAAAGACAGCGTGGAGGGCAGATGGACATATCGAGAAGGTCCGGGTACCACGCTCTCCTGGCCCATGAAGAAGCAATGATGATCATCTGGGAACCGAACCTCCGCAACACCTGCGGAATGATTGGGCCTGGAGGAAACGCATACAGCAGTGGGAAGGATCACTCCACTACGAACGTGTCCTTGGAAGAAATTCCCACAAGCAGAATCCTTCGCACTTCCGGTTGACACTGATGGCGAAGAGATCCACTTGCAGGGTTCCCCAAAGGGCGAAGATCTCCAAGAGAACTTCCTGAGCCAGCTCCCACTAGTGAGAGACCGTGCTCTGCCTGCTCAGAGCGTCCGCCGCCACGTTTTCGTCTCCGGCCAGATGAACTGCCGAGATCAAAATATCCTGCTGGATGGCCCAGAACCAGAGCTGCATCGCCTCCTTGCACTGCGGGAGTGACCCTGCCCCCCCCCCTTCTTTCTGTTGAGTTAGTGCATGGCCACTGTATTGTCTGTCATGATCAGGACATTTTTTTTCCCCCGCAGAGACAGCAGAAAAGCCTTGAGGGCTAGCCTGACAGCCCGCAGCTCTAACAGATTGATGTGGAGTCTGGACTCCGACGGAGACCAACGGCCGCTGGCTGTCAGCTCGTTAGCATGAGCTCCCCAACCCGTGACGGATGCGTCCATCACGATCGTTACCTCCGGCCACAGTTGCCAAAATGGTGCACCCTTCATCAGATTGCCTTCGACGGCCCACCACAGAAGATCCTGTGCGACCGAGGGCAGAATCTGAACGGGATCCGACATCCTGCTGAGGAACTGCACCACTGCATCTTGAAAGCCCACTGCAGAGATCTCATCCGCAGCCTGGCCTCTGGCACCAGGAAAATGCAGGATGCCATGAGGCCGAGCAACCTCAAGAACTCGAATGCGGGGAGACTCTGGGCACGTTGAAACTTGTCCACCATCTGCAGAATGTGATGAGCCCTCACCTGGGGAGGCAAACACAGCCCCAGGGATGTGTCTAGCACTGCTCCGATGTACTGGAGCCGCTGGGTAAGTGTCAAATGGGACTGCTTTAAATTGAGGGAGAAGCCCAGCTTGTGAAGGGAGTGGCAGGTGACGGACAGATGATCCAGGGATTGCTCGGGAGAACGTGCCCTGATCAACCAATCGTCCAGGTAGGGGTAGACGTGAATACCCCCCCTTTCCTGAGATACGCTGCCACCACCACCAACAGCTTGGTGAAGACCCTCGGGGCTGAGGTCAATCGAACGGCAGGACCCGAAACTGAAAATGCGAGTCGCCAACCGCGAACCTCAGGTACTTCCTGTGCTTTGGATGAATTGGCACATGAAAGTAAGCATCCTTGAGGTCTATAGACGCCAACCAGTCTTGCAGTTGAAGGGCCTGGAGGACTTGAGAAAGAGTTACCATCTTGAACTTGTCCTTCCTGAGGAGCTTGTTCAGCCCACGCAAGTCCATGATGGGTCTCAATCCCACGTCTTTTTTGGGATAAAAAAATAAGGGGAATACCATCCCTTTTTCCTCTCCGCTACAGCCACCAGTTCTATTGTGCCTTTCTCCAGCAGGGATAGGATTTCCTGCGCAAGAAGCAGATACTGACGCTTCAAAGAGAGCTTCACCGATGGATTGTCGTGAGGCCTCTGCCAAAAGCGGAGACAGTAGCCATGGGTTATGATCTCCAGAACCCACACATCTGAAGTAATGGCACGCCATTCTCCAAGATGCTACGCCAGTGTGCCCCCAACCGGCAAACCATGGGACATGGCCTCATGACTGAGCGGCTGCGGCAGTTGAGGGCAAAGAGGCAACTGCCCGAGCGGCTTTGGCACCTCGAGTACCTTGTTTTCCACCTCTGGTACTCCTACGGTGGCCCCTTTGACTGGCAGCTCCTCTCGATCTACCAAAGGAAGAGTAGTACTGAAAGGAACCTCCCCTCCATTGCTGTCCCCTAGGACGAAAAGGCAGAGGTTGACGTACTGCAGCGCTCAACGACTTTGCTGCAGCTTTGGAGGTCTGCAACCTCACAAGGCTCTCGCCAGCCTTACTGCCAAAAAGATGGACACCATCAAAGGGCATGTTGAGAAGCCGGGATTGCACATCAGGCGCAAACCCTGACCTCCGCAACCACGCAAACCTGCTTATCACGGTGCTCGCACGCATGGACCGACTGACACAGTCTGCCATGTCCAGACCCGACTGAACGGATTCACACATGGCATCTTTGCCGTCTTGTACGACGGCTAGAAAACCATCCCGTTCTTCCCCTTCTGGAATATGCTCAGCCGCCAAAGATACACAATTCCACAGTGTGAGAGTGAATCTTGACAAGGTGCAAATAGGCCATACCCCCAGAAGAAAATACTTCTTCGCCAAACCATCAAAGCGATTGTCGTCCCAATCAGGAGCGATGGTAGGGTACGCAGCCTGCTTCGCTGGGGCCGTATCAGCCTGCACCACCAAACTCTTCGGAGTTGGGTGCGTTCACAAGTAGCAGGGGTCACCACTGGCTGGACGATATTTTTTCGGAAGCGACTTATTCACTGCCGGGAGACTCTCCGGAGCAGTCCATGCCGCCACACCCTTCTTTGCAAAGCCATATGAAATGGCAACAACGGGTCAGTGGGTGGACCTTGGCCCAAGATATCCGTCAGATCATCCTGTAGAAAATCATCAGATGGAGCAGAGCACCCCAAGTACTCAGTCACCCTCGACATGAGACGCCTATACAAGGATTCGGCATGCGTGCCAGGCTCAGGCCTGCCAAACTCAACCTCCGGAGAGGTGTCAAGACCACTGGTGTCATGTAAGGACTGACTGAGTTCTTCCATTTGACTGTGACCAGACAACAGGTCAGCAGGAACCTCAGAAGGCACAACCCTCTCCTCATGAGATCCTTCTTCCACCTCCGAAATATACTCCAAAGGTTAGAATAAATCCAATGTGGAGGGCAGAGAAGGGCTCAGAAACAGGCCTCACTGACTTACAGGGAGCCTTCCTCAGAGTTTCCGCAGCCCTCCGGGCACCTCTGGCAAACTCGCCACAAAAGGCATTGAGGGCGCCGATTGAATCTGCGTCGATGTCGACCGAGGCGCCGATGACTTCTTCAGAGCCTTGAGAGAGCCCAACAGACATGGCGCTGATGGCGTCGATGCCTTCTTGGAAGGCCTGACAGGCTCCAACGGCATCGAGGACCTGGACCTGACCGGGCGATCAATCTTGTCCGATCAAGACCTCGACGGCTCCCGATGATCGCGCCGACTGCCCGAGCCTGAAGGCATGCGAGAGGTGGCTCTAGCTCGTTCCTTGCCGGCTTCTCTCGAAGGCGCAGATGGAGCGGTGCCTTGCGATTCAAAAATCGCCATCATCTGCTGGCGGAATGCGTCCCATTCGGACAGTGACGAATACTTGGTGGGACAAGCCACCTGCCTTCTGGCGGAATCCTCCGACGAGGACGGGGAAGGTGACTGGTGATGGCACTTCAAAGAATGCCTTGAAGAGGCAGAGGAATGGCGGAAACCACACCGAGACCCCCTGGACTTACGCCGTCGCAGAGAGTCGCCCCTCGAGTCGTCGGTCGAAAGCCTAGTGGATTTCGACTTACGGGTTTTAGAAACCTTACCTACTGATAACTTCTTCCGCTCCCACAAGCACTTCGATGTCAGGGATAGGCAAGTCACCGCAGTCGTTGGTGGAGTGGCTTTCGCCGAGGCACCAGAGGCAGACGTTGTGCAGGTCCGTGATGGACATTTTGAAACCGCAGTCCCGACACTTTTTAAAGCCCACTTCGGGGTAGAAGAGGATGAAGACATCGCCAATACAAAGTAGAAGAATCGAGCGCGCCGAGATTGTGAAGCGGAAAAAACCGAACTGAGGCTACGGGTGCCATGCGTCCTATATATAACATCCAGTGACTTCGACCCTCGACTGAGGCCCTCGAGGGACAGCGTATCGACGTCCTTGACGCAGGACGCCTACACCGAAAAAGTTTTCCGAAGCAGCACAGCCGTGGTCATTACTGTCAAAGATGTGGAATACGTCGGAGGACACAATCCCTTAGAAATTTGGGTTTAATTGGAAACAGGGGGAAAAATGTCAAGTCGCAAGCTACTAGCCAGCTATGAGAAGTCTCTCGCTACCTGAATTCTAAGCATACACATAGCACATGACTTCTTACTTGCCAATATATACATAATGCCATCATATTAGTGCATGGCATAGGTAAGGTGAAGTGTGATTGTCTATGGAGTTTCAGAAAATAACCTAACTATGGAATCTGTAAGGATTCAAGAGGCAGCAACCCCTACATGGAAAGGTATATATGTGTTTTGATCATGTTTTAAAATGTGGGGTTTTCTCCAAGGGGCAAAAAATGAGGTTCAAATATTTCAAAAGTAGCCAATTTGATTTTCAAGATTTGTCATGCACTTTGATCTTATGAACAGATAGATGCACTTAACATTTTTTATTAAATACAGCTGGCCAATTTTGAGATATTCAGGTTTTAAAATGTATTTATACATCACGCATATGCAGAATAAATATGCATCTTTTATATGAACTGTACATGTACACTGCATACATTCATGCTACTATATGTATGAAAAGTCACACCAAAGTCAGGACTAATGTCCGTTTTTATATGTATAGAAGACCTACAGGAGGTGTAAATGGCTTAAATGTATAAAAGAAGGTCTGTGAGTCCCTCTACCGGCACACACACAGCCCATTGACCTCTACTTGGCTGGATGGCCCCCGGGAGCAGCTCAACCACGCTTTAGCTTACTGCGCTTTTCACAGAGGAGAAATGTCCATATGCATTTCAGTCTTTGTCCCACCCAAAGGCACCCAAAGGCAGTCCATCACCGAAATGCTAGGCAAATCTCTTCTGAATAAGAGTGCCAACAGCAACCCCAGAAAAGTGTTTCAGCCTAGTCGGGCCTCATCAGTGAGGTGGAGCTGTGCCTCTGAGCACAGTATAAGGAAGGCATGGCATCAACAGTAAGACCGACACAGTTCAAGGGTGTGTTTATTGAACTTTAAGGGTGTGATAAATGCCTATCTAATCCCAAATCTACAGATGGGCGCAAACTACGACCATCTAATAATAATAATAATGTCGCCCTAGTGAAGCCTCGTCAAAATAAAAGGGCATATACTAAAAACAAATATTGCCAATCCTTACTGCTAAATACAAATAGTGTAGGGTAGTGCTCAGGAAAAAAAAAAAGGTGTTCACAAAATGATAGGTCAGGACGTTCAGGCCGTTGGTCTCCCTGCCCCATGTTTTCAGCACAGGACAAAGCGGTTCACTCGAGCACAGCACACTCTTGAGCTTCTTCAGCACAAGGACAGTTCCATTACCATCATCAGGGCCTTCTGTGCCCAAGTCTCTTAAATTATCAAAGTCTCTTGATGCAGAGGGCCTGATGTGCCAAAACAAACCAAACATTCCTTTACTCTTGCTAGCACTCAAGCTAGGAGATTCACTCGCCACACTGCATCCCCCCCCTCAGCTGGGCTCATATACCTTTTATACCACAATCGTTACTTTGGATCCCCCTCTTCCGGGCTCAGATCCTCTTCTCCAATGTTCAGAAAATATCCTCTCTCGGACTAAGCATACGCATAGCACTATGACTCACGGTTCACCCAGATACCCCTCAGCCAGGCTCAGATCCTTCCTCTTACACAAGCAGTCTCCCGCAGCCGAGCTCGGACCAATTGTAGTTCGTATTAGCTATCCAAGACTTTTGAATGTGCACAATATTTAGCTGGAGCCATTGCAGGACCACTTCGATTTCACAATTCACATTTGCCACCTCTTAGTTGGATACCTAAAAGAGACCTTTGAATGAGCACCCACGTGGTGCCCATCTTGGCTTCAAAAGTTCAGTCACTTCTTGGATGTTCAATTATATTTGCGTCGCTCATCACATACGATTAGATTGCCTCATACAAAGTTGCCACTTGCAACCTTGGTTTTAACAGACACCGGTCTGCTATCAGTTTCCCAACTCACCAGCTGTGCTGACTTTACTGGCGTTGCTTTGCTGTAGGAGCCAAGGACAGTACCATAGAGGTAATCGCTCCTCCCCGCCTTGTATATCGATGCAGGAGAGCTCCGGATACCTCTGACACACAATGCACCTTTCTTCAGCTTTAATTCCGGGTCTAAAGTTTCTTATTCTCGAGGGCTTGTAAACTAGCGATTTTTCTCTGAAAAGGTCAAGGGCACTTCTGTCCTTGAATCCCTCTCTGGTTTTGCTGTCTTTGTACTTGTATTAAACTGCCATCTCGGAACTGCTGCTTCGTGTGCTTTGCCTTTCTCAGAGCATTTATCCATGTGGCGAAGTGTGATGGAAGTCAGGTGTGTGTAATTAACAGTAATTGCCCGACTCTGCCTGACCCGTGTGTTGGGACATGTCAGGTATACGGCTTGGGTGTTCGTCCGTTTTCGCTCACAGTGAGCTGTCCATGAGAAAGTGTTTGTGTCAGAAAGGGGGGTGGCGGGGATGTTGAGTTCCTAAGTATCCTACCTAGAAGCATGGGGAAAAGGTGTTACTGGGAAGGGGATACCGCTTCTCTCCATCCGGTGTTCCACTCCCTGAAGACCCCCATTAGAGGCAATCCTCCTGCTCTGGTCCACCCCCAGGAACTGGATCAAAAAGCGATGGCCATGTCCTGGCCACCTAGATGACAGATCCCCAGGGACTAGTGGGTGAGACACCTTCAGGTTCCTCACAACAATGAGCATGGGGTCCATGTCTGGATTAACCTGGCAACGTAGGGTGAGAACCCAAAGTACCTCAAAATAGGCAAAAGAAGGTCTGGGAGTCCTACTGGCACAACCCCAGCCCATTGACCCTGTTCATGGCTGGATGGCCCCCGGAAGAGTCTCAACCACGCTTTAGCTCACTGCACTTTTCACAGAGGAGAAATGTGCATATTAAGCAGCTTTGGGTTTCTTGGCAGGCTGGGTGGTCTCAGCAGTACAGGGTATTTCAGCTATCCTTGGGAAGTTATATCTAGAAAGTGCGGGAGCTCAGCGCTTAAGCTGCCATCTCTGGTGGATTTGTAGAGGCCAGAGATACTTGGGTTATTTACTGTAATGGAACAGAAGGTGTCGAATATTATGAACTTTCTACCTTTGGAGAATGCTTGGTTAGTCTCATGGGAGAATCTTAGAAAGAAATGGTCTGAGGAGTTGAGAAGTGATATTCCGATGGAGGAATGGGAACTAATCTGGAAGGTCTCGGTTAGGGCAAAATTTTATTTAAATTTACGATATGTTCATCAAAGGGTATTGGGAAATATTTACAGGAGCCCGTTGCGTACGTGCAGTCTTGGCTTGTTGGACAATGATATTTGTTGTGGGTGTCGGAAAGAGAAGGGCTCTGTTACATATGTTATGGTGCTGTGATAGAGTGAAGGACTATTGAAAAGATGTGTTGGATAGGATTGATGCAATTTGGACGATTGATTTCCCACGGAACCCATTTTCGGTGCTTCTGCTGTCTCCAAGATGCGGGCGTAATATTGCTTATGTGGTTAGGCGTTGGATTAATAAAGGATTATTGGTAGCTGTTAAGCAGGTGTTAAGTGTGGTAAACGAGGAAGAAACCTGTTCTGGAAGATTGGCTATTTTACATGAGGATTCTTTCAAGATATGAGAAGTGCTTATTTTGTAAACAGCAAACAGGAGAAATGTAGGAGGAAGTTTGGGGACCTTTTAATGAATTTTATGGAGGTGAATGATTATTTGTCGAGTGTGGGTGCTTTTTGAGGTGGTGTGGATATGTGTTCTCTATCTTGTCTTGTTTGTCTTTTTTTTTATAGTTTTGTAATATTTTGAAGGATCTGAATTTGAATGTTTTTACTTTACTCATTTCTTCTTGATCTTAATGGTTTTAATGATTGATTGTAATTCATATATGGAAATTATAAATTAAGTTTTCAACAAAAAAAAAAAAAGAGGCTTTGGGTTTCACCCTAAGTTACCAGAGGAAGCCAGACGTAGACCCCTTGCTCACTGTTCTTAGAGAAGCACAGCTCAATCTCACTGATGAGGCCTGACTAGGCCGAAACACGCGTCTGGGGTGGCTGTTGGTACACTTGTTCAAGAGGAGAATTGCCCAGCATTTCAGTGCTGGACTGCCCCTGGGCAGGACAAAAACTGATATGCAGGGATTTATCTCCTCTGTGAAAAGGGCAGTGAGCTAAAGACTTGGTGAGACTCCGGTGGGCCATTCACCCAAGAACAGGTCAATGGGCTGTGTTCGTGCCAGTAGAGGGACTCCCCGAAACCCCCCCCCTAATTTTGCTTAAATGTGCACAATGTAAAACACTGATACAGCTCCTATACATAATGATCTCCCAAAGTTAGCCCTCACTTTAATGTGAGCTTTTAAGTGCATATAAGGCTTATGAGAAAAGCAGAATGAATGCACACACATTTGACACACACACTTACGAAACATGCTCTTACAATACATTCTCTGAATCAATATACACCTTCTATATGAACTGTACATGTATGGGTCGATATGTACATTACATACATGTACATTAATATGCCTATGAAAACTCACTTCAAAGTCAGGGCTAACTTTGTGAAAGACCTTGCGTTCATTGGCCAACTGAACTATCATAAAGGCTCTCCACTCTGGACTGAAATATATATTTTTCTTGTAATTCCCTGATAGGACATGTTATAGTAATAAGAATTATATACACAGATTTGCAAGAATGTTCTGAATCCCAAGACATCATTTATTTTATTCTCACTGCATGCATATCAGTTATTAAAATAGGCAAATGTATGCATGATTCAAAAATGTTTAATGTATCCTTTTAATAGGCTGGTTGTTGAATTGGACCATGGGTTAAAAAGTTATAACTAAAAATATATTTACCCTGGTAATTTGTAAATGCATTGGGACCTACATGATCCGATTTGCTTTACATGTTGGGTGTATGTCCTTGTAACAATAGAAACCATTGGTTTGAACTTTCTCATTTAGCCAAAGTACAAATTGATAACCTATTCTTACATGGGTGAGGTCAAATGGAACTGACACACGTTATAGGGAGCCTAATGTGCTGCAAGATCTGAGGGTTGGGGTTCATGAAAGCACCCGCACCTTTTGAAATTGTACCTAATGTCTTCCCAGGGTGGCCCCTCCACATTAGTTCAGAAAAACAAGTCCATAAAAACCCCGATACTGGAATTCATTTTTGCTTTTTTTGTATTTTGAAAATGGACCCATTGTCGCAAAAAAAAAAAAAAAAAAAAAAAAAACAGCTGTGATATCAGTCTTTGTAATGCCTTGATCAAAAGGGGTGAATAGAGGATCTTGGCATTTCTGTTTTCAAAACACCTGCCTTCTGAGTTTCAAGTGAATCAAGGTACAGAGTTTAGGTTCGCAGAATATAAAGCTACAGGAAATGGCACATGTCTGTAAATGGAACAAAATCCATTTACATAATTTTTTACTCAATACAGTAACACTTGTGTGATTTGTAAAAACGAAACAAAACTAAAATTCAAATCATATAATTCTACATGTTCCCTTTCACACATGCCAGCATAAATACAGAAGCTTCTTTGCATTACCCAATTTCGATTTCAGAAGAGCCTACCACGAACCTGGTTGTCTCTGCTTATTTGGTGGTCTTTAACTTTGATTACATTATATTTCAGTGTAAAGCCATTTTGAGTATGCATTATTTAGTGGAGATTATTATACTTCATCATATCCTGCATACCTATTTTGCACCTAGGAAAGTAGGCCCATGGGGAATTGTCTGGTTTGTAGTTTGTTTTAAGGAGGGAAGATGCAAACGTAGGTCCTTAGTTCTCTCGTTACATAATAACCAAACAGAGCTATAAAGATTTAGGCTTTGCACACCAACCTAGAGCAATCCACTGGACCCAGAGAAGGAAGAAGGGGGGCAAGTGGCAATGCCCCAAATTAACAAAGCTATACTTCGAGTGTGTCGGACACCCCAGTTCACTTTCTAGCAAGGGACAGCATTGATTGTATTCTCACATTGTTCCAGTCCCTTGCGATCAAATCAAATGTTTTAAAATGCAATGTGAACCAGATCAATGCTCTAAATATTTCAGCAGTTCCACAGGTTGGGGCTTTATAGTAGTACAGAAAAAGAAATATTCACGCTCGACAGGCCAAGTTTCCCTTCCCATATTTGTGAGAGTGCAGGTTTGCATTTTACTAATTGCGTGGAAACTAGCCATGGTGGGCAGGAGAACCAGATCAATGTAGAGACATCAAAGCCAGTAGAGTGTGGGAAGCATTGTTGATCAGCGGCTGATGGCACTACATTTTGGCCTAACATTTTCCCAGCTAATGAACATGCGTGATGTAACAATATATTTAGAGACACCCTTAAAATGGGGAGTTTACCCCCCCAAATTAAAGCACCCAACAATATATAATTTATTTGATTCCGTTCTAGCCCTGTCTAGGACTCATATAGGGCCACTGAGATCTCTCGCCCTATGCCACCAATAAACCAAGAACCAGGCCTTGATACAGAAAGAATATACATTTATTTAATAATAGGTTCAATTAAAATTTGAACCAAATGATTACAAAGCCCCCCTTTTCTTTTTTGTGGCACAAAATAAAACTTCAATACAAAAACCCACTTTTTGAGATTTCAATTTTGTGTCTCAAGTACATGCAACACGGGCCAAATAAACAGTTCAACCCTCCTGTTCCACAATAAACTGTGAATGTCAACATTAAACCATCCCCTGGAACATTACAAGATCATGAGCATTAACGATCCTTGTTATGGTTTAGATTTAAACAGATTGGAACCTTTTTCTATTTTCAACAGCAATTTCACGCATGCAGAACTTTTTAGATTGAATTTCCCTGCACACTTGAAAATGCTAGCAGTTTTGAAAGCACAACAGAACTGAAAATATTCTGGAATGATAGAACCCTTCTTTCTTCTTCACCGCGAAGCAATACAAAATCTCTCTTCTATCAGGGTTACTTTCTCACTCTCAGGCAAGTGTTCATTTTTCAATTGGGAAGAACACTTTAATTTAGTAAAGCACTTTTCTACCCAGCACCAAAACCCCTGACTTTGTTACATTTAGCACCCCCTTTCTTAAAGACCAGGTCTGGGGAATGGTGACCATTAGGAATTCAATTTTTAGACCAATATACCCCCTCCTTTACGGGAATTCTGGAGTTAAGGGAAATAGGTGTACCCAATAACATTAAACCATAGTTTTTATTTTCACTGGGAATGAGTTTTGCTAATTTCAAAGGTTAACAAAACCACCCCATGTTATTTAGCTATTGGGGAATTAAATTACTATTCATCAAAATATACTAAGGATTTACTTCCATACCCCCACCCATTAACTAAGGATAAGGCATTAAATCAAACAAATCCCCCCCCCCCCACTTGGTTCGGTTCGACAAACTACTGTGCACCAAAAAAACAGAAATCCAACGTAAGTAAAGACATCAGCGTTTCAGGACCGTCACTTGGGGAAGCACAGGGATCTGGCCAGGCACTTCCGTCATGGACAGCCACCAGCATTCATCCCTGAATTTTGATCTCCTTGCCAAAATAAATCCCAGCCTCTTTAGTCTTTCCCAATTTCTGTCTCCCAGGCAATGTTTAATCTCCATCCAGCTTTTAATAGTTCCAGCCAGAGGACTTCAGGCAGCTCTCCTGGGAAGGTTACATTCTGCAGCCCTCTTTTCAGGATTCACCTAGATGATTTTTAGGCAGTTCTCGCACCCTCCCACCTCCCGGCTTGTGCAGCCACTTTAACTTCAAAGCCACACCTCCGAAATACTGAAATCAGGAGGTGTTAACTTGCCAGCCCCGAATTTTAATTGGACCCTTACTGTCCTCTCCACCCCCAAAGGCCAGCATCTCTCTATGGATAGGCTCCCGGAGTGATGGACTTAAATCCTGAGAATAATGAACACACCTACTAGTATATGACTCCTGTCTCGGCAGGCGATTGTATGTCCGACTGACCTTTTTTTGCACTTTACTCACAAATAATAACAGTTATCACCAAATTGTATACACAGTTGCGTCATTCACTAATCTACTACCTCCCCGAGTTTTGGCTTTGAGGCATTTTCTGTGTACCTTAGAAGACATTTTAGATTGTTGCAGGATTTCCTAAAGTCGAATTTTAATAAGAATGACATCAATAAGTAGGCCTGTTGAGCAGCTTTTAAGTGATACCTGAACCATTACGGTTTGAATTCAGATTCTTGAGAAAAGGAACTATGATAGTCCATTTAAACTAATGGGAATCTTCAAATATGTATGCAGATCTGGACTTAATTTCACAGGATCAGCTTAATGTCTTCTCAGAGCATCTGTTCCAGTCTCTGTTGCTTCACTGTTGACTTAAGCTTGCAGTCATCCCATCCTTTCTTCTCCCAAATACAATGGTTACCCAAATGCTCATCACAGAGAACAGGCCCCAATAAAACTCCTTTGCGGTCCCTGCAGGAGTGTTCTGAATAGAAACGTGCCACTTTTCAGGAAATAGGAACTTTAAGTCATGACTCTAGCAACAGTCATTTGTGAAGGTTACATTTCTTTAGCACATGAAACCTTTTTAATGTGGCAGCTGTAATGAAACGCTGCCTTTACAATCTGTTGCATTTACTTTACATGTGAAGTCTTTTAATATATCTCTCATCATGACATCAATGTCCACTTTATGATCTACATTTTAATGGTTTAGGCCAGGGAGATACACTGTTAAACCGTTCTCCCCCCCCCCCCCTGTAGAATGCCCACGTTCAAGGCAACTTTCTTTTGCCAGCAAGGCTGCCGGTCTTGAAATGTAGGCCTCAGTCACATGTAATTAAAGATACTATCTTGGATTTGAATTTTGCATGCAAGGCTCATTTTATACTCTTAATTTTCAATGTACACAACATTGTAATGTTGTGAGTTAGGTGCTGCCTTTTGGTCCATCAGTCAACAATGTGCCTTTCCAATTCACTTTTGCAGTCTGTTTTTTTTCACATGTTCCTAGCTTCAATTGCAGAAGTACATACATTGCATTCACTAGGCACATTAGCAGTGTTGCAATTATTTGATGCTGGCTTTCTAGTCTGCCAGCGTGCCTTCCCATTACAAAAAGGTATTTCTACACATGTTGGGCCTAACATGGACTTTCAGTTCATGTGATCCTGGGGGTGTCATTAAACCCCACAGGGTATAAGAAACCGAGGGATAAGGCAGTAACACTGGCACACAGGAGGAATTGGGTTGAAACAAGATCAGGCTGCGCTCCGGCAAAATGTCTTGCCACAGGGACATTCCTTAGAAGCCGAAACCTCCACCAGTCTCCAAGATCTGCTGCAGAGCCAGGTTTTTCTCTGTCACACATAAGCAGTTATTCAGGAGACAGGGGGTAGGGGAACTGAGTGATGGATGTGCATACAAGCTGTGTGTGTAAAACAGGCTGAGCCAAACATCCAGAAACAAACAGGCATATATATGCCCTGTGGTTTACAGACCTTTTTCTGTTGGGGCGAGTGAAATTAGCAGAGAGCCAAGTTTGCATTACATGATCTGAATGGTTCATGCTTGAATCCCTGTCACAAACATATTTCAAATACAAAATTCTGTTTTCATTCTTATAGCTCCAAAATACTCTTTGCTTTTAGCACATCACCAGGGCTCTCACTACTGCATGTGCCTGCTAGCTTCACTTGATTCTTGATGCAGTTCCTTGAGGAGATCCAGTGCTGCTAAACCTGGAATAGGGCCCTGCCCATCAGCCCCATACACATTACTGTAAGCCTCCGCCACCCCGGCCCCCACACGAAAGGGGTGGCCTCAGAGTAAATCTTGTCCTGTTCCAGCACTGCTGGCAGGCAGTGTTGCCCTCTCTCAGTGGTAACTGATCTCTTGCCTACAGAGCATTGTGTACTGTTCCTGTCTGACCGTTGCCACTCTGCTGCCTTGTGTAAGAATTCTGAACGGTCCTTCGTGTATCTGCAATTTCCAGTCTATTGGCCATCCATTTTAAGCCACCATAAAAGCCAGGGCAGATTTCTGCTCAGCTCCAGATAAACAATTAACACCATGAAAACATCTCCACCGTGATTTCTTCGTACACAGAGCCAGATGGAGAGGACCTGGGGCTGGGAGCAATGAGCTGCATTACGGAGGCACCAGGACAGCTGGAAGAACGACCTAACAAAACATTTGATTTGTCTCGGGGTATATTACATCATAGGGGGATCTTCAAATAGCTTCTGAAGGCTTAAGACCATATTAAAAAGCTGAACTCTGTTTAAACAATAATGCTTCACTGTATTGTTGAAGTATACAATGGACAAGATGCTGCTGCCAGCAAACTTGTTAAATGTGAAGAACATTCCCACCTATCTAAATATGCTGCCTTGCCTAGGAGAAGTCCTCCCGAAACGTCCATTTGCTCCACACAATGAGTGTCTTCCGGTCAAACCAGCTAGCTGCCCCCTTAAATGCTCTATGTGAGCCGCTCTGACTGGGCCTACCCGTATACATTATTTTGGAACGGTGATGTTATGGGGCTAGGTTGCCCTGTAATTCAATAACTATGTGGAGCCCTGGAACTGGTGGACTTCATATTATCATTCCATTTCTGCTTCCACACCCTGCTCCTCCTTCCCCGCTCCTACGCACCCTCCCTCCCCTGGCCCACTTCATCTTAAAGGTCCCGTACTTATTCTTTACTCCGTAATATCTCCCCTCTACTTATCATGGAACTTCTCACATTTATTCGATAA
Organism: Ambystoma mexicanum; assembly: GCF_040938575.1. Classification (NCBI taxonomy): domain Eukaryota; kingdom Metazoa; phylum Chordata; class Amphibia; order Caudata; family Ambystomatidae; genus Ambystoma; species Ambystoma mexicanum. The sequence goes on along the minus strand of NC_090923.1, from coordinate 977,737,007 downwards.
GTCATGTGGGTTTCTGTATGATCGGTCTGTGTCGTCCTCTGGATTCTCGCGACTCTTGCGCGCTAGACTCATCTGTTTCCACCAGGTGTTCCCCCGGTGCCACTGCAGGGCCATCCCAGTGTACGGTCTCCCTTTCCATCATTGGGTATTCGTTTCTTCCTGGCGGCTCTATGGTTTCTGTGCCCGTAGTGTGTAGTTTGTGGAATAATGATGCATTGCGTGTTATGTCGTGCCCATCCATTGTCGCAGTGACCATGGATGCTTTGACCTCGGTCACTTTAAGGGGGCCTGGGTCATACAAAGTGTCAGTTTTCCTCTGCTGTCTCTGGCGAACCAGAACCTTTTCTCAGACAGACAACTGTGTCTCTCTCACTCCTCTTTATTGGTCAGCCCATATCTTCGCCTTCCTTTTCCTCCTCAAATTGTAGAAGGCGGGTCCGGGGCTTGTAGCGAATCATGATATCTGTGCAGTCTTCCGAGTGGCCTCATGCAGGGTACTTCTATAGCTTCTCAGCATCTGCCACAGGGCCTGTGGAAACGGTACCTGATCAATGAGCCCATTCTGCCGGATCTGCTTGATAGAGGACATGAAGTGTTCCACCATCCAGTTTACTTGGGGCCACATCAGTGGGATCTTCTGGTGCTGGAATCCTAGATGGTCTGCAAACTTCCCGAAGTCGTGGACATGGAATGGGGTTCCATTGTCTGTTTTCACTATATCTGGCAAGCCCCATTCACTGACAAATTCATCCAAGGCTCCCACCCACACTGTGGAATGCCGTGGATTGCACTTGCTTTACAACGGGGAAGCAGGAGTATTTGTCTATGGCCACAAGCAGATGTCCTCCCTCTTCCAGGGTTCCATAGAAGTCCAGTGCAACCTGTTGCCATGGCCCTTGGGGAAGCGGCACAATCCTTAGGGAGCATGGGGTCATGGCTGCTGCTCACTGACAGGACTGTGTTAGGTAGAAATTGGTGCAGTCACACTGTGTGAGCGTACACAACACATATCTGCTTGGTATTAGGTAACCCACCTTTTGGTATAGGTCTGTACTACACAAGTTGGTAGTGTGACTGGGCAGCAAGTCCTATCTCAAGAGGGGTAAATGTGAGCTGTAGAGCTTTGAAAATGAAATAAGTAAATACAAGTAACCAAGTAACACTTACACTCAAGGTTTCAGTTATAAATAGTTATTTAGTTATTTAACATCAGTTTTTAAATAAGCTTTCTTTGAAAAGGCAATTGGTTGTAACAATGCAAGTATACTTTAAAACTACTTTTCAGCATCACAACAAGTTAGTGGATAATACTTGGATATGATTCATACACAATTCCTACACCCTGAGGTGACTTCAATGAAAGGGACAGAAATGGCATGCATATATCACACTAGTTATACTTTGCAGATTCTGAGGTTGCAGAAAGTAAGGGTTAGGGAAGGAAAAGGGTTAGACAGTTTCTCAGTAGATGGTGGGACAATAAAATCTTCCAATGAAATCCAGATAAGCATTTCCCAGCAGTAACAGTATACAACAAGCTACCACCTATGAGGGACAAACAGTATCAAAGCCAATGGACTAGAAGAGTCTTAAGGGAGCCAGGACAGCCAAAGTCAATTGGGACAGAGATCTGTTGCACTTCTTTGATCAAAAGGTCTCGCACAAAGTTAGAGAGTTTGTTGAATAAAATCTCTTGTAGGGGTACACGCTGTTAATCCTGTGAAATGAGAGTTGGAATCAATTCTAAAAGGTAAGCCACTACAAGTCCCAACTGAGAAGAGCACGGCTACACAGCAATAAGGTAAGTATCCCAAGCCGAAACAGTACCTCTGGTTTGAAGAATAGTGGTCCAGCTGGATTCTGTCTTGCTACAGTGGTGCAGGCCCTGGTTCCTGAGCCTCAGTCGTGGGACAGGCGGGAGGACGTCTGGAGGGCTCCTGCGGCGGTACTTGGGAGGTCATCAGCAGCTATGGGTTCTTTTCGGTTCAGCGGCACTGAAGGTGCTGTGCTTCACCATACAAAGAGCACCGTGGCAGATCTTGGATACCGGTTGGACTATTTGCTCCCTCAGTCCTGCACTCTGGTGAGGGGACTCTGGATCTGGAGGTCCCGCTTTGGGATGGTCCTTAGGAGTCGCCTGGAGCTTCCAGCCAGATTCGTTCCACAGGAGACGTTGCACTAGACTATGGATTCTCAATCCCTGGCATTGGGTTCCTACAGCAACGAAGAAGCACAGCTAGTCAGGGAAGGTGGTTATGTGGAGTTCGGCTCTGGGTTAATTGGTCCCACTAAACCAAGGGGAGAAGTCGCTCCGGAGTAGCTTCTCCATCGAGGTTAAAAAGGAGTTCAGCACAGCAGCAGGGCTTCACTGGGCAATTCAAAGGTCCAGGTGGTTGCAGCAAGCTTCATTCACTGTTTCTTCGTCAGGTGTTTCTCCCAGTGTTCGACTTTGCCTGTAGTCCCAAAACCCTCGCCTTTTAAGCAGGTTTCTCCCATTTATGCACAGCCTAGGTTGTCAATCACACAGCCGGGCGGCTGTCCTGCAAAGGCAGCCAGCCAGCCAATCAGGACTAGTTGCATTCAGGCATTCCTAGAGACAAAGAACATCGGAGTTTCGGGACCCTCTCTCACATCCTGTCCTTCCAGACACACTGGACCCAGGGCCGGGCTTCAGGGCTGAAGTCCACCAAAGGCAAGACAAAGGGCTCAAACCGGTCTCAACGCACAGATTAAAACCCAAGAAAGACCTCACAAACAGTATATGGCGAAAAAACAAGACTGGGGCCATTTTGACGAAACGGTAACCTATGGGTGCTGTACTGCAGCTGAGGGTTCAGCTTGCGGTAGAAAAGCACAATGATTGGAAAAAGTAAACCACTGCCACCAGCCATTTAAAGTAGTGAGGGTAACAAAAATGTTACATGAGATTGTAGGATAAGCGGCTACTAGGTAACCCCCCCCAGCACTCCACATAAGATGGTGTGTGCTGGACCTACAAAGGGAAAATGTAAATTAAGTCCATTTCACTTTGCTATTCTTGGGAATTGTAGTTCATCCGAGAAAAGATATTTAAACCTTATGAGAAATCTAAAAGGATTTCTCTGACACACTGCACTGAAGGTGCTGTGCTTCACCATGCAAACGTAGATGCCAATGGAGTTTGTCAGACTCTAAAAACAGTGAAAACACAAAATTCAAATCAGGTAAAAACCCATGCGAGAGCAAGAAAAAGGTCTCACTCCCTCCAGGGCAAACATTTTAAAGTCTTACATCCAGCAAAAGAGCTGGGGGTCTCTAATGTTGAAGGGAATTAGCCCAGAAATGAGAATTCTCCCCAACAGCCTGACAGCGCGTTAGTATGTCGTTCACTAACGTATCCATGTATGGAAACCATATTTGGTTACGTAGTATCTTCTTTGTATTGGCAAGTCATCGGTGGCACTTGTGTGCGAGGTTGTCAATGGACTTTCTCAGAGTTTTGGGTACGACTAGATGACTTACCCTCAGTAGGATCCCTTGATCGGTTGTGGTCGGTTCGCCTTGTACCCTGGCCATCCACTCCATCTCCTTCATGTCTACCTCCTTGCTCGCCTGCAGCTCATGTCTGTAATTCCTCCACTTGTTCATGTTGGTCAGCCGAACTACAGCGTCAATAGTGGATTTGCTTTTGCTCTGGTCAGTATACATCGCCACAGTGAGCGTCGGGGCGGGCATTTTTTCTGACCAATACTGGATATAATATTCAGCCTCTTGCTCTAATGTGTCCTTGGCTTGCTCTAATGTGTCCTTGCCTTGTCCTTCTGGGTTTCTAGAAAGGTAGTCCACTGGGTTTGACTACCGCCCAACCCCCTGCTTTTTGAAAAATACACAAGTCCTACTCCTCTATTCTGATGCACCACTGCTCAATTTGCAGGAGCATTCGGGTCTTTGGGTGCCCGTATAGGTATAGTAGAGCCTGATTATCGGTAATCAGGGTGAACAGGCATCTGATTACAAAGTGGTGGGAGTTCTCACAGGCCCATACCATCACCAGGTTCTCTCACTCTCAGCTTGTGAGTAAGGCCTCTCGGTAGGGGACAGGGCCCTGCTAACATAGGCAACAATACGTTGTCCAGACTGTTCTGCGGATTCGCTCTGGGCAAGGATGGAACCCAAACTGACAGGGGGGTATGAATCTACTGTTATGTCCGTGTTCCAGCTGGGGTCAAAGTAGGCCAGTCTACAGCTAGTGACATGGTCATCCTTGATGGTCTGAAACACGACCCTGCAGTCAACACCCCATTGAAACGGCGAATCTTTCTTGGGCATCTCCCAGAGAGGGTCAGTGAGAGTGGCATAGTTGGTGCAGTATCGGGCACAATACCCTGCCATGCCCAGAAATGATATGAGCTCTGCGACGTCTGTTGGTGGGGCAAAGTTCACAATGGCGCTCATCTTGTCTGTGTCAGCAGTCATGCCCTGGTCAGAGAAAATGTGCCCAAAGAATATCAGGCTGGGCTTGTTAATGTCACATTTGGCCCCATTGAGGGTGAGGCATGCTGCCTGAAAGATCTCACATAACTCAATTAGCGCCTTGTGTTGAGCATGGGACGTGCCTAACAACAAGATATAATTTCTGTAATTAAAGGCCTGCGTCACTGGGGAGATCAGCCAGTGGATCGTTTCCTAGAATATCTCATCGGCAGACGATATCACAAAGTTCAGCAGCTTGTAGCGCAACAGCCCATCGCGAGTAGCAAACGTTGTGACGCGCCTGGAGTCTGGGTGGATGATGAGCTGGCGATAGCCCTGTTTGAGGTCGAGCTTTGGGAACCGCACAGCTTGGTTTGGCCAGATAAGCATATCCTTTATGCTCGCACCTGGCTGGCTCTCCCTCGGTATTGCAGTGTTCGGTATTCGCATGTCAAAACAGGGCTGCAGTCGTCTGTTGTCCTTTGACACCACCATCAACAGTGACAACCCCAACTATCAGGCCTTTCACACTCAATTATGTCGTCATTGAGGAGTAAATGTAACTCTTTGGACACCTGCGCTTACAGATGGAATCCCACTCTGTGGGGATGTTGTGGCACCAGGTCACTGTAGGTCAATGTGGAGCGTTATGACCGAGTCTTTCAGCATGCTAACGCCATTGAAGAGCGATGGAAATAGATTCTTGATGCATTGGAGTTTCATTTGTTGGTCAATCATCATGTTGCCTGACTCTGACCCACTGGAAGCCCTCGTATGACCTCAGACTGGTCGTATTGAAGGTCAATGAGAGCCAGGGCTCGTGCAGTGTGGTAGCTCAGCAGGCATCTACCCACAGTAGGACTTTGGATCACGTGTATGATTGCCGACATAATGCAACCCTTGTGGTGTAGACCACATGGGAACTGTCCAGTTGACTGCAGCGGGTGTGCAAGTCCCCACTGAAAGATTTTCACCTAGGAAGGGACAGTGGATAAAGATCATGTATCAGCTGATGGAGATTTGTGTTCATCACGTTGACAGGCCCCTGTGTCAACGATAAACGGATGGTTCAACCCTCCTATTTGGAGAGTCACTCTGGTGGCAGTGGCGTCATCAGCTTCTGCACTGATCAAAAGCACATAAGTAATTTTGGGCGCATTCATCCTCTCAGTTAACAGGTGGGTTTTCATATGGGTGCATCGTCTATCGGGTTTTGTATGTCTCAGGATGGTATACGTACGGCTTTGCTGGTCCTGGAGGATAGTCCTGATCCATGGGGTATTGTAGACGCTGGTCTTCCATTGCCCTGATTATCTCTTGTTTTAGGGCGTACTGTACTGCTCCTGCGGGGGTCTCTGAAAATTCTGCCCATGGTACATTCTGTTGCTGGGTCCTCTAGCAGTTCTGGGCATCCTGACGGTCCTTGCGACAGTGGGGGCCTGTAGCCTTGAAGCTCTGTTGATTTTTCTTCGCACAAAGCCTGGAACTGGTTTTCTCGGCTGCACTGCATGCACATTTGCCCTATCGCTGGGCACTGCCCTCGGTGGGCGAATTCAAACCTGCATCGAACACGGTCTCCTTGGTGTTTCTGGTGTGGGCCACCTTCCACTGCCCTTGGAAGGCCACTCCGATTCCTGAAGCTGGGTGTCTTCATGGCCTGCATTGTGACCAAGATTTCCAATTTCTTGGGATTCTCTATGGCTGTGGCCTAAACATCCACCCTCTGATACACACGGGCCAGATCTAGTGTTTCTGGTAGCGACAGGGTTTTTGTCCGCTGGTGCTTCCTGAACACTGACGAATTACAGACCTCTTTGAGCCGAATAGCCTCATCTTCAGAGAAGTTTGCGAAGTCGCAGTAGGTGATTTTTCACTGAAGTCGAAGGACAAATTCCCCTATTGTCTCATGGGGTAATTAGGCACACTGATTTAACTAGTACCTCTCAGTCTCGGTTGGGCAGCAATCAATTTCCTATTCAAAGATGCAATAGTCATCTCGTATGTGGTTTACTCTTGCAGTGGAATCATCTTCTAAATGCTCTTTATCTCCTTTCCTGCAAGGTTGGTAAATACGTCCGTCATGTTGAACGAGTCATATCGCCTACTGACCTTATGAAATCATTAGATTCCTCCATCCACTCTTCCCATATTTGTCCTTGATCATGTTGAGGCAGTAGGGAGAATGATCCTGGTCTCCTCAGAAATGCTGCTCTCGATGACATTTCTGCCATGACGCCCGCTTATGGCCCTGCCAATGCCTGTGCCCCAGGGTCAGCAGCCACTTGGGCTTTGTCCCAACTGCAGTGCTCCTGCTGGCCGTCAGCCTACTGCTCACTCGTCCCCACTGTCTTCTTGAGCCAGTCCCTCAACTCTGCTCTTTTCTGCCTGAGCAGCGTGGTGCTGTCCTCCCAGCATGTGTGCCTCTCCTTAGTACACTTAATCGCGGCGTGCGTACACTGCAACTTATTGCAGTCTAGGTAGCCTGCGCTCAGCCTCCTGGTTGCACTGTGCGGCTCGTTTGATAGATTGCAGCACTCGCTGCTCGCTCACTTGCACCTGCGCCAGCATTACGGAGCTCTTCCCTGCAGCACTGTGTCCGCGCAGCAGACCCTCTGCAAGGATCGCTCTGCCCCGGTCCGCACGATGGTGGCGGTGGGCCTACTGACATACGCAGTGTAAGTGGTTTCAACCCAGCACTCCACATAAGTCAATGCCTAGCGTGAGATGCCCAGCTGGAACCCTTATTTATATATTTTTATGTCAAAAGTTCTTTTATTTCTGAACGATGTACCCTTATATAACACCCCTCTCTTTGAATCCTCCCCCCCCCCCCCAGTCTCACTGAACCAAGAAGTAGGTTGTTTTGCAAAGTTAAAATATTTATTTGATGAATTGAACAATATATTTATCACACTTATGAATATGAACAATATCTAGATATCACACTTAAGATTTATACACTGATCAGCAATGGGTGATATCACAACAATCAACAATCTCTTTAATCAATAGGAGTATGGATGAGAAGAATAATGTAGCAGAGAATAACTGTGTGGGTTCAATGAAATGCAATGATATGAAATTAATGCAGCACAGAAATAAGACTTGATATGAATTCAACCAAAGACAATGTAATTACTCTTTCCCCCTGTCACTACTCAATCCCCCTTAATATGCAATATGAAGATGGAATGAGGGCACACAGGTTTCAGGAATAGACAATCAACAATGCAGTTCAATCCCAATTTGCCAGAACGCTTCGAGAGAACAGGAATGATTTTAAAACAGGTCAAATGCTTTTGAATGTGATTTGAAATGAATGGGAAAAATGCTAAAATGACTAATTCGCTAAAAGGGTTTCAGAACTAGTGAGAGTCGCTTTGGATAGGTTCAGGTAGACACTAGCAATGATGTTGGAATGACCAATAGATAGGAAGCTGAATTCAGAGATTGCATGCAAGAAATAGCAATTTTATATGGAATAAAATTGAGCCAAATGCAGAATCGCAGCAAACTTTTCAGTGCGCGAGAAATGCGATTATAGAATGACTGTGGAGTGGGGTTCATAGTTTGTTTGAAAGCTGAGGATGTTAGCTTCAATTTGGCATTTAAATTTCGTTCCTAGCACGTACGGTCCAGAAGTCATTAAAGTTTTAGTAAAGGTCGTTTTTACAGAAAAAGAGTCAAGATTTACAAATTAAAGATGCCTTTTGGATATTAAAAACAATGATTTCTTAACACTAGGGAGTCTATGGAGCCACAAGCTACACGACAGCACAGCCACCGATCCAGGGGCGCCCCCGGATGGTTTCTATCTGCCGAGACGCTTGCCTTTCTCCAGCAAATACATATTAGCGCAAAGATGATTGTCACTACAATTATCACAGGATTATGTGGATGAGAGAAGGAGTCAGGATAGACAAAAGAGATTCTACAATGCAGTTCTGGATAATTTGGAATGGGTTGGATAGGATTACTTAAAACTAAGATTGGCTAGGGACAGTTCTACGCTAAATAATCACAACTATGGCTTTGGAATGGAATAGGCCCATCAGGATCTGGTCAAGGGTTTTGGACTGGAATCTGCTAGCCACCGGACAGGATTCAGGCGCTTGGTTCTGCTCTCAGCAAGGCACTCTGGTCTGCACAGCCTCCTGGACTGGTTGCAGACGTGTTGGTTCTGGGTACAGCTCTGCTCTACTGGTTTGGATCTCTGGGTTCTAGCAAGGGTTCTTGGCAAGCAGCAGCCAAAACAGCACAGCCAGGCTGTTGGATTTGTGATGCCCCTTGGAAGTTTGGGGTTAAAATCAGGTTGCAAGATTTTAAAGGCCAGCTGAGAAGGGTTCAGCTTTTTGGATTGGGCCTTTTGCTTCAAGATTCTTCAGTCTGGATAGTTCTGATCTGGATTCTCTTTCAGAGCGCTTCGCCCTTGGCATCTGGTTTCAGCCTACACCGAATTAGCATTTTCTTTGAGTCAAAGGGAGTCTTTTGTCTCCTAGCAGAGCAACAGGCCAAAGTGCTCCTCCCTTTTCTCTTTCGCACCACCCTGCCAGTTCCTTAGCAGAGAGCAGGGGAAAAGATTCCTTTGTTTGGGAGAAGGTGTGGGATGTCTTTGAAGCTCAGTGTAGCTGGCTTTAACTTTTAACACAATGTTTAAAATAGTCTTGTCCTAAAATACAAATTACATTTTTAACAAATATATCCACCAATCCCTTAATTCCAGCCTTTTAAAAATAGTTTTTAATTGTATCCACCTTTATTGCTTCTGATAGCAAGTCTTTCCTTTTCATACTTTGATCTCAATGTATCAGTTTAAATGACAGGTTAAGTAATCGCCAGCTTCTGACACAGGCGAGTAGCGGTACTGCACCCATTTTTGACATTCTTCCAAGCAAGCATCTTTAAATGTGGATTATTTTCTTCTGATCAAATATGTTTCTGCTGACATTGTGCTTAGGTGAATTCTTTATATACAGTGATGTTTAACACCCAACAAGGAGGTTGGATCTTTTGTGATGTTTGAGAACCAAGATTTTTGCACTTTCCACAGGCAAGGAAAAACGGATTTTTAAAGAGCTCTGTGTTTCTCTTGGAATGCAGGACTGCTTTTTCAAATAGTTTCATTTTCCTCTGTGGGCAGCCAAATGATGGGTTTTGGCAGTGGTCTCCTGTGTTATCACAGACATAGGCAAAAGTGGATTGGCGGCCTATTTTTCGGGTTTTCCTGCGCACTTCTGGGTGATTTTAGCATGCATAATGCTTTCCAGTGGCCATTCTGAGGTTTCTGATGCAAGCAGTGCACAGTAATGTTGCAGGACATGGACTAGTGGGTTAAAACATCCCACAAGCCGGCTGTCCCATATCACAAGTTATGGGGGTCGAGGGCTCCCTGCAATTCAGTAACTATGCAGAGCCGTGGTATGTCATTGACCTTTCTTTATTGTACCATTCCCTTTCTGCTTTGCCGTCCCCCGCCTCACCCCTTCCTTCCGCTCTCACAGCTCCGGTGGCTCAGTCCCTCTTAAAGGACCCGTTCTTATTCTTTACTCTGTAACAGGTGCCTTTGAAACATCTTCACGGAGAGGGTCCCATTCTGAAACATGGTCTTGAGAACTAGCCAGAGTGAAGGCCCGCTTCTGGAGAATAAAGTCTGGTTGTCGGAATGCTGATTTATATCTATATGGTTTCTGGTGCTGCCCCCAAGTCCCTAAAAGACACTTTTGTATATCCGAGCCCTGCTTGTGGCAGAGGGCCTGCAACAGAAGTCATCTGTCTTGAACCATTAGGTTCTTAAGCTTTGATAACTATATGTCGGGATGCCCCATTAAAGCCTTGCTGATGTAACTGTCCTTGACTGGTGCCTCCTCACCCCCCCAACTTCTACAATAGCCCTAAAATGGTTCAGTAACTTAATCTGGTTTCATTTACTGGGCTTGTTCGATCACCCTACCTTTTACGTAGTCTGACTTAGTCTTCAACTATGAGACCAAAGGTTCAACTGGGTGTTCGGGCTAAGGGTCGCATGAGCCAGGTCATTAAAGCACTTAAATAGAACCTCCTTTATATGACCTCAAAACTCCTTGTGCTTAAAGACCAACTCCTCCTCTCTAAAAGGCAGCCCTTGAAAATGAGCTCAACCAGATAGTGTAGTTCGCACCACCTTCAGATTAATTCACAACTTTACATAACTGATGATGTCACAGCCCACATCCCAGGTGATGTGTCCAGTTAGATTGTTCAGCGGGTAAAGCCCTGGCTGCTGTGATCCATGTGTGATCTGCAGGTCACAGGTTCGAATCCCGGCAAGGCCATCTAAGGTTTTTGTTCTTTGGAGGTCGATAAATGAGTACCAACTTCAGCTGGGATGATAAATGTATGCAAGTATGTTCTATGTACTGCTCTTTGGCGAAAGCGCTATTTAAATAACAGATAATTAAATAATCATTATGTAGCACACTACATTAGTCCAACAGGAGCCCACAAACACTAGCGAACACTGTATTATGTGAAATTCCTGTACAGCGTACACTTATTTAGTCATCCTAGGGATGCCGATTATGAAGACCCATTTGTATACTGGAAATGGACTGAGAACCCAACCAAAGCCCCGTACAATCAGTCATACAGGCGCTCGCTAGCTGTGTGGCCCTCGAGTTCCCAACCACTGCGCTTGAAAGACAGCCCACCAGCACGAAATCCGCCAGATTGCAAATTACCAGGGAGGCATCGCGGGCAAAAAAGACTAGTCCGATCTGCAGGTTTCCGCTTTCCAACACTTTAATAGGAGCACACAGAAGTACTATCCACGCAATTCATATCCCTAAACTATACGTACATTATATTTAACGGCCAATAAAATCAGAATTAGCGTTTGCCCATGAAAAGTAGCAGACAACAGTTATACCTAAAGAAAGTGCAATGTGTGGGACCTGGCTCCCCAGCAAAGTGACTTGCAGTAACCCTTCTCTCACACAAAGTAGCCTTGGTGGCGTCGCCCGCCGTCCGCGAGCAGTACAGATAGCCAGAGGGGCTGCAGACGGCCCGAAATAAGCCGAATGTGATGACTCGCTAAGAAACGTCCCCCTGGGGAGCAGCCGCAGCCGGACCGCCCCCCTCGGAAAGTCCTGCTTTATTGCTTGCTTGCGAGCGTTATTAAAGGACGCGGGAAATGAAATCCGACTGCCTGCAGTGCAGCTACTGGAATATCAATGACAGCGACCGTCTCTCAACAAGGCACCGCAGACCAAAACTGCGCCAAGTCTGATGCAAGAGGACGCGGCCACAATGCAGACGAGCGAGCGCCCGACAGTCCATTCAACGCCCAATTCTCCCAGAAACGCCAGAAAAGGTAGAGCACAATGTGCTTGGATCAGTTGTTACTTTTACACAAACGACAGACACCTGCAACCAACTCACTTCACGGCCGTAGTGCATATTTCATTTCGAGTAGAGCTTCTTCTGGGCAGGGAGGTCATTTCATCAAAATGCCATGGGGTAGCCGAAGTGACATCACACGACCCTTGACCCCTGATGACATAACAGGAAGTGATGTCATTTGACCCCATCCCGAAGCGATAAAGCTAGAAACTATGGAACACGACCTTTCACCCGTTGAAAAAACAGGAAGTTGCATCACATAGCATTGTACACTACGAAAAATATGGTTACGATATCACTATAATGTGATGTACATGTGCCACACCTGGATGGAACTTGAATGTTAGCATGTGCAACACTTAGAATTGAGAACATTAGCCTGCGTCATATCTAGATCGGCTTCTGAATGTTAGCATGTGCCACACAGACGAAACTTGAATGCTAGCATGTGCCACACTTAGAATTGAGAACATTAGCCTGCGCTGCATTCAGATAGAATTGTAAATATTAGCATATGGCACACCTGGATGGAGACTGAATGTTAGCATGTGCCACACTTAGAATTAAGAACATTGGCCGGCCTCATATCTAGAGAATTATTGTGAGTGTTAATGAGTGCCACACTTAGACAGAATTAGGTAGATCAGCAAGTACTACACTTAGAACTGTGAATGTTAACATCTCAAATGTCCTTGAACCCACTAACCAATATAAACTCAAACTCTCTGCATACTTATCTCACTCAAAAAAATGCACACAACCATCTCTTGCACAACAAGCAGCACACACTTCACCACACTGCAACAACACATAAGCCGCACCAACAGCACCCGCGGACTGACACCGATCCAATACTCGCAGCAAAGCTCAGCAACCAGTGTCTACCGAGTTGAAGCTGCCAACAGCACACCACCCCTCTCACTATCCTACTCCCTCTTCACCTCACTAACCCATCCCCCACCTTCTCATTACAGATCCACCAGAGCGCCTGGGGACCAATTCGGTTGGTGACAGTGCGCTATATAAGTACCTTTAACATAACATTTCATACAAGAATGGATCACCATATGTACCATTAAGATCAGTGTGTATAGGCCCACATTACCAAATTACTGTGAATGCAAGCAGACGCCCATGACCAAATGATAATGTGTTATTGTATAGCACTTACGCTCAAGCGCTTTATATCGAAACAATATACACCCAATATCACCCAACCTGGGTTGGTTCTTATTTATCGACCTCAGAAGTATGAAAGGCTAAGTTGAGGCGTTTATGAACAGACTAAATAGAATTCTAGAAAGACACATCATTTGGTATTCCTATTCTTTCTTATTTAGGGTCAGTGCTGAAAGTGTTAGATTTCTGGCACACCTGTTCTTATTTTTCTTTTTTTAAGGGGCCTGAACAAGAAAACCAGCCACTCCAGAAGCAAAGAGCCACATGGTGCTGGCCACAGCCCAGGAGCATTCATTACAAAAAAACAAAAAAAAAAAACGATTTTTTTTTTTTTTTTTTTTGTTTTTTTTTTAAGAGGTCGCAGGGGAGACCAGAGTGGTCGCAAGGGAGACACGGGGGTCACAGTTGCGACCTCAGTTGCGACCTCTGGCGACCCCTAAATGACGTCCCTGCTTCTGAGGCTTATTTGCGCCTTTTCTCTGGGCTTGTCAAGTGGATCACACAGGCAGTGCTGGCCTTAGTGGCGGCAGCGCCCCGGGCAGAAAAATAACAATGTGCACCCCCCCCCACGCCCCTGGTTCTCCCACCACGCCAGCTAGGGGTAGCCCTTGAACTGCTCCCCTGAGCTAGTGCCCTGGGCCGCTAATGGCGTCCGGGGGAGGGGGGGCTATGGAGCCCCAGGAGATTGGCCGGCCCTGCACACAGGCACATACAGTAAAGGCCAAAATGTGACCAGGTGTCGAGCGCGCTTGGAGACTGTCTTGCCGTGGAAGAAAAGGCCTTCTGTTCCTGGGTCATGACCTTTCAAAGAGTTGCAGATGAGAAGTATCAGAATACCGGATTCTAGAGTAAATATCGTAGGAGTGTGCTTCTGGAATGAGCAGAAAGTAGCCCACATACATGAATTTGAACTTATGACTATGGAAATGGTGCATGTTAAAGCACAGTAAACTTGGTTAAAAGAGACCGGGCCTTCACAAAAGTGGCCCACACTGGTCTTTCAGGCGAGCCCTTTCGGTCTTTGCCCCTATTGACCAAAGCGCTCATGCTAGCCCCATCATGAGGGACTATTTTAGGAGGTATGGCATTCAGCTTTCTGGAGAAAGCGGAGAATACTCCCTTGAAAATGGCCAGCTCAACCAAACCAGTCACGGACAGTTGGCACCAATGCAGTTAGATTCTTCTAAGTGCACAGTTATGTCATCCTATCATTTGTTCCAGGATGGTGGCCACAGAAACACAGGCTGTCTTGGTAAGAAACACATCAGAAGTGACGAGCCTTGTTCCCACAGCAAATAAAGCCTTTTCACTATATCTAACGACATCAACAAATATACAAAATATATGAAAATGTAAAAAGCATTGAAATACATTATGGTTGTTCCAATTATATAAAAACAGTACAAAACGCAATAATTTCTGAATTAAATTTTAGCACCTAACAATAAAACAATTAAAGTGATCGCTGCAGACTCTCAAAGTGGGAAAAAACTACTGAACAGGTTATCATGCCATGTTCTATCTAGAGCGGGGCTCCTGCTATCTTTTCTTGTATTAAAACAATTAATAACATTCTATTTAAATCCAACAATTTCGAAACGCTATTACCAACCATCAAATCAGACCAAAAGAGGATGTCTTCATCCAGAGTATGAAATTCTGTACAATGAGCAAAACAGAGGTTCTTCAGATGGTAAGTTTTCTCACACGAAAGTACAAAGTACTTCACTGTTACTATGCTGTGAGTTTTTGCACAACCTGCAGATTCTGTATATAGTTGTTACCGGTGCTCTCGGCCCCAGGCACTCCATTGTGGGAAGCAAATTAAATTTAAACCTCATGTACAGATTGCAGACTTTGACAGAAGGAAAAAGAGAAATATATTTAGGAATCAACAGTTTCTCTCTCTTGGAAAATAACTGTACTCCATGTATAAGGAGTTGGTATCCAATGTATCTATTGTTGCACCGCAATCGTGAGCAAATAGTTTTTTTTTTTTTTTTTTAAACAAACCGTGGATTCTCAGCGAGAATAGACTCGTCCATACCAACATCACTCAAATGCTTCCTAATGAGAGTTACAAAACAAGTCAGATGCAAGTGTATTCTGTCTCACAAAGAGGTTAAGTGGAACAAATAACGATTTAGGTGAAGGCAATATGATTGTGTTAGACGCATCTTTGTCCACAGAATCGGGTCGCTAATGAAGTTAGGCCGAATTCATGGTATATTACACAGTTAGGTCCTGATGAGGGCAACCCCAGACCTCGTTTCTAAAAAGTTCCCTCTAACGAATCCAAGAACGAACTAATGTCTATAGAAATAGTGTCGCGCCCATAAGATAAGTAAGGGACAACTTTAGCAAGGTAACATTTGCGAAAAGGAATCAAGGAGAAGGAGCACAAACCCATTTGTACTCTCTTCAGTTGAGGAATTAAAAGGAGAGACCTAGTTTTAAGGTATTCTTGAACCACTGTGATGGCAGTCTTGTACGTCAGATTAAAGCCCTGGTACTTCGTGCAAATGCACAGCTCTAAACGTGCATTTCCAACCACACAAATCATAACCTTCGGTTTCTCTTGTTTGGACAAAATCACGATCTTACATTTCCCACCATTGATTTTAAGATTATTGGTTCCTGTATAAGATGTGAAAGCAGTTAGTTTCCACTGCAAACCAATGGGGGTTAATCAGCAAACACTAATCAGTTCAGTTTCATAATGCCGAATTTAACTGGAAAATAAATGGTGTCCGAAACTGAATCTAAATCGGACAAATAAAGGTTAAATAGGGAGGGGCCAAGGCACACCCCTGCTTCAGCCCAACAGTGGCGTCAATACCTCCCGATAAGTAGCCTTCTTGTTAGAGTCTAATTTTGATCACCGTATTGTGGTGGGGCAGCATAATTAGTTTAATTGGCGAAGATGGAATTCCTTTATCTCTAGATTTCCACCACAATCTTTGTCGGTTGACACAATCCAATGCACTGGATAAGTCGAGTGGGGACATTCATACCATCCCTGGAGTGCCATCAGAAACAGCGGCCCTCATGAGAGCCAAGATTATGCCATTTAGATACTGTCAAGCCTTTTCCGAAAAGGCCCACTTGATTATATGATCAGATGTTTGGGCTTTCCACCCAAAGTTCCAACTCCTAAAGTATTAGAGGCGCATAGATCTTCCTTGCTGCATCTAGAAGGGCAATCGTTCTATAGCTGGACTGATTGGACTGGACCGATCATCCTTCTTATAGATTGGAACAATATAAGAGTAAGATAGTCTCCAAGAAGTAGGAATGGAGCCTGTACTTAAGATTTCACAAAATAAGGTGGAAAGAATTTGGGACCACAAAACAGGGTCATACTTTAAAGTAATCAAGGCAAGATTATCTGGAGCCCTTGCTCTTGTTTGATAGAGCATATCTCTCCTGGGTGTGTTGAAGACTAGGGCACAGCTTTTGAAATTTCTACAAGGAGGATTGTAGGGTCAGTATTAAGCAGATCTTTGTAAATATTAGAATACAATTTTGACCCATATTTATGCAGAGTATTGTTAAAAGTTGAGACTGGATGGCTGGGGCATAATGTTCTTGCAGATAACTTCTAGGAGCCACGACCAATCAGTTGGCACCTTACGGACGTGCATGATCCCTGCCAGAGAATTAATTAGGCAGGTAACTGGCTGGTTTATGTTGTGGTGGTGTCGCCAGACTTGGTAGACATGGTTTTGTTAAGAACTTCATAAGGGTGTAGGAAAGTCTCCATTTGTTCCCGATGTTTAAAGTGAAGATCAAATCCCATAGATCTAATTGCGTCTACTTCTTCCCACACCAGTTTCACAACCAACCTAGAATGGGACTATGCAACCAGTTTGTTACTCCCTGTGTACAGGATGGCTGCTAAATCAATGTCGCCAGACATAAGGGTTTTAAAAGCTGCAATCTCTCCGGAAGGTATGAGCAATTTTGAGTGGTTTAATTGTAAAAGACCATTGATTTGCGTTATGTAGGTTGGCTTTGCCATGTGGTATCTTCGACATTGGCAACTTGACGTGCAGTGACTCTCGTGGCAATTAGTGGTTTTTTGTCTCTGAACAGTCAGTAAACATGTGTCGATCAAATGCTGTGAGGTAGTGTATGAAGTGACTATTTCATCTAGAGATCTGCAGTTGTTATTGATGTTTGTAGTGTAGACCTGATATACCTCGATTTCCACAATTGAGTAGGTCAACAAGGTTTCTCAATCAGTCCCTTCAATGAGATAGTTAAAAGTAAAAAATAAAAATGTTTGCCTGCAGTGCTTGGATGGAAACATTCTTTTTCTCTTTATACGTTCGAGTTATTTGGAGGTAGTAGCATTTAATCTGAATTGATAGAAGGGATCTCAATGTTTACATCAATTATCTCCTCCATCATTCGAAGAGATCAGCATCTACAAGAAGATTTCCTATTGCTTGCTTTGAGGTTAGGGAGATTTTTAGACATTTTCTCTTGAACTAAAGTTCTCCCCTTTCCCCCCCGGTTATTGGGTTTGTTTCATGAAGGCCAGGGTGATCAACATTAAGGTGAACTGACATTCTCAACAAGTGTCTCGTTAGTTTGGGATATGAACAGGCCTGGAGACATACTGAACCGTTTAAGACAGAGGTCTTCAATCTGTGGGGCGCGCCCCCCTTGGGGGGCACAATAACATGCCTGGGGGGGCCCATGATGCCTTCAAAAACGAGTAACAAGTTTTCTCTCTTTTTTTCTGCTGCACTGAACTGAGCATGTGGAATGAGGAGCCACTGGCTCCCAATGCACATGCTCAGCCAGTGCGATGTGGTGGGGGCGTGGCCATGAAACAGGAAATAAACGCAGCCTGGACGTGAGCTTTCCTGCATTTGGATCGCGCGTCCAGGCGCGTCCTGCGTTCCCTGCTGCTGCTGCCCGTGAGAGGTAAGTCACCCCTTTGTTTATTTATAACGCGGCTCCCCCGTGGCAGGCTGCCACGGGGGAGCCGCATTATTAATACAGCACCGGTCCCCCCTGCGCCCCTCTCCCTCTGCGACCCCCACATTAGGGGGCATGGAGGAGAGGAGGCGAGCGGGGGACCGAAATTGCTTTGCCGGTGTTATGTTTATAACGCGGCTCCCCCGTGGCAGATTGCTGAGCTCCAGCAATCTGCCATGGGGGAGCCGCGTTATTAATACAGCACCGGTCCCCCCTGCGCCCCTCTCCCTCTGTGACCCCCACATTAGGGGGCATCGAGGAGAGGTGGCGAGCAGGGCACCTCTCTTTTGTTGATCGCTTTCATAGTTGTCCTTTTCTGCTACCTGTCACCCAGGGCAACCAAACTGAAAAACAGACACTTTCACCTCCAGCAGCTACTTGATGTTACCTTTAAATTAAGCTAGCCATCATCATGAAAGGTTGAAAGCAGGTAACCCACCAGATGTTCTGC
Organism: Ambystoma mexicanum; assembly: GCF_040938575.1. Classification (NCBI taxonomy): domain Eukaryota; kingdom Metazoa; phylum Chordata; class Amphibia; order Caudata; family Ambystomatidae; genus Ambystoma; species Ambystoma mexicanum. The sequence continues at coordinate 977,718,559 of NC_090923.1, read as the reverse complement.
ATTTGTATCACGTATCATGACACAGTATTGCACTTATTTCTGGGGTTTTATTTTGGGCAAAGCTAGCTAAGAAGCAACAGTGCATTGTAAAAGCCATTGAGGGTATTAGGTTAGGGAGGGAGTCACAATAGCATGTTTTGTGGCCTCCTTGAAAGATAGTAGACGTTATAAAACAGCTGCGCCTGGCTCAGTGTGAAGAGTGCCCCACCTAGAACTCAGCTGTTTGTGTGTAGCAGTAATCTGTGATGGCATTGCTTATGATTTTATTTGCAGGTTTGCAAAAAAAAAAATGCACGCTTTAAGGCAAACTAGTGAATGCAAGTTTAAGCAGCACTTTCGAGTTGGGAAAACTATTTTTTGTTAAATGTAAGACGCCCACTTGGGGAACAATAGTGTGCTCAGCATGTTGAAAGCCTGTCTTTAACAGTGATGCCTACCCACCTCTGCTCTAACACCTTCTGTCCTCCCCCCAGACCTGCAGCACTTGCGCCAGAAGACCTTCGCCTTCCCATACTTTGACAGATCTTTCCTGCCTGTCATCCCATCTTCGTATTTCCCTGGTAGGTGCCAGTGCCGTTTGAGAGTAGGTAGGAAGGGCATCTGGGGGACAAAGGGTGTCAGTGCCATGAGGGTCATGGATTCGAATCGGGGATTTCAACCCTATCTATTTCTGGGGCTGTACCTATCTCTGATGCATTTTACCCAAGAGCTGGGTTTAGCTCCTGCTCAACTAATCCTAATTTGAAGTCTCAAGTAGACCCATATATCCTTTACTAACTGTTCTGTTTTCATTGCAGCAGCATTGCTCCAAGTGTCAGCCTATCAACCAAACCACATTTGGTCCAGCAAGAAAAACCCAGTGAAGCACTTGCCCCAGTCAAGCAGGTAAGGATTTATTTTCCCTGTGTGCCATTGGATGAGTACATATGCTGATGTTTTATATCAACCCTGTGCAATGTTGCGCCTGCAACCTAGTCCGGGACCACACTTCAAAAAGAAATTAGAGCTAGGCCTGCATTATCTGAATAGGCAGTCTTCTGAGACTTGTACCAATGTATTTTAATCCAACCAGTGTTTCTGACCCATTTTTGCGTGGGGCTTCCCCCCCCACTCCCAAGCTTTTCAGGCAGTTTTTTGGGAATTTTTGCTTTTTTTAAAATCTCCTCTCCTTCTTTTCCACCCCATATTTCTGACCCATTTTTGCATGCAGTGTTTCCCACCAACCCCAACCTTTTCACATGGCTCAGTTTAACTCTTTGCATGTAGTGTTTGCCATTTTAATGCTTTTTTTGGGGTGCATTTTTAATTTTTTAAAATCGTTTGCAATGTTTCGACAGGTTCAGGCTCCTTTTCTCGATGGATCGTTTTCTAGTGCTCAAAGATAGTAGGGATCTGAAGCGTAAAGCGGAAGGAGAGGTGGGAACGGACAAAAGAAATGCAAAAACACGGAAATATGATGACTCTTATTTGGATTTTGGGTTCACATAGATCACAGTTACTGGGGAAGTGAAGCCGCAGTGTATGATTTGTTGTGCTACATTAGCAAATGACAGCCTGAAGCCAACAAAATTAAGGCGGCATTTGGAAACCAAACATGCCGATTTGGCAAAAAAGACCAGGGATTTCTTTGTACGGCAGTTGCAAGGCATGAAAAAGCAAAAGGAGACTGTTAAAAATGTGGCCTCTGTACCTGCAAATGCATTGAAAGCATCTTACCACATTGCGTAATTTCTTGGCAAAAACAAGAAGCCTTTTACAAATGCTGAGAAAGTGATTCTCCCAACCATTCTCGCTGTCAACCGAGTTATGCTTGGTGAAAGTGCAGCAGAGAAATGCAAAAGTATCCCTATGTCAGACAACAATTTGCTGCCGTATTGCTGACCTGTCCTCTGATATCAGTACAGAATTGATATCGTACTTGAAAGACAGCCAGTTCGCCCTACAGTTGGATGAGGCCACTGACAGATCAAAAGAAGCTCACTTGATTGCCTATGTGAGGTACTGCCATGGAAAGGAGATGTTAGAGGACTTCTTGTTTTGTAAGCCAATTAAGGGCAGAGCCACTGCACCTGAACTCTTTGAAATTTTAAACAACTTCCTAAGTTCCAACTGCCTAAAGTGGGTGGCGTGTCTTGGTATTGGCACGGATGGTGCTCCTTCAATGTGTGGTGCTAGAGCTGGGCTAAAAGCAAAAGTATTGGCAGTAGCTCCACATATTGTGTGGACACACTGCATGATACACCGGGAAGCTTTGGCTGTGCGCAATATGGGGCATGAACTCACACAGGTTTTGACTTCTGTTGTAAAGATCGTACATTTCATTAAGATGAACCCCACAAGAGCCCGTCTGCCACCTTATGTGCAGAAATGGGAGCGGACCATGATGCTTTGCTGTTTCACAAAGAGGGCAGGTGGCTATCCAGGGGAAAGGTTTTAAATCGCATCTATGAACTCAGAAATGAAGTAAGACACTTTCTCCTGGATTTAGACCGGACAAAAGCAGAGCCTCTGTGATTCATGCTGGCTTGTACTGTTGATTTACCTTGGCGACATCTTCGAAACGCTAAATTTTCTAAACCTCTCCCTGCAAGGCACAGAAACCACATAATTTGTCATGAATGCCAAAAATATCGGCATTCAAGAAGAAGCTGGAGCTTTGGAGGAGGAGGGTTGATATTGGCATTGCCGATGCATTCCCATTATTAGAAGATGCTCTTGAGGAGACAGAGTATGATCTTTCATGTGTTTCTGAAGTAATTGGAAACCATTTAAATGCTCTCAGAACCAGTCTCGAAAATTACTTTCCCCGACGACATTTGCAACATGAATGACTGGGTGGTTCAGCCTTTCCTAGCAGACGTAGGAGCCCATCTCCCAATACAACTCCAGGAGGAACTAATGGAGCTCGAAAGTGACTGCCTACTAGACTAGAGAGCCAATTCAGAAAATTGTCTTTGGGTGCATTTTGGCAACAGGTGTCTGCAGAGTTTCCAACATTATCGAAATGTACAGTCAATGTACTGTTACCTTTCAGCACCTCATACCTGTGCGAGATTGGGTTCTCTGCACTTGCAGCCCTAAAGACAAAATATCGGTCAAAGCTGGAGGTGGAAGAAAGCCTACGGTTGGCTATTGCAAAAATAGAACCCAATATTGGCAGGCTGGCTGGTGAAAGGCAGGCCCACCCTTCACACTAGTTCTTCAGTATGCCACTGTCCAACTTGCAAGTGACAGCATTGACAGTACGTTATTGTACTTGAGAAACAAATTGTTACAGCACAAGCATAGCAAATGTTACTACAGGACAGCAATATTGGCTGTTTTCGTTTGTGTGAAGTAAATATCCAACACTATTTTTAGTCGAGTCCTCTGTATTATAGCAACATAATCTGAATGCTTTGTTCACAAATATTTGTCCTCTAATCTGATTTGAATCATTGCAAGCAATGATTTTGAAACAACGTGGTGTTTGGCATTCACTCCTTCGTTAGGGGCACCATTCTACTCCAGCGCGCGATAACCGTTCGCAACAGAGTACAATTTTGGAGTCCATATGTATGGGGGGGGGGGGGGCGCCTGCGTCCGAAAAAATTTTCTTAGGGGGGGTGGGGGGGGGGGGGGGCTCGGGGTCAACAAGTTTAAAGACCACTGATGTAAGAGGAGGCGAAATGTGATCGTTCAGTTGATTAATGACCTGATCTAGTAATTAGTCAGCAGTAGTTTCTAAGATCAGAGGCCTCATAGGTTTTCCACTGTTTTTAGTCTGATTCAGGTTGACGTTGTTGATTTTCTTGAGAATGGAGTGTAATAGCACCGTATATTTGCGAGCCACAGCCTTTGATGTTGTTGTAGAGTCTAAGAATAGACTTTAAGACCAAATGTAAGGCTGCTACCGAAGGTGGTCCCAAGGTATTCACATTGGACAGAGAATCCATTCTCGATCTCATCAGTGCATTTGCTGGAGTGATACAAATCTCACGTGCATTAGGATCCGAGTTGGTCGTCATCATCAAATGGCACTTCACTGATAGAAGAATTTAGCTCTGGTGCTAGGTCAAAAGGGTCCACAGCCCTAGGGTCATCTCCTATTTCTTTTCAAAGACGAATAAAGGAGGAGTCCAGAATGATTGAGTCGGAAAGCTCTACCTGAGCAATGTCCAAACTAAGCTCAGGAAGACGCACAAGCTGAATCAAATGTGGAGCCTCAATAAATGTCAACTGACATCATTTACATTTTTGGCCGTCGCATGCAAAAGACACATGTGCCATCGATGCCAAAGGCTCTACAACAGGAGATTCAGAAATGGGCAAATCCAATTCCCACATGCTGTTTAAGTGCAACAAAGTCGTGGAGGCAGAAAGAGGTTCAATTGAATTTAAAGCTGGAACAGCGTTACTTTGACAATTGTAGAAAGAGGAGGCTATTAAGGGATTAAGACAATGTTATGTCCAGTACTGGGAAATTAGAATAATACCTTGTACAGTAAAATGTATTGTGGAAAGAGAAAGGAAAGAGTGGTTACCCTGGGGATCTTGTTTCCTGAGTGATGGTTTCACAAAGATCACCTAACGCTGACTGCCTCTGGCAGATCACTTCTCTGCTACTTCAATCATAAAAGACAGTACCACTCCAGCGCTTACTTTGTTTTTATAATGAGGCAGGTATGCACCTCAAAGGCAATAAGCCAGCAGTCGCCGCCAGCGAGAATTACGGTCGCCATAGTCCAGCGTTCAGCTTCACAAGTAGAGTCAGTATCAGGAGCAACAGTAACTTTCTGTTAAATGTCATACATTCGCTCTTTCTGGTAATATAATTCACGCATTGCCCTCGCTCTAATACTTAAAGCGCACTAACACTTCGATTTGGTCCCTTCCAAATGGCTGGCATCTGCCACTTGTTTGCCACCAAGGAAGAATGGTGCACGACATCCGGCAATGTATACGGGTACTACATGGAGAGTACAGTACACTCTGTACCCAAGGCAGTTCGCTTGACCTCTGTGGAAACTGTCCTGGTAATAGACCAACAAATCACAATCCTCAATGTGTGCAGTAACCGCCAATAAAACGCCAATCAAACACCAGAAAGTGGTGCAACAACCTCACCCGCATAAGTCTGCCATAAGTCTGCCAAACACGGCCTGCACAAAGGCTCCTCTTTAGGTCAGGGTCAACCTTAGTTCAGGCAGTGTGCACTAGGGTGGCCAACTGTCCCATAATTTGTGGGATTGTCCCGTAATTGGGGACTGTGTCCCGCAGTTTGCCAAGTGGCTCTGTGGGACGCGCGTTGTCTCGACTTGCTCTGTTCGAGCACAACTTGTGCTCGAACAGAGCAAGTCAGGAGTCACAATTAGGCATGCTGGAGGCTGGGGCCGTCCTCTGCAGGGCGCTGTCTCACAGACTAGCTGCCACTTGCCAGCCACTGTTATTCCCATTCACAGGAAATGTATGTATATGAACCCATCCCTGCTCCTGTAATAGGAGTGGGGAGGGGGTCATAAACATACATATCCCGCGAATGGGAATAACAGTGGCTAGCAAGTGGCAGGTAATCTGTGAATAAGAGTCCTATTGCATTGCACTCACAGCTGCTGACTTGAGAGGCCTGCAATGCATTGATTCTGCCGGGTGAATGATGCCGTGACGTCATCACCCCCTTGTGTCCCGCAAAAGGATCTCACAAAGTTGGCCACCCTAGTGTGCAAACCTTTCATTTTCACCTCAAGCAGAGGCTCATTTCTCAGCCCCACATTGGAAAACTGCATCCAACAGCGGTTCATTTTGCCTGGAGAAGTCATCGCATCAATGTAGGCATCCTGTAAAAAACGTGTGGGGATTTCAGCGACATAGTGGTTTAAACTGGACTTTTCACTTTCTGGAAAAACGCGTGTTCGTATTGTTGGAAAGCTGAAAATTATATTATTATTTGGAATTGAGACTATTTTAGGATGTACATTTTAGGATGTCTTTAAGATGTGGAAATGATTGATTTGATGAAATCTGATGTAACAAGATGTGTGAAAAGTTCAAATTTGTACTAAACCACACAATAAAAAAACTAAATAAAACAATTTAAAAAAAATTGTTTCAAAGCTGCATGTTCAACGCAGAGTTAACATTGTATGTGAATTCATGTTGTGCAGGCAGATAAATACAAGGGCTGAAAGGTTTTCCATGTGGCTACATGCATGGCCAATGGTACTTGAAACATGAGTAAGTCTTATTGATAACAAAAAAATACAATATTACTGCAATCTGCTGTCCAACAATTTGTTCATTCGAGATGCGGATAAACTGTGCCCTGTTCGTACAGACCAATTAACTTTCCCAGACCATTTTCTTTAAAAGATATGCTTTACAATGCCATACATTGTCAGCTCCTTACTTTGTACTGTTTATTATACATTTTCTTCAGTGCTTTGGCTTAAGCGCTACATAAATTCCAATAAAATAAAAAATGTACTAAAATAAAAATGATGTCCCTATGTTTTTTACGAACTTTCAAAAACTATGGGTGTTTTTTAATTTTTATAAAACTGGCACACAATTTGAATGCTGTACTTCTGCCATGAGGTTACCCAGCTACTGTCAAGCACCACCCCAAATTTGATCTCAATCCTCTTACGTCCTCTACCCATACGCTCACTGTTAACCTGCCAAACCATTTGCACACTCAACCTCCGGCATCCCTAATTGTAGCAGCAGTCCATTATCTGAAGCTCAAACACAAAGGGCCGCATTATAAGTTTGCCGGTCCGGCAACAACGGTACCGTAAGCTTGCCGGTACCATTGTTACCGGACTGGCAAACTACGAGTGCTGCTCGCGGGTGCCTTTCCGGCCTTCGGACCCGGACCAGCACCCGCGAGCAGACCTTGTCGGATGCACCGGCACCATTCAGAAATGGTGCCGGTGCATCCGGCCTCCCCATTCCCATTGAGTCCCATGGGACTCGTATGGGAATGGAGACTAATGTTTACTGGCGCCTAGGAATGGGCAATTACCAGGTCTGCCGGGGCTGTAATGCCCCGGTAATTGCCCATTCCCGGGCGCCGGTAAATTCATGACTCTGGCTGCAGCCGTGCCGGTATTTACTGGCACGGCTACCACCAGGGTCATAATGAGGCCCAAAGTCCCTGGGAGAAGTATATGTGCCTCATGTCCCACATCTAAATGCTCTGTATGCACCAGGAGAACACAGCATTAAGCAAATCAGAGGAAGGCATTTGCAGTTGCTAGGTTTGCATTTTTTAGAACACGACTAATGTGATGCACAATGACTACAGACGGGTAGATAATGAGATAAGCCAATTATTCTCAGGTTTTAGTGGGAGCGTGTCAATAAGGCGCATTAACATCCAATCTAATGTGATGATGGGAACAATGTGAGGTAACCCGACAGCTGTACTTACTATACTGTGGATTCTGAGAACAGCAGGAGAGGTGAGGGGGAGTCAAAGGTTATGAGGTTTATAGCAGGGTTCGAAATTGAGATTCAATGAGCAGGAGATAAAACCAATTCATGGGTGTCGAGCATCACCCTGTAGGCAGGAGCTACCGCAGGGGAACCAGGAAATACCAGAGACGCTCCCCATTTTGTATGAACCATGGTGTTTAAATGTATATTAGATGTGTTCTAATGCTTCTTTATTAACACTCATAATGACACATTTACATTTTTAGACGGCACCAGTTGGCCCTCGGAGTCCAACGAAGTTCCTGGTAGCTGTTGGTTCCATGCTAATCAGGCTCTACTATGCTGGGGGTGCTGCAGATAATGCAGTCAAGCCAGCAAACCCATGCAGTGCCCAGGAGAGGGGGCAGGGCAAAGGAAATAGATGGGCGTCTGGGAATGGTAACTAGTGGGCAATTAAAGTAGTTTAATGAACAAAAGTAGACTGGATTAGTGTGAGGGGGTTGGACAGCCAAATCAGCACTAGAGTGTTTTGCATGTCCTGTTCAGACACACACACAGCAATGTTGGAGGAGGGAGGCAATGGCCGGTCAAGTGGCAGCGATGGTCCCTGGAAACGCAGGATGCCCAAGGAGATACTCCACCAAGAATGGATGCAGGCCAGGTAAATACAAAGGATGCTCTATGGATTTGGAACTTTGATCCACAGTATCAGCAAGAGCAACTCTCTGGTGAGAAGGCTCAACCAATCGTTGGCGAGGAGAGGGTATCATCCAGGAAGCCATTTCATATTTAAAAAACAAACTGGGCCAAAGGAATGTACACAACATTTCTTGCTGCACCCAACAGCAGGGCAGAGAGGTGCGCAGATGCTGAACAGTTTACCATTCCAACCACAAGGAGTAGAGTTCCTAAATGAGAAAATAACCACCTACCGTTTGTCAAGACCACTCAGATCAAGCAACAACATTCGCTTAGAAACAAAACCATACAATAAAAACATTCGGAGGATCATCTTTCTCTCACCTCGCAGCAATAACCTGGAATGACCTAACAAAAAACATATGCAAAACAAGGAATCATTTAGAATTCAGGAAACTACTCAAAACCTTTGCTCCAGAACCAGAAGGAAATGACTAAGAAGCATGCACCCAACGTGAAACAAGAACCTTAAGGAGTAATCCATGACTCCCAGTTAATCTCCCCTAACTGCAGTGTCGGGGAGGACACCCTAACAACCCATGCCCAGGTAAGGACCCCACCAAAGGTTGGGTAGGGAGCGATCAGAACCCTCTATCCCAAACATTGCCAACCCAAGGCAGGGAAGACGCCAACATCAGCCAGGTAGACATACCACTAGAGTAAAAAAGGAAAAAAGCCACTCCTCAACATGCCTGCCAACTAAGTGTACAAACTACAATACAAACCACACAAGATAATCATAGATGTTAAGCACAGAAACGCAAAGACAAAGAGTTAAGGACAATCCAGTGATTCAACTCTAAAACCTCAACTTTCTGCATACACTTCCCATGCAGAAACTCGCACAACCACAATATCAGCACAGCAATACACAAATACTTCACCACACTAACAGACTAACACCACAATCCCTCACAACAGCACATGGGAAGTCGCACCAACCTGAAAACCGCACATCAGCTCAGCGAACCGTGCAAACCAATCTGAAGCTGCCTGCAGGAAATCACAACTCTCACTTTCCTTTTCCCATTACACCCTAACTAACCCCCTACTAATACCCACTTTATTTCTTCCACACCCTCCTTTTCAGATCCGCCAGAGCGCCTGGGGACCACTCCAGTTGTGACGGTGTGCAATACAAATACCTTTAACAAGTGCTGGGCTCCTTCTCTCCGCCCACCCCTAAACTCCCTCTTTTCTTACCTCCCTCTACTTCCACCACCTCCTGCACTCAGAAGCCTTCTGGAGGAAGGCATATGGTTACTAGGCAACGAGGCCCAAACAGCTGTACGCGTCTTTTGGCACTATTGTTAGCATACATCACACTAAGATCTTATTCCCTTTAATGATCATCACATCCAGGCAACCACCAAGCTTTGCGCCTGTGGAAAAAGGGAAAGAGGACAGAGCTTCTTCTACTTGGCCAAACACGGGCCTAACCCCTGCTCCTACTGTAAGCCACCACCACTAAAAGCAGCACCGCCCAAAATAAACTCATCTTCTACAACATCACACTACTGATTATCCTACTCCTGACTACATTATTTCTTTGCTTACTTGGGGTCTCCACTCTCACAAAAGACACCACTAATACCCCTCTTCCCTCCCCAGTAACCTTTCTCCATGCACCTCTTAATTTCTTTGCTCCCCTCACCCTAGCTACCCCAACCCTATCCAACCCATTAGTTTCCCCCTTGAAACTTCCTTCCATCCCCTTGCTCTTCCACAGAATCCACTGCCCCTCTGGAAGAACGAATCTCTAAAGAAAAACTCCTTCCTCGCTGACCACTTTGCATCCCATCACCTTAAACTCTCTGTGATGGGCGTCAGTGAAACATGGCCACCTTCATCAGTTACACTGCTACCATTGTTGCCCTCCACAAACCTTTCCGTACACTGCACTCATACAAAAAAAAGGCAGTGGTATTGGACTGATGATCAGTAAAGTCCCCATCAGCTGCTCGGTTACATCACTTCATCCTTTTGAAAACGTCTCCTGTGCCCACCCCACATCTGTCCTCATCTACCACCCACCGGGCACTCTCAAACTTCTCATCCTGAACCATTACTTATTACTTGAATCCACCCCCCAATAGATTGTATAACCGTTATTGTGAAAAAACACAATTTGACAAGATTGTCCAAGGTTCACCACTTGCAGATGGATTTCTCTCTTCAACCACTTCCTGGCCAGCTTGCACAACCTCCCTACTGACAATTACTTGCCATCTGCATGACCTTATCTTCCCACCATTCTCTTGACACATGTGCTTTCGTTTGATGCTTCAACAGATCACTCGCTTATCAACTTTATCTCAATGTCCCCTTTCTGTCTTGTTCAACTATAACGCAAATAAGTAAACCTGATTCCACTCCACCAAGTCAGGACCTTCATCAACACTCTTCCAAGCATGCTCACTTCATTGAATTTGATTTTACCAAGTTCAAAAGGACACTGGCTGTTGATGTTCACCATCTAGCCCCCTCTTTCACCAAATTCCATTACTGCCCTGACCATTGGATATCCACAGCCATCCAACAGCTGAGGGCAACCACATATTTCCAAAAAAGTCACTGGCCCAAATCTTGCTCCCCCAACTGCACAAAGGGACTATCTTCTTGTCCCCGCCACTGCTAAATCCTCCTAGCATAATGAGTTTATGTCCACTCTCCGCTCGCACCATCGCAAATGGCCCATAACTCTCCATGCCAGCCACCAAAACTATACTCCATTTCCTCCTTCCTCTCCACTGATGACTTTGCATACTACATTTCCTCTAAAATCACCAGTCCACCCCACCGTTCACGTTTCCCTTCCTCCACAAAGAGCTTTCTGTTAGGTGCTGTCACGTCTCTTCCCTCTACAATCACTTTCCATCGACTCATCTTCCCAGCCTGATGCAAAATGGCTGCAATTGCAGCCCTCTTGAAAATACCTACTGCTAACAGCAAAAAATCCCTCTATTGAACAAACTCTCTCTGGCTGCAACACCCCAAAATTCTTCAGGACTATTTAGCCATTCTGTTAACTTCCTTGCAGGACATATACTTAACTCCACTAATCTCGATTTCACAATAAACACTCCACTGAAACTACTATCCCTCATGACTCCAACTTTCTCACCACTGTGCACCCCACCAGCCTTTCCCTCCATCCTTATTCTATTGAATCTCTGTGCCACCCTTTTTACTGTAGATTATTGCTCACATCTCCAAACTCTTACCTCACTAGGATTTTGGGACACCATGCTCAACTGGATGAACTGACTGTTCCTTTTCAATTTCCAAGACTTCTAGTATCTGTTCTCGCAGCCCCCATCCAGTGGGTGGTATCCCCCAATATTAATGTTGAAGGTATTTGTACTGCGCACTTTCACCAACCGAATTGTTCCAAAAGGAATATGTGGACACACTCCAGAAAATATAGATAATGGGTAGAGATTGTATTTACTATATTTAAAGATTTTAAGGTGCGGGGGAGGAAAAGTAGATCTAGCACAGGTCTACTGCTACATATACGTAAGGAGAAAAAGAGGATCCAAAATTCTGGAACCCTCCCGTCCCCTGCACACTATTACTAATCTGTTATTAAAAACAGTTCAACAATCACTTATATACTCATAATTTTGTAAGCCTACTATGGATATAGAATATTCCAAAAGATTGTCTTGATAAAAAACAGTCTTTATTTAATCAAACAATATTCTTTTTGACATTAGTTCCTTAGATGCAGAAAACAAGCACAAAGTTAATGATAGTTTCTGTAGATAAATGAACAATTAGGATGGCTGACGCGTTTCGAGAATTAAATCTCTTCAAGAGCCAAAATTTGAACTGAAAAGCAATAATAAATACTGATTTAGGAACATATAGATGGATGGTTTTAAAATAATCTCAAAAAACGGTCAAATAAAATTGCCAGTAAAGGGCCCCAAGATTCACAATTCGGAAAATTTGGTCACCATACTCTGCACGTGTATTCAAGCAAATATTTTAAAGAAACAAAAAAAAAAATCAATCTACACATTCTCATTGACCAATACAGAAATATTGTTATCAATAGTGACCAGTACTTGAAGAGGCAAGGAGGATGTTAGGAGTTCACATTCTGTCATTTAATACTTATCCCCAAGAATCCATCAATGGTGGGGCACTCCTATTTCCCAAAATGATTGTAACTCTTGGTTAATAGCAAGTAATCGGAAAGTAGTTCCGATTCATTATGTGGTTAAAGAAGAGATGCCAAAAAACAATTAGAAATAAAGTACCTTAAAAATGCTGAACGATAGTTCCTTATTTCTTGACTAAGGAAATCTAGAAATCTTTTCAGACGTGAAAGATAGCAGAAAACATCATGTGTTCTCACTATGCAGATGCCTGCAAGGTCCTGAAAGAATATAAAATATTGCAGACATTCATTTTTCACCATTAGTGCCCATAATGAGGCTGTATACACGTTTGTATGGAGACATGGATTAAATGTACTCTCTCCTATGGGAGCTTCTGATGTAATGCTATGTTGGATTATGTCAAGAAGCACTCCGTTAGTGCTGTGATGCGGGACTCAGGAATCAGCACATTTTTTATAATTCGAGGGCACGTGTGTGTGGACTGTAAAATGAAAAAATGTCCAAAGTGGATCATTGATAATGTAATTAACGGGCTATTAGCTCTAGTCTAGGTACATGTAGAATGTAATTTACAGTTAACTCACCCTTCTGAGAGAGCTATTCGTGCTGTAAGTTGCACACATCGAGTACACGTTGCGTTAACATTGGATCCCTTAATGATGAACTCTGATATGTAGAGAATACTCTGATACTATATATAAGCAAAAGAGAGGGAAAGTGCGGTGTATTAGCAAGTGAAGTCACGGATGCTGCTGAGGCTAAGGCAGTATTATGAAAGTTAAACAATGGTAGTGGGAAAAGCTCATTACCTGTAGAGTTGTGTAGAGTAGTCAGTCGGCTATGATTCGGTGCATGCTGCAGTGTGCGCGATCATATCCAGAGAGCCTCTTATCTGTCAAAGTTGCAGTCAGAGGTCCGCTAGGGGTCCGTCCGAGGGTAAAGTGCCATTAAATAAAGCGGTCGCCTAGACAACCATACAAACTAGTGTAGGGTCTGTCTGCAAAGACCTCCATGTGTTCCAGAGAGAGGTAATAAACATAAAGAACAGACTCAATCAGGAGCCGTTATGGTAACGTGAAGTGATTACAAGAAAAGAGGCGCCATCTTTGTATGGTGAATGGCGTGTTTCGAATAATAGATTGTTATGTGGGACAGCTCATTCATACTCTCTTAAATGTAATAAAGTCAAAAGTATATATCATCTTCTAAAAACAGAGTGGATAAAAGAAAAAATAGAGAGATAAGTAGTGGGGCATGTAAAGTCCATGTACCCACCTAATGAAAATGTTGGCTTATTAACGGTGTACGGGTGGTCACGGATCTGACATATTTATGGAAAACCCTCAATATTTTGATCTCGCCTGGTCCTGATTAACTACTGGTCATATTGACTGTATGTAAGCATTGTGTAATTGCTGGACATCACAAGTCATTACTATTTAATTCATTTGAAATGAGTGATCGAACTGATCATCCCCTGTAATGGTACTTGTTGATCTATAGGTAGGTGGGCCGATTTAAACAGATCTCGGACTTTTCATCAGTTAACAAATGCTCCACCTTGTGTAAGTTTTGTCGCATAATTGCTCAAGTTGACATGCTTTAAGAATTTGAAATGAACATCCTTCAAATAAAATAATGAGGTGGGCCGGTGAGACAAGTTCCGGACTCTAGTGAATTTAAGAGGTATTCCACCTTCAACTGACATATTAAAAACATACCAAGTCTATAAGTTATCCTTCAGGTTATTTGTCATCTAATAGCAAAGTACAAATTGGTAAATGGTTAGGGCATTCATTACTCCCTTAGATAAAGCACCTTAATGAAAACTCTTCATTAAGTCCTCTAGGGTTAAGGGTGTCCAAAAGGTCAATCCAATATTTTTCTCCGCGGGAGAGGATCGAGTGATAGTCACCTCCTCTGTGGGGTTTCTTCACAATTTCCAAGATTTGGAATTTGACTTGAGCTACTGAATGGTGGTGATCTGTAAAGTGTCTAGCCAATGGAGATTTAGTGTTCTTGCATCTGATGTTGGATTTATGTTCGTTGATTCTGTCTTTGACTGGTCTTGTTTGACCCACATAGAGTTTCCCACAAGGATATTTGATTGCATAAATGGCACCTACTGAGGTGCAAGTTGCGAAGTCTTTCAGTTTGAATTTCTTACCTGTCTGTGGGTGTGCTATTGTTTCTCCCTTAATCACATTGTTACAGTTAGAGCAAATTAAGCAGGGATAAGTACCCTTTTTCCTAGTGCTCAGTAACGTTTGTTTTTGTTTTTTTTTTCTGCTCTTACCAGCTTGTCTCTTAGGTTCATGCCCCTTTTAAAGGCCATCATGGGTGATGTCATGGGTTTTGACCCATGTTGAATCAATAGACTGGGTAGATGTGGGGATGAGCTGTCGCCGCCCATTATTCAATCCCAGAACAAACTAAATAAATAGACTGGGTGGATGTGGGGATGAGCTATCGCCGCCCACATTCACGCCAGAATAGGAGAACTGCGCATTTGGCACGAGACCACTCCATATGTACAACCTTCTTGTGGGGAATTCATTTTCTTAATCCCAAAAATGGTTGCATTACCAGTACTCGCCACTATCAGAAAGCCGGCGTTTTAAAACCACCAGACTTTTGTGTAAAACTGAACAAATGAAACAAAACCAGACCAAGGAAAGACTTGCTAAGAGGTGGATACAATGTAAAACTATATTCTGAAATGACTTGAAGGAAGTAATTATTTAATGTATAGGTAAAAATTGTCAGTTTGATTTGAATGTAGAAAACTGGAACAAAAGTGACATTTAGCTGAAACCTGGCTTAATGAAAGAATTCTGCCTGACAACTACCCCCGACAGGAGTTGATACTGGATCAACAGCTGTGTTCCCAGGCCTGGCTGCCAGGCCTGGCTGCATCCTGAGGTCACATGGCCCTGTTGATTAGATTAGGGGTGGAGCAGCTGGGGACTACAGGGAGTTGAACAAAGGCCTGTCCTGGACTCAGGCAAATGTTATATTGGGGGGCCGTAAAGTGGCTTCCTCTTAGGGGAAACTGGGAGGGGCAGTGCCTCTGCTAGCAGCGGAGCTTGGGGGAAGTGGATAAACCAGTTATTCCACCCTGTGATGTGGGAAGCCACACCCCTTTTTGACCAGGGCATAATTTTAAAAAGATAGATAACTCAAAGTGCGGGCTTGTCAGAATTATATAAGTAATATCATTATTTTTGTGATTTTTCTGTGAACATTTTGAGATGCGTTAGGGCCCTGTGGTGTATTCTGGGGGGTTGCTAGCGGAAAATCGGGTCTCACTCCAAATGTCTGCATGTTAAAAATCTGACACTTCATCAATTAATGTCCATACTCCTTGCTCACATGTGTGTAATTTTGGGTACATGTCCGATATTGCAAAACCAGTTAAAAAGCGCAAAATGTTGTCATTTCTGAATGCAAGCCTCCAGGAAGATCAGAGGCGGACAAGCATGGACCATAAGGAATATATAATGTGCACATGTAATTTCAACAGATTGTATATCTCGGAAGGATGTATTTGAATCAAATATAGATTTGTGGGCAAACTGACCAGGGGAGGATCCTCTGACCCATAAACCTACAGCATCACTCTGACTCACATTTCCTTCCCCCAATCATGGGAGAGGGGAGAATTGGGCCAATGACAAGTAGAGAGGGGCAGGCTTAGCTAGGCCCAGGCACACACCCATTTTCAAAACACATAAAAAGAGACTGCTGGGACAGGTAGAGAGATTCAATTCCATTTGCTGCGGAGCATGCTGACCGACGACTTCACATCCAGAGATCCAGACTTAAAATCCATCAATCTCCAGAACCTGTAGCAGTACCCAGAAAGCAGTGTTACATCCAGAATCCAGAGAGGCTAGACCAGCAGAGCAGAGCTGACCCAGATCACTGTGAAGTGCCGAGACCAGAACCGGAGTCCAGTCCAAAACCTGACCAGATCCGTGGCGAGGCCTATTTCAAATTTATATTGTGAGTACCTAGCAGAACTGTGCAGAACCAATCTCTTAATTAAAATAATCTAATCCAAACTATTTTAACCTAAGTAGAACTGCCTCCTAGAAATCGTGTCATCTGTCATTTTAAAGCTGCACAATTGTCACCTGTCAATTCTGCAGCTGCAAGCTGTCACCTATCATTTCGGGTTTTACTTTAAATCCGAAAAATGACCTTTACAAAATCGTTCATATCTCCGGAACCGTTTGTCCTAGGAACTTGGTTTAACTTTCCTCTGAAAGCGTAGAATCTCAGCTTTCCACGAACCTAGAACCGACTTGCTACTCCTTATACTTTTGCCGTAATCACGATTCACGCACTCGCGAATTTTGCCGCGATTTGGCCTGATTTCTTTACCTGTAAAAAGATAGCAGCTTTTTGCTTTCCTCCGCTAAAAATGTGTTTGCCTCTTAATAACCATCCCTGAATCATTGCTAAAGTGAGCCTGAGCTCATCCCAAGTATCTCTCACTCACCCTGAACCTTCTAAAGGGAATTAAAAGCATTTTCAGCATATTTCTCACTTCATTGCCACCACATTCAAAGCACTTGGGCCTGTGTTTTAAAACTCATACCGGTTTTCTCTAAGCTTGCTGGAGGGGAACTGAATTTCGTATTGTATTTGATTGCATTCCTGAGAACTGTGTGCTCCTCTTTCCATCTACTTCCATTTCTTACATTGCATAGGGGAGGGGGGTGAATGGCCAGAGAAAAAGTGATCATCTTATCTTTTGCTAAAATCATCTCAAATATTTCTGTACTGCATTTTATTCCTCATTGCTTTTCCCTTGAAATCATAAAAGTATTTTTGCTACTTGATCCATCCTATACTAACTCCTCATTGATTATAAAGAAGTGTGCTAGTGTCAGATTACCCATTGTTGATTAACATTATATTTATAAGGGCGATATCGATTATTAATTTATTATAAAAGCGTGGTATCTATATTTTGTTTTATTTCTCAAATAAACCTTTTAAACTTGCAAAACAGAACTACATCTTGGCTCAGTGGGGTCAGAGTGATTCTAAGAGAGGGGTGTTATATAGGGGTAGTCATCCAGAACTCATGAACTGGACATAAAGATATATCAATAAGGGTTTCCATTCAGTATCCCAGACTAGGCATTGACTTAGCTGTAGTGTTGAATTGAATCCTCTTACAGTGACTTAAGAAACAATCTCTTAAGCAATGGGTCATTATGTAAGATGCTCCAGTTTTTTTTTTTATTGCTCTTCAAACTTGAAAGGTTTGTCTGGAATATTTTGATATGTAGAGCAATGGTGTTGTTTTCTCCTTAATTTTAGGAGACAAAAGATGTTCCCCCAGGCGCTGTAGCGGATCTGCAAACAAATAAAGGAGGGGTGAGCGGTTAGTAGAGTGAAGTGGGAGTAGGATAGAACAGTGGTGTCCTGTTGGCAGCTTCAGTTCGGTGTTCACCGTGCACTGAGATTCGGTGTGATTATTGGATCGATGTGGGTCCTCGTGTGCTGTTGGGGCGGGTTATGTGTTTGTTGTTGTAGTGTGGTGAAGTATTTGTTTGCTGTGCAGAAAAGTGGTTGTGTGGGTCTTTGAGTGAGATGTATGCGGAAAGTTGATTATTTGGGTTAGTTGGTTTTTGCCTCCCAGGTTTTGCATTTCTTTGTTCCACGTCCATGATTGTCCTAAGGACTTGGTTTCGTAGTTTGTCCGTCTAGTTGTTAGGTGCGATGGGGTGGCAAGTTTCCATCTGAGCAATTTGGGAAGTTTGTGTACCAGGTTGAGGCATGCATTGTCCCCCGCTCTGCTATTGATGCTGTATAATTTACATTCATCAGCTCCCTTCCTACCCATTTCCCTGTCGGCGATCCATAGCTGCCTAGGTTTGTTCTGTCGACTAAACGTGTATTGAGATGTCATCCTTACCTCCTGATCTCTCCATATTCATTCTGTTTTGTGATCTTAACTTATCTATGTTTCATTTTGGTACAGCGATATGCCGTAAATTGATCTTCACCCTCCCTCTGTTTATGGGCGTACCAGTTCCCTCTGAGTAGGATTTCCGCTGTGTATGTATCCCCATAGGCATTCCTTATAGTTATGGATAGAAAAGACAGGTTTTGAGTAGTTTTCTAAATAGAAGGTGATCTCTCGTGTTACGTATGTTTTTGGTAGTTCATTCCAGGTTTTTGGTGCATGGTGAGAGAAGGAGGATCTTCCGAATTTTCTTTTGTTGTATTGTTTTGCTTCCAAACTGATGATGCTGCTAGATCTGAGTGGTCTTGTTGGGCGGTAGACGTTTATTTTCTCTCTTGGGAACTCTGCTCCTTGACCGTGGATTGCTCTCTACGTTATGCACATTGATTTTAACTTTATTTGCGGTTTTATTGGTAACCAGTGTAGCGTTTTCATAGCTGGTGTGATGTGTTATCCTCGGAGTAGATTGGGCAGGAGCCTGGCCGCCGCATTTTGAATGCAGTGGAGTTTTTCTTTTTAGAAGTCGCTCTGGCATTCCTAGATAAACGCTGTTGGGGTAGTCTACTCTGGACATGAAGGCGATGATGGTGAGCGTTTTGTGGGCGAATGAGAGGAATGGTAGGATCCTTTTTACTGCCAATTGGTGGAAGAAGCATTTCTTCATTAAAGCATTTACTTGTATCTCTAGTTTTTCACCATCATCGATGGGGGTGGTGTTGTACCAAGTTCCATTGGCCAAGGGATGTAGTGTTTGTTTGCTCCGTTTTTGGAGACTATCATCATTTCTGTTTTGCCTGGGTTAAGTTTGAGGTATAGTTCATCCAGCTGTAGATTTCATGAAGGCAGCTCTCTAGTGTTGTGTTTTCCTCTTGTGTGTCTTGTATTTTGTAGACTATTTGTGTGTTGTCAGCACAGTTGTAGCATGTGAGGCTGTCTCTTTTAGTGATCCCGATTAGTTGGCCAGGTAAATGTTGAATATTAACGGGGATAAGGAGAATCCTTGCGGTACGCCAAAGGTGGATTCTCTTGAATTGGATTTGATAAATTTGATCCATATGATTTCTGTTCCGTTTGTTAGGAAGGATTTCATCCATAGTAAGGCCAGGTCGGTGATTCCAATATCTTCCAATCTCCCGACGAGGCTGTCATGGTTAACTGTGTCAAATGCTGCAGATAGATCTAGAAATATCAGAGCAGTGCTTTTGTCTGAGTCTGCCTTTAAATCATCCCAGGTTGAGAGAAGTGTGGTTTTCATTCTGCCCATTGTTCTGAAACCTACTTGTGCCTGGTCAAATAGATGGTGTTCTTCTACGAATTCTTGGATTATTCTATAATTCTATAGATGTATGTTTCAAGTAATTTTGCTGGATAAGGGATGTTGGAGATAGATCTGTAATTGGAGAGGTCCTCCACGTTTCTTGCTGTGTCCTTGAGCAGTGGCTTGATGTATGCTGATCTGAAGGATTGTGGCACTTTCCCTGTTGACATGGAGTGGTTGAAGAGGTTTCCGTAGTAATCCATGGGTGTTCCTTGTGTGAGGATTGATTTGTATATGTCTGTGGGGCAGGGATCCGTGGGGGAGCCTTTTTTATTGCTTTTGTTTACCAGTTTGACGAATGTCTACGCTGATATTTGGGGGACGCTTCAGAGTTTGTTTGGGTGTTTCTCTGGCGTTTAGCTCTGGGTCACCCCTCTTCATATACACCTCTACCCTATATAAAACAATTTCATCCTTTGGCTTCCATTACTACTACTATCCTTATGACCCCCATACCATACTTTACTTCTTTCACCCCAAACATCTCAGAATACGTCACAAGCTGCCTTTCTGCCATCTGTCTGGCAGTATGCTGCCTGATGTTAAACTCTCCTCAAAGTGGATGTCTGTTTTCTACTGGCCTCCAATGTTAATCTCACCATCACAACCCTGCCTCCTTTCCCTCAGGACCACCTCACTCCATCATCCCAAAGCTAAAACCGGAGGATTCTCCAACAAACAATCATTTACTCACCACCACTGGGACTTAGATTAATCTTCCAAACCACCTACACCTCACACAGACTTTGCCATAATCCCACATGTCCAGCCTAGCCCTCGTGAACTAGATCACTGATCAGCCTGCTCCTGCGACATCCCATCTATGTTTTTCTCCCCTAAACAAAGTGCACTGCCTTGCCACATGCACCCTCTCTGACCTATGTAGAGCTTTACCCACCTCTGCATACTGCCACCATTTTAGATGACGTTCAATGAGCAAATGCTGCCCGCCTTCAAGTTTCTACTCTTGTTTTTTAAATATATTCCTGGCCTGTGGTCCTCTAGCAATTATTGATCTAATTTTTGGGTGACTACGTGTTCAAATGCCAGAACGGACTGAATCCAGGCAGCAATGCCCTCAATCATGCAGGCTCTCCTCTGGAGTACAAAGTGCTACAAAGTGCTGCCTTACTCGTGCTGTGACAAGGTCAGAATCCTCACCTTGTCAAAAGGATATTGGGACTCCTCTCAAACTCATTCCTGTCAGAGGGGGAGGTGGAAGTTTGGAGAGCCGCAATCCCTGTCCCCTCCATAAAGGCTTACATGTCCATCAGCAGTACCCTTGTGGAGTAACCCATACCTCCTGAACAAACTGCTGTCAGGTTTTCTCTCTCTCTTTTCCTTTTCAGAAAACCAAAACCTGCAACCAAGATCTGGGCAGACCACCCACATGACAGCAACCCACCAGAGCCTTCCAGTCAAATCTAGTACGCAGACAGGAGTAAGAGAACCGCTAAGGAGCAGGATGTAAATGCAGCAGCCAGGGAAAACATACATCGCTTACCAGTGTACGCCACACACCACCATGTGGCAACAGAGCTTGCTAACACCAGCTGTGATGAACACAATGCAAAGAGGTATTAGAATGGGAAAGACATTCTCATACTTACCAGAGACTTTGCTGCAGTGCAGCTCCCTAATACAAACCAATGCAATCTACCATTTGTTTTCTGCATGACAGCCATACATAGAAGAAAGGGGCAAGCCTCAACTACCTTTTTGATGTTTTTCACCCACTAGCACCACCCGGATGTGGAAGTCAGGAGATTAGTTCGGGACAGAAGAAGTGAGAGGATAAGGCTGTTCATGTGAGGTCATAAGAGGAGGAAGTAGCAGACCAAAAGACCTGAAGGAGGAAGGATGGTGGACTGTAGTGTGGATGCAGTTTGGAGAACAGGTGAGGCATTGGTTGGTGAGAGAAAGTAGTACAGTCTTGTGAGTGTGCATGTAAGGTGGGTAAGTGATCCATCACTGAGACCCTGCAAGTAAACATTCTGTTATAACCCAAGAAATGCATACCGTTATAAATTCCCCTAGCTCCCAAAAGCATAATAAGAGGAAGTTGTGTAGTAATAGAAGTCTTAAGACCAAAGATCCATATTCCTCTTCTCGAACCTGCATTAAGCTTGATTCTTGTGATATTCCTTTGTTGAATGTCTTAGAAAGTAGAAATCCAATTTTTAATAGAGGAGAGGTTTAGAAAATAAAACATTCATTAGGGATTTCAAGTCAGATAATTCCCTCATCACTGAGCCAAGCAAGAGGGATGCAGAGGGGCAAAGCTGCAGGAGTGGTCAGCTAATTAGTAAAAATGACCTACACAGGGGGGAGACAAAGGCTTAAAAGGCCCCCTCAGGCGCAGGCTAGAGTGAAGCAGAACTGGAGAAGTCAGTACGGGCCGTGCATGCAGTGGAAAGAAGTAGTAGAGGATCAAGAAGAAGGGAGCAGGACGGGTCCCGAGAAGGGCTGTGCCTCTAAAATTCCAAACTGCAGAGGTTGCGCAGTGGGAATCGTGGCGAAGTAATGCTTACACCGCGAGACTGCATTGTGCAGAGGTTGCGCAGTGGGAAGCAGATGTGATAGGAGCAGTAGAGAGGTCACAAGTGGCTGGGTTGCACCAGAGACTCTCGGGAGTCAGAGCACTGCCAAACCATCATGTCTGAAGCAGCGGCAACCAAAGAGAAAGGGTCCGTCTCATCAGGAGAAGCCACAGGTCCAGCAGTCCTGCGAACACAAAGTGGAGCCCCTGGAAGTGACTTACCCGGTGAGTCGGAGACAGGCGAGTGACTCCAGAGCGCTCTGGTGCAGGCCATGTGATCAGAGCATGCAGGATCACTCGCGAGCGAGTGGAAGGCAAACGAACAAGCGTTAGAAATACCCAATGGTTGAAAACGTACAAAAGCAAGCTAATAAGCATTACGAATACCGAACCGTTAAAAATATACCAAAGTTGCTTTAAATCAAAAGAACCCTAGAACTGAATATGTGAGTTTGAGCAAACACTGTCAACCCGGTGCGGAGGCCTTATTAGACTCTCAGGCATACCACCAATACCCAAACCAAGAGACATTAAAGAATAGGCATTATCAGTCTAACATAAGTTGCCATACACAATAAGGGTTACGTTAAACCCAGGGTTGCCAAAGTTGTGAGTCATGTTCTGGGACATCTATAATACACACATTGCCGCAGCCAAGGCAGAAGTAGGAAAATACGTTATCTTGACCACTATTCTGCTATTGATGCAGAAGTGGGCAAACAGGCTGCCCTTCTGGAAGAAGCTATCCAGGGGGAGATGAGCATCGCCTGTAGACAGTCCTAATATGGATCCATGTGAATGTTCTATTCCCTGGAAGCTGCCAACATTGCGATACAAAAGAAGACTGTTGAAGTTGTTCTTGGTCTTATCTGAAAGTTACCATTGAAGTAATTTTCTGTTTTGGTGATGAAGAAGTAGATGGAGTGAGGAATGCGAGGGCGTCCTCACTTCTTTCCTCAATATATCCTCCCAGGTGGCCAGAGAAAGGCAGCTGCTATCGGATCGTGACCCTGAGGGTGGTATGTGAGGGCAGACTACCTGGGTGGAGGGGACTTGGGGAGCAGAGATGAGGCACCCTTGTGTGAAAAACTGTATCCCCCCCATTTCCCTTTCACCACAAGTCCAATGACCCCAAGCCTTTATAGGCTATTGTAAATCCTGTCCCTATTTTTCCCCTAAATCATTTCCCCGAAGACACTAGTTTGGTACGGGGATGGAAAAGAGACCAACTAGATAAATACATTCTCTCTGTATTGAGACACACACACACATACAAACATCAGTTATGTTCCTGGACGAGAAGGAGACAAGCAAGAGCAATGCAGAACTTCCAAGTCGGCAAGAGCGGTCTAGTCCTTTTCAGACCAATGCCCAATCAAGCGGGCCAGAAGTTTAAAAGCAGCAAGCATGGTGAAAATGGAGTCCGCTGTAGAAGCAGGTCTACAGACAGCAGGAGGGCGGCGGGGCAGACAGTGTGCTCGAGAGCCCAGTACGATGCAGAGTGTATGGAGCGGGAAGCAAGACTGAATGAAACTGGAGGCCTGCGGCAAACTATGGAACGGGAGCCGATGTGACCAGGCGAAGCTTCTTAGTGAGGCCCAAGCTGTGAGAGACGCATCAGTGGCAGGAGCAAAGCCATGGAAAAACGCTGTGGAGACAGAGTGTGTTGCTGCACGAGAAAAAGAAAGCTTGTGGCAGCCGAAAGCCTTCCTGGAGCGCGGGAATCACTGACCAGTGAGAAACTAGGAAAGGGGGACAACGGGGCGGCAGGCAAGTATATAGCTAGTGAGAACTTCAATGAACGCAGATATAAAGGAAAGTAAGCACTTGTTAATACTGATGTGAATGAAAAGCAAGTACTGTTGAATACTGAACTGAAAAAAAATATCCTACGCTGTAAAGGAACTGTGTAAAACTTGAGAGAAGTATTGGCAAGAGCCATAGGAATATATATATAAGTGCAACAAGTGAATAGTGGCAAAGTAAGCAATGATAAAGCATCATGAGGATGTGAACTGAGAATAAGCCAAACACCACTGTAGAGCTGAAACTGTCAACTTGCATACAAGGAAGAAGAGGGAAGACAGGTGTGTCAGTTGCATGACCTGTAATGGGTGGACCTTGTGGTAGGACAACTGCACCTAGACTGAGGACACCTACCTATGAAAAAGCCACTTACAATACCTGCAAAGAAGCTTGTGATTGAATATAAAGGAAATTTGGTGTGCCTTCTTGCTTCCCGCTCTGTTTCCCTACTTAAGGAGCCCTCCAGCTTCTTTTCCTTTAGAGATGGGGAACAGGTGCAAGTGGATCTAGGCCTAAGCCCCGCCCACCTGGTGCCTTCCTGCCTGCCACTCTTTTTCACCACTTAGCAAGCCCCGCCCAACAGGTGCCTTCCTGCTTGCCGCTCTTTTTCACCACTTAGCAAGCCCCGCCCAACAGGTGCCTTCCTGCTTGCCGCTCTTTTTCCCTAGTTAAGGAGCTCTCCAGCTTCTTTTCCTTAGCAGATGGGGAGCAGGTGCAAGTGGATCTAGGTCACCTAGCCTAAGCCCAGCCCACCTGGTACCTTCCTGCCTGCTGCTCTTTTTCACCACTTAGCAAGCCCCGCCCACCTGGTGCCTTCCTTCACCATCACTGTCTTGTGGCCAATGCTGGATTTGACTTTTATGGACTTCATTCATTCACGGTGCGTCACTCTTTCTCAACTCTCATGCTGGACTTCCTTTGCATCTTGTACTCATGGTGGCCCTGAATCATGCTGTTCCCATATTCATCTTGTATCCTGGCTTGCAACATTATGTGTTAGTACTGACTTCTGCAATTGTATTCACTCTCCACTCTTGCTTCTCCACTCTTTTTGACTGCTTACTCTGTTTTCTCTCCTCCTTTCCCTTCTCCCTTTTCTTATCTCCTCCCCTTACTTTCTTCTATGCATTTACTCTTATCAGAATTGTCCCTGGACCTAATATGATAGCAACCTCGTCTGTTTCCTCCACCTACCCATTACTGTTACATCTGAAATGTCGTCAGGCCTAGTATGATAGTCGCTTGTTATGTTCCTCCCCTCCCTTTCTGCACCCCTCTCCCTCACCTTTTGTTTTTCTCCGGCTCTACCAGAAATGTCGTCAGGCCTAGTACAGTAGTCGCCTGTTTGTTTCCATTTCCTTCCCACTCTGCCCCTCCCTTCCTTATCTATGTCTTAGCTCTTGCACTATCAGAAATGTCGTCAGGCCGAGTACGATAGTTAATTTCACATCCTTACTGCTCATGGCCTGTGAGAATGTGGTTGTATTTTCCCTTGTTCCCTCCCTTGCCTTGAAGCGCTTTGAAACACATTGTGTATAGGAGCTATATAAATAAACGATCATATCATAACTCAAATTAAGGTAAAGCCAGAGGAGGAAAAAGGGCGAGGAGAAGCTGTTTTGCTGTTGCGCTGCTTACCTCCATTTGTGCATTTTATTTATTCAATTGTGGAATTATTGTGAACTGACAGCTGCCGTGCCCTTATCGGAGAAGCCTACCCCTTTACGTACTGATAAGGAGCAGACTAACGTCACAGACCTAGCTGGATATAATCACTGGCACTCCGCCCTTGTGGCGTAAAGCCTGAGGAGTAAAAAGGGCGAGGAGAAGCTGTTTTGCTGTTTGGCAGGTCGAAGGGCTGCCATGAGCTTCTTGTACTATTCATTATGTTGATGCTGCCCAAGCTATAATCTTTAACTTCACACTCTTTGATGTTATTTATGTCCTTCTTTGCAAGTTCCCCTTGCAAGTGTGTAGCCAAGGTAATATAAAGAATTGCAGCTGAAGGGAGGAGAGACGGACTCTGGCTACTTCTCTAGCTATCGGGCATGCCTTCCCCTGCTTTTACACTTTGCTGACTGTTAAAGGAATAGTGCGCTCAGAAATATTATTGTCCCGATGGTTCACGCATGTGTTTTTAAGCATACATTGATCGATCGTACAAACATTTCCTATGCGCCTTACCGTAGTTTTCCTCTTTTGTACACATGCCAAATCAGGCAGCAGGGCGCGGCCATCCTATGATAACCGTATCTGTTGCCACATCGCCCAAGCAGGACTACCCTGGCGGCACTAAATCATATCCCCAGCTCCTGAGGCTGACATCACACTAGGCGCATACCGCCCATTTCACAACGCCACAATGAAGCTGGCAGCACCCCTGCAATCCACATAAGTGTGTCTCCCTTCAGCAGTGTTCTGGCCCTTGTCTGCACGCCTCTTGCCCATCCATCCCCCCTCCACTATCATTGGCAGTTCATACATGTGGCCGTGCCCTCCCAAGGGGCTGGCAGTGTGGGAACGGCGAAGGTGCCAAACACCATGTACAAATCAAAGGTATCTTACGCGCAGGGCTCATTATTCACATGCCCACCTCAGACCCCATGTCTCCAGGCAGGCTCCCCTTGAAGCAGGCCGCGCCCCTGCAATCCACATAAGACCACACCATATACACGTCATTCATTCACATACACACCCTCTTTTCTAATTCTTTATAAACCACTTGATATTTATCATGAGAACATCTTTGAGCACTGCAAGTCAACTCGTGAACGTGCTACCCGAGAACCTCTGTGACCACTGCGAGTCAGCTCGTTGTCGTGCTACCTGTGAACATCTCCCTGTTTTCCTGCCACTAACTACCCTGTTTGCTGAATCTAACTGTTTGTTGGTCAAGGTAAGGGCAGGTCACCTAATCATATCTCCTTGATCTTTAAATTTCTATCTATCTCGAATGAACGTACCAGGTAGTGTTATGTTCATTCATCTCATTGCCATTGGCTTGATTTTAATTGTTCTGTTATTGATATATATATATAAACTGTCATCAGTGTCAATTGGGATTGAATTGCATCCTTCGCGGACCATGTCTACAAGCATGTTTTCTTTTGATGCACGATAGTACATTTTTTCACATCAATTCATTTTTTTTTTTTAGGAAAGTTACCCTATAATACAGCAGGCCACGCTACACTGGTTTTGCTTCGGTGACCAAAACATAGCTTGCATAGAAAAATGTATGGTATAATTCCTTCTTTCTCATGCTTTTATGTAAATTTCGAATAATCTTGGCTTTTCTTTTGCAGAATTTCCAACAATGTCTGCATGTACGTTTTTTGGTTGCCCTTCTAAGACCCATAAAAAATCTGAAAGCACTACAATGCATGTATTCCCGAGGAATATAGATCAAATAAGAGAATGGGTCAGATATTGCGGATTTGAGCCGGCAGAGCTTGAAAGTAGAGCCCATGAAGTCTTGTGGGACTCGAGGAGCGATAGAGTCTGCATCTGCAGCCTGCACTTTACCCCAAATATGTACGACCAATCCAAGTACACAAAGAAGAAACGACTCAGAATGACTCTTAAATTGCTCCCAAATGCAATTCCGAGACTATTCATGCACAGGCCACCTCAGGTGAGTCATGGTTCTGGATTTAGCTGTAGCCCTTGGGGTAGTGAACCGGTAACTAAATGGTGTAAATAGTGTGAATGTCCCTCATAATAGTTTCCATATTTACAAAATTGTATTGCTTTATAACTAAACCCCATTTTTCTAAACATCTGTCCTTGGTTTTAGGAGCATCATAGAAAACGATTTATGGGCACAGATACCTATGCTATAGGGCCCTTTGAAATAAGCATAATATTTTCGTAATCTGTCTCTTTACATGCCAATTTTTAAAATTAGCATTTCTAAATCAAATTTTACCTTTACAACTCCATGACTATGCACTGAATATGAAGGAGCAAGATTCTGCATCAATGTCTTGCCTAGAGTCAACAACTTCGAGCCTGTAGCAGGTAGTCTTATTTGCCTATTCAGTTCCGGAATTGTTTTATGCACGGATTTTGAGATGATATGATCATATTTACATATCGTGTTTGTTTACACAATGTTTCATTCATGGTTTTTTATTGATATGTACCATTGTCTGCGTCACATTGTGTGTGTTAAATTTTTTCATCATTACTAAAACAAGTACTGTGTTATAGGGAGATGCTGAAGCTTCGACTACAATGACATCATCCCTCGTAGTTGATCCAGAGCCAGAGGTATGCGTACAGACAGTTCCCTGGAATAAAAGAAAGTAGGTCCTAGCTCTGATACTATTATACAGTGACAATATTAGAAATTAGCAGTTTTTGCAAATTGCTTGAGAGCAATATTTCAATCAGTGTGCTTCGCACAGTCATCTTTGATCGAATAAACTAGCCATCAATCAGGTGAAATTTGAAATGTATATTTTGACTAAATGATGTACATGGTGTACGAGTGTCTCTGTGTAAGCCATGTGTGCAATGGAATAATGTGATTTCTAATACGAATGGCTTAAAAATGAATACTCTTTTCTAGGGATGTATACAAAATCGGAATATAGAAGAGGAGGCACGTGGATCCGAGTCGGTGGACCAGCTTGTTGTTGTTGACATTACAGTAAAGAAGAAGGTTTCAAAGAAAAGCAAGAAATATGAGGTAATTTACAAACAATTTCATTTTTAAACAGTGTTTTGTGCTGGCGCCTTCATAACATGTTTTTTTAAATGTAAATTGTCCAATACTGTATGTTGGATTTACATTGAACATCTTTTTCCAACCTGTCTTCTAGTTGCCCAAGGGTGTACGAACTATGCATGCACAGACAGCTACAGAAATCAGAGATGCTGCTTGCCAAACTGATTTCACCATGGAGCAATTATTATTTGAGGCACAGCGTGTTCAAATCAATAAGCAGACTCAAGATGCTTTTGCCCAATGGCCAGAAAATTAATTTAATGTTACCGGCGAAGGCAGCAAAGTGTTGTTGGGCCATTGCTACAATGCAACTGCTCCACCAGATGAAGATGAAACTGAATGTAATGAAGATGCTTTTTCATTAGTTGCAGACCACTTGACACAATTGATACCCGCCAAAAAAGGGCCCCCAAAAACCAATCAACATTGATGTTTTCTCAGATTCATGCTCAAGTAACAGACGCTGAAATGACAGACTGAAGCAGCAATACAATTGACCGAGGAATAGACAAAGATCTCGACTACAGTATGTCCAGTTTGGCTGATATGTCAACCACAGTTCAGTCAGAAACAACATTAATGCAGGATGATAGTCTAATAAAGGAGCCCAAATACATATTATTCGACAACAGCTTGATGGAGATTATGATGCTGAAATGTGTGCATTCAGTGAGAGGGGAAGTATATGGGAAGCCATTGGTGAATGGGACTCGTGTATCACAAGGCAGTAACCTCAAAATACATGCCATCTGTGAAATGCTCCATGAAAAATGATCATGGTCCGCTCAACCGATGCTGGGGAAACTGCCAGCAGGGAATCTACTGTGTGCAGCTGCTTTACTTTTAAGTGGCTCGAGTTTCATTAAGTTGTCAATTTGTGGGACTCAATTTCATTGCTAAAACGCAGTACTACAAATATCAACTTCAATATCTATTCCCTGCCATTAGTGAAGCGTGTAAAATTGAATAAAATGTCTATTCAAAGTACATTCTCTGAAAAACGGTTCAGGCTAGCTGGCGATGGACAGTGACAGCCCTGGATTTTCAGCAACGCACTGAACATACCACTTTCAGGACATGGAAACTAAACAAAATGCGAGTTTGGTGGTCGTGCAGGTGTCCGAATGTAAATCCTCAGTGGCCATGGAGAAACTTGTTTTTATAAAATCACTGGAAGATCTCCAAACGAGGGGAATGCAAATCGACCTCATAGCCACGGACAGACATGTTTCAATAGCGAGGAGAAAGAGCAGTTTCCAAATATTCGCCATCAGTTTGATGTATAGCACGTTGCCAAATCCATCAATAAAAAAATCTCAGCTGCAGGGAAAAAAAAAGTTTCTGAAAATATTTTACAGTGGTCCCAGTCTTTCAGCAACCATCTTTGGTGGAGCTCCAAAACTTGTGATGGTTCTGTGGAAATTCTACTCGAAAAATGGCGGTCACTAATGCACCACTGTTCCAACGTTCACTCTTGGACAGAAAACCAGCATTTCCACCAATGTGCACATGGCCCTTTGTCGCTGGAGCAGGAATGGAAGAAGAAGTGGTTGATTCCATCTTCACCTCCACACAAAGCCCTTGAGAAGATTATGTTTGATAAAACCATCAACAGATCTGAAGGGACTCAC
The DNA here is from genome assembly GCF_040938575.1 of Ambystoma mexicanum. Lineage (NCBI taxonomy): Eukaryota > Metazoa > Chordata > Amphibia > Caudata > Ambystomatidae > Ambystoma > Ambystoma mexicanum. The sequence continues at coordinate 977,688,305 of NC_090923.1, read as the reverse complement.
AGGATTCTGTCACACGGGAGATTTGGAGGTGTTCCTCAATATGTGCCTAAAGTTCCGGCCAAAGAGATTGCATTTCGGCATAGACGGGATGAAATATAGGACATTGCTAGCGGTATTAGCGCATAACGAGAATTAGGCTGTGAACAATCGAGGACTGCAGGAAACTTTGGGATGCTTCGCTACACAATGGCCTTTATGGAAAAAAAATGGGTGGTCAAGCCAATGTATGTTTTTGTGAAAGATATTATTATTAATATCTTGGAGATACATACTCACGGAATTGCAAGCAATTTTGTTCCGAGTACACATGCATTGCCACAAAACATTGCCAACATGCCCTATCCACCTAAACCAGAGCTTGTGGAACAGTTCACTACCAGGTACAAATGATTACCATCTGTTTTTTTTGATCAACTATGTTTTTATGAAGTGTCCAAATCAAGCATCCAATTTGTCTTTTGAAATCTATCCTCTGTCAATATATTTTCAACAAGTACCATTTTTACAAATGCTATACAATTTAATGCTGTGCTTCCACACTTCCCAGTTTCGTTGCGCTACTGTAGGTCCTTCACGGATTGTGGGAGGGCCAGATGGATAACAGTATGAAAGCAACTTTGGGGTTCTGCAGTTGCCTTACCCAATAGTTGCCCAAATAGCTGAATGACTACTCGTCCCACACAAGGGATGAGACCTAGGCTAGATAAGATACTCAGCACGCAAGAACTACTGACTGTGAGCAAAACCGTGCATCAAAGTGGATTGTTGGTGAGAAATAGAAACACACTGACGATTTGGACTAGGCCGAATTCTGTCATTGCGAAGTTTAGCCTACCCCTCAGCAGCGCCATGAACAGCGAGCACTGCCACCCCCCACATTTTTCCTCCTGTGCCTCACAAGTCCCTTTCTCATGGATGCGCTGAGACAAACTAAAAATGTATCTTCGTTCTGAGTGAAGGTCACCGGCTTTGAATTTTGGCTTGCGAACTCTGGAAGCCCACGCATCGCACTCAGTAAAAGGTTCAATTGTTTTTCGACCTTGAGAGAAAGGGACCATTCCGAAAGGAATTGAATTCATGGAGGGGTGTAATAACGTCAGATATGATCAGGTTCACCATTCAAAAACTGGTCAAAGCAACATGTAATTTCAGTATATGAAAAATCGTTGATCTGAACGGAGTCTGCGTTATGCCAAGAAAATTGAAATGTCCAATATAATTTAAGTTTGACTTTCGATGATTTTATAGACCAACGAGTGTACTTATCACTAGCCAACCGTTTTTGCTGGGTTACATTGTACTCGTTTGTTCTGTATGGCATATTGCAATGAAATGCAAGAACAACCTTTATGTGTACTGCTCTTCCTACCGGGCTCATGGGCAGTCCAGCATAGAGATGCATGTAGACCACCACTCGGTTCTCCAGGTTCAACGCTAACATTTAATTAAAATGCTGTCTATGTGTTACTAGAATTGTAGCATCAGCTTCCGCATCCCATTTCGAGCTGAACATTCTCCATAGCACTATCCTCCGAAGCAAATTGTAGACTACTTTCCTCGTTGTTTTCTCTGTTTTGCCATTGTTTCACGTCTGTGTTCATCGTTAGTTTTAACACGGGGCTGAATTAATGGGTAAAAAGATAAATTGTAATAAAGATCGGCTACGGAGACACATTTTTGTTATGTTTTCAAAACAGCTATGGTTTTTCAACTGGCAGCTGCAGATACACGTCAATAGCTGGATATCGATGACTTTTTTGGGACTATCGCCACGGGCCGATTTGCCCTACGCGGTACCAGCGATGAGGAGCAACATAACATCGTTTACGGTGGCCTAGCGCCAAGCTGATGCACAAGACTTGAAATTCACGGTGCGTCCAAAGCGCTTCTTTTACCCAAAAGGAACACAGCGTGACTCACGATAAACATTTGCGGATCGAGACAGAAGAAAAAAAATTAACCATTTGATTGAATATGGCTATCACCGGATGTTCTCGGAGCGTTTATTGTGAAATAAAAGTATTTACAAATTGTACAGTCTTGCTATTTTCTTTAAAAGTATAGTTTTATATTCAAAATTGGGATGCGCTGTTCTGTGAGATGATGTGTGTTGATTTCCGGGTTCTGCATCACGTCATGTAGGTGATGACAGGGCGTGTTTGGCACCGCTGCCCAGTAACGTCCTGGAGATAGGCAGAGAAGATCACTAGGTTTGGTGATGTCAGCCTCGGGGGCGGGGGATATGATTTTGTGCCGCCAGGGCAGCCCTGCTTGGGCGATGGGGCAACGGATAAGATTGTCACAAGATGGCCACGGCCTGCTGCCTGATTCTGCACAAAAGAGGAAAACTACATTAAGGCGTATAGGAAATGTTTGTACGATCGATCAACGTATGCTTAAAAACACATGCATTAAAAACATGCATTAAAAACACATGCCCAAACCCTCGGGATAATATGTCTAAGCGCACTATTCCATTAACTTTCGTTTACACACTTTGAACAGCCTCTAAAGACTTGGCCTTCAGCCTGTAATTTACATATAGGAACTGTTCTCCCCTTCAACCGATTTTACATTTTAGCAGAAATGCTGCACTTATTTTAAGTGACGTTTCCACAATACATTTTTTTGGGCATCATTAATGGTGTGTTTAGGTGGCAGTGTTTGCAAATATATATAATAACTGTGCATATTTTTATTTTGTGGTGTTTTAATTATTCAAGCACACTGTATTGTGCTGGTATTTTTTAATTAAACTTTAAGCATCATCTTGAGAAATGATATTTTATATATTATACTCAATTCGCTTATTAATAGAAATAATGCTGCATAGTGGCTATTCATTGAAGACAGATATGCCGGAGTGTACTAGTCCTGCATCAACCTGTCTTAAGCGTAAACCGATGGACAGCACATCTCAGCGACATGCATTTATGGCATCTCACTTTAAAATAGATCCATCTAATAAGCGGGTATCCCAATTTGGAAATATACATAAAATGACATTTAAGAAAAACCTTCTACGACCTGCAATGGGCAAGCAAGTAGTTTTACCCAAATTTGCATGGCAACCCCTGCCAATCCAGCAGTGATCTCAGATCATACATTGATCAACAGTTGTGACCATCCATCAGTTGCAAAGCAATTTACAGCAGATGTAATTCGTTTGAAGAACATCCCTCAAGTGCCTTTTAATTTACCAAGTGTTCCCAAACATTTACAAGAGGGACTTAGCAGTACTAATAATAACTTACCTGTTACATCGATCCCATCTTTTTGCTCAAGCGATCGAGTACCAGCTGCATCTCCTCCTTTAGTTATACAGCAAGACGATATCATAGAAATTGCTTCTAACTCTTCCTTTAATGCAGAACAGGAAGTACATTATTTTTCAATACCACCACCTGAGATCTCTGCTACTCATTCAGCGAATGCCTCAATTTTAGATTCATCTTATGTAGACCCTACTCCGAGGCAACCTAAATTATATTCTCCATGTTCACAGCCACCCCCTACTATTATTTCTTCATGTATTCTCATTGAAACAACCTTGCATGCCATGGATTTTGCAATCTCATCGTTATTTAAACTGTTTGAGAGTTTGGATGCTAAACTCAGACTTTATGATGATCAGATTGCAAAATTGACAAAGAGGCAGGTGAGGCTGTGTGATCAATTAGCTAAACAGAAATCACCTAAGTTTAAAGATAATGTGAGTGCTAATATGAGACAGCCCCAATATTTAAGCAGTAAAGTGGAGATGGCTATTGTTAAAAAAGAAAATGTTTTGTCCTTCTTTGCAAATATCTCTACTGAGCCAGCACTCTCGTCACAAGGATGCAATGAGGAAGCTTTAAAGGTAACTGCACCTGAACAAAAGGAAGCCGCTGTGGCTGCCCCCTCTATTTTAAAAGGTCCTACATTTACAATATTTACTAAGAACTTGAAAAATACAATCGACCTTAAAAAGAAAAGGAAGGGACAGACACAGGTGAAAATAATAAGCACTTTAAATCCTTTTAACAGAAGGAACAACCAGCTACCAGACTATTCCTCAAAGCATTGATAAGGCCGAGGAATAGTGCATCTATGACAGCTGCAGCAGCACAGAAAAAATAGTTACCACTGATGCAAAATAGAAAAGATAACAAAGAAATGCAAGCTAAACCTCCTCTACCGTACGCGCCTTTAGATGAACTGGTAGAGGTGGCAGAATTGGCTGCGAATAACTCCTTTAGAAGTATGCAGGATAATTTAACCTGCCATCACATCTGAAACAAGATACTAGTAATCTAGAAAGAAGGCGCGCTGAAATACGACAGGAGGTTGATAAATGCATGTCATTCCAAAGAATAAAAACTATTCCTGCTAAAGAAGAAACCAATAGTGCTATTCGCCTTAACTTGCAGCAGGCTAAAAAGGTGAATTTTGCTTTGCCTATAGAGACTCCATATGCACAGACAGTAGATATTCATCCTTCGATATCTTGGTCTAAACACCTTGATGTTCTCTCATCTCCTTTAATTCCTAAATCTGATCAACAAATTCCAGTAAATCCACGCTTAGATCAATCGATACGAACAGCTATAGAGCAATATATTGCTAGCCAGCATCCGTTAACCCAAACTAACCCTGCATATCCCAACTATTTGAAGGGGGTGCAGTGTTTGAGACAGAAGAATTTGACTGATCATTTATCTCACATTATGAGAACAGACCCCAAACTAATTGGTGATGGTAGAGGACAAGATCTAATCTCCAACCAGTCTACGATCAAATCTTGACTGTCTCAAGTGACAGGTATTAATATCACTTCCCTGAACGCAATCAAGGTTATGTGTCAGTCTCAAAAGCAAGCTCTTTTTCTAGCCTTTGTTGATTTCAGAGAGGCGTTTGATTCGATTGACAGGGCCCTTCTTCTAATCAAATTAACCAACATGGTTTGCCCTTGGTCTTTGGTGAAATTGATTGCCTTGCTACATACTAATACGTCCATACAAATAAGACATACTCTTGAGGTCAGCTGACCTCTAGTATACCTACATTACGTGGTCTTAAACAAGGATATAACTTGGCTGTGACGATATTTAACTTGTTCATCCTTGATATTGGCAACAATTTTATTAATATAGATTCGGATGAACCTAAACTAGGTCTGCACCAAATAGCATGGATCCTTTATGCTGACGATCTTATATTATTGTCTAAAACGCAAGGCGGATTACAAAGACTGATACCGGGTCTAGCTGTTCACGTGCAAGAAAATGGAATGTCAATCAATTTGGAAAAGACACAAATTATGGAATGTGTTGGCACTAAGCATAAGCATCAAAAAACTTATCATTGGTCTTATCAGCAGGAGCATATCCATAAATATCTAGGAGTCATGATTAGTGATCAATCTAACAAGACTCTATATATATGGAAGGTTTCCTCTTTCTGCAGCCATGATGTTTTATACTCTAAAAGTAATACCAATTATTACATATGGTTCTGAAGCTAAACTCCCTAAAGATCTGATATTGGGATCGCCTAGAGGTGAACTATTGGAGGTCAGTACTGAATTTGTCTAAATGTTTACCAATAGCATTAACTCAACATGAGCTTGGAGCACTAGCACTCTTTTGTACCTATATGTACCTATATGTGGAGATTATGTATATTAAGGAAATGTCTACTCTCAGTACAGCTCCAAGATATAGCACAAATATTGGCTATGTATATGTTACAATCAAATCATCCGTTTCCATTGATATGGAGAACTATACCCTATATTTGTTAGTTGATGCTGATATTACACTAGACCTATTGATATCCAATCCTCAGAGCCTAATTGAAACTTTATCAGTATGATTGGATTCATACTCGGGACCAATGTAAATCTTATAAAGATTTTGACATTATGGTATTTGGTCACAAGAGATTTAGATCCATGGAAACATATCTGATAAAATATCCCTCAGTCAAATTTAGAAACTTATATATGCGGTTTCCGATTTAATCTATGGCATACGAGGGACATTTTATTCAGACGTAGGGCTCTGAGAAAACAAGAAAATGTATGCAGATTTTGTAACTCTAGGGAGTACCCAGAAACCTTGAAGCATCTTATTGCATTGTGCCCTGCACTGATCAATGAACGCTTTAAATATTTCCGGCATTTATTTGTTAACCAGTCGCTAACACCAGATGAATTTTGGCTTAGAATATTTTCCACAAATAAACAGGCGATTAGAATAGCCACTATCCAATTTTTACAGCATATTGGTCTAAATGATATTGATATTGTCTTCGAAAATTGAATCTGAATATGATAAAATGTAGTTTTTCTAAAATCTATGATAAGATGTAGTTTTTAATTATATTTTAATTATATTGTTAGATGATCTTAATTGACTAAATCAATTGTAATGATATATTTTATTGGTATTGTGGAAGCTTATAATTGTTAAAAAGTATTGTGATTATGAAGATGTAAATTGAAAGGTTGATTTATCAGCCAGACAATAATAAATAAAATTAAGGAACTGTACTTAGTGAAAGATAACCAAACACGAAGAGCTGGAAAGTATTACAAAGAACTGTGTTGTGGAAACGTTGAAAGACAAAAGCTTTGTGAAGGGAACCCCTTTACATTGTTAATTATCTGGAACTTGGGGAAGGGAAACCCTTTTCAAACCAAGAGCTGGAAGAAGCTCTGAACACTTACAAATAGATGTGAGAACACGCATAGGTTTTGGACACAGACTTACTTTGGACTTCCTGACACAGACTATCCTTATTCTATTAGGTTGGGAAATTCCACCATTGCATTGGGCAAGCTAGGCCTTTTCCAAACCATTTCTGTTTAATAAAGGTTTCTAGCCAACCTTTTAATTCAGTTGTCTGTGTCTACTTCATTATGCCTTCACAAAGGGTAGGTAAGTGTAGTCTTAGGACAATAAGTGATTGCCCAGGTGAACCCTGGTGAAAGAATAAACCAGGTAGTAGAATGTGCAAGTGCTGAAGAGTGGTACTAATGGAAAACAACATGCTTAGTTGTGACATTTGGGGAAGAATTGTGAAAGCTGGTTAAAGAAAAGTTACAATTCTTTCTTCAGTTAAATTTTCGGTGAACCATCCTTATCAAACTATTTGTTGTTGCCACACACAGGAGACAGTTCTTATTCCAGGAGGAATGAGAGCTTATGGCCCATTTTCAAAAAACGTTATTGAAACAACTGAACTTGGTGAATTTGAGTACTCAAATTCAAGAACTATATTGGAACTTTGTGTTAAAACTGATTACCTTGTTTTTCCTTTGAACTGCACAGCAAACCCTTTCTTGGATTTGGGCAAGGGAAGATCGTCCAGACTATGACAAGAGACATTGATCACATTGTGAAGCAGGTCATACGTTATATATTATTGTTGTTGAACTGAAATGCCATATAATTCATTTTTGCTTTGATTGTTGTATAAGTGTGAGGGTTAGATAGATATCCCTTGGTTGGAGTGTTCCCTTTAGTATATTTTAGGCAGGGAAATTCTGGTCAGGGTAGGAATAGTGAAGTACTTATTCAACCTATTTATTTAATAACATAGCAAAGGGTGAAAACTCTTTACCAAGTTGTCCGCCTCACATTTGGACCCCTTGTAAGTGCGTGGAAGGTGACTGAGGAGGGAGTGAAATGAGAATGACAGAGTGGAGAGGGGAACTGTGTAGTGGAGAGGGGAGCATTGTAATAGAATGGAGAGAGGTGAGCGACAGGACGAGTAGGATAGAGTAACATTGAAGAGCGGAGGTGGGGAGTAGCGTGAGAGACATTGGTGGGTCCGAAAGAGGAAGTAGCAGGAGAGAAGGTGGGTGGAGTTAGTAGGAGATTAGCAGGGGAGGAGGATAGAATAGAAGTGAGCAATAGAGGACCATCAAGGAGGAAGATCACCAAGTGGGACTGAGTGTCTGAAAAGCACAACCCCATTAGCCCCTTAAAACAAACCAACGAAAGTGTAGGTTCAGCCTAGGAAGTCCCAGAGGGAGATTGGATGAGGTGATTGACATTAGGCTCTGTCTAACAAAGATAGAAATTAAACATTCGGGGTCTATAAGGTATAGATAAGAACCTGGAGACTAGGGATGCCTTGGTTAAGAAGGCAATCGTTTCTTACAGACGAGTGAGTGATAGACAGCCCTTCACACCCTGCCCAATATTCTAATAAAAACCACTGAAGTTGGGAGTTGGTGTGTTCTTTAGGCCATCTCCAACACCTGAACTGTGATCTATTGCTCCCAGGTGCTATGCAGATTTTTAACACGCCTCTGGGCTTTCAGTGAAACATTCTGGTGTCTGTTCGCCCATTCTTAGAATTCTCTTGTGACTGTCGCCCCCAATACTCTGGTTACAGAGTGATGTAGTAAAGTTGTGGTGGCACTTACATACTGTAAGCGGGGGCGTTGTAGCATGATTTGAATACAGAGCTATATTTGACCCATCAAAAAAAAGTCTGTCCATGGCCTAGTCAACCCACTTTCATAAAGACTGCATTGTCTCTATGCTCCATTTTGGGCTCTCTGAACTTCAACTCTCAACATCCTATTTGTCGGCCACTCCTCCATACTGCCGCAAGTGGAAAGCCCTCCCCCAGCATCAAAGCAATCCGATCTATGGAACAATTCAAGATCAGGTTTAAGCTAGAACGTGGTAGGGGGCTGTGCATACTCCAACAAAGTGATAGGCCCAGAACAGAACGTAGTGATCTGGGATATAAATTAAGGCTTCTCTGTCAGTAGGGTTTTGGGAGGCTGATAAATAAACATATGACAGAAACAATTCAATAAAAACTCTGCACAGGTGCACTAACATGACCCTGTTAGAAAACAAACAAAAATCCTACATTCTTTAGAACGTAAAAGGGAGAAAGATAAGTGTTTTTAAAACGAGACGGATTCCGCAAGCAGCTGAATAGATTTTCTAAACTTGATGCGGCTCCTTCCATTCCCATCGTGCCACTTTGTCCTCCTCTTTCTCAGTTCAAAGGGGCATTTTTCCAGAATGTCAGGCTGACTATGGCAGTGACAAGGCATTGCAGAGGATAGGCTTGGGTGCCAGCAGGCTTCTACATCTTGCAGACTGCAAAACGAGGACATACAGGCGGCCTAGGGGCACCTTCCTGCCACGCCATGAATCTGAAGAGACATTATCACTCCCAAAGTGCCCGTTCGGGTGCCTGACTGCAGCAAAATGCAAAGGTTAGTATTACTGTCCTTTCATCTTTCTTCTCTATAGCCACTCTCCCAATGCAAGAACACTCCAGGCTCCTCTTCTGTCGCTCACAAATGATGCAGCAAGGAAGGGATTGTGCGTGACTTGTCAGTGCAGCTGGTAGGACAGGGCCAAACCTCGCCTATACCAGGAAAAGGGCGATTAGGGGCTCACACTGCACGTGAACAACAAGGGGTGATTATGACACTGGATCCAAATTGGCAGACAAGACCAGAATGGGGCCACGTGGTAGGAGCAGGCAGTGCTCCAAGTAGGATTTTGGCGTGAGGATTTGACTCCCATGTTTTTGAATTCGAGAGTAAATCCTATTTCGAAAGAGTAAAAATTAGTTTCCTCCTTTGCAAGAGACTAAAAACTGCCTGACAATTATCCAATGTTTGCGTACAATTAAAATTATGTTCGAAACCATTAGTGACAAAGAACTTGTAGTTGCGCACTACACATCTTCATCTTAATTATACTTGGACACCAAAACTCTGTTAAGAACTACTACAGATGCCAATTAGTTACATCATACATCAAGTCCCTCACTACCAGCATCGCTTCTCTGCCTTGTGGGCCTACTGTTGCTGCCTGGCACTACCTGCTTGACAGCTACTCCATGTTTGTGCTCCATCTCTCCTTCCCTTTGCTGCTTGGGTTCCCCTGTCTCACACTTTCTGATGCTCTGGTTCTCACCGTTAAGTGTTGCTATGTCACGGTTTGTGGTTTGTTGCTCCATCACTCTGTCTTTCCCATCTCTGCATCCTATTATTGCTCGTTCCATCCCATATCTTGCTGTATCGGTTGATATAGCTCCTCTTCCTCTCATGTTATTACTCTGGCTGATTTTCTTTTTTTCTCTGTTGTGGTTGCTACTCCTTTTGATTATCTTTCTTGCACTGCCTCTTAGGTAATTGACCTGCCTTTCTCTACTCTTGCTTTTCCATTTCCAGCTATCCCTGCCTGCTGTTGATCTGGGTTTTCTTATTTTACTGTCTCTAAATGTCTTCTTTGATCTGCTTCTAGCCCTCACTCCTATTGTGTGTGTGTTCCATATACCTCTGCTTCTCTTCTCACTTTCTTTGTTGCCCTCTTTTGTAGCTCATTGGTCTCTCTTCCTGTTGCTCGAATTCCTATTTTGGATATACCAGTATAGTCTCTGTTGTGCCCTCCCTCACCCTCACCCCCCAACTTTGTTCTCCAGTATTGCTTAGGTTCAGAGTGGCTCTTCTCCTCTTTTTCTGTTCGTCTTTTGACATAGCACCAATAAATATGTAAAAAAGCTGAACATGCCTTTTCGATTTACAAACCTAGTGCAGCTTTACTGTTGGGTGCCACTTCTAGATGTGCACAAGCCTTCTGGCCATTAGGCTGAGCATTATAGAGTTGGAGATTTGTCTCACCAGATGCAGCACGTGCATAAAGAAGATTGTTTTACCAGCAGTATAGGTAATTTCAAGTATAGCAGCCCTCATGGCATGTGCTTGTTCTGAGCCAATACAGGTATAGCAGCCCTGACAGAATGGGTCTGTTCCGAGTCATTATACATATAGCAGCTCTCATGGGATGTACGTGTCCTACGTCTGAGTCATTACAGATATGGCAGCTCTAATGAGAGGGGTGTATTCTGAACCATCACAGGTATAGCAGCCCTGATGAGAGGTGTGTGTTGTCCCTGATGAGGTGGTGTTCTGAGCCATTACTGGTATAGTATCCCTGGAGTGTGTTCCGAATCACTGAACCATTAGTAGTCCTTTTGATAAGTCGAAAGCTAAGCTGGTTCTTTTACAATGGAACGTTTTCTGCATCTTAAACATATCTCTCGGATGCAGACGCATTAACTCACCTAACAAGATTTTAACTAACAGATTACACAATGATCTCTGCAGCAAGGTTATTGACCCACTGAGCTACGTTTCCCAACAGGCTTTCGACTCTGAAAGGCACATAGGGTTAGGGCACTGGCAGTTTTATGTAAGGTTTGCATGACATAACTGCCTTGCAAAAAATCTCTAAGCCTGTTTGGACTATCCTACATGCGAGTCAGGCGATTCATAATGAGGCTTTGAAATGTGCTAGATCTTTGGCAGTGGAACTCAGTGATGGAGTTTTGAAAAGTGCAAGACCCTGTGGGAGGGATTGAAGTATATGACAGCAATGCCATCTTCTCACACTGTCCGCCAGTGAGCATCACACCAGCTCAGGATGATGGTGGCATAAAGACAAGCGCTCAGATACCGTTCTTTCTCAGTACTTTAGCTCACTACAGAAAATGCTAACACATGCTGCTGTGTCATTACAGCAAATCTGTTAAGAAATGCAGGTACTGTCCAAAAACATAGCAGTCCTGCTAAGCAATATGGACATGATGCCATCGGCCCTGCTGTGAATAATTGGCATTATGCAATGACATGCCTATAACAGCTCTGCTGATAAATTAGGCTCCTTTGTCTGAATATATAGCAGCCCTGTAGAGAGATTAACTGGACAATCTGTGCCACCGAAAGTATATACAGTACTGCTTCTACCGGTTTCCATTATACCTGCTTGCTGTGGGTGGTCAGAAAGGGAGTAAAGTTCAGACCACATTCCTAGCTATTCCGTGTTCTCTACAAAATCAAACTATGTACGGTGCCCTTTCATGCACGCGAACACATGCAATCTTAAAACAAAAAAATCCCACATCTTTATATATGACACCCAATGCTTTTCCTTCTCACAAATGCCAAACAACTACTTGGTGGGAGGCTCTCCTAAAGCTTCAAGAAATCAAGAACCCCAAGCCATTAAATGCATTGATGTGCTTCTGTTATGAAAAGAAAAAGTATGAAATGCCCATGCTGCTGCAACTGCACCGCCTCTATTAAAGCCGATTAAAACAGTGGAAAATGAAGCACAAATGCAGCCATTGTTTAAGACCATTTTCATTTTAGACAATTATACATGTGTCCTACAGCAACGTGAAAAGCATGTGCATCACTCAAAACACTTTAATAACTCTGTAACCTACAAAATGCAAGCAGCTGAACAAAATACAAATTCCCTTGTACATTACTGTAACAAAGGCATGGTATCAAACAGTGAAGACAGACACAAGTGATTACAGTTCAAGGGTGTTTATTGAACTTCAATTGGGTTTGAAAAATGCCCATCTAATCCTAAATCTAAAGATGGGAGCAAGGTACGACCCTAAAAAAATAACAATGCAGTCCTAGTAGAGTCTGGTCAAAATAAAAAAGGGCCTATACCTATTGCCAATCCTTACTTATAAACACAAATGGTGTGGGAAACAATGTTATTCAAAAGAAAAGCGTTCAAGAAATGATATGTCAGGATAGTTGAGCCGTTAGCTACTCTTCCCCCACATTTTCAGCACGGGACGAGGCGGCACACTCGAGCTTAGCACATACTCTGGCATTTCTAGCATGAGGATGCAGTTCAAAATCTCAGTATCGGGGCCTTCTGTGCCAAAGTCTCTTTGCCATTTAAAGTCCCTTATTTTAGAGGGCCTGATGCAACAAACATTCAAAGTTCCTTTCTATTCAGGATTCTCATATGCACAATGTCTCTGGTGATTCACTATTCAACCTGGGTCCCCCCCCCTGCCGGGCTCAGACCAAATTTATCTCATTTTCCAAACTTTCTTTACCATATCAAAATTGAAGACCTTTGACTGTGCGCAGGATTTTGCTTCACCAGCCGCAGGACCACTTCGATTGACAATTGAGTCTTTTATCACACGCTGTGATGCTGGAAATGCATCGGAGGGACAGGGCCTCCGTATCCTTGTCCTTTACTGCTTTTATCGTGTGTTCTGTCGTGGAGTTCATGTGGGACTCCTGGCGGTGCAGCTCTCTTTCTTTTGGTTTGGTGAATGGCCCTGTGGGATACCCTTATGGCACCCATGGGTGGTGGTACAACCATGTGCCCCTAGTGTATGTTTTTGGGCAGTTGATTCCTGATGGAAAACAAGATGGACCCCTTGGCCTCTTGCTTTCTATTACCCATTACCTTATTTTCCCAAAGTCCTGGGAACCCCCGACTCTGTCCCTTACCCCTGACTGGCTGTTGGGTGGAAATGCCATATATGGTGTTGTTGTGAAGGACCGGTCAGACTAGCTGGAGCCTTCCCGGTGATGTATGTTGTGGGTACCTCCTGTGGGTGGGACCTGGATGAATAGAGTGTGTGACGAATATGCATTCTGTGTTGTGGGTGTCTAGTATCTGGTGGTTGACACAATGACTGAGACAACCCTGCCCGAAACCGGTATGAATGCAGCTTGGAGTGGTGAATGGCTCGGTACTTGTCCCAATACGCATAACTTGTTGAGTGTCTGGAGAGAAGTGAATGCCCTGAATACCTCGTGTGCCTGATTGGCTGCCTGGCTGCATGAATGAATGCCGTAGTCGTGATTGGATGCTTGAGTGTGACCCAGCGGAATGAATGGGAGATCAACAGTATATCTGGGGACCTCTCACTGCTAGGAATCGTGTTCAGAAGCTGAAGTCCACTAAGACGAGTAACTGGATTAACTGACGCTTGACCTTGAAGCCCTGCTGGACGAGAAGAATTGCTGTTGCTCTCCTTCACAATCCGAAAGCTGCTGTGCCTCCAAGGACTGACCCAGAGAGGACCTGGTAAGGCGCCCTCTTCCCGAGCTACGAGGGACCATCGTGCACAGCTGATCTTTGCCAACGCTCCCTGGTAGACAGACCTTCGACAGGCTGCCGACCCGATACGGGGACTGCTGCGGAACTCCAAAGAAAAGCACTCGGACTGTTGTCTGCCACTGTCGACGACCGCCGTCGCCGACCGGATCCGCCGTGCTCCCGTTTGCCTAAGAACTTCAATTGATCATCGGACGCTCTCGTCTGCATTGTCATCCGCTTGTCTCCCGCGGGAGAAGGCCCGACCGTCGACGCGCCGAGGGGCATCCACCGGTGGGTTTCCTGCCACCTACCGACCGCAGAGACGCCGACGACTCGACGCCCTTGCTGGGCCACAGTTCTTCATCATCTCTTTGCGGTCCAGAACTATCGTCACCAAGGTGCCCCGCACGCCTCTTCCTTGCAGGACGCTGACGCTCTGTTATCGACGAGCACCGCTAGGAACAAAGCTGTCACTTCCCTGCCGTAGTTCACCCGGTTCACCGTCGGACGTTCGACGACCCGTGACTCCCGCCTTAAAGGGAGGGCACTCAAGAAGGGCCGTCGATTCCCCGACACCGAACGCCAAGTTCCCCGAAACCTCTCGACGATCCGTGGCTCCCGCCTGAAAGGGAGGCACTCAAGAAGGATCGGTCGGCGCATCATCGGAGAACTTCTCTCCACCAGATGGAGTACATTGGAGGGGGGGGGGGGTAAAAACCTTAATGGGAAGAAGTAAGGCTATCGAACATTATATGGACTGGGCTTGTGCTATATATCTTTATTTACAGGTTGCGAAGGTGGGGGGGGTCTCCACACAGAACTTTGTCTTGGGTACGGGGCCAGTATTCTGCCCACTGTTTCAACCATCTTGCGTTCCTTCCTATCTCTAGTGCTGGTTTCCTCGTTATTAATCTATGTGACATTTTAACCGTACAGTTGATGCACTTTAATGCGATTTGATAACACTGGTGGTACCACTTTAGAATTGTATATATTTATCATTATTGACTTCCGAGTATAAAGTGCGTTCTTGTGATCGTGTACATACCTTTGAATATTAATTATATAAAGACTGTTTTCAGTAATACAGTGTGTGGACATTCCTTTGTGGGGGTTCGGGGACTACACTGTACTTAAGAACCAGCCCGCATCACCTCCGAAAAAGCTAGGCCTTGATTGCTCGACTACGTTACCAATAATAGAGAATCTTGGCTGGGGTCCCCTGTGCCTCTCCTCTACCATATAGAGAGCGGAAGTACAGACACCCCCTACCAGTCTTTACACACGCGTTTTAACAATGTTCGTTCCAGCACTCGCCATACAATGTTGCTGCTTGCAACATTGGCTTCAACACAGACTGTCTCGTATTGGTTTCACCGGCTGTGTTGATTTCATCGATGCTGCTTTGTTCTTGGAGCCAAGGAAGGTACCACAGCGGCTGCTGCTTCTCCCTGCCTTGATTAGTGATGTGCGAGGGCCCCGGGTATCTCTGACAATACAGGATTCTTCAGCCTGGTTTCCTGGTCTCACGCTTTCTAATCTCAAGGGCTCTTGAAAGTAACAGTTTCCTCTCAGAAAGGTCAAGGGAATTTCCCTCCTTGTGATCCCCTCCTAGTTTGCCGTCTTTCTTCTCTCGTTCAGCTGCCACCTCGAAACTGCTGTTTCTTCGTGTGCTTTGCCTCACTCAGAACTCAGTGTGCTTTTGTGCTGAGCCTTTTATCCATTCGGGGAAGCTTAATGGAAGTCAGGTGTGAGTGATGGTCAGTAATTGCCTAACCTCGCCTGACCATTGCATTGGGACACATCAGGTATCCTGCTCAGGTGTTAAGTCTGTTTTCTCCCAGAGCAGGCTGTCTGTGTGAAAGTGTTTGTGTGGGAAAAGAGGGGAGGGGGAGGAAGAGTTGCTACTTATCCTATCTGATTGGACGGGGTAGGGTGTTACAGGGAAGGGGATACCGCGTCTCGCCATCTGGCGTCCCACTCCCACTAGACCCCCTCACCCAGGTGATCCTCTCCCACTGGTCCAACCCCAGGAACTGGATCCAAAAGTGATAGCCGTGTCCTGGCCACCTGGATTATTGATCCCCGGGTACTAATGGGTGAGACACCTTCTGGTTTCTCACATTACTCAGAAGTTATTAACTTGATGGGATCGTTAACAGAGGAGAGTGTTAAAAAAAATAAACAGACCAGCACTCATCCCAGGTGCTTCTTTCAAGCAAATGTGTGGATTGCTAAAGTAAAGAATGGATTTGCAAGCTGCTGCTAGCGAGGCTGTCACCAGTGAGCTTCATGATTTATGGGGGTGCTGCCATAAATAGCCTGTATAAGTAGTACACAAGGAAGAATCAAAAAGGCCGTATTGACAAGATTTCTGTGCGTAAAAAGGCCTGATACTCACCTTAGCTGGGAGCGCTGGGAGCAGGACACAGTGCCACACTAAAGGAACTGGCATAAACAGACTAAACCAAGTGAGGGAAGGTAGACCACATCAGGGCCCCAATGATTTGAGGTTACCATATACCCAGGTCATTGGCGAAACCATGCTCCAGTCCTGACCTTTCATTTATCCACAAATGACATTATGGGAAGTGTCTTAAATCATTCAAGTTGATAAAAAGGACTGAAATCCAAATAAAGTAAGCCAGAGTCTGGGACTGGAATGTGGTGTGCCAAGTAAAACCGTCATCTGGTAACTGTGATGAATCCGATGGTGCCATCATTCCTTTCCCAGCGGTGACCTCTCCCCATGTGGCCAGGGGACGGCAGCAGTTACCCGATTGTGACCCTGGGGGGCGGCTATATGAGGATCACATTGGGGGGATACAGCCTCTGGGAGAATATCATGGCACAAGACATGGTATCCCCCTTCTCTTAAGGATACCCCATCCATGCCTTAATGGTATATGGTTATACCTCTGTATCTACCTAGGAAGGGTACTGAAGACCTTTTCACAAGATCTGTATGAAGCCGTCAAAATCTGACTTACCTTTTACGACTCATGACAACACCTTCTCAGACTACCTACAAGTCACCCAGAGCGGACTAGCCCTTAAAGATCACAGAGAACACTTACCCAGACTTAACATGAAAATCATCAAGAATGGACTTTCATTCCCATAACTACAAGAGTACTGAGACAAGGAAGATGAGCCAGGTGATGCAGAGCAAAGAAGGCCAAGAACACAAGCTGCACTCTTCTAGTTGTTGTAAGCACAAACCCATGGCAGGGAACTTTAAACAGCAGAAGCAGCCGACTGGCACATGCGGCTGAGAGAAAGCTGCTCCTCTTGGTAAGGACCGAGAGACCATCAGGCTGCCGAGAGTTCCATGGAGCCAACTTGCTCAAGCACCAGGAAAAGGAAAGCGGACCACGAGAGAGAACATGCTGCGGTAAATGCCAGAAGCTAATGGTGTTCAGAGGCAGCGTTTGCCTTACCGTAGCCCGAAACAAAGCTGAAGAGCCCAGCAGGAACTGCGTGAGGCAGAGTAGCCGAGGAACGGAGGCGTCAAGACAGAAGTAAACGCAGAATGATCACCACTGGTTTGTCGCAGGAGAAACAGAGTGTGCAGCAAGAGCCATTGAGTCCACCCAAGGAAAGCGGGGACACTGGGGCATATTGGCAGCCATGTCAAACCAGAATAACTTAATGAAGCAAAGTGCATGAAGGAGCAAGAGCAAGTGAGCATTTCTTTAAAAGGGAAAACAGAACAATAGTAAGATATTTTCAAGTTTGTGAGTGTATGCAATACACATATAAGAAAAACCCAGGCAGGATAGTATACCAGGCAGATACAATATCAGATAAAGTAAACATAACAGAATATCACACATGAGAAAGGCACTCACAGGAGAGTACACCAGGCAGTTGCAAGTATGTGCATCTAAGAAAGCACTGGCAGGAGAGTATACCACGCAATTTCAAGTGTGTTTATATAAAAAAAAACTGAGGTAAGCACATCAAGCAAGGACAAGCTGAACAGTGTATAAGAAATACATCACTTAATGAGGTACTGAGACAGATATATCAGGACTAGCAAAAGGCTGTGCTGATCAAGAGAAGAGGAGAGAAAACCTGGCAGGAGATTCCACCAGGCATCCTAACAAGATAAAGACAACGAGACAAGTTGTTTGGTGCACCAGTTAGGATGCTGATCATGAGAAACTCGAGGAACTGATATCTCTGAATATACAACATAGTAAGAAATCTAGGGGAAGGGAAGCACCCTCTGGAGCAAGGAACTCTATCTCCTTCTAGAACAGGTGTGTTAGAGCTACACGTTTCCTTTTTGAACATTTATACACCACTCAAGACCAAAGCGATACCCTTTTCACCATAGAGTTAATTTTGTTAGAATGTGTCATTGATAGACCTTTGTGGAAGTTGCATGACAGATGGAGCTGGAGGCGCCATTGATTGTGCCTGCACGTTTCTCTATAGCATGCTTACAGGTCTAGTCTTTTGGACATTTTTATATTCTTATTCCGGAACTCCATGCTCTTTCAGTGCGTTGCAACCCGTCTTCTTGCTTTCAGGGTAAGCCGCTGTTTATAGAACTTGCTGTACATTCTGTCCTTTGTTCTGTACCCTTGCTCACCTGCCTTCCGAGTTCCCCCTCTTGGCGGCGACCCCTCCTCTCTCGCTACGTCTTCGGCTCACTTGTTTCCCGTGCTGCCTGCCTTTCTGTTGTGCTCCAGTGCTCCTGTCCCTAATGTTACTTCTACGCCACGGCAGTCCTGTATCCTTTTCCCTTCTATTCGCCTCACTCATGCTGCTGGGTACACCACTCTTCTGCATCCCTGCATGCTGCATTATATCAAAGCTACGGTGCTCCTGACACTCATTGGTGTTCCTGCAAACTTTGCTACGGCTGCAATGTTCCTCATTTTATCAGCCATTTTGCCCAACGTGCACTTTTGGGAATCATGGCTCTTTCGTATCCCTGCATGCAATAAATTAGTTCAGTTCACAGGCTCTCTTTTCCCAGCTTAAGAGCTGAGACACTGCTTTGTGGAACTACAGGACATCGACTCGGACTACAGTGCCTCCTTCCACCCAGCTGTAAGGTCTCATTGCCCCATGTCCTGATACTACCAAAGAACAGCCTATCGTTCTCTCCACGTTGGATCCCAGCTGGCAAAAAGAGTTTATTGCCTTTGGGCTTTTTCCCTTTGATTGGGTCATCTCAGGTGGGGGCTTATTGCTGGACTCAGCAGGCATAGTGGCTTCCTCTTGAGATTGTCCTACACTTAAGAACGGAAGCACCCCATCACCAGACGACTCACCTGCTGTGTCGAACGAGGAAGAATCAGGTGAGGATATTCAGTCTATTGAGGACAGAATGAGGAACAATATAGTACTTTGGGCACAGGGTGGTTTTGCTTTGGAGATTCCGAAAATGGCAGACCCTTAGTTTTGGTTTTAGGTAGGGAAACACCTCTTAGAGCAGGGACATGGAAGCATTTCCCCACCCCACCATTTATTTTAATAAAAGTATTTGACCAAAACCATGAACCCCTTGTGTCCGAGTCTCACCATGGCACCTCATATAACCTTAACAAGAGTGTGCATGTTGCCTGTTCTACATAGGGAGAGAAAATTGGAAAACACGGCTGTCCATGTGTATTCCCATTTTAGAGTGTCCAAAGGAATCGCCATCAGTGGCTAGAGAGCATTTCATGGGAGGCGGGGGGAGGGGGGTTAGCACTCTTTTGCCTAGGGACATACAATGAGTTCCATGTGGGTATACGTGGATAATAAATTGGTAATTACGCAAAACTTCTTAAACAACCCTGAAATAACAAAATAACGAAAAATAACTTTTTAAAAATAATATATATGGGGTGGGCTAAGGGAATGAATTGGGTCAGGACAGGTGTGGGGTTGCAGATCTAGGGAAACGGGGGGTTTGGGGGAGACCCCCCAAATAAAAAAGACATTAAAAATCCGTTATTTTAGGGTTGTGTTTTCGCTATTCCTCTTTTCCTTGTAATCACATGGAACCTCCCATGTGTTTATATAGATTTTTCACAGCAGATTTTTGTTTTTTTTACTGCACTTTTTTTTAACAGAGTGTGAGGGGAAACATCTTGCAACTGCCTTAGGCCCCCTACCTCTCAAAATATTACATGAACCAAAAGACCCATTTACATTTTTAATTATAAATGCGATCAAAAATGTACAATAAGAAAAATAGCAGTGAAAATGTTCATGTAAAAGCACTGGGTATCTCAAGAGATTCTTTTCAAAACTGCCCATTGTGTTGGGGTACTTGCTCTTCAGGAATTGAGAAAACAAATGTTCATGTGTGGCACCCAACCGCTCCCAGAAGCCAACATGCCCGCCCTAATGCCACCTACAGGTGGAAGACTTGGATGTGTTATTTTAACCCTTAACGAGCCGGTCTGCTTTACCAACACCCCGGTGGCAATTCCACCAGTGCGAGTCCCCCCTGTGAAGCACAGTCACAGTTTCCTTCTTTGCAAATTATACAAACAAATCCAATAATACACCGCAGAGAAGCTCGCCAGACAGCCGAGAGATACTTTGGCGTTTTATGATGAATAAACGGAACATTGTTTTAAAGTTTACAAGATCAACTATAATTAACCTCTCCTCGTGCTGAGGGAGCAATTCTGCAGAGGAGTTATTGCCATCTCCTACGCGCCATCGACAGAAAAATCCTTCATCTGATAAATAATACAATTAGCAGCTACTCTCGCCTGCAAGAGAGACTGCATTCCCCCGCCTGACTACAGGCCCATTCTCCTTGCTCCATGTAGACTGCAAAGCACCTCACGCTTTAACCAAAGCTGCGTGCTTTCGGCCGCGTGCCTCGTAAAGTAGCCTGGCTGTGCCAGCACTAGCTGGAAAGAGCGAGTGTGTTCGTCCTGAATGCCCATAAGTAATCACTGCAGGCTTTAACAATACGTTTTCGCTGGCGAATTACCATGCTGTCAAAACAAGAGCAAGCATTACAGTAGGGCGTCCTTTCAGCAAACACTGCTGCTACGGAATGGATCAAGCATCATAATGTTCACCAATCCAGAAACCTCAATTTCTGACACAGCTGGGAGAACCAGGAACTCTGGGGGTAGGGCCGAGACGGGGGTCTAGAATGACTGCATGGGGTGGCTAGACAGGTGGGGGAAAATGGGGTCGGGGAGGATGAAGTGGGCAGGCAAGGGGACAGTGTTTTTTCTCCATGGGTTACGGGACAGCAGGTAGGGCTCGTGGTCGGACCCTGCTTTGGGCAGGAACTGAATCGAGTGAGGAGCCAGGCCAGAACCCCAGTTTGGACCGAGGTCGCCCCGATCCTCCGCCTATCTCTAGTTGACAATGCCAAGAAGTGGCAGGTTTGACAGTCATGAGATACTGTTGGGACAAGGCCAATACCTTGCTCTGGTCAGAGGGAATGGGCATGGGAACCCCTCTCAGAGGGGGATGGGATGCCACCAGGGAGGAATCCAGAACCAATCATGGCCATGAGGTGGATGGTGGCAGCCGAGAGAGTCCGAGTTCCGGACGCCTATCTTTTGTGCCAATCTGTATATGTTAAGATGTCTCCAGCCTTGCCTCTGAGTGCATATAATGTGTAGTGTTTTTTCCACTGCAGATACTGGCCCCAATTCAAGAAGAGAAGCCGGTGAACTCCAGAACAGTTACCTGCATGAATGAAACTCCAATGCCACAGAGACTCGATCGCCATTGCAGCACAGCAGAAATGAGAGAGATGCCGGCTGCAGCCACGTATTACCACACAGCAGGAAAGCACAGAGCGGAGAGCAGAGTCAGCAACACTTGCAGTAATACTATGTTTGAAAAGGACAAACCAGTGGACCACCATGCACTAAACTGGGGGAAATTCCCCAAACTTAAAAAGGGAGTCCCTGACAACAGGCCCCAAAACACGAACTGTGATACAGACTTTGCAACAACGCCAAGTCTGCCGAGTGGCAAACCAGTGCAGAGAAAGTGGGTGAGGCTGAGCCCCATTTTAAAAGCTTTTCCTTGCACATATATGCCCTGAGAGGGGACAAAAAGAAAAGATTGGTTAGGGACAAACGGCCAACCAGCACAGAACGGAAGGATATTTAAGCAGGGGACAGGAAACAGAAGTGTGGGTGTAGTGGGTAAGCCAGAGGTGGACTTTGACCAAAAGACCATCAGGGGAAGGAGGGAGCGGCAGCTTGTTGAGAAGAGTTCTGGAGCAGATGAAGGAATGTGGTTCTGCCGTGTCAGTGTGCTAGAGTGTGAGACATGTTTACAGAGGGTAGTAGTGTTAGGTGCGATTGTGAGAAGGCTGGTACGGAGTGAAAGGAGGGTGGTAGCGTAGTAGTCTGTGAAGAGGAGTAGTAGTAGTAGTAGAGGGAAATAAGGAGGAGAGTGGGAGGAATAAGCGGGAAAAAGGTAACATCAAAGGGTGCAGGCGGGAGAGGAGAAGCAAAACACTGGTGGGACAGAGAAGTGATGGGAGAAGTCAGGAGAAAGGAGATAAGCAGAGTAGAAGGGTAAGGCGAGAGTGGGTGGGATTAAAATCAGGCAAATCCAACTCAGTAAGTGCAAGACACCATCTCAAAACCCAGGTAAAACGTTAATAGTGTAAGGAGAGAAAACCAGTTTAGATTCTTAGCACGCTGCGTGTTCAACATTCTGTTACACACGTGACTAACCCGTGGATAAGGACGCCTGCGCTAAAGAGGAGGGTGAAACAGACGAGAGAAAGTGAGAGGGACAGCCCTAGGACTCCCAAAGTTCACTTGAAATGTTTTTGAGACCGACTGTTTTAACTGCCATTTGTGACATTCTTTATAAAGGAAACAACTCCAGAATATACCATTACTTCCATCCCCTTCACTCAGCCAGTCTTCACTCCAAGGGAACACGCACAGAAAACATTTGGAAGTGCTGCCAAATCGGCATCAAAGAAATTCCCGCAGAATGAACACTCAACAGTAGAGGGATGAAAGGAAGCCAAGCCTTTGGAGGTAAAGCTATCACAAGAAGGGTATCCAGTTTCTCTGAATGTTATTACCCTCTGTAGAGGAAAGAAAGGATTTGTTTCCCCTCTTATTACAAATGCCTATGGTTTGAGGTTGGAGGGGTGCGAATGGAGCAGAGCCATGAAGAGGGTTGCCTGCAGGACTCTATACCTTTTCCTCTTCATGAACCAGTCGTTAAAGTCTGGAAAATAATGAGTAGAGGCACCACCAGTGATGGGCATTAGGCAAACCTGTAGGATTTTAAAGGGTTTTTTTTAATTTATTTTTTAAAATCGGGAGACACCCAAATCGGGGTAATTTTCCACCCACTCCAAACCAGGCGCGCAGTTTTTATTTATTGAATTACGTATTTTATGCACCTTGGTCCTCCAATTTAATAGTATTGATTTCCAAAAGCACCCCTGCCCCTTTCGGGACAAGAATATTAAAAGGAATGCACAGAAGGCCTATTGATCAAATAGAAATAAATGAAGCAATTTAAATATCAATGTCAACTCATTTTGTGACTATATTTAACTTCCCTCTATTTTCTCGACCTCCCCAACCCCGGTCGGTCTTCTGGGAGACTTTAATATTCACCTGTGCTCCACTCAGTCTAATCTTCGAATTCTTTCTATTCTCAACTCTTATTCGCTTATAAAGTCCCTACTCCTCCATCTCACAAATCTGGCTCTCTGTGGATCTCTTCTTTGGATTTTCTCTAATATTTCATTCTCTGTGTTGTTTACTGCTTTTCCTCTCTATTGTTCTGATCATTCTCTTATTTTCTTTATCCCTCTCCTACCCCCGCTCAACGCCTATCTTTTCCCATCTGGATCTTTTATTTTTTGATATCTCTTCCTTGTCTTCTGCTTCAATTTTCTATCTCTCCACTTTTTCTGCTCATTCACCTGATTCTGCTTCTCTTCTCTACCCCTCTGCTCCTTTCTCCCTTCTCACCATATAATAGGCCCTCCAAGCCTTGGAT
Source organism: Ambystoma mexicanum (assembly GCF_040938575.1). Classification (NCBI taxonomy): domain Eukaryota; kingdom Metazoa; phylum Chordata; class Amphibia; order Caudata; family Ambystomatidae; genus Ambystoma; species Ambystoma mexicanum. The sequence goes on along the minus strand of NC_090923.1, from coordinate 977,664,438 downwards.
ATTGCTGAGCCTCAGTTCTAAATGCTGTATTCTGTGGTAGGCCGAGTGGCGCTGACACAAGTCTGGTGCAGCAGCGACTTTATTTGCATTTTTAAAGCACTCACACAGCCCAGGAGCATTGAGGTGCGGTTACAGGAATATGTCTTTGTTGCATATTTATAACGCTCTTAATACCCAGAGGTGTCTAAGCGCAGACCCGGGGATTGAACCTGTGTTGCTATGTGTCTTGTTTCCAAGGTGAGCACGTTGCCGCTGAGCTATCCTCCTGGGACTTGTGTGATGAATTCTGCAGAATCGTCACAGAACCCCAGCCTAAAGTCTCCTCCCATGTGGCCAGGGGAAGACGGCCGCTACCTGATCCCGACAATGGAGGTGGTATTAACTGAGTATCACATGGAAGGAGAAGGCCATTAAGGGAATGTGAGGACTGTCAGGGTAAGCACACTATCCTCTTCTGAGGGTAAAGATTCCCTGATGCCTGAATATCTGATGGTTTTTTATTATAGTAAGGCTTCCTCTCCCAGATTTCCCCAAGGCATAAAGTGTGAAAAACCCTATGATAAAAAGGGAAATGAAATGTGAAAATCAGGGAATACTTCTGATTGTTATAATTTGACAATATGTTTGAAATGGGAAGGAACGAAACAACCATTAATTCCTTTAAGAACTTCCCTTAACTGTATATCTTATAAATCATTAAACCAGAGAAAATTGATATTGATATTTTATTTGTATTGCGCTCATACACAAGTGTTTGAGAGCACGACAAGGGAGGGGAACAAGGGAGAACAAAAACAATTACCTTACTAGGCGCAGTGACATTGAGAACGTGCAAGCGGATGGGAGAGTGAGAGGGGCAAGTGCAAGGGAGAGGGGGAAGTGCTAAGCAAAAGTAGCAATAAGTAAATAAAACATGAATAAATAAATAACAAAAAGCAACAAACAATGGTAGTGCAGCCAGCAAGTGGCAGGTGCTACAATTAAGGTAACAGACAGGGTGTGTCTGAATAAGTGCAGAAAAAGAAAAGGGGGAGGGGGCTGTAAGGTTACAGATACAGACCCCAGTGCAAGGGATTGGGTGGCAGTGTGAACAGGTACCTGGGCCCTAATGACGGAGGGAGACCAGGTGCACGATGCCGAGACCGAACAGATCAACAGGGGAGAGGAGGATAGAAGGCAGAAGCAAAGAGGAAGGTCTTAAGGTGCTTCCAGAACCGGAGATGATTCTCCTCAAGTTTCAGAGTGGCAGGGAGTCTGTTCCAGAGCGAGGGCCAAGCCGAAGACAGATCTTCCCCCAGCTTGTTTCTTAAAAAAGCGACTGACCCTGAGGGAGTTAGAGGTGGAGGAGCGAAGGGCTCAGGAGGGAAGGTATTTATGGGATGACAGCTGAAGGTATTTTGGAGACGGGCCCCAGAAAGCCTTGTGGAAAATGCAAAGGGTCTTGAATTTAATCTTTGCAGCCACTGGGAGCAAGTGAAGAAATTTCAGGGCTGGAGAGATACAATCCCAGGGCTTGAGGCCAAGGACAAGTCTCGCAATCCTGTTCTGGATAAGTTGCAAAGGGCGGAGAGTAGAAGCAGGTAGATTTAGAAAGAGGCTGTTGCAATAGTCCAACCTTCAGAGAACCAGGGTTCGAGAGACATTGAGCTTCTGGGGGAAGGAGAGGAAAGGCATAATACCGCTGAGGAGGTGCAATAGGAAGTTTGACTTTTTTGAGACATCAGAGATGTGGGCAGAGAAGGACAGTGTGGAGTCAAAGATTACCCCAAGGTTCTTGGCCACACAGGTGGGGGTAGGAGGAGGGCCAAGAGAGGCTGGCTTGAGAGTGACAGGAAAGGAGGGTGATGGTGTGCCAATGAGGTGTATCTCAGTCCTGCTGGCATTCAGGCAGAGATCATTGGCTGCACACCAATCCTGAATGGCAGATAGACAGTCGGAGATGAGTGAAGGAGAAGAGGTGGCAGAGGGAAGCCTGAAAAGGAGTTTAGTGTTGTCAGCATAGCACTGGAAATTTTAACAGAAAATGGCAATGCAGTGGGCAAGACTTGCCAGGTATTGGTTAAAGAGCCAGGGTGAGAAGTTGGACCCCTGGGGAACACTTCAGGTAGAGAGGGAGATAGAGGAAAGGAACGACCCTGGTTGGACCTGGGAGGGTCAATCAGAGAGGAAAGAGGTCATCCAGGTCAGGGCTTGATCGGTGATGCCAAGGTTGTCACGGAGACGGTTGAGCAGGATGGTATGGTTGACTGTGTTGAAGGCAGAGGAGAGATCGAGTAAGATGAGGGAATGTTAGAGTTAAGGTTAGAGAGCAAATCTTCACGGATGTTCAGGATAGCAGTTTCCGTGCTTCTGACAGCTCTAAAGCCAGACTGATGGTCGTGGAGGCAGCCAACAGAATCAGAGTGGAGGTTTAGCTGAGAGATGGCCAGCTTTTCCAGGCATATCATTCAAGTGATTTGGGAACTGTTAGAGTGCAGCGGAAAAACAAGCGGGGAAGGGATCATGCATAATTTGAATAGAAGTATGTATGGTTCTCAGGGCTGTTGATAACTACGTTCATGTTAATCGGGACCTTCAGCCGTGTGATGTTCATGTTCCCACGTCTCTAGCAGGCAAAGTGCCTTCAAACCAAAATAATAATGTTGTTATGTATTTAGTAGCAGGGATTTACCTTCCCTCCGGTTCTTCCTTTCCTCAGCTGTATTGTTTTTATGGGGAGAGGTCCAATTCTTCATCTTTCCTCCGCTGTACTGGCTTTATTGGGAGATGTCCCCATAAAACCAATATAGCTGAGGAAAGGTAAAGTACCAGAAGTAAGGTAAATCCCAGCTACTGGATCCCTAATAACCTTTATTTCAGTCTCCCTTACTTTGAAGTCTGTTCTTAGGCTTGCTCACCATCTGTACAGGGTTGTCGACCACCGTAGAGAGGATGGGGACCTTTGGCCCACTGCCCTAGCCCCAGCCTTGCCTGCATCTATGTCCTTCAACCAGTTAAAGTTCCACTCCTCTTACTTTGTTTTCTATTCTGTTGACCCCTTCTCGCGCAGTCCTGATTACTATTGCTCTCTTATTCTATCATCCTCTAGCCACCTACTTTGCTCCTCTGAGCACCACCTTCCTCTATACTAGTGGCTCCCATCTCACTTTCCCAGTACCTCCTGGCTCCTTGGTCTGGTCTGGTCTCCTGGGTCTCTCATCGAGTTACAGATTCTAAAGATAATCAGACTTCTGGAGCTCTCCTCCAGTCTCCCTGGTCTTTTTCTCTCCAACATACTTCTCTGGACAAAATTTCACTTTCCACTCTCCGGTCTCCAAATCCAGCTCCAAAAACGTCCACTAACAGACTCAGATTTTACAATTTTGTGGGGCTTTGGCCCCATTTTCCATCCTCCACTGGACTCCAGTATGTTAGCTAGGATGGTGAGTGGCTGTAGGACTGTCACTTCTATCTCTCTTCAGGCAGTGGTATAGTGATGGCAGATGGACTGAAGTTATGATATGGGATTTTGGGCTTGCTAGTCCCTCCTCTTGGGCAGTTCTCTTCGGTGGCCTCACCTAACCCTACCCCCAGCAGTGGAATCCCTTAGCCTACCTCCCCTTAATGTTAAGAGTGAAGGCCATGAGTGAAGGCTAGCTGGCTCCTTAATGTTCTGCCCTAATTCAGGTTCTCCTCTTTCCCCGCACTAGATTCATATGGATTCCTGTACTTTGACAGGGGTGCTGACGGGTCTGCAGGACTGCTGTTTTTTTTTTTATTGTTGCATTCTTACTTTACATGAACCTTATACAACAGAAATACACATAGTAAAAGTGAATAATTCATTTTTTAACACATTATACACATATAAAAGATAGGAGATCCCCAATGTCAATTCATCCTTCATAAAAAAAAACATCCATCACAACCCTTCATTATTCAATATAAAATCATTGCGCATTAGATTCCTTTTTTCCAATTCCTCTGTAATATCATGGGTTAATAAATTCAAAGCCAAAATTAAAGAAATGTTTACCCCCCACATACATCGACTCCAAAACAAGTGCATAGACATTTCGAGATCCTTGTTAAATCTGTCTTTCAGATGGACCACACGTTTAGGCTCAAAATAATTACAAATTAATACAAGGTGCTTAAGAGTCTCTTGCGTTCTTGTTTCTCCACAGAATCGACATGTAAAATCGAGTTGTTCCAGATTAAGTGTCACATCCTTGTACCCCCAATACCGTATCCTTTCTATGGTCGGAATTTGATTAAGTCGAAAACGCATATACAAGGATCTCGCCCTGTCACAAGGGAATCTTTGTAGATAGAGGGAGAATACATTCCCTAGCATGCCCAAAACTTGCATACTCCTTGTATGTGGAATAAGAATCCACCCCGTTTACCGTTTCCACCCAATTAGCCTTGAATAGAAGTCTCTTGACCAGCCCCGGTCGCTGGACCAGATCCTCTAAACAAAGCCCTAGTGTACCTAACAGCAAAATCATATTGTCGCCAAACTTTCTAATAGATACTACTGACCCAGATTTTACAACCTCATTTAACAATTCATATAAAGTGTTTGCAGGTGGGTCGTTCATTTTTCTAAACAAAGATAGTTGCCTCCAAAGATATCTTGATTTAAGTGAAATGAGACAACTCGTGGCGGATTGAAGTGGGAGAATGGGAGAACAAGCTCCTCCCAATCTCATCGCGGCCATGGCCTAGAGGATCGCAGCCCAGGCACCCACCACAAGATGAGTTCGCCTATCTACCAGATGACAAAATACCCTGGTTCAAGAACATAAGGATATGCCCACCTGCCTGTCCCACTCAAGCCGACACCGGCGGCATGGATGAACTCGACTAGACATACGCAACAAGCACCCACATCGTTAGAGATTCCACAACGACCTAGCCAACTGCCAAGAACACACGTGCCATCATGCACACTGGTCACTCACGCACCAGCCAACACGAAGAACATATTCAGTGCTATGACGTAGGTGACGGATACACCCACTGACGCGCATCTTTGTTATTTTTCACATAGGCCCCTTTATAGTAATGCAGAAACGCAAGACACATGAAGGACTTGCATATACGCTTTCTGACGCTTCTCCCACCTCTCGCATCGTTATGAGAATATAATGTAGACATAATATTGCTTATGACGCCATGTCAAACCGCGACATAGGTACCATGGATTATGCATCCCCACCATGAACTAGGCCCAAGTAGGCCGCAAGCAAGAGCCGCCACAAACGCTGTATGAGCAAGAGTACAAGTGTTGATCACACAGAACGAGCCTAGCGAGAGCTCATAGCCAAGGGCGCGATGTTGCAACTCGTATGCTACCAGCCGGCGCGAAGGTCACACCTGTAAGCAAAGCCAAGCACACCGAAGCGAAATACAACTTTAAATGTGCAGAATTCCGCTCCAGCTACGGTCTCTCCACACGTGACCAAGCCGATCTGACAAAGTGCCAGACCCACGAGACAGAAGTCGCCTGAGTCCCACGTCTGGGACACAGGTTGCAACAGCGAAATGGCAAGATGGACACCTACGGCAATGGGAATGGCCTGCTCTCAAGCCTATGAGCAAACCTGCACATTGTCTGCACAAACACATAGTTACACATTGTTGCTAGTGACAGGTACGCCGTGAGCTGGGAACGACGATGGTCCCAGGCTTGGGGGCTCGCGAGAGGACCAATCAGAACACGGGGGGACTCATCACTGACGCCACTAACATTAGCCAATCATCAGGGGTCTTCGTGTAACAATTTTCAAGTATCTAATAGAAGGGACAGCCCAAGTATACCACCTGACTCATCCTTAACCACTAGTATTCTTCTCTATATGTATCCTATACCAACCCTACCACTTGGGGAAGTGGCAATAGGTTTTTCGCTAACTTTCCCAGGTGACGCAAGTAGCGCGTCATACTGCTGTAAAAAGGGCCTGCGAGCCCCACTAAGGTCGAGAGTCTGGACGGACGCGTACGATCCTAGACCCATCCGTGCCGTTGTTATAATAAACACCAGAACCACCTTGCTCCTTGTGTGTGCCTCATACTCATTTGTTGGGAAGCACGGAGGGGTTGGGGCCTCCCAGCCCGGAGGTCCGCGGACGGCTCAGCCGACCCTGGGATAATCACCCTGACAGGATAATGGCATTGGGGATTGCCATCGGTAGACCGAGTAGTTCTTTCCACATTTTCCCCTGGACCACATTATACCTTTAAGGGGTATAGATACAGAGTTCCCAGTTGTGGAAGCGAAAGTGCTGTGCTTTAAAGAGATCCAGATTTCTCTTAGCCCATATGGTCTGTTTCACGGGCGCGTGGGCTGTGCCTCTTCCTAGGTGGGAGCATGCACATGCTAGTGCTGGCAAGCTTTACAGAGGGCAGAACAGGCAAGCAGCCCTGTCCCTGCACTACCTTCAAGCAGAAACCCCATTTGTAAATAAGGTGCATATCAGGGTGAAGCTCCAGTCTCCTACATGGCCCAATGTTGCACTGCCCAGGCAACACTTTTCAAGATTGCCAGCAATGGCACAGCCCTCTGTATGCAGCGACATAACATGCCTACAGTGTTGTCACCTATATGTCTTTATATCGAGGTAATGTATAACGAATGCCCATATATCGAGTCTTATCTTGAAAACCTTTATAGTGAATGCATTTTTTTGTGGTTTTTTGGCCCTCCCCCAAGCACCTGTTTCCTGCCCCTAAAAACCCATCCCAACAGTTTTCATTTTTTTTAACCCTTTACTCCACCCACCTACATTCACTATAAAGGTTTTCAAGATAAAAGATTCAATATATGGGATTCAATATACAGGATTCGATATAAACGCTGTATACAGAGTAGCATGTACACCAGGACGGGCTCTCCCTCAGATGTGGGGTTCCAAGCACTTGCACGCTCTCACTGGCCAGGCTCCCGCTCACATCCCCTCAATCCATGCTGTTACAGTATCTTGAAAACGGCAACATTAAATTAACAGCTGGTATCGCGCTGCAGCAGAGTAGATGCTCACAGAGCCATAACCTTCCTGCAATGTCCTATTGCAGAGTCGTGGCTCTGTAATTTACAATGTCCTTCAGAATGAGTCAGAAAAATGTAACCAATCGAGCATCTACCACAGGTATTTTTGCAATTTATCAAAACAAGAAAGCCTGTTCAGAATACCCCTTCTAACATGTAATCCAAATTCAACTTCTGCCACCAATAAATATTTCATATGGATCATCCTAGAATCAGGTTATTCAGTCCTCATCACCAACCTTCTACTACATCGCCACAGCAAATCTTTCCACAGTGCTTCGTCAACTTAAACTGTAGCTCTTATTTAGTGAGATACCAAAACCATGACATTGCTACCCCTTCATTGCACCATCCATTGTTACAATTCACCACCAGTGGTTCATTTGAGCTGCAACAGAACAATCAATATTCTTCATAAAAAAATCCACACCTCCATATCCGCTGCCACAAGAAAAATGCAATTTAAGAGGGCATGGTGTGAGTACTGAAACATGCAGGTTACTGCTATGGATTGGTCAGTAGGTGAGATGACTGAAATCGTCATGCACCAATTAGAGACCAATTGAACTAAATGGGGGAGGCAGGGTTCGACATTGAGGGGAGATGGGGGATATTAAACTCCTGGTTGTAGCCTACTGAAGCCTGGTTAGCTTAAAACCAACTGTTACCAGGAGCTACTTTGGCTCCCCAGGCCAACTAATGCTGATCAAACATACCTATGTGCATTGTGGATAATCTATACAACATATAAGGCACGAGGAGTCATAAATAGATAACCTGTTAAATGTGCACCTTATCTGGAAGTAGATGTGAGGGATGCCCTGAAGCAGCTGCTCCTTCTCCAGTGGTAGCTCCTGCCCACTGATGAATGCCAGATACTCAGGGGCTGCTTTTAGCTCCTGCTTATCCACTTCTTAATTTCGATCCCTGGGGAGGCCTATGCTGATTTTAAAGAAGGCTGAAATGAATGGTGATTGGGTTGTCCTTGAACTAAACATGCCTCAAGCCAAAGCCCCTTAAGTCAATAAATATCCATAGAACGAAGGAAACACTAAACAAAATGATCACTTAAATTGATACCCGAATTAAAAGAAATTGCGATCCAAGCTATCAGGGAGTTTCGACAGTGTAAAGCCTTTAAAAAAAGGTGAAAATTATGGAGATACTTGGAAAGTCATACAAGGGATCGGTGGAGATGAAGTTCAAACAGTATATGCATAGTGCTTTTCCGTTAACGTAGTTCTTTAGACTGCCAATGAACATACTTAACAATTTAGGTTTAGTGTTAACTGGGATGCACAACTAACACGAGCCTGAATACACCAGATAGTGAACAGGAACCCACATATCTAATCCTACTGTGACCAACAAACATAAGATGGTGTTTACATTCTCAAAGATAAATTCCTTTCCTTGTAAGAAAATCAAAATCCTTTGGCCCGCATGCTTGCAAAGGATTTTCTTTCAGTGGAGGTACATTATATATAGAACACAGACTGACCAATGGGAGGGTGATTTGTATTACTTAGTACAACCTAAGCCCGTTGTATCACATAACCAGCACTGGCCAATGGCCCGTCTCTCGCCTGATCCAAGATCCAGCATCAGATGTGTAGCCACAAAGCGCTCACCGATTATTTTTTTAAACAAAGAAAACCCAACTAAAGCGCTTCCAGCACTACAGTATGGAGTGAGGGGTGGAGCCGCACAGAGCACACTGGCGCAATGAGCACTCTTCTGGCGCTGCCCCACTATCACAGCAGGAGCCACGGCAGATCCTCGGCGCTCGCCTCGTGATTTAATGTGATCTGTGCGAGTGCACTGTGCACACAAAGCCTGTGTGCACAGTGCACTCGCACAGAGCAGATTGAGTTCGCTGAGGGTCTACGACCCTGTGACAGAGCTGAAAGCGCACAAAGCAGAATCAATTTGGGGCAAACTGAATTCTCACCGGGCCCCCAGCTTCACAGGCTCGGTGATCATTGCCTTTCACAAATGAATTCTGCTATTAGACAGTAATGCTCTACTCAGAAAGATGGCTTGAAAACTACACAAACCATTGTGAGGTACGCTTACCATGGTTTGTGTACTTTTCAAGCAATTAAATAAATGGTGCCATTTTTACGAACATTTCTTTTGATCGGAGTTCAACTGGCAGCTCTGCCCCCTCTGAACTCCACCTCCTTCGAACTCCGCCCCCAAACTCCACTCCCGGCCCTTGTGTGATCCCCCTCCAAATTCTTCCATTTCCACCACTGCATATAACAGACCATTTCATAAAACCTGGACCTCATGGATCATTCTGTCTCTAGTAAAAAACACAGAAAGAGGACTGCTCAGTGTGCTCGAAAGGATGCGCGAGTCAACCTCAAAGAGAAAAGTCGAGCTTTGAATTTTAGATGAAAAAACAGTTCCATAACAACCGTACCTACTGAGTAACTGAACAAACTTCATCAAATAAACAATGGAAATGCAAAGCCTAATCAATTAGGTATAGGCAGGGCAAATCTTACAATTAACAGGGATCTCATGATTTTTCTCAAGCCTATTTGGGGAACCTCATTTAAAGCCTTTAAAGGAAAGGAGAAGCAAGTTCACAAAAGAATAAGTTCAATGCTGTGATGAGGCCAATAGCCTGTCCTTGTCAAAAGGGGATGGGAATCCCTCTCTGCCGGGGGTGGGAGGCCTACCAAGGACAAGTCCTCCCCACTTAGGATGAGGATGGCAGTAGAGAGGGTCCCTGTTCCTGTTTCCCCACAATCTTTTCCCAGTATGTTCTTGTGCAGTAAAGGCTTCCCCCTCACCAGGCCTTGTGAAGAAAATGCTCGCCAGAATCTTTCCATCTCTCATAGGAACAATGTACTGAGCTGAGGAAGCAGTGATAACACCACACGCTTTCCACGCACCGCAGCCAGATACCGAAACCGAGGAACCATGAACAACCCTAGAATGTCTGGCAAAGCTGGTCATCCAGCGGATGAGACACATTGTAAGAGGGAAGCGCATGAAGCCACATGAGAAGAACTGCACAAGCACAGCAGGAAGATGGCCCGCACTGCGCTATACGGTAGCAACTGCAAACAGCCTTGGGCTGCGAACACCACCCCAGACTACCTTAGGGGGATGTGGACTAAGACCACCTAGCAAGAACATGGACATTACACAACGCAGGCACCATTGGTATTCCGTGGTTGTCCCGCATGGCGAAGTGGGCAGGACTAAGCCCATTATTTAACATCTTTGCTGTGTCTAGCCCCACCTGGTGGGGAAAATAGGGCCAGATTGGTCAGGGAAAGTAGACCAATGGGAACAAGGAGGGGAGAAGGGAGCAGCATAAAAAGAAGGACAGGGCGTTGTGGGTTATTCAGGTGAGGTCTTCGGAGGAGGAGGTGGCAGATCAAGAAATCAGCAGAAGGAAGGAGCAGCAGAGTGTGGAGGCAATTTCTTGCAAAGGTGAGGTTTTGGTTAGTGAGTGCAAGTGGTACTTTGTTGTGAGTGTGCGTGAGCGTTGAGTGTGATTAGGTCCAGTAGTGTAAGGAGTGCATGTGAAGTGTTTGCGACTGTGAAAGGAGGTTATCTTGAGTAGGAGGTGGCTGAAGTTGTAATAGTAGTGAGAAGGATGGAGTAATGCTATGCTATGTCGATTTATACCGTGCACTGTTACCACCGGTTTAGAGGAGTAACTAATGGCATAGAGAAGGGAGCAGTAGTGAAGAGGAGGGAGCAGTAGTGAAGAGGAGGAAGCAGTAGTGAAGAGGAAGGAGTAGTTGTGTAGGGGATGGCGTAGTAGTGAGCAGGATGGAGAGGGGGTGAAGAGAAGGGAGTAGTAAGGAGGAGGGAGCATTGGTGTGGAGGAGGGAGTAATGTTGTGGGAGAGGGAGCTGGGGAGGGAGTAGTAGTAGCGGAGGGAGGAGTGACATCAAAGGGTGAAGGGGAGGCCTAGAAGGCATCAGGTACATTGGAGGGGAAGAGGAGAGAGTGGAGACGGGTGGAGTTGGAAGAGGAGAATAGTGAGGAGGCAGAAAAGGGAGAGGAAAACGTGAACATTTTAGAAGAAAGATGGGTTCAAAGTGTGTTTGCCAGGCACAATCCTATACCCCTGCAGAAAGCCAACAACTGGACAGAGTAGGGACAGTTTTAGTAAAGACCTGAGGTACCTTAATTAAGAAAGGCATTTTGCAGTTAGGTCCTTATATCCAGTTGTAAATTGACCATAGACAGTAGGGGTCAAAATGCACTATCTACTAACCTGGGGCCATGGACTCCTGTGTTAGGGAGGAGGTGCAGTGTCTTGATGGAGCGTGTTACGTGGAGGCCCATGCAGTAATTACTACCAGAGACACATTTTTCAAATTGGTGATCATTCTCAGGTTCCCAAAATCCACTTTATTTTTATGCAAAGCAGCCAACATCCGCCATTCAGGGCATCCCCGATTATTCTACACCTAGTTGAGCCCCGGAGCCCTGCCCATATCACAGACAATCCAACCCCCACAAGAGGTGTGAAAGGGGGGGAGGGGGCGGGAGGTTCCCCCAGTAACTTTTGTCCATTTCCAGCACTACTCAATTTATCATAAAACCTGCCCCCTTCTTTACCCTTGCTTTTTCTTTCATCGCACCTTCACCTGGTTTGTTTCCTATGTAGGCGAATGCCTGGATACCCTGGGTGAGGGCACAATACACCACACTTCTGACAAGCTTTGGCGCTGGAAAACCACTATGGTAGTGACTGTTGCAGTACCAAAGCAGAGATTACTCAAATCATAGGAGACACATCCCGCTGCGTCCCTTTCAAAGCTTCACAATGATATCTTTTTCACATGAACGGGATTGCCCATGGCTCAATTAACTTTTAACCAAATTCAATGTTATCACTTATTCCTACGAGACAGGTCCTTTTGCACCCAATAAGTTATCAGGCATTAATCTCAGCCATTATAAATATTTAATAGGCTTTGAATGCCAGCAATCCATCACTGCTGCTCTTAAGCGGCACTGTCGATATATTACTGAGAAATTCAAGTTAGCTGGAACAGAATTGATCTACTAGAATGAGACTGCGAGCGAGCGCACTTGCTGATGCGCCAAACTGCTGATTCAACTGCTGCAAGACAGTGACACAAGCGGTCACCAGCTCCCTGATGAGCGAAACATGCGGATGAGTATTTGCAGGTTTCAATTCCCCCTATGGGAGGCCATTAATCGTGCATTAAAAGGAGACAGGACAACTCTAGTCTTCATCAGCAGGGCTAAATTAATAATATGGTATAGCAGCCGCTTGCTTCGGATCAGAGCAGGGAGTTGAAGTGCTAAAATCCAGTTTATTCTATGCGCTAAGCGCAGAGGATGGGGGCTTTACCAACCATTAACAGCCCAAGACACAAGTTAGACGCCTGAGCAGAGCAGTGGGAGCTTGTCTGCACAAGGAGCTCACGAAGGGTGGGCTTTATCAGCTGGAAGCCGGGATCAGGATGCAAATATCTAAAACAATTGGTTGAAAAGGTGCCTGCATTCACAAACTCATCATTGTGAGAATTTACAAGTATGACTGTCAGGATTATACTGCACTGATGATCCCTAACAAGTGAGAAACCAGGTATGTAGATGTCCCGACAGCATTGCAAACGTTCTGTCTTGAGTGGATAAAGCCATGTATAACGTAGCACTGCCCTCTAAGAAAAAGACAACTTCCTGGAGAAAAAGGTTGCATTTGGGCTCATTTGCATACGCACATTGCCTTGCTGATGAGGCTTGGAACTTGCAGTGAACTTCCAGTGATGGCTACTAGTTGGCGCTTGGAACGTGTTAAAGCTCAAAAGGAAAATTCTACTTTCACATTTCCATACGACGTTAACAGTTTAGGTGCTTTGGGTTCAGTCATTCATTCTGGCCCGATCAGGAGTTGCCCGTTGCACGCGTGGCCCAGTGGCATATGTAAAAGAAATGGATTTATCAAGTTAACCCTAGTACTAAGACCATCAGCGCAGCTGAGACTCGCCCCAGAGTGCGGCAACTGATTTGCTGTATGTCCTACAAGATAATGGTGATTATCTTGTAGGACAAGTTGCACATGTTCTGGGGTCTGAGGGAGAGCAGAAGATCAGGCATTTTGCATCTGGAAACACCACTTTTCAAACATGCTCGTTATTCGGCCCAAGCATCATCATCTGCTACTCCTGGGCCTGGAATTCTCCTCGTTTATCAACCGGTCGTTTGCCTGCTCCCTTAGAGTTTAGAAGGTTCTCAAAACTAATTTACTTAAAAGTGCATCTTTAGGTGTATTTTAAGTAAGTTTCTTGTTTTTTATCTTGGTGTCATTTACATGCCTGGGATTGTAGGTTATTAGGCTAGGTTGCTGATGGATGGGGTGGTCTACCCTTTATCTTCGTGTTTTTGATTGCATATGTACTTCTGTTTATTATACAGCGCCCCACTCACTGCCATTGGGCCAGAGTTTTCAACTTTACACATTTTTAAATGAAGGAAGTACACTGGAGTAGACTTGGAATAGCATTGTGCGCGTAGCAGCTATTGATCTGCGCCTACTTCAGATTGACTTTAAAACACTGAAAGAAAAGCCATTGGTCCCTCGCCTGTGAGACTCAACACCACAGCACTGGTTGACATCACACGCACGCAGAGATTCCTGGTAACCATGACAGTAATTGGGAGATTGCACGCGCACAGGAAGCTTGCACTGAAGCACCCAATAGGCCAGTTTTGGCTAGTGTAAGCTCACAGTATTATTCAATCTGTACACCCTACCATTCCATGCTATCGATTTGAAAAGGTTTTCATATATCGCGTCATCATACAATATATAAAGCACATATTTAAAATATTTTACCAAAAGACTTACACCTGCAGCTGGATATAATACATTTGGTTTTTTTCAGACGTCGTCAGTTTAACAGATAAAGTTACACATTTTTATACATAACGTATGATCAGCTTGATAGCAACATTTTCAAATGATCTGCATTGATTAGTTATTGGTGATCAAAGCATTAACTTGCTATAAAACACATGTATAAAATAGTCTGTTTCATCAAAAGTGGTAAACTTAGGGGCGTTGCAGAGTTGGGTGAGGTCAGTGGCGAGAAATTACAATTTTATTTTCAGAATTTCATCCCAATCCGTTGTACGAGTCCAAAGTAATAAGCAATTCATTTTCCGGGTTTCCTATGATACTTGATACTTAACTATTTTGCGGCGACCACCACACTATTATATAATCACACTGGAGAGATATATATATATATATATATATATATCTATATCTCAGACTTTGTTAATGTTATCAGCAAGTGCCGCTTCCCCCCCCGGCAATATAATTCCTAGATACACCACTGTTTTGCCCCCGAACCATCTGGTAGCCATGAAACATGAGAAATACCTACAAAGAAAGATCCCTTGGGCATGCTTCCTCCTGAAAAATGGATAGGACAGTTGAGGTGTGGCCAGGGGAGGGGAAGAGCATGCAGGAAACATAGTTCAAGGAAGCTGCAAAGAGTCCATGTGGCAGGGAGATCATCTCTGCGTGCGGTAAGGAGGGCATGGTAACAAACAGTAAGACAGACACAAGCGATCACAGTTGAAGGGTGTTTATTGAACTTCAATTGGGTTTGAAAAATGCCCATCTAATCCCTTTATACTACTAAACCTATTGCCAATCCTTACTTCTAAATGCAAATAGTGTGGGAAACAATGTTATGCAAAAGAAAAGTATTCAAGAAATGATATGTCAGGATATTCAAGCCACTGGCTTCCCTTCCCCACGCTTTCAGCATGAGACAAGGCGGTACACGAGCGTAGGACACTCTCCGACTACTCTAGCACGAGGATGCAGTTCAAAACCTGAACATCAGGGCCTTCTGTGCCAAGGTCTCTTATTTCAGATGGTCTGATGCAACACAACAAATATTAAAGTTCCTTTCTTCTTTAGGATTTCACATATACAACTTCTTGGGTGATTTTCTGTTCACCCCAGGGTACCCCTCTGCCGAGCTCAGACCAATTTTAACACAAAACATTCAATTAGTCTCCCTGTGCCGCTCTCAGACCAAAGTTATCTACTTTCCCAAACTTTCTTTACTTCATCAAAATCAAAGACTTTCGACTGTGCGCACGATTTATCTCCACCCATCGCAGGACCGCTTCGATTCACAATTACTCGTTCTCTTCTTGATATACCCTTTTCCTCACTTTTACCTGTGCCACTTCTCAGCTGAATACCTTACAGAGACCTTCGATTGAGCACCCAAGCAGTGCCGGACCAATCTGTCAAAGGTATTTATATTGCTATTACATTTCAATCACTCAGCAGTTCAACTTGTGTCTCTTATCATACACATTTTAACAATGTTCTTTCAAGTGCTCGCCATACCATGTTGGTGCTTACAACCTTGGCTTCAAAACAGACCGCTCTTGCATCGGTCTTCCCAACTCACCAGCTGTGTTATTTTCATTGATGCTGTTTTGATCTTGGAGTCAAAGACGGTACCACAGCGGCCGGTGTTTCTGCCCGCCTTGATTATTGACGCGGGAAGGCCCTGGGTATCTCCGACACCAAATGCAGGATCCTTCAGCTTGGTTTCCTGTTCTTACACTTTCTATTCTTGAGGTTTCTGGAAAGTAACAATTCCTTATCGAAAAGGTCAAGGGAATTTCCCTCCTTGCAATGCCCTTCTGTTCTGCTGTCTTCTCTCGTTCAGCTGCCATCTTGAAACTGCTGTTTCCTTGTGTGCTTTTGCCTCGCTCACAGTGTGCTCTCGTGCTCAGCCTTTTAATCGTGTGGGGAAGCTTAATTGAAGTCCGGTGTGTGTGATGGTCAGGCAATTAATTAAATAATTGCCTGACCTCACCTGACCATTGTATTGGGACTTGTCGAGTATACTGCTCCGGTGTTAGTCTGTTTTCTCCCATAGCGGGCTGTCCGTGTGAAAGTGTTTGTGTTGTAAAAAGGTGGTGGGGAGTAGAGTTCCTAAATTTCCTACCTAGTAGGATGGGTAAAGGTGTTATAGGGAAGGGAATACCGCATCCCACCATCCAGTGTCCCACTCCCACTCCCTGAAGACCCCCTCGCCCAGGTGATCCTCCCGCAGTGGTCCACCTCCAGTAACTGGATTGGATCCAAAAGCGATGGCGTGTCTTGGCCACCTGGATGACAAATCCCAGGGGACTATTTGGCGAGACACCTAGTTTCTCACAGTGCAGAACACAGCCAAGAAAGGGGCACAGTGGGAGCCACAGTAATGCTCCTTTAGAAGCCAGCCTGCTATGCCGCTAATGAAGGGAGATGAGAGGCATTAAAGCAGAGGGAGTGGACAGTATCCTGATGGCACCATCAAGTGAACAACTACCTTTGAACGTATCCAAGCCAAAGAGCGGATACATTCGGACAGAGGCAGGTGTTAATGAATGTACCCTTTCTGCAAGGGGGTGACAACGGGGCCCACAGTGAGGCTCAGGTAAGTTGCCCCCTCTAACCACTTGGGATGGTCCTGCCTTCGCTCATTAGCATAAACGTAACCACTGGAGCATGAACGGCTACCAACACCATATTTTGTTTAACACAAAATGATAGAGGCCCAATTCTGAGAAGGCTGTGAATGCGTGTTCTCTACTCCCTTCGACTGCCCTCTTAAATGAGAACTGTTCCAGGCGAGACAGAAAAGTAAAGCGCTATCAATGTAAATCCACTAACAGTACCCATCATACCAACTAGCATTTCATGAATACTGAGGTAGCATTTCAGTGAGGATATGTGCCCTGGTTTCCATTTTGGGGAGAAACTGGAAGCACTTTGGTCCCAAAGTAGGTCCATAAGGTGCTTACTACAGCCCTTTAAATATTTTTTAAAATCCAGGTTAAAAAATGTATTTGCTAGAAGCCAGGGTGTGACAAAGGAGAAATTGAAAGCAGATTGCACATGCGAAGAGGGGTGGCTACAGAAGAAAAAAAAAACATGCCCATATCCGATGCCAACTGGACCAGCAGGACTCTTGGTCTAAGATCAAGTGAAAACCCAATGGCGCTTTATTAAAAAGACAAGACAAGGGCAGCACTTCCCCAGGGTGTTTTTTGGAAGCATAGGGTTCCTTTCCTAACCACACCAAGTCACTCCCATGTTGGAAAGCCAAAATGCATTGCGTGTAATTTGGCACGACGTGCTGCCCCAGCCAATCGGGGGGCAATTCGACCCAAAAAGCAAAGGGCCCAAACAATCCTGCAAAATGGCTAAACACATTGTTCAAGAAGCAATAGGCAGAGCAAGAAACCATGGTTTAGTGGCCAGAGTGTGGCATGAAGAGGGTGGCGGAAATAATCAGGGAATGGCACAAAACAAAAATCACATCTGCCACTTGCCAAGAAACCTAGAGAACATGTGCCTCCCACCGATAGCCAGCGGAGAATATATGGCTGGGTTAGAAAGCTCACAAATTCAGGCAGCTGAGGAGAGAAACAAGCTGATTGGCCAGCCTGAGGTGGACAAATCCCATGTATCCCGGAGTGAACACTATAGGAAAACCTACGGCAGAGACAGGAATCTGCCATTTGCGAATCCTACCCAATTTCAAACAGCAGTATTCAGTTAAAGGTGCACAATCCAAAAGGAGAGCCCTTTCTCAGGCAAATCACTCGTTCAGGAAGCAATGGCACTCCTGCCTAACCCCAACATGGTGAGCACACAAGCTGAAACAGTAAAAATGTTCCCTTGCCTTGAGTTAGGGATGGGGAGGGGATACCCAAAAGGGGAGCAGTGGGGGACACAAGACCAGACACATTTGGGAATGAATGGGTTAAGTAACAGGAGCCCTTGTTGCCCCAATCACCATATTACCCACAGTATAAAAGACAGCCTGTATCCACTAGTTGTGTGGTTTAACTGGAGGGAGGAGGAGCGAGAGCAAGGAGGAGAAGGGGAGGTTGGAATAAAAGGCCAGGAGAGTGCTTTCTGAGCAGACAGGAACCATGAGGGGATATGCACTAGGGTAAGCCAGTTAATCCAGTACCCATTGGGAGAATCCAGGCCAATGCTAGAGGAATATTCAGAGCCTGGGAAAAGAAGATACCAGGTGCCAGAAAGTGAGTGATAGAGTTGTTTCTGAAGTAAGGGAGGTTTATAGCACATTAGGTTGCTAAGCAAGCAAGGGCACTATAAATCTCCTTTAGGTTGAGTCAATCAGGAAAACTATATTTAATTTATAAGCAATACAAGAAAGACATTGTGATGTTCAGACTCTGATGCCAGTGAGAAGGCCTCTAGCCCCAGAAATCCTAGCATTAGTACCCAGATTAGTACCCAGGAAGAGAGGCAGGAAATTCCACCAGTACCAATCCAAGTAGCAGACATCCTTATTCAAGTTACCCCAGGTGGGACAGCCAAGTCCAGGAGCCCCTATTGCAAAAAGGGGAGGTTACGCACATGCCCATTTCAAACCCGAGGACACTAGGGGTCCAGCGACATCATCCCATGTGTTAGGGCAGCTAAAGGACAGATTACCTAAACCCAGGGTCTCGAAGGATCAGACCCTACCATGATGAAAGAGTGTCAAAGGACACCAACACACTGGGACTGAGTAGGACCTTTCTGTACAATATCTGAAGGAATGAACACTCAGCAACCCAGTTTATTTTCTTTTTAGAAAGAGCCTAAACCTTTCAACATTGGAAGAGTGGCCTTCCTATAGCAGGCGACTCTGATTAGCCCACCCTCATACATTGTTTGGTTTAGAGGAAACCTTACTTGCTCTGTTGCATAAGGGAGCCCCAAGGTCCACATGATTGCTCTTCAACGGGTCCTTGGGATACTTCCTGCCAGAGTGTCATGAACTGCCAGCAGTTGTCAGGCAGAACGGGAGCAGGGAGATTGGAGTGGAGGAAGACTTTTCGGGTGTGGTTTACTCCCATTTTCTCAAAAGGGCCTCTTCCCCTCCTACCCCCTCTGCCCAGAGTTGAACAACCTTAATACTGTATCAAGAACACAAAAAATGTCAGTCTCGGTTTCTTCTGTTCCTCCCTTGAAGTAACACGCTACAAATTGGTTCTAGTCACGTTCAACAAACAAATGAAGTACCAGGTCCACGCCAAGTCCCACTGAAGGTTCTTCTACTAGCAGTAGAAACATTTTATAGACCCTTTTCTTAATGGTGTTTCATAGGCTAATGGGCTATACATGGTTTGGAGCATGAATGTAGGCATTACATTCCCCAGGTCTACGAGAGGTATGAAGGAAGCAGGACAAAGCTGCATGGTTACATTTACAAAGGAAGTGAGGGAAGAGTAAGGGGGCATGTAAAGGTGAAGCAGGGTAAGGGAAAAAGCAAAAGGTGAGGGAAGAGGATAATCAATTAATATCATATACAATGTGATTTGTTCAGATGACGTTATGCTGATCCTCTAAAGACTAGGCCCAGATCTTTAATTAAGACATCCGATAAAGAGTCTGCATTCAGGCTGATGCCTACACATCATCAAGATTTTATGTTGTTGGGGTTCCAGACTAAAGGAGCGTTTAATTTTGATCAATTCAGGTTGCTGATATTCAGAACTAATTCAGCCTGCTTTTACAAATGAGTGGGAATAAAGTGTCCACGTTTCCACTGGATGGTACACAAGTTCAACACAACTGTTTCTTCTGTCTTTGTCAACTCCCGTCTAACTGTGGTTCTAAATGTCAAGCAATTCAACCTAGTACAAAAGAGCATAATGGTACAATAGCTCATAAATGAGCGGGAGGTCATATGGGGCCCTAGATCAAAAGCTGATGACACACACAGAATAGAGCCTTCAATTCCTTCCTGCAGTGCATGAGGGGGCATCCTGATCAGCATTAGGATGTTATTCCAGATTAAGTGGAGAGCAAGAGAAGTCTCCCCTTTTTTCCTCGATATCCCCGTTTTCTGGCATAGCATTGGTAAAGTGTGTGTTGTCTGGAGATGGCGAGTTTATCAGTCAAGCCAGGATAAAGACTTAGTCACGCCTGCCTTTTAAATGATGTAGGGTACTCATTGTTGGGGTGTTTGTGAACAATGGATTCAACAGGGGTGCCATTGCCTACAGGCAGATGTGTGACGACTCTAAGTACGTTTGTGGGAACAGAAAGGAAGTCATGTTTGTGGTACAAGCAGGATTTCACCTGAAAATAGGATCACTTTTACAGACAGCAACAGTCTGCTTGTAGGCCAGAAATGTCACGTTCAATCAACTCCTGGTTGTTCAAGGTCAGCCAACCTTTGCAAATTTGCATCTGGAGAAGGGCGCTTAGCCAATCAGATGGCTGGAAACACAGGCAAGCGCTCACAGTGTTCCCCGCCTGTGTTTTTCCAGCCACCCAAGGCCCCTCTGCATGTGCTGCCATCTTGTTCATGTGGAGACAATGGGGAGTCCCTCCCTGTTGCCTCCCCACACATCCTGCTCCCCTCACTCCCCCACTCCCCAAGACATCCTTCACCCTTCCTGACCACCCTCCCCACCCACATTCAAGCTTGACTGGAGCTTTCTGCTTTGGTCACGGCAAATAGAAAAGAGACTCAATCCCCTTTCTTGTTGTTTGTTTCTCGGCCATCTTGTTTTTCACAAGATTGGCCTTGCTCAAAATGCATGGAGCCTGTCCCCAGTGACATAGAAAAAACCTATATGCACCCCGTACGGATGAATTACCGAGGTGCGAATAGCTATCACCACCCGTCTTTAACCGGGCCAGTAACAGCTCAAAGCCCTCTTTTCACTCTGACCTGTCCAGGCCCGGGCTGGCGGGCTGTTACCAGCCCAGTACACACCCCAAAGTGGGGTTGATATCTATATTCTTTACACTGTACTTCGGCACAATGACATGCCCGCCACCCCCAGTAGCTAACTCTGAGTTGTGCTTGTGCATCAATATGTCAAGTGGTATAGATTATATGACTATTCTAGGATCTGGTACAATATCAAAATAAATATAAGTTACTCACGGTAGTGAATAACATACTCTTATTCCATAGTCCCCTTTCCTTCCAAGGGCCGGAAGACGGAACCTTTTTCACCAGAAAAACCTTCTTCCCCTTTAAATTTAGAGGCGTGCAGGGGCACGGTCCAGGTAGCATGCGTTGCCGTGACTCCGCCCTCCGGCGCCACACCTCAGTCCCCATTGACACGTCGACAAAAGATTTAACATTGCCTAATAACATCAGTATTATTAGGGGGAGGTTGGTTGGACGTATAGAGGAAAGGGGACTATGGACTAAGAGTACGTTAGTCACTACGGTGAGTAACTTATAATTACTCTTACGTCCTATCCCCTTTCCTCCATACTGTATGGGCGTTTACAACCGATTGTAGCCCCAGGGTGGAGAGGAGACCCTCCTTAAGCAAATAGGTTCCTGAGAACCGCCTGTCCGAAAGCAGCATCAGATCTAGAGCCGGCATCCAAACAGTAATGCTTGCAGAAAGCCGAGGTGGAGGCCGAGGTGGCCGCCTTGCTTATGACCTGCCACGGGACATGGCATAGGAATGCAATGGCCGTTGCCTTGGCCCTGACTGTGTGGGCATGCATGTTGGCCTGGAGCGGCCTAGGCTGACCCTTATATGCTTCCTTGATGGCGTGCGTCCGCATGACTACTTTGTCCTTGTGAAAGATGTTACGTGGTTCAGAGGCGACCAGCGCCTGAATCTCGCTGACTCTGCGAGCCGAGGTAAGACCGACTAGTAAGGCTGTCTTGATGGTGACCAGTCTAATGTCCACGGATGCCATTGGCTCGAATGGTTTGTGCGCCAGGGCATCCAAGACTAGATTAAGGTCCCACACAGGGTGCAGTCTCTTGACGGGTGAGTAGAGCCTAGCGAGACCCGGCAGATGTTTCTTGACGATAGGGTTGGAGGAGGAAAATATGCCTTCCTCCGAGTTCCTGTATGCCCCAATGGCTGCGAGGAATGTACGGCAGGTGTCGACCTGTACTCCCGAATGAGCGAGGTGCGCTGACAAGGAGAGCACGTTGTCCAAATTGCAGGCAAGGGCTCAATTCCCTTGGATTCTGCCCAGTGGCAGAACCTAGTCCATTTGCTCTTGTACTTGGGCCCTGGTGGCTTTGCTCCTGGCGCCCTGTATGATCTCCAGATTGGCCTGTGAGATACTAAGGTGCTTAAGCGTTACCTGCTCAGGTACCACGCTGAGAGGGCTAGTTTCCCTGCCGCGGGGTGGATGATTCTGCCTCCCTGCTGAGCCAGATGATGTGCTGGGCCCTTCGGAAGGTGTATCCGTGGCACCTCCAAGAGGCGTAGGAGCTCCGAAAACCATGGCCTGGCTGGCCACCATGGAGCTATCAGAATGATGTGGAGTCGGTGAGACTCCTTGATCTTGCAAATTACTCTGTGTACCAGAGGAGTGGGCGGAAAGGCGTAGGCTTGAATGCCGGTCCACTGGAGGTGAAATGCATCGCCCAGCGAGCCGTAGCCTAGCCCTTGCCAGGATGTGAACTGGGGGCACTTCTTGTTGTGCTAGGTGGCAAAGAGATCCCACCTGCTGAAGATCTCCTTAGTAACCAGGTCGTTTAGCTGCCACTTGTAATTGTCCGCTCCCAGCCTGCTGAGGTTGCCCGCCTACAGGTTGGATTCCCCCTGGAGGTGGACTGCCGAGAGGTAAATTTCATTTTCCAGGGACAATTCCCACATTCTGATCGCCAGTCTGCGCAGAGGAGGGGATCTGGTGCCTCCCTGCTTGTTGATGTAGTACATGCCGGTCGAGTTGTCTGTCTGGATGAGGACAACCTTGCCCTTGAGAAGTGGTGGGAATACTCGGAGCGCTAGCCAGATGGCGTCCATCTCCAACCAATTGATGTGCTACGCCTGCTTCTGTCGAGTCCAGGTGCCGTGGACTGAGAGGTCATCCAGGTGGCTCCCCAGCCCTCGAGCAAGGAGTCTGTGGTAATGGCGGCCTGCAGAGAGGGCGGCCGGAAGGTCTTGCCTGTCCATAGGTTGCAGTCCATGGACCACCAAGATAGGTCCAGGTGGAGAGATGGAGGAACGTTGATCATCTCAGATTACGAGCCCCGCTCCTGACTCCATGAGGCCGCGAAGTGCAGCTGAATCCTTCTCATCCCTAGTCGCATGTGCGGCACGGCTAACAGAAATGCCGCTAGTAGACCCAGGAGATGTTGGTACCACCATGCCGCGGTCACCTCTCTGCTGAGGAATTGGGTGGTGACCGAGATCTTGTCTTCCGACAGGACGTGTCCCAAATGAGTCCCAGGAATGTCAGTCTTCGTAGGGAGCAGCTGTGACTTCTTGAGGTTGAGCGAGAAATCCAGGTCATGTAGTGTGTTCATAAGGGCATGGAATGAGTGGTGAACCCCCTCCGGAGACATAGCCCTGACGAGCCTGTCGTCGAGGTATGGGTAGATGTGGAGGCCCTGCTCTCTGAGGAGGGCCGCTACAGCGGTCATGAGCCTGGTAAAGACCCTGGGCCAAACGGAAGGACTTTGTATTGGAAATGGCAGCCCATGATTCTGAACCGGAAGAAAGAACGACAGGGCTGCCAAATTGGGTCGTGCAAGTACGCGTCCTTCAGGTCCAGGGAGCACATCCAGTCTCCCTTGTCCAATGTCTCCGCTATAAAAGTTGGCGTAACCATCTTGAATTTTTGCAGGGGTGAGAAAAGGTTGAGGGTGGAACGGTCCAGCACAACCCTCAGACCTGCCTGGTTCTTCTTCTGAATGGCAGAAATCCTGGAGTAGAAGCCAAAGCCTCACTGGGAGGCTGGAACTTCCTCCACTGCCTAGCTCTCTACGAGTGACCGGATCTCCGCCAAAAGAGTTGCTGTCCCAACCTGTGGCAGTGGAGGGGAGGAGGGAGGAGAGGCTGGGATGGCTAGGCGGTACCCCGTGGATACTACGGAGAGGATCCAGGGGTCAGCGAAAGTCTGGCACCAGAAATGTGCGTGGAGAGCAAGCCTGCCACCCACCAGAGACACGTGGACCCGAAGGGGCATGTCATGCCCCTTTCTGTTTGCGCCGGCTCTGGGACGGCGCATGGTCCGGCTGCCTGGATCTGCGTTCCTGGAAGCCGCGGAACCCTCCATATGAACGACCCTTCACTGAGCGCTGCTGAGATTGGGTGTAAGATTTGGGTGTGGTCTTTGTAAGAATGGACAAGGACTTTGCCGTTTGTGAGCTGTTCTTCTTGTCCAGCTCTTCGTCCATAGAGGAGTGGAAGAGGGCCCCCCTCAAACGGCAGATTTAGGATGCGCTCCTGGATGTCCGGGTTGAATTTCGTCGGCCAGAGCCAGGCCGTGCGCCTCACGTCTGTGGCAATGCAGATGGCACGGCCCGAGGTACCGATATGCCTACTGTGGATTCCATGAGGTTCCACAACCTCTACTAGCCCTGCCTTAAAGCGAGATTGGCATTGGGAGGGGAGTTCCGGGAGGAAGTCTGCAATTTCCCACCATAAACGTTGGTTGGCGGCAGCCAGCATGGCATCTGCGTTGGCCTGACGCAGGTGCAAGGAGGCGCTGGAGTAGATCTTCTTGCCGTAAGCCTCCAAGATCCCTTCCCTGCCTAGCAGCGCCGCAGAGGAGGCGGCTGAGGACGACTGAGGCTTGAAGTATAGTGATGCCAGAGCGATCACTGAGGAGTGTGGCTGAGGATGGGTCGAGAGCAAGAGTGTATCCCCCCCATCTGCCTGTACTTGGCATCCAGGCGTCGGTTGACCGGCTGGACTGAGTGGGGCTTGAGTCAACCCTTCTTGGCCAGGGAGACTACATCGGTTTACAGTAGAATCCCCGTGTTGGCAGAGGGGTGTCTTGTGAGGACTTCAGCCACAACCCCCTCTGCCGGTCGTTCAACCTCGGACTGAGGGAGGCCCAGGTACTCTCCGCCAGGCCAGCAAGACGTTCATGGAAGGCCCTAGCGGAGGATACCGTGTCCGGATCTTCCTCCTTGTCCGTGTTCTGCAGATCCAGAGGATTTTGCGGAGGGGTAGATTGAGCTGGAGGCTGGGGTGCGTAGACCGCAGTCGGAACCTGAGGAGGCGGCGAAGTTTGTGGAGTTGGCTGTGGAGCCGGAAGAAGGCGGCTGCACTGGGGACCCGATGAAGGAATCTGTGGTGCCTTTAGCAAGGAAGGACTTTCCCCGACTGCGTTCTTGATGATAGCCCCCATCTGCTGAGACCTCATGAGGCTGGTAGGGGGTACCGACAGGGTAATGGGGGACGGCTGCGTACCCAGTCCATACGGACACATGGGAAAGCTGCCCTGCGCATATGAAGGGTAGACAGTAGGCCACGTACCTGGTTGCGACCAGTCGCACCTTGACACTCATTGTTCCCCGAATTCGTGGACTGGCATCAAACGGGCGTTCCTGATTGGTGCAGTGGCCATTTTGTCGAGCTGCCTGCCACATGCCTGTGACGTGATGCCCAGCCCACTGGGTCCGGCCTCGTCCAAGACTCTAGCGTGTGGATCACTGTGCCTACCCTGCTCCTCGGGTCTCGGCCCGGTAGGTGTGACACCCTCGACCCAGGGTCGTTAGAGCTACATGCAGGCGCCCCCTCGGACGTATTGCCGGTATTAGGGCGTAGCCCCTGGGACGTATTGCCGATGTTAGGGCGTAGCCCCTCGGCCATCGTGCTGGTAAAAGGGTGGAGCCCCTCGGGTGTAAGCTCGGTACAAGAACCGTCCGGTCCCTCGACACCGTCGGGGAGGATCCAAGGGCCCCTCGACCCAAGGGCCGTTAGCTCTAGAAGCCTCGGTGCACGTGCCGGTAGAAGGACCTGGCAGTCCCTCCCGCGTGAGAGTGTCCCTGGGAAGGGGTCTCCCTTGCGGGTGCGCTGGAATATATCAGCCCGACCTGGGACGAAGCTTCACAAAGTTCTTGAGATCCTCTGGAGGCGACTTCTGGAAGAGCTCCCTCCACCTGGCTAGTCTGTTCTTCAGAGCCTTCGAGGACAGCAAGTCACTCGCCAAACATGATTGCCAACCGTGGTCTGGGCCAAGGCAACATAGGCAGAGGGCATAGGGGTCTGAAGTTGGGAAGAGCCTGTTGCAGGATGGACACCTCCTGAACCGTGTAGAAGTAGACATGCTGCGGGGAGGAGCGTGACGCCTCAGGACTGAGTACCTGAATGATAGATAAGACAAAAAAAGAGCAGAAGTAGCCATGCGTGGAATAACATGGCCGAAGCCAAATCCAGGAGCGCTGGTGAATTCGGCCCGTTCCCATTGATGCAGAAAAGTGACCGAGGTGTGGCGCCGGAGGGTGGAGTCAGGTCAGCGCATGCTCCCCGGGCTGCGCCCCCGCGTGCCTCGAAATTTAAAGGGGAAGGTGGTTTTTCTGCTGAAAAAGGTTCTGTCTCCCGTCCCTTGGAAGGGACGTCCATACAGTATGGAGGCAAGGGGACGGGACGTAAGAGTAGAAGGCTGGAATAATGGTCACACATGTAGCCCTGGTTTCTGCATACTAATAAACAGTCCTGAAAAGAAAGGGAACCTCACATTAAAAACCTCATCCAAAGTTTAAAAACCCTTAGTGTATTAAAACACTACCATCCTTAACTAAAATCTTATTACACAGTACACATTCATTGATGCACAACAATTGTGAGGAAAACACATTTGGAACACAGCACCAAGACCATTAATTATGTCCGCAAAAGGTTCTTGGAACCGGAGTGTAGATTAGTATCAGTACACCTTTCAAATCTCATTAGTTGCCGTACACGTTTCTATCCCAAAGCCCTACTCGGCTAGACATTCCTCAGGGGCACAAGTTATCTGTCAAACTTGTTGCATGGGACGCCTGGACATGTGTACTGGAAGATCATGTCTGCCAAACTCCTTCCACGGTTATCTGGATCAATTGCCCATGGACACTGGCAACCTTGATTGTTAGAACCCAACCAATCCTGATTTATGTTGTGTAGATGAATACATCAAGAGCTCAATCTCTAGTCATGTGCAGCAAGAGATCAGTGTACTGCAAGGGCTTGTACAAATATGTGCCCAATAGTAGTTCAATCATCCCATACTAACTGTCATTAGAAACTTTGGCAGCATCTGCCATTTCTACATTGCATTTCACTATTGCGTCGTGTAAACTGCTCATGGGGCTAAAAAATTGGGGTTTTGCCAATTTTTCCGAATTCTAATTTGTTGAATGTTTCAATATTCTGGGGTGAAAAAGCAATTTTACCCATTTTTCAAAATACATTTTATTACATGAGAGGACCATTAAGAGACACCATGATGTATGTGTGTGAGGTTAGCCTTTCAATCTTCACTGTGCTGGTTTTTGAGTTTAGGGTGGTACTGAGTTTGACAGTGTCCATAAATGACCTCTGTTGCCCATCTTACTTCTTTGGCCAGGATAAGAGGGTACATCCAACACACAGGAAGGGGGACAGGAATCCTTTGCACATGGATTTAAAATGTATTCCCTGTAATCTTTTTGACCCATGCCTGTAGATTGTTCTTTGGTTGCTCTTAGCTAGATACCTATAAAAGCCATGGATTTGTTTTACAGCGTTTCCACCAAATTGGTTATCCAGAGACTGTCTGTAGAACATTTCATGTCCACTGGTTTTGCAATCCACAGCATCACAATTGAGAGTATAATTTTACGTTTTACTGGGCTCAAAGGCTACATACACACTGGAGATTGGTTGTTGGAAGTCTTAACATTTTACAAGAGTGGAATGCTAGGTATGAACTCTATTTTATTGCAAATGTTAGGAACCGTATATTGTTTGACTATTCTATTTTGTAACACTTTTATACCATCAATACAATAGAATAAATATACATAAATGCTAAACAAGAGAGTATTAATGTTTTTTATGATTGTGAATATAACAGACTATATTACAAGTGCAAACACATGCTAGTTTAGTGGTATAACTGTATGAAGATATTGACAGCATTGTTCATCATACACACAAGAATAATAATTTGTTTTTGTTTTTATATAGCACTTTAATCTAAAGTCCTTTACATAGGACATATTTACATACATTACTATAAGGGTAATAATATATAGAGTTGCCCATTTGGTAGAACTACTACAACACTATTGTTGTCAGCTACCAAGTGGTCAGGTGTAGTAGTCTCTCTTGCATTGAAGAGCAGAGACTAAACTTTCTCCAGAGCTTTTCTCCGGGCACAGCACTATTCTCTGCCACAAAACCTGCCACTGCCCATGGTGGGCACTTAGACTGTCTTAAGGGTGGAGGTTAGGCTCTGGCATGCAGGGTATGATGAAAACCATGATAGTATCAAAGCCTTTGCTGTAGAACTGCATCACATGCATACGCCTCTCCCTAGAAGATGGTCCATACATAATTGACAAACATTCATCCATCCATACAAATGCATTTAGCCCTGCCTAACCCCTCCCTATGTTTGCAGCCTCCTTTCCTGTTTTTTTTAACCATCTTACATCATAATTGTTTATGCTATTCCTGCCAGCAGACTATGGCCTGGTGACTTTGGGCAGGGGCACAATACGCCCCAAACAAGGATTCAGCACTTTGAGACTACTAGGGTTGGTGATTTGGCACAGAGCAAAAGCATAAAAAACATAAAATAACAGGGTCAGTCTACATCCATGTATTACTTGTGTCATACTGCACACAACCGCATGTGGTACAGGACTGTCCAAGCAGCATGGACACAATAAATGCACTGTGACAAATCAGGAGTCAAGGGGGAGCCACTCCCTATAAGGATAGGGAGGTGAGCCCGCTCCGCAAAACCCTCCCTAGGGGTCTGGGCATGTGGGACCTCACTGGGAGCGACTTCCCCCTTTGCGGACTCCCTATGCATGGCACTTTATCTGCGTATAAGGTACTGTCTTCCATCAAAAATAGTGTCCTCCTGTTTCACTATAGGGAATGTTGAATCCAGCATGCATCTAAAAGGAACAGGGAATATAAGAAGAAACTTGTATGAAAGTGGGGCGAGTAAACCAGAGATGAGGAGAGAGAATGGTGTGCAGGGGAAAGCGTCTAAAATCAGAACACAGTGGGGAGGCAGAGCACAGTTGAACCGTGGGACCCACACAACTGCGAGAGGCAGGGAATGCCAAGCACATTGACTTCACCATGGAAATAGCATGGTGGACCTGGTGACTGTCTTAACGCTGAAACCTTGACGACAGGGAGTGTCAACAGCTTCCCTCTGCTGGTCGCCGCCAGGGAAAGAAGCAACAAAGAGAAGGGCTTGTGATTGCAATTAGGGTGATAACAGAACAGTAAACCAGGATAACTTACGGTTCGAGGAACCATTTAAGAAATCTGAAGGACGATTATGAATCGCTAAAGAAGTGGAAACAAATATCTTGGGCGAGAGAGAGAAAGCCACAAGAGATAATTCCACAAGAGCTAATTATTCAAGTGTGGGCAGACCACTTAATGAGAAACAGTTGAATGTGTTATAAGCTAAAAGGGCTGAGTGAACCAAGTAAAAAGAACAATAGTGGATTTAAAAGACACCAAGAGTGGGGAACTCTCAACCCTAATAAAACAAGGGAACATAAAATTAAA
Organism: Ambystoma mexicanum; assembly: GCF_040938575.1. Lineage (NCBI taxonomy): Eukaryota > Metazoa > Chordata > Amphibia > Caudata > Ambystomatidae > Ambystoma > Ambystoma mexicanum. The sequence goes on along the minus strand of NC_090923.1, from coordinate 977,634,890 downwards.
AGGTGTCGTCTAAGAGAATATCTCAAAGAAACCATTCATAAGTGTCATATTGTAAGGCAGATGAGATCTTTGAACATTTTGGAGGAGCTACGAAAGCTCATGAATAAAACCTGAGAAAAGTATCAGGAGAAATTGGAGAAATTACCATAAACAAAGGATGTTCTAAAAGAGAGACATTTGCTTAATGAAGTGCATGACAAGAACCCCTGAGAGAAAGCCCAAGGACAAATGGCCAAGGGATGACAGCCAGAAGAGAAACCTCCTTTTGGACACTTAGTTGTTACTGTTCGTGGTAGAGTTGAGTAGATTTAGGTTTGGAATGGGGACATTTCATGATGTCAGACAAGCACCTTTATTATTTTTAACATTTATAAAGCGCACAAACAGCCCGCAGGCATCGAGGCGTTGTTACAAGAAGACTATTTAGTTACAAGGAGCGTACATAAAGTGTTACATGAAAGACATTTACTTGGATTTAGGTATAGACGTGCAGTGCTTTACATTACGTTGGCTAAACAGCCGGCAGGTTCATACAAAAAACAGAGTTTTGATCACTTTAGTTTATAGATAATCAGGGAATCCCCCATAGCGATAGGCCTTTTTCCTTATTATTTCAATCACAATGTCCACTATGCGTCAGACTCCTCCTTCCGAACCACCACAGCTTAAATGCATACCTGCATTATAATGCAACACACTATATAGTTCTAATATGTAACATGTGCAAGAAGGTTTGTCATCCTTCAACCTACCATACAAGATCAATCACTTGCGAAATGTTAGCAGTTCTCAAGTTTATCCAATGGTTTACATACTACAGTGGGACTGGATATCAGCTTTGCAAAAAGTGCACGTGATTTAATTGTATTTGCATTGCATATGACCTGTTGCAGAGCCCTCTACTGTAGACCATTGCCCTTGGGATTGATAGACTCACTTAATCTCCACTCTCGCTCCACCTTTAGCAATAAGCCTCATAGAATAAAGCATAGTGACAAAAAATTTGGGGAAGCTGTCACGTAGTCACTGGCGCAGCAATGCACCAAACACTATACCAACTACAGCTAACAGAATAGCTCCACTATACTTATCCGTTGTAATAATTGATCATTGACCGGCCATTATGATGTATAGTTGCATGAAATGTAATTGCTGTTAGCGTTCATGTATGTTCAGACCATTGTTTGCCAAAGGCCTCACACCACAAACCACTTCAAAGCAAAAACAAAGGCCGATAAGTGTTATACAAACATCAACATAACCAACCTGCTGAACAGTAAATATTTAAACAATATGCACTTCTGTAATGTATGCTAATTGCAGTTTAACATTAAATGGATCTATGTGACAGGAATACATTGTATGTGAAGTGTGGGCATTATCTGGTAATGTGACCATCAGACAGCCATATTTTAGGAGTACATTCTAGAGCTTGTTCTACTCTTGGCGACACATGGAGCGGTGGCTTTATGGGCGGAGTGATGGCCAGCAAGAGAGAATGAGTTACTAGTTACATGCAGAGGCGTTGCTAGGGGGGCTGAGGAGGCTATAGGCCCGGATCTTTTGGTTGTAGCTTAGAGGCTACAACCAAAATGCTAGCTAGCCCAAGTCCCGACAGTCCTGACATTAGCATAGCCCCAGATAGTTTGCAGACCAAGCAACACATGCATTGCTACAATGGCATGATTTGGAACAGCTAGGCAATTAAATACAATGCACGTCCCTAAAGAGACGCCAGGCGTCCCAGGCCACAGCATCTAATCAACCGGCCGTCAAGCGAGCCAGTCGACAATTCCCAAGCTCCTACTGGTGAGCAGAAGGAAAGCATGCCTGCGGCACGTGCCACACCTCTGAACCCCCTGTTCATTAACCCTGTGCTCCAGGTGGCCCGCATAACCCTTGATTGCTGCTGCCATCTGAACCCAATCATACAAAATCTGAGGTTTCCATTACACTGGTCGCCCAATCAGATTCAAACAAAGTGCTTATTAAACCAATTGCTCCTGGTGACCTCGGCAAAGGGCCAAGGCTGAATGTGTGCGTTCTGTTCCATTAGCGGCTGCCATGGATGCTGTGTCGGAGGGCTCAGCCGCCCGGTGAAAGGGAGGCAGACGGCGAGATGTGTTCAGGACTGCCGTTTTTATCCGCCATCGCTCCCAGTCCTTGGGGGGATCCTCTTGCAACATGGGACATTTTACAAGCCAAATGGCCTATGTTTCAAATTAATGAGGATTTCCGATTATCACACTAAGACCACTAAAGAAATAATTCCCTGCCCACATATTCCTGTCTTTACGGAACGCTCATTGTGGAGTCAAGTGAGGGTAAGACAACCAGATACCCCGATGCAGAAGCCGGGAAAATAATGCAAAGTAAATACAACAAACTGGGCCAAGGAGCTCAACCCCTAAAAAACATACTGATGGTAGGATTGGATAATGTCAGCAGCATGCTGAAGAGCTTTCACCTGGAGATTTGGGGTATTTTGCTGGAGAGTCCTTGAATGCATGACCAATTCTGCTGGGAACGTTGCTAATTAACAAATAGATCTTTTAGAACTGCTCTCAATACCGGACCCAAGACTCTGGGATTCGAACCCCCTGTTGCCCTGTGTGGTCTTGCTTGCTGGTTGCCCCAGAGCTATCCTCTCGGCCCTATTGCTTTCCCGAACATTACCCTGCGGGCAGACCCATCAATTCCAAGGCTGCCTCTACATACGCGCGTCTCTTTCTGGTATTGTGTTTAAGCTTTAAAGCTTCCGTTTACAACGTCCCTACACAGGGTTCCTCCTCAAATGCACCCTGACCTGCAAAGTGCTGGCATAACGAACTGGGACTCAAACCTTTTAAACACTCGTTTTTGCAGAAGATTGTTGGGACAGCCTAGTGTTGAGAAACAAACAGTACCGTTTTTAAGTCAGGATCAAGGGAAACAAAATACCCGGCCTTTTCCAGGCAGCCATGACATTGCCCCAGGAGGCCAGTCTACCCGTCGATCTAACTGGGTAGCGAGAGGTGGTTTACCCGGTCCTAGGCATGCCATAAACCAGCACAGTCAACTCTAGCCCAATGGCCGCCAAATCTAACCTGCTCCCCCTCCCTCCTCATGTTCCGTTGAAGCGCTCATCTTCCTGGTAACACGCCTTAGAACAGCTTCAGGGTACGAAATGCTCAGCGAGTAACCTTACGTACACGTGGGGGCAAGAGATGTGCAGCTCGTATTGGCTCTGCAGTAAATGTTACACTGCAAGGAAAGCTGTTGGACCGGCGAGAGTGAAAGATGAAGAAAGTGATTTCTCGTGTGGGGGCGAACCAGGGACGGTGGGGTTCTGTACGGCTGCAACCTGCGCAATCTTCCCTTTGGTTCAGGAAAGCTAGCAGTACCCACTGCGCTTGGTCTAGGCAGTCTAGGCCCAGCGTTTCCTCACGATTAATCTCACTCAATTCACAGGCACACCAAAAGGTCCTTCAAAAACCATCATTTCTCAGAAGTAAAGGTTAACAAAATATCAGTCCGTCAGCGGCCGCTAATATAGCTGCTAAGAGAGGCTGTCATTTTCAGAGACCCGTGGTGACCCTGCTATATTGTATCGCCAGCTGTAAAAACCACATGGACGAGAGCCGAATTAGGATGCCCCTGACGTGCGCCGCCACGTACTGGCTCCAGGGTTGGTGGCGCTAAATTAAGTGAGACTGAAGTCTGAAACTGGGCGGTAGTCCACAATTCCCCCCCCAACCCTCGGTATCTGCACTTTGCCAATATGGAGTCCCAGGACTTCTCGAAGCTGAAGGAGAAGCCGTACTGAAGTACGAGGGGAGGAGAATGAGGGAACAGTTGACTAAGCAGTAGCAGAGCTCAGAAGCAACGAGGGGCCACAGAGATCACACAGCCAGAAAGCTGGCGTTAAGCAACGAGGTTAAGCATTCGCACAGGACTTTATTTTTCCCCACTCTTAGGAAAATGCAGGCCACTAGTGGCAGGTTGTCTAGCAGCTGCCCATCGGCTCTCATTTGCTTGTCTAGAGTGGTAGAGCGGGAAGGAGACTTGATGCGACAGACCAGGTGAGTGAGAGGAGGAGGAAGGATATCCCTGCCAAGGTAAAAGGAAGCACCATATGTTAGGGGAACACTTCCAAGGCAGCCCCATATTGTGCACACGCGGATCAAAGTGATTAAAACCAGCTCACTGCCTTGTTGTCACAGCACATAACTGCTGAATGGATACTGTGTAGGGGCAAATTCACTGGACATGTCCACCTTACAAAAGTGGTGCCAGGCTGTCGGCCTAGGGTGGGTGATGCGTGGTTCGAATGGGGGCAGGGGATTAGCCCAAAGGAGACAAGGAAAGCTTTATCATTGTCAAATGTCCCTTAAATCACATGCGCTGGAGGAAAATCTTGAACCAAGAATCCCTCCATGGGTCGTCACTCATGGTATTGTCAGATACTCGTGTGCAATATTGTTCATAAAAGGTGTCACTCCTAGGGCCATTGGATTGGCCGACAGCCTGAATGCCCCCACCACCCCCCATCCCCCAGGCATATGCAGGTACCCAAGGCAGAAGAACGGGGTAGGTGTCAAGAGCAGGTCAGTGCATGCTGGTGACCTCACAGGAGAGCATAGAACACTAGACAATGGTGTATTAGTGTCCAGCTAGGGAGAGGGGACATATGTAATCGGCCACATGCCCTGTTGAGTCATGACTTAATCTGCTGTGTGTGTCCTCTTCCCTGAGCTGTATGGAACTGAGAGGTTCCAACATACCAGGCTCTGAAACATGGAGACTTCTAGAGCACTACCCGAATAGATGGGCGGATACAGAGCAAGATTAACAGAAATGGAGGCCAGGGATGAACCAATTCTATATCGGCGAGAAACCTTGCTAGTTTTTTTTTCCATTTCAAGCACTGAGTTACCCGGTTTGTACCTTTCATGCTCTGAGCCACACAGTGCAATTTGTGGCAGTTTACGGGGTGTCCCCAGCAGCCAGAGAGGTTTGAGTTACAGCTCTGACCAAGTCTCCCTCAGAAAAGGAAACTTCCCAGCCGTGCTGGCCTTAGGCATGGTCGAGCTGGGCGGCGAACCGGGTTACGCGTCACTGAGGGGCGACTGGAGTGGCAACATTTCACAACCCATTCTGTGGTTACAATGGAAAGTGCAAGTTGACATGTCCATCTAGCCTCCATGGCAGCAGCGGGTAGGGTACTGTGTAGGGTGAAATATAGCCCCTGGAGGCCATAAATAAAGGAGGATAGAGTGATTTGTAAATGCCCATTGAAATCTAAGCCAGCATAAAAATGGTGATGTTCAGACATGAGGCCTATTAAACCAAAAACAGGTCATAGGAAAGAAAGTGGGCTGGAATTTCAAATGCGCAATCGTTTCAGCAAGGAAAAGAAAGACATGTGGCTGACAATCCATGGGGAGCTGCACTTGTACTTAAAGAGACAGCAGTGCGTACATTATCTTAAATGTAATACCAGATGGTGCTCCAGTCATCGAAATTGAAATCAAGCTCCTTGCATTTACAAGAAATAAAAGACTTTCCTTTTTGTTTTTCCCTCATCCAAATGACAGTATGTAGAGACAAATGCTCACTAGACTTTCAAAGTTTGAACATGGTTTTCTCATAACTGCCCTATACATATGGACAATCCAGAAGAGATGCTCATGTATTTTGAAACTGTGAAATTAAAGAAACATAGTACATATGGATAAGGCCCAGCTGCCTTATAAGATGTAATGTAAATTGCATTGTGTGCGGGTTTAAAAGGCCATTGCTTACAGGGTACATGAGCCGGTCATTTCTCCAGAGAAGAAATGTAACCTCCAAGACCTTTCCTCTGCTGCCCAGTCTTATTAATGAATTCACCATTGCGGGCCCGGATTGGCTCCCTCAGCTTCCTGCATGTCGACCTATAAATGGCCCAACGCACAGCCGTGATGCAAAGGCCTGGTGATAAGGCATAGTAGACTCTCTGCAGCTCTCCGCTGCTCGCAGCGATCGCCCATCTCCATGTCAACATCCGCTGTGCGCATGCCAGTCGCAAGTAAGCCACTTGCAAAAAAAAAAACCTGAGCCGAAGATTCTTTCCGGGACCTCAGTGCCTCTCTTTGCATCCCCTGCAACCTGCCCAAGGCACCCCCCCGCCAGCGCCACTCTCCTCCAGAGGTACGTGCACGCACCCACGCCTTGATTCACATCACACGGCCTAGAAGCGTGACTAGCTGTAACCGTAGGCTGGTCCTTAGATTCCAGCACCCTATTGAGGCACCTAGAGCCACACCCCTTCCTGCTCCCACAAAGCTAACGTGGGCCCAATGACCACAACGCCTTCAGACACCCGACGTCCTCCACTACCCACAAGCTCCTTACCTCCATGCAGCCATGCTCCTCCTCATCCAAGTCTACCAACCTCAGAAGGATTCAATCGACCGTCCCTCACTCAAAACCTATCTCCCCAACCACAAAACTAAACTGGCCTGCCTCACTAACGCACGCCGTGCACACAATCTCTTCTGCCCTCCGTCCGCATGCGATGACTGTCCTAATGCTGCATGCCCACTTGCTTCCGTGCCTGCAACAGCTGTCTTCATACCCAACCTCTATGATGCTGCTTGCACCATATGCCCATATGTTGCCATGCCACTGTTGCCTGTTACCAATGTATACCCACTTTTGGCCATGCCACCAACTGTTGACCCTGTTACCACTGTATTTCCACTTGCTGCCATGCCGCCAACTGTTGCCACTGCATCTACTGTATGCCCCCCCATGCCACCAACTGAGGCCTACATGGCCATTTCTGATGGTAACACGAATACCCCTACAACCGCGCCCGAAACCACACCACCCCATGCCACGCTGCTATCTACACCTAACTTGACTAACCTCCACAGTACTCAGTTCACGGCATCCTTGCCCCGCCCCTAATAGAGCCAACCACCCCTACCTCCCCAGTACACCACCTTTAGCTGTGCCCTTATCAATGCACGCTCCCTCACAGCTCACGCCCCAGATCTACATGACCTAATTACAGCCCATAACCTCAACCTCCTTGCCATCACAGAAACATGGCTCCATGAAGCGCCTGGCCCTGCCATATCGCTTGCACACCCCACCGGCTACACAATCTTCCGACAGAACCGACTGCACGCCAAAGGAGGCCGGGTAGCCCTCATAGTCAAGGAGTCTATCTCCATCAGAAAGATCGAAAAACCAGCCACTAGTAACTGTGACCACTTAGTCCTCAAACTAAACACCTCCCATAACTGCACCATCACACTACACATCCTGTACCACCCCCTACCCCTTCCGACTTCCATGCGACCCTCATACACCTCCTCTCAGATAACCTTAAGACCTTATCTAAGGTCATCCTGGCAGAAGACCTCAATTTAGGGCTCCATGACGCCAAGGACGCTCCAGCTAAATCCCTTGCGAAGGCTCTGGAAACCCTATGCTTCCTTCACACACTCCATCTCAGAACCTACTAACATCAAAGGTCGTGCCATACACTGGCTGGCACACCATAGCTACCCACCAGTTGTCCGTGCCAACTCTCCCCTCCCTTGGACTGACCACTACCTCATCCAGTTCATCCCCCCCTAACTACCAGAAGCTACCCGCCATGCCTCTCGATCCGTCCTTCGCCATGAGCTCACGCCTACTCACTAAAGGAACACTTGTACCTCATCTACAAGTCCCGGCCTTGAGGCCACACTTTTCTAATGACCCGAACACTCTGGACCATACCTTCAACACTATCTTATCAGAGTCAGTAGAGGCCATTGCCCCACTAGCCTGCCGGAAAGCCAAACATGCTAATGCATGGTTCTCTCTGGAACTCCTAGAACTATGTTCTAAGAAACTGGCAGCTCGATCCATCTGGCAATCCAATCAACTGGACTCGGCCAAATTGGAGTTTAATAAACTCTCAAAAGGAATACAAAAAGGCCATCATCCAGGCTAAAGATAACTCGTTCAATACGAGAATTGCCAAAGCCAACTCAGACTCCAAAGAAATCTTCGCCATCTTCAGGAAATTGGAAACCCCGGTCCTCCCTGCAGGCCATATCTAGAGATGAAACCTGGTGCTCAGACATACAATCAGCCATGCTCAACAAGCCAGACACCCTGCACAACAGAATACTTACCAACCAACACCCACCTAACCCCCCCCTATACACTCTTACACACCGCCACTTCTATCCAAGCGGCCCCTGACACATCACCTTTCTCATTCAGGGACGTCAATGAACTGGAAGTCATCAACCTCATGAAAACATCAAACCCTCCACGTGTAAAGGGGATAGCTGCCCTGCCACCCTCATCAAAGAGTGTGCTGACACGCTCGCACCCTTCCTCACAGTGTTCATTAATGCCTCCTTCGCTTCAGAATCGGTCATATCCAGCCTCAAGGAAGCGTGGGTACACCCCTTCCTAAAAAAACCTTCACTTGACCCCAACAACCCTAACAACTACAGACCCATAAACCACAGTCACTTCCCTATTAAAATTCCTCGACAAAGCAGCCTACCTACAAGTCCAGCACTTCCTAGATTCTAATAACATCCTTGTCTCCCGACAATCGAGCTACCGTCCTGGTCATGGAACGGAAACAGCCCTGCTCAACCTAAAGAACCAGGTTGATGACATCAGAGACACAGGTAAACCCGCCTTACTACTCCTCATAGACCTCTCAGCTGCTTATGACCGGGTCGACCACAAGCTGCTCTGTCATCACCTCTCCTCCTCTCCACACGATTCCGCCAGCGACATCACTTGGATCTCCTCCTTCCTCCGAGGCAGAGCCATGCAAGTATTCTCTGACTAAGTGGCTGCAAAACCAGCCATCATCCAATGCGGAGTGTACCACAGGGCTCTTTCATATCCCCTCACGCTCTCTGCAATATTTTCACCAGACCCCTCTTCAACATACTTAACTCGCTCGGAATCATGTACACCAACTACGCCACCAAAACTCGAGTTCTCCTCTCTCTGTCTGGCGACTACGAGGCCGACGCCAAGACCCTCAACACCACCAGCCTCACCTGGATGGCTGAAAACTGGCTCAGTCTCAACAGTGAAAAGACAGAACTATTACTACTAGGACCGACTGACACCCTAAGAAAGCTTGACAACCGGTACTCATCTTTCATTATTGACAATACTGCAATCGCAGTATCCCAGGCAGTAAAAACACTTGGGGTCTATTTAGACTCTAACCTTCCCATGTCCAGACAAGTCAGTGCAATTACTTCCTCTACAGTTTACAGTTTACTACACTGAACTCCTAAATTCAGCTAGGCCTTTTCCCTCCACTGCTGTAACCATCGCCCGAGCCTTAAATCGGCTCGTAATTAGACTTCTGCAACATCCTCTTTACAGGCACCTCCTCTAAAGACCTTGACATACGGCAAACCATCCAAAACATATCTCAGCAGACAGCCGACAAGCCCACTGGCTGCATGTCCGCAAACGTGTCATCTTTAAAACACTTGCCCTCACCCGTAAGTGCATCCATCACACAGCCCCATCCTGCTTATAAATGAGAGTAAATATACCCCATTCCTCCAGAACCATAAGAACACCTTACTCTAACCTGTTGGCTGTACCCAAGGTCAAGCACGCCGGAGGGGGTGGCATATGCTTCCCCTTCATCGCTGTTAGGAAATGGAACGCCCTCCCGCTTGCCCTCAGATCTGAACCCTCACACCTTGCGTTCAAAACTAGGATATTCGCCTAAATCCCTCACCTAACCAGTAGCATCTCCATGCTAGGCCTTGATCTGCTCTCGTGTAACAAAAGCTAAATGTACTGTTCTATACCACAATATGCTTTACACCCTGTAACCTTACGTGTAGCCATATTGCCCCATGTAACATATCATGTACTTACGTATGCACATCGACCTGCAACTGTAGCTAAACCAATTACATGCAACAGTGCCACGATACCCCTGGGCTGCTTGTGCACTTTATAAATGCAAATAAATAGAGGGGCCTGGTTGTCAATCATCAATCAAGGCCATTACTTAAAAATATAAATACACTAAGGACTGATAAGCCTTGCCTGTTCCTTCAACAGAAGTGACATAAAAATGTCCATTAGAGTTGCTATCAGGGCCTCACAGGCCTTGAAGGGGGGAAGCAGACAGACATGAGAGCCAGCCTCTGCCTGGTCACGTGCCAAGGATAAATGCAACTTAAGGGAATAGAGGGAAAGACTGCAGTTGAATTAATAGGAAAATACATTTTGTCTTATAACATGCCGAGCCCACTGTCAAATTGGGATGATGAAGCTTTCTCCTCCCAAACCGGTCCTAACTCACACCCCTGATCTCCTTGTCCTATTAGCACACAAGTGGGAGGTGGGTAGAGAAAACCAACCAATCCCTTTTACGGGAATCATGACAGGTTTGTGATGTCATTTGCCCTATAAGTAAATCAGTTTGCATTAGAACTGGGCTCTTTGGCACCGATTCCGGGAGGCAAGCAGCTGCTGAACTCTCATTAAACCTATGAAATGGAGGCCTGATTTATCTGTGAACCAATGATTCTGCTGCCAGTGAACAGCAAGTGAAGCACTGACGCACAGCTATCTAATTGTGCTGCCCACATACAGTTTTCCACAAACACAAATAAATGTGTACACTACAAAAGTAGTCCTACAGTTGAAGTCTTTCATCTTGATTGTTGTGCCAGTAGGATCAGTGAATTCAGAACAGTCTTTATGTGCGTGCTTACACATAGTACATGTCCTGCATTTGTGAAAACCTTGTGCAGGTTTAAGCCAATTGCTCCCATGTGCATGGCTCGGTTTGCCCGTATCCAAGTTTGTTCCTGATAGTTTGGGCTTTAATATAAACAAACAAGGGTGGGGGGGAACACTACATTGAAACTAAGGCAAATGGAGTGTAAATGTATTTGTTTTTTACGCTGCACTCAAGTTGGTCTGAACACAGACCATGAGATGAATGTTTTTCTATGACAGTTAACTTTATAAATCAAAGGTTACTATGTGTAGAGTGGCATTCTGGATTGCTCAACCAGCATGGGAATAATGTTCACACCATGCCTAAGAGCAATGAACTACAACAATATGAGTAAGCATGTCAACTGTATGAGACATGCAACTCACCTGGCAAGGTCAGGCCACATATCCATATTTGGGATACACACATTGCAAAGATGCATTCCTAATATCATCTTTGATTATGCCAATGTGGAATTTACACTTGGATTGGGTTATCCAGTGCAAGCAATTGGTATAATAGTTCCCAACGGATATACATAAACATATACAATGAATATTAATTAAATGATGGCATGTTTAGAGCCTATCATTTCGACATATTATTGCATTCTGTCACATGTGCTCAGATCTTTTCAATTTGACAAATGCTTACAAATAGCCACTGTTAAACAACAGTCCATATACTAGAACTGTAACATATCTCTTGATAATTCGCGTGCAACAGACAATATATTAAATGATTAACATAATTGTAAGAGACATATAAACACGCAATAGCTAACTATTAAGATAGTATCTCCAATGGTAACAACTGGAATTACACACAAGTGTTATTATGTGATGTCATGCGCGTTCGGCGTGTGACGTCACGCGCACCAGCACTACTGTGCGGGTGACGTCACATGCATGAAGGCACCAATCCAACAATGAAAATGGCGTCAACCCGTGCGAATGTGCGCTACGCCCGAGGTGTTTAACCCCAAGACTGCAAGACACAGTAACGGTAAGCCAGATCAGCCTCACCATTGACGCAGTATACAACTTTAACTCACACAGACATGAGGTCAAGACAAGAACCTCTTTATTGAAACATGTGTCTTGCCACTTCATACACAGGTTATGAAACTGGAATGGTAATTTGTCTCGGGGAACCCAACCCAAGATTATCGAGCATACGAGCACAATTTGTAAAACAATATATTCGCAAATGGTAAGGGAAACAAGTCAATTTTTATTGTTCAATGGTCACAATATGACAAGCGACTTAGAACATTTAAATCCTTTTATCATCTTCCACAGATAGGTTAGGAATAAGATTCAACTTAATCGCTTGCCTCCAGAACTATAGCCGAGATACCAGACCTGAAACTGTACCTACGTGCAAATAGGGTAGGCTATTCACCTATCCTTTATTTTTACCTAACCAAAAATGTTTCACAATTTGGTCAGACAAAGCGGTTATACAAGTTATTTTCACTTATTTTAAACCATCAGGTATACATATATAAAGCTCAGAAGAATAAGGGTGAGTTACCATCAAACTCTGATCTATACTTCTGCTGGACGGGTGATCACACAGCGTGACATATGTTCAAATTACACACCCAATGGAACCAACTCATAGGGATGAGACACAATTCATCCCACATGGTACCAGGTAGCTAACAGTAATGTAAGGAGCACACATTTTGCAGTGTTAGCACACTTTTTGAAGGCACGGAATGGCTGGGTGTAGGTGAGGTCCATCACTCACTTAGGGTTATAGCAACCAATGTTCTAAAATAATTATTTGAAGGATTCAGGTTTGTGAAAATGTGTCTTTTGTCTTTCTTGCTTCTGCACCACCCTCAATCAATGAAATAATCATGGGTATGTAACCATTTGACCTAATATACTCGCTATCTGTTCTAATTATTAACTTTTCACACATATCTATATGACGCCACCAACATGTACAGAAATGCTTTATGTTACCGGTTTACATATTTGTAACTTTTATGGATTCATACATGGTACTTTGATTTTTTTGTCAGCCTTGAGGATGACCAAGGTCAAAACACGTATCGGCTGACCTAATGAGAATAAATCTATTGGAAGACATACTTTTAGAACATTTGAACTTAATTCACACTAACAAATAGCGCACCTAATTTAAGGAGGCTGAGCGGGAGACACCTAAATCCAATCCAATTACTAGATCACTTATTCAGGGTCTTTATGGGTGGACCTTGCAGAACGGGTGACTCAGTTTGCCTCCACAATTAATTTGAGTGGTCAAATCGCACTTTTCTAGGAAACAAACCAATTCACTTAATTTTCTTCTGAAATCTGGACCTTGTGACCAATCTGAGGGCGAGAGCCTTAGGTAGTGTGGCCAAGATCAGAATCGGTTATAAAAAAGAACACAGGGGAAAGAATGCAATACAGATGGAGAGAACAGAGGCAAATTGACACCTAGGAGGGCCTAGCAGGTGGGGTGGCACCGATTGCTGGCCTATGATATTTGCAGTGCAGAAAATCTGTTTATTGGTAAGTACATTTCAGTCCAATTATATTCACGCACACACATCGAACCAGAAAATCCAATCAACCTGTAATAACCATTGTGACATGGATTTGTGAATTGTGCAATGCACTCAAAGGTATATGTTGAAAAGTAGTTCTTACTAACAAACCACAAACAGGTCCGAATTTTTTGTTTTTACCAAGGGAGTGCTTACAGACAGTAGAAAAGGCGTTTTAATATTTAAACGCGATAAAAAACCATTTGTATAACCATTTGACAGGTTGAAAATTGCAAGTTCAGGTTGCTCATGCCCAGATGAGATTGCTCCCCCCCTCTGGATTTGAATTTCAGACTATAATGGTAGCAGTGGAAACGCAGGCAATACTTTAAGACAGCAAATGTGACAAAGGTGTATAGATTTCTGTAATTACCCCTCAGAAACATGAAACAAAGGACTCACCAGTGCATTGAAAGAAAACACGTATATTTACTAATAGACTGGTTAGTCCTTTATTTCATGTTGTTGAGGGGTAATTACAGAAATTCATACGCCTTACTCAAACTTTCATGCACAAGGGCACCCCAGATAGAATACTGGAAAAAAAGGATAGCGTTTCAACTTTCAGCTATATTACAATTACAAATTTGTTTCAGCTAAATTAGGAGGATAGAAATATAGGAACACAAAGAATAGTGCGTGGAGAGCAACTGGTGTTTTTAAGCAACCCAAATGCCAAATTCTCATGGCTGCTTTACTCTAAGGTTATTCTTCACCGTGGTTCTTGGCAGCGAAGATGCGCATGCTCAACAATTGTTTGGACGCCAGTGAGTCAGTCAATACCAACAATGTTCCTTATTTCAAGTCTTAAGCTTTTGGTCAGCAGTCCTGTTGGGAAGGGGGAAAAAAACAATCAGGGGACTTTGCAGAGTTGCTCCAGTGAACAAGGGCAAATGTAATTTGATAGCAAGAAAATCAAATCACCATGTCCATCATGGTCTAGTTTACAAGGTATGAAAATCAACTGGTACGTTGACATGTTAGCGGACAACCATCGCTCTTCAGGGCGAGTGGGTCCACACGTGGGAAAATAATATCCTAGTTTAACGTCTCAACTCCTATCATTCAATAATGTCTGGTTTCTTTAAGAAAACTACATTCTTTTTAAGGAGTAATCGATCATGTGCAGGACTCGGCGCTCCTCCCTTCTTGCAACTTTAGAAGAAACAGTAATTTTGCTGAGGTCTCGTCTCTCCATTTAGTAACCTTGAAGGGAGAGTTAGACCTTTTATTTTGCCCTCAAACAGGAGTTTTTTTTACTTCAAAATACTCAAAGCAATTGTTCTAACAATGCTAATAATTCACTGTGCTTCACCGCTCGCCACATCTTTCTGAGCAGGTTTGGTGTACAATGACAAACTTTCAAGTTTGAATAGTGCTCGCAATAGGAATTGCTCGTGAACACCAAATCTGTAACAAACTCACCCATGGGTCTAATGGCGATTCAGCTCATTATGTACACAAAAAAAGGCATTTGAGTTTCCAAGAATCTGCACTTCTAAGTCGTCAGCCACCCTTCCCTGATAACACAAAAACCACTGTGAATACTCTTCGCGACCTCTGCGACTCTCACTCTCTATTCTCCCCTCTGGCCCGACTCACTCTGCAGGGCACACTCTGGATGTTCTGATCTCATCGGACCTTGCCCTTTCGATCTCTCTCACCACTCCTCTCTCCTGGAGTGATCACTTTCTCCTTTCCTCCCAACTCACCCACTCTATCCATCAGGCCAAGCCTACTCTAGCACTTCCACCCACCTTCTCGGTTATCCGACAGATGAAGTGTGTGTCAGTTGAGGCTTTCGTCGCCACCTTCTCACCCCCCCCCCCCTTCCTCCCTTGGCTAACTCACACCCTGACAATTCCAAAAATAGGTGCACTACCTAGTATGGTCAATGTTTAAGAGTGGTAAGGAGTACTATTTAAATTTTAAGGTGCGGCGGAGGAACTGAGATCCCCGCACAAGACCTCTACAAACAAATAAACAAAGAAAGAGAAGATTCAAGCTTTGAACCCTCCCGTCCCCTGCACACTGTAAATGTGTTGGATCTACCAACTACTATAACCTAAAGGTACTGTTTACTGTAGGTAAACAAAAAATATTCAAGCAAAGAAATTTGAACAAAATTATTTTTTTGTAAAATACGTAGGTGTATATATATTTTGTTTTTTAAATTGCAACTTTAAGTACAAAGACAAATACAAAAACAATCTCAGTATTATTACAAAGAGCAAACACAAAATGTGAAGATGTGTTGCCAGTAGTCTGCTTTTGAGTGCACACCCTGACACCGCCCTTTCCATGCTCCACTCTGCTATATCTGATACTCTCGATGTTCTTGCCCCTGTCATGAGGATCCGCTTGAAGCCCAAAGCCAAGTGCAACTCCTGGTACGACTCAGACCTCATCACCCTCAA
This sequence comes from Ambystoma mexicanum, assembly GCF_040938575.1. NCBI lineage: Eukaryota > Metazoa > Chordata > Amphibia > Caudata > Ambystomatidae > Ambystoma > Ambystoma mexicanum. Next base: position 977,619,151 of record NC_090923.1, on the reverse strand, counting down.
ACGCATGTGCAGGGTGACTGAGAGGAAATGGCGGGCTTCTGGTATATCCTTTGACAACTGGCCTACCGCCTGCTCCCAAAGCAATATAGTCTCGTTGTCCGTACCAAGACGAGAGCCCACATCCAAGCCTGCGTCTCTGCGGCATCTAACAACTCGGCCGAACTCTTTAAAATCTGCAAGGAACTGGCCAATCATACTGCAGTCTCTACCTCTCGTGTCCCCTCCCAGGCCCTCTGCACGGCTCTGGCTTCTCATTTCATCTCTAAAACTCACGACATCCTGTTCTCTCTCTCTCTCTCTCTCTCCCTCCTCCCTCTACTCCCTGCTCTTCCTTCGGCCCTTCTTCGGCCACCTCTCCTCCCTTCTTCCTTCTCTGCCTTTCCCCTGTTCTCCCCAGATGAGGTTTCTAGACAAGTCTGATCTATGAAAGTCTCGTCAAAACCAGTTCATCCCTGTTCCTACAAAACCATCAAAGATCACATTGACTCCCTGGCTCCTGCTCTGGCCGACTTCTGCAACCACTCCTTCGCCAGTGGAGTCTCCCCATCCCCCCTGAAGCACTCCCTTGTGCATCCTCTTAAGAAACCCTCTGCCGACCTGTCCTGCCCAGCTAATTATCGCCCAATCTCCATCACTCCTTTCCTGGGCAAACTCCTGGAAAAGCTGGCCATCTCCCAGCTTAATCTTCACACTGAATCTGTTGGTTGTCTTCATGACCATCAGTCTGGCTTCAGAGCTGCCAGAAACACGGAAACTGCTCTCCTGAACATCTGTGAAGACCTGCTCTCCAACCTTGATTCCAACACCCCATGTCCTCACCTTACTTGATCTCTCTTCTGCCTTTGACATGGTCAACCATGCCATTCTGCTCAAAAGTCTGACAACATGGGTATCACCAGTCAGGCCCTGGCGTGGCTGACTTCTTTCCTCTCTGATCGACCCTACCAGGTCCAACTTGGGTCCTTCCTCTCCTTTATCTCTATCGTGGTCCTCCCCAGGGGTCTCACTTCTCTCCTTTGCTGTTCAACCAATACCTGTCACTTCTTGCCCACTGCATTGCCGCTCTCTGCCCCAACGTTTAGTGCTATGCGGAGGACACTCAGCTCATTTTCAGGCAACCCTCAGCCACCTCTTCTTCTCTCATCTCTGACTGTCTGCTATCCAGGAGTGGTGTGCCGCCAATGATCTCTACCTTAATGCAAGTAAGAATGAGATTCTCCTCATCGGCACACCCCCTCCCCTCCTTTCCTATCACTCTCTGACCAGCCTCTCTTGGGCCTCTTCCTGCTCCCAACCTGCGAGGCTAAAAACCTTAGGGTCATCTTCGACTCAACACCATCCATCTCTCCTCACATCTCTGACATCTCTAAGAAGTCACACTATCGGCTGCACCTCCTCAGAGGTATTCTTCCTTTTCTCTCCTTCCCCCAGAAGCTCACCGTCTCCAGAGCTCTGGTTCTCTCTAGGCTGGACTATTTCAACAGCTTCTTTCTAAATCTGCCTGCTTCTACTCTCCGCCCTCTGCAACTCATCCAGAACACGACTGAGAGACTTGTCCTTGGCCTCAAGCCTAAGGATCGGACCTCCCCAGGACTGAAATCTCTGCACTAGCTGCGAGGAATAAGTTCAAAACCCTCTGCATTGTCCACAAGGCCTTCTGGGGCCTCAATACCTTCACCTTTCTTCCTAAATACCTTCCTTCTCAAGCTCTTTGCTCATCTGCCTCCAATTCCCTAAGGGTCAGTCGCTTCGCCAAGCAACGAGTTGGTGGTAGATCTCTTTCTTCGGCCGGGGCCTCCCTCTGGAACAGCCTCCCTGAAACTTGAGGAGAACCATCTCCAGTTCCGGAAGCACCTCAAAACCTTCCTCTTTGCTTCCGCTTTCTGTCCTCCTCTCTCCTGCTGAACTCCTGACTGAAACTTGCAACGATTTTAGAACACGACACACTCCAGCCAGGGACTCTTTCCACTGGCAATGTATGTAGCACACAATAAAAATGCTTTTTATCTTTATTGTTTCTCGGATGTTACTTTGAGAAGGCACCCAACCCGTCTCAGAACCACCTTAACAAATACCCTGTGTCACAATGGCCTATGAATCAGGCTGGTGTGCAACAATGAAATAGTTATACATTATTATAATTCAATGAAAATCAAGTAAATCAAAATTAGGGCAAAAGCCACCACTGTGTGGCAGTATACATGCAAAAATCCCACAACACAGTTACTTCACACTCCTAACGTAAGATACATACAACTTTAATAGAAATGGAGGCAAAATCACTTTTCTTCACCATCATAGAAAGCACACAGGTTAAGCACCCCCCTGCAATACTCCACCCCCCCACCCAACAAACGCCCGCTGACAATTCTTTGTGGATCAAAAGCCAGCCCACCACCCCGAGATGGGAGGCCAGAAACGAAAATGAAATCCTTCAAAAGGAGCAAAATGGCATACTCAGATTTTACTTGTTACTTGTATCTCAGTTTACAATTGCGGTAGGATAGCTAGGTCAGAAATGTGTGTGGGTGCACTTAAGAGACAAGGAAGCTTACAGACTACCAAGCAACGTGAACACAGGTGAGAATATAGATTTTGGGAGGAAAACAATGCACAAGAAAACACATGCGGCAGAATTGCAATTCTTATTTGACACAGTCTTTAAAATGACAAGCAGCTAAGAAAAGGGGCTTAGCAGTCAAAATCGGAAATCGGTTTTTGGGATGAGAAACAAAGGATCATAACAGACAGTATTCTGTGGAAAGGGATTATTCTTAATGGGGTTATGTTAGGGTTTTCTATGGGGAAAATGCAAATCAGAATTTCTAGAAAAAAACACTACACGGGCAGATTCGGTTTTTGTTGCACAATGACTAGTTTTACTAAGGCTATGTTTTAATGGCTATATTATGAAAGGAAGATATTGTGTGCAAGGGGGTTATTTTCTAATTCTAACCTCCTTAAAGGGGAATTCATTAATTTATTTCAAAATGATACGAAGGGCTTACACCGATAACTGGAATAATTATATAAGGAATACGATAACAAATATGGACTAACACAGATTCTTGGAAGGAAAGGTGAACAGATAATACTGGTAATTTGGGAATCGACTAGTGTTTTTATGGGATTTTAATAGGATTTAACTAGGATGCAAAGGTAATAAGGGATATGCAGTTTTTGGGTACTGGGTGATGCGATACTTACAAGGTAAGCTTGAGTTTGGTAATTTAGAAAGCCAGCAAGGTCTCTGGACAGTGGGGCCAGGATCTGGTCACTGGGACAGTGGGGTCAAGAGATCTGGTCACTGGGACAGCGGGGCTCTCCGGAATGGAGAGATGGGCAAGGTCTGGTCACTGTGGACAGCTGGATGGGACAGCTGGGCAAGGGGTCTGGTCACTGGGCTCTTCTAAATGGAATCAGCTGCCTCTCCTCCTTTCTCCCTGGATTATTGGGTATGCCTGGATGGGTGGTTCTGCCTGGATCTGGAAGGTCCTGCCGGGGTGGAATCAGCTGCCTCTGGGTCTGGTTTTTTGAGTCTTTGAATCTTGAATATGCCTTGTATCTATCTCCCTGTCTCCCGCTTATATAGCCAGAGTGACATGATAGAATTTTACAATCCATGGGGTCGGGGGAGGGGATGGGGTACTCTGGAGTTACTCCCATCTTAGGATAGCCAAGGCTAAGGGTGTTCCCTCCAACCCCCGAGCTGATTGGTTCAGGGGAAATGACATCATTTTATATGTGTGCTTTTATGACTTCTTTTGTCTCACAAAGCCTATTTCTTGACAAAATGAGTAATGGAGTAATGGAGTAAAACTTCAAATCTGTACTAGTCACCATCATAAAAAACAGATGCATATTCCATATTTCACAGGGAATCGGTCAGTCCGATCGCCAACTCTGCGCGAGGTAGCTTCGCTCTTTGGCACCATTTGGCATTTCTAGGAGATGCATTTTTTAAATTCTACAAATGGCTACACATATGCCCACTACTATTTCACATATTTTCATTAAGTTTTATGCCTGTATCATTTATACTTCACCAAGAAAGGCCTTTTTCCTGCAATTCCAGTTCCCCACGTGTTAGCAGCATGCCCTGGGTCTCATTTTGCTCATTTAGAAATCACATGAAAACTGTCATAATATCACATTGCTGTTTATTCAGATTGTGAAGGGAAAAGGTCTTAAAGTATAAATATAATTTATCGTCAATGCGGCAGATTTGCCATAGATGTGGGTGGTGCTACAAATCACCACAGTAACTGTCTCTGCCAAGCTTGGCTAGCAACAAAGAGCTTTTATAATGTCTTTTGAAGTTGTTGACAGTTCGCCCTTCAGAGAGATGCTGGAGGAAATCACACCTCTGGGTCAAAACACAGGGCTCAGTCACCTCCTTTGTCTTTACTGGCAGTCCTGCTGGCCAGTCTAGTAGGACCTGTAATTATCACACCCTCAGGCCAAGCACATGTCCTTGCAGCATCAGTTCACTTGTAGGTGCGAAAGTGTGAGGCCAGCCTTCCTACTAAACTGGTTTGACTAGAATTCCTGGGCCTCAGCCAGGCTGATTGAAGTCTTGTGAATAAAGATACTATACAATTATATATCAAGAACCCCCACCCAGCAAAAGCTGTAATCTGACATTTGAATTTTAAAACCGCATTTTTCAGATTTTACAATTAGCAGATTCACACATGTATTCTGCAAACCACAGTTTCAATTCACTTAACCTTCTGAGTCTTTTACATCTACAGCTGATTTATGGACACAAAAGGAGGTTGCACAGGATTTCCTCGAAATTGACATGGGAACAAGAAATGCCACATCTTTTCTTTCATTTTACTGCAATTTGAGCGTGATGGTTCACGGAAACAGAAAACAAAAGCTGTGTTGAAATAAAAAAAATAAAAAATTCCTTGCTTTTCAAGTGATTCAGAAGCAAAACAATACTGTTTTTGAAATGTATGGCCTCTCTTCTGGTAATTAAAAAAAATAAAACACACAGAGTGTGTTTCCATGAAGCGTGCACTTTGTGGTGTTTTAAAATGAAATGCAGAAGAAATTCCAATGCCGTTTTGGATGTCAAACGTGTAACTTTTGTATTCATAGGCCAAAACAGCAAATGTGGTGCCGTTCTGTATGCATATCCTCCTCCGATGATTGAAATGAAGGTAAAATAATACAGAGCCATTCTTTGGGGTGACATTCTTGTGCCCAGTGCTCGCCGCAAATGTGCCAGAGAAGGAAAAGTACAGGCCTTTTTTTTGGCATTATATCCAATGCAGTTTTTTGTTGTAGCGGGGGGGGGGCGTTCTGCCTTAGGCCTTAAATGTAACACACAAACTGAAACTGCACTGGTTACCTGGCCACCCTCTGATCTCGGGCCCAGATCCCCTCCCCCCGCCAGTTGCACACCTGCACTGCCTCCCTGGCAACCCTCACACTTGCGGACTGTTTTCTGTATCCCTACAGTCCCCCACCAGCACTTTACACCGGATGTGTGCACTAACCATTGTATTTGCCACTAGCTGGCCGTACATTTGACCTATTGCTTTTATTTATTTTATTTATCCCATGTACTGCACTGTCCCCTCCCCTTTTCCCCCTGCATTTTTCCCCTTCACCTGCACTTGGTGATCTGATTGACACCTGGCCCAGTAAGATTGTTCTGTCTTCCCTCTGTTCCCCTTACCTTGCCTCGTCACGCCTTGAAACACTTGTGTATAGGAGAGTTATAAATACCATATCATATGTGAAGTATTAGGAGAAGACGACTGCTAGTCTGCCGTTTGCACACCACAGTCCCGCCACACCTGTATGCGTAAAGCCAAGGACAAGCATAGGCTGGCAAACAAATCCAGAATCCCTGAGACAAGTCTTCAAGTAGTGATTGTCTGAAGTTCTTAGCAGAACAAAACTGAAAGGATGCAACTCCTTCCACAGTGATTTAAGGGGGAGTCGGGTTTCCTGGCTAAGAGCAGATTTCAATGTGTGTGTGCTTCTGACAGGCAAGACCTGCTGTGGTCCAGTGTGGATTAATCGAGCTATGGAACTCTGTGCACCTGCCTCCTGACCGGTGGCCATTTTCTGCTGCAGCCCAATGACCACAACCAGGCAGAGTTCTTTTCTGGCTAATACATTTAATCTTTCGGTGCTGACTTTAGATATAATTCCAGGGTTGAATTTGTAGTCGTGGTTATTGAATTTTCTTGATCTGTTTTACTGTACCACCTTTGAGTTTGATTTCACACCGTAAGCGCCCTGATGGTCTGAGGGTGGCAGTCAAATGGATTTGCGCAGAGGTCAAGTTTCTTGATCAGTGCATTTATATTTTGATCCAGTTCTCTGTAAAACGTGTTATTGAGCTTTGCTAAATACCCATCCAGCTTCTCGATGCTTGGCTCTCTGTTAAGGTCTGCAGCTCTCGTGAGTTGTGGAGCCCCCATCCCTATCCTTCAGGCCTTGCTATGCACATTTTGAAGAGACTCATGGTGCCCAGTCACCCCAACACTGCCGAGACGTATGCAAGGCTGGAACCCCAATCACATGCTTGATTAATATTATATTTAGAGCTGTCAAGTTTACACATGCCATACGTGTGAAGGTGGCCCAGTCCTGTTTTTCCATTTGCATTGTGGGATTTGTAGTTTCCCTATTTTTAATTTAGGAAAACTACAAATTGCAGAATCCTCAGAAAAACAGGATTGTGCAACGTTCTCACACCTGGTATGGGGAAACCCGAGCGCTCTGTATATCATATTTCAAACTCACCATATATTTATGGTTGCCACCCCCAGCATGGCTTTTGCACTCCAGGCTGTCCCAGAGACATCCCTGGTGTTCCAGTTTGAGGGAGCAGTCCTGGTGAAAGAATTAGGACAACTGTGGGAGGATTTTAAGGCACATTTGCCAGAAGCATGAACATTTGGATTCTCCCATCTTGGAAGAGGGAGGAGACCTACATTTAGAAGACAGCTAGCAAGGCCCGAGATAAAGAAGTGGTCTTGGAAAGCATATCACAGGAATATACCCTCACTACAACTACATATTTACAGAGAAGGCACCCAAACTCTAGCCCAACTGAGGCTTTGATCTTGCACGACTAGAAAATGCAACCATGCCTTGTTGGCTGCCGACACTCCTAAATGGCAGCACATTGTCAATACAAGGAAAATGAAAAATCAGTTTATTGCAAAGGCTGCCTACATGACATCACAACTTAGTGTTCGAAAGCATTGGAATGGAGTTAGAAAAGCATGCGCATGACTGGGATGACAGTACGTTACGGGACAGAGCAAGATCAACACTACAACGATAGCTCAAAGTTTACTCAATCAGTGTAAAGGGGTAGTGAAGTAGACTGCTGTATGGTGGTGAAGAATCCATAAGTCTAGTGAACATGCTTAGGGTTTCAACACCATACAATCAAGGACTTCCTGTTTCGATCCATCAAAAAGAGAACACCCTTTATTGCTCTGCTTACTGCCTGGTGGGACACTTCAGGGCACTGTGTGTATTGCCAAAGCAATACAAGCGTACCATGAGATTCAGAACGAACAAGTTACTTACCTGTAACTGTTGTTCTCCAGCATGGGTCTGGCATGGATTCACATGCTCATGAATATTCCCCGTCGTCAGGCTGGGAATCCTCGGTAAAGAAAAAATCAGTATCAGTTTCGTTTCTGATCTGTCTTTCGTAGTAGTAACCAATCACTGATCTCTGCGTCATACTGACCACAGGCAATGACTGCACTCTAACTAAGCCCCGCCTCTGGCAGCCATCTTCAGATTTGGTAGCACGTGAAGTGGCAGTATGACCAAGTGAAGAGCCGCAGAGGGGTAGGCGGGAGGGTTCCCATGTGAATCCATGCAAGAGCCATGCTGGAGAACAACAGTTACAGGTAAGTAACTTTTTTAAATTTAATTTATTTTATTTTCCAATTAACATAAATACATACAACATACAAACATACGAACATTCAGCTGGCATTTTGGCTTTTCGGCGGATTCTGCCGTGGGGTCATCGTCTTAAAGTGTCCAACAGCTTATCTTCCCTGTCTGTGGCTGCTTCCGCTAGCTGCCTCCGTGTCCATACAACGGTGTCTATTCTTCCATCCCTTGTGTCTCCCTGTCCTGGGCGCTCTGGTATCCCCCAGCCTCCTCCGGATCCTCCTCGTCGGTTTCCTCTTCTTCTCGTCCAAATAGATTCTGCACTAGGGAGTTCCATGCCGCTATTTTCCCAGCCGTTTCCCCTTCCCCTCTTTGCACTGCTCTGATCCACACCGCAGTCTCCGCTAGTGTCCACTTTCAGAGGTCTGCCCACCATGCTTCTATGGTCGGGCCTCCTCTAGATTTCCAGGACATGGCTATCCTCCTTTTGGCTAATATGCATATCAAGTCTTTCATTTTTGCTAGATGCACTCTGTCCCTGCCTCCTCGAGGGAAAAGGCCCAGCAGGTACCATTCGGGGTGCTCCGTCTGTATCTGAAGGCCGCTTTTCGCTATTTTGGTCCTGATGCCTTCCCAGAACGTCTGTATCACCGGGCATATCCAAAACATGTGCACCATGTCTGCCTCCTCGGTCGAGCACCGTGGGCACCCACTGGGGTCACCTCCGCGTATCACGTTCATCCTCTTAGGTGTGAGGTATGCCCTGTGCGTCACGTACAACTGGGTCTGTTTGAACCTTGCGTTCCTGGACACTGTTTTGGGGTATCTCAGCACCCTGTTCCATTCATGGTCGCTGAGTGGCCTATGGAGTTCTTCTTCCCAACTTTGTTTTATGTGTAGTTCTTGTTCTGTGTGAGGTCTCAGCATTTGCTCGTATAGTCTGGAGGTCGTGTGTGTCCCCTCAGAAATGTCATACCACATGTCCAACGCACCTGCCGGTTCTTCTAGGTCTTCCCATTCTGGCCATCTATCTTTAATTCTGAGGATTAGTCTATTATACAGGATGAATTGGCCCTCGTGTATTTCGTATTCTTCCCTCATCTCTTGGAAGTCTGCCCATCTCCCTTCTCTTCTCATGTCTCCGATTTGCGCTACCCCCTTGGCTTCCCATTGTGTTCGGAACGCAGCTAACAAGCTCATGTCTGTGCCCACCAGGGCCGCCAGGGGTATTTGCGCTGAGTAGGGGTCCTTCGTCCCCTGCAGCTTACATGCTCTCCACCACAATCTCACTGCTAGATTTAGCATGTACGGTAAAGTCCTGAGCAGGGGTTTGTCCAGCCACAGTATTTCCCTCAGGTAATGTGTTTCCAGCGCGGGCTGGAAGTTGGTTTTGTCCATTGTTTCATCCTCCCCTAACCATTTGACCACAAATTGTAACTGCCCAGCCAGATAATACTTTTCAAAGTCCGGCAAACAAATGCCTCCTCCCTCGTAGTCTCTCTGTAGAGTGCTCATTGCAACCCTGTTTCTCCCCCCTGCCCATAGGTAGTTTCTTGCTATTGTGTTTAGGTTCGTGAAGAATGTCCTGGGAATGCTATATGGGATGTTGGTGAAAAAGTACAACAGGCGTGGAAGTACTACCATTTTCAAGAGGGCGGCCCTGCCTATCATCCCCAGTGGGAGTGTTCTCCAGAAGGCCATGCATTTTCGTGTTGTGTCCAGGGCTGCTTGCGTGTTGTGTCGGTGAGTGTCTGCAATGTCATGGTGGACCTCTATCCCCAAATATTTGAAGGATTGTGGCGCCCATGTTAGGCCCACTTCTGGGAGTCCCTCCGGGGGGGCCGTCTCAGATCTGCCAGGGGGAAGATCCGGGACTTCTCTTTATTTATTGCTATGCCTGAGAGTCTGGTGTATGCTCCTATTGCTTCCAAGAGGCAGGGCAGGTTAGTGCGGGGGTTTTCTATGAACAATAACATATCGTCCGCGTACAGCGAGATTTGATGGAGCACCCCGTCCACCTCAATCCCCTTGTCTCCATATTCTGCTCTAAGGAAGACCGCCAGTGGCTCCAGGGCCAGGATATATAACATTGGCGATAGTGGGCACCCTTGTTTCGTTCCTCTATAGATCCTCCATTCCTTTGAAATATATCTCCCTGTCTTAACCCTGGCTCTGGGCTCACTATACAGTAGTCTGATCCACCTGAGGAACCCTTCGCCAATGCCGAAGTGGGCGAGGACCCTCACCATCCACCCCCGACAGGTAAGTAACTTGTTCCTTCTCCAGCATGGGGTCTGGCATGGATTCACATGCTCATGAATAAAGAATACATAGCGGTACACACATGCACAACCACGGGAGGTGGCAAAGGCTCAACATTAATCATTACATCAAACTCAACATTAAGCAATTCTTACCTCCTCACCAGGCTCACCTTAGGCGAACAGATTGCGCAGCACTGCTTGGCCGACCGTGGACTCCTCCCTGGAATCCCGATCGACGCAGTAGAATTTCGTGAAGGTGTGCGTCGACCTCCAAGTAGCAGCCCTGCAGATGTCCAGCAAGGGCACACCAGATAGGAACGCCTTGGTAGCTGCGATCGCTCTGGTGGAATGGGCTCTCGGACGGCCAGGCAGCGGTCGGTTTGCCAACCGATGACAGTACATGATACAGCCGGAGAGCCATCTGGAAATGGAGGCCTTTGAGAGAGCCTTCCCCTGATTGACAGGTCCAAAGTTCACAAAAAGCTGTGACGTCTTCCGAAAACACTTCGTGCGGTCCACGTAAAACTTCAGCGCTCTAGCCACATCCAGCGAGTGCAAAGTCCTTTCGGCCGGCGACGAAGGCGACGGGAAGAAAACAGGCAACACCAAGGGTTTGTTGAGGTGGAAGTCCGATGGTACCTTGGGCATGAAGGAGGGGTGCGTCCTGAGCACTACCCACGTGATATGAAAAGTCAAGTATGGGGGCTTGTAGGAAAGGGCCTGGATCTCTCCCACTCTTTGTGCGGAGGTGATGGCCACAAGAAACGCTGTTTTCCATGACAATAACTTCAACGGAGCCGAGTGCAGAGGCTCGAACGGAGGTCCCATGAGCTTGGTCAGCACCACGTTTAGCTCCCACCCCGGGGCCGGAGCCTTCACCGGCGGGAACGATCTGAACAGTCCCTTCACGAATTCTTTCACCAGACGATGAGACCACAAAGACGTCCGCCCCGTGGTTCTGGTGTATCGGGAGATCGCAGATGGACGCGTGAGCCAGTCCAGCCTTGGCCAGCGTCAGAAGGTACGGGAGTACCTGGGGAGCCGTAATCCGTAGAGGGTTAATCTTCTGTGCGTGGCACCAGACAGAGAACCTCTTCCATTTGTGTCCATAGCATTTAAGAGTTGAGGACGCCCTGGCCTTTGCAAGAACCTTTCTGCAGTCGGCCGGTATGTCGTATCCTCCAAACTCTAACGCTGCAGGAGCCAGGCCTGCAAGTGCAGCGACTTCGGGTCGTGATGGAGGATGGCGCCTCCTTCCCTGGAGAGAAGATCCACGTCCACTGGCAGCTTGATTGACAGGGACGCTGACAAGTCCAGAAGGTCTGGGAACCATATCTGCCTCGGCCATGCAGGTGCGACGAGGATCATCCTGCACCGTGACCTCTTGAGCTGGTTGATGAGCCGGATCAGCAATGGCAATGGAGGGAACGCGTATAGAAACAGGCCCTCCCAGGGGAACGAGAAAGCATCGCCCATGCTCCTCGGATGGGGAAACCTGCTGGCGAACCTCCGGCACTTGGAGTTTGTCGCCGTCGCGAACAGATCGATCTGGGGTGTGCCCCACCGTCGGAAGAGGCGGTCCACTAGATCCTGTCGTAGTTCCCACTCGTGGCACGAGCGCAGCTCTCTGCTGAGCGAGTCGGCGATGGTGTTTTTTATCCCTGCCAGATGAAACGGCACCAGAAACATCCCTTGGGCGACGGCCCAATGCCACAGATCCTGCGCCTCCTTCGACAGGGCTGGGGACCTGGTTCCGCCCTGCTTCCTGATGTAGAACATGGTGGTGGTGTTGTCGGTGAAGATCCTCACCACCTTGCCCTTGAGGGACGCAAGAAAGGACCTGAGGGCCCAAAACACTGCACGGAGCTCCAGGACGTTGATATGGAGGGACTTCTCCGTCGGAAGCCAAAGGCCTCTCGCGTGCAGATTTTCGGTGTGCGCTCCCCACCCTTCCAGGGAGGCATCCGTGGTCACTGTCTCCTGGTGGCCGGAGGTCTGGAAGTCCATGCCCGCCGTCAGATGCGCGCGGGTGCCCCACCACCGGATCGCTCGTCGGAAACTCTCGTCGAGTGTGATCCTCTCCTCGAAGCTGCCTGTCTGGATCCAGCGCGCGTCCAGGAACTCCTGCAACGGGCGCATCCGGAGCCTGCACAGGCGGATGAGGTAAATGCAAGAAGACATCATTCCGAGGAGGGACTTGATGGACCTCACTCTGGCCGCGTCCGCAACCAGCATCCGCTGCACCTTGCCCAAGATGGCCCTCGTCCTTTCCTCCAACGGAGAGGCCAGAAGCGACACTGTGTCGAGCTTCGCTCCCAGAAACAGTGCGTCTTGCGCGGGCACCAGGTGGGACTTGGCGTAGTTTATGGAGAATCCCAGGTCCGTGAGTAGTTGGACGGTCCTTGCCGTGTGCTCCACGGCGAGGTCCTTAGTCTTCGCTCAGATGAGCCAGTCGTCCAGGTAGGGGTAGACGTGGATCCCCTCTCGGGGCAGCTGCGCCGCCACCGGTGCGAGGCACTTGGTGAACACCCTGGGTGCTGACCTCAATCCGAAGGGAAGGGCTCTGAACTGGTAGTGACGCCCTTGGACCACGAACCTGAGAAACTTTCGGTGCCTCTTTAGGATGGGAATATGGAAGTAGGCATCCTCCAAATCCAACGACGACAGGAAATCGCCCTCCTCCAGCTGACCCAGGACGTGTTGGAGGGTGACCATCCGGAACTTCTGTGCCTTGATGAATTTGTTCAGTCGTCGTAGGTCCAGGATGGGACGCCATCCTCCCGTCTTCTTCTTCACAAGGAAGTATCTTGAGTAAACTCCGGAGCCCCGAAGCCTCTTTGGGACGAGCTCGATGGCGCCCTTCTTGAGCATCGCCTTTACCTCCAAGAGAAGTTGAGGGACATGATGTTCTTTCCTGGCCACAGGGGGGACGCGTGGGCACCTCTTTAGAAACTCGAACGCGTGACCCTGAGCTAGGGCGTCCAGCACCCAACGGTCGGTGGAGATGGACTCCCACACGCTGACAAAGCTCGCCAGCCGGCCTCCCACCGGGGTGCTTCGGTGGGGGCCCGACCCCACGGCGGGTTCAGTCCTGCTTCGACAAGGCTTTGCCGCCTTGTCCTCCTTGGCGACGACGGCGGGGTCCGCCTGACTTGCCTCGTCCCCTGTAAGCTTCCTGTGACGACGAACGGGCCGCTTGACGGTAGGTGGAAAATCCGCCGCTGGAACCTTTGGAGGCACCCTGTTTGCCTCCGCCGCTCCGAAAGGGCGGCCGCCGTTGCTGGAGAACCCCAAGAGCCCGGGCCGTCTCCGTGTCTGCCTTGATGGCTTGAAGGGAATCGTCCACTGTTTTCCCAAACAGGTTGTTTCCGTCGAACGGCATGTCCAAGACTCTGGTCTGCACGTCCTGACGGAAGTCAGTAGCCTTGAGCCATCCACGCCGCCTAAGGCACACGCCGTTGCCCAACTGGCGAAATCCAGTGTCAGCGATGTCCGTCGCAATTGTAATGGCGTGGTCCGACGCTACCTCTCCTTCCTGCAAGATCTCTAGGGCTTCCGCCCTCTTGTCGTCTGGTAGGAAGTCCAGCAGGGGGGCCAGTTTGTACCACAACTCCCTGTCGTAGCGGGCTACGATAGCCAAGGCGTTGGCCGCCTTAATCGTCGTCGCTGCAGTCGAGATGACTCTGCGTCCCGTCGTGCCTAATTTCTTTCCCTCGCCGTCCGGCGGGGAGGTCGACGTAGAGGCCGCGCCCCCCTGCTTTCTTCCTGGCCGCCGCGGAGACGACAGAGTCCGGGGTCGGCTGTGCCCGAAGGCACAAGGGGGCCGCGTCCGGGACCCGGTACTTCTTCTCGTACCGATCCCTTCTAGCCGGCGTTGTGGATGGGTTCTTGAGGAGGGCGAGGCCCTCATCCCAAATATCGTCCAGTAGAGGTACAGAGAGGACCGTCTTCCTCTTGGCCATGCGCCGTTGATAAAGGAAACCTTCCTTCTTCTCTTCCGGGCAGAGCTGGAAAAGCTCGGATGCCTTGGCGATCATGGAGTGAAACGATCTAATCTCGTCGGGCGGGGAAGCCCGGGTGGGAGGTGACGACGGGAGATCCTTGTTGTAAACCTCGTCGTCTGTACCCGTCGCGGTCATGTCAGTCCCCGTATCATCCCCACGTGTCATGGACGGGGAGGAGGGCTGAACAGGGCGCGATGGCTGAAAAGGAGGTGGAGGATGAATCCTTCTCTTAGGGGGAGGGCTCCCAGAAGGGCCTGGCACCGGGTCCCCCGTCGGAAGTGGTTCCCCTGCTGGTGGTAAAGGCAGTCTCGTCCTCATCTCCGAGCATAAGGACTGTATAGCCAACAAAATGGCCGCCGAGTTGTCTTGCGGCACTGGTTGAGGGGAGTCCGACGGGCGGTCAGGAGCCCCGTCGGCACCCCCGACGTTCTCGTCATCTCCTACGTCGGGGTCCCTCCCGACGGGCTGGTCTTCTTCCACGCCAACGCCGTGGCTTAAGACTTCGATCAGCTCTTCCTCAGAGGTTGAGGCCGAATCCACGACGACCTCCTGCCCCCCCCCCTTTTTCTTCTCCGTCGGAGGTTTCACGGGGGTCCTGTCGATCGGCATGAAAGAGGACTCCCTCCACAGTGGCAGGGAGACTCTGAGCCCCGAGGTCACCACCACTGGTGTAGCCTCCACAGGCTGAGCCAGGGCCGCTGCGACTGTCTCGATAGAGGCCTTGGCCGGATGGATTAAGGCTTTCACCACCTTAGGTGCGCTCACCGCCTTCTCCTTGGGGGGAGGGTCACCCCCTCGCTCCCCCTCCGATGGGGCCTTCGAGCTCGACCGGGGTCTCTCCAGGAGCTTCGCCGGGTGCTCGGCCTTCCTCTTACCCGAGCCAGAGCGTTGGCTCGTGGTTGATGGCGCCGGGGAGGATGCGCCCTGCCTGGCGCCCATAGAGCCCGACCGTTCGGCGCTCCCGGTGCCAGCGGACTCGCAGTGCTTGGCCTTCTGTAGGACCTCTGACGCCGGGGCGTCCTCAAAGGTCTTAGAAGACCGCTCGGACTTCTTCTTCTTCTCGCCTGACGGGCTATTCCCTTCCTGCCAGTTGGCGAGACGTTGATGGCGGTCCTTCATGGTCCGCTCCGACATATTGCCGCAAAACGCACAGTCCTTCTCCACGTGCGTCTTGTCCTCATGTAGGCAGTAAAGACAAAGGGAGTGTTCGTCCTCCTTAAAGACATTCTGAAGCTGGTATCCAGGGCAGACCCTGAACAGCTTTCCGGGCGTCGAGCTTCCCTTCTCCTGGGCCATGTCCGAGTCCTCCAAAAGCGTGGCTCGACGAAATCTTCACCCTTGAGGGGCGTAGACTAATCCGACACGGGTCCCCGTTGATCGGATGAAGAAACGGTGGAGCTTGAGGCTCTTTTGACCGGAAATAGAGAAATTTTTTGAGAAAAAACGTGAAAAATAGCACTAACGCTCGAGAGCAATAGCACGAGGATCCCAACACTTGAACGTGCGGTAATAATCTGAAGATGGCTGCCAGAGGCGGGCTTAGGTAGAGGGCAGTCATTGGCTGTGGGCAGTATGACGCAGAGATCAGTGATTGGTTACTACTACGAAAGACAGATCAGAAACGAAACCGATACTGATTTTTTTCTTTACCAAGGATTCCCAGCCGGAATATTCATGAGCATGTGAATCCATGCCAGACCCCATGCTGGAGAAAGAAGCATTTTGGAAAGCTTGGAAGCTGCTTGTTCATTAGGTCTTCACCCAGAAGTGCATCCATTGTTCAAAGCCAACTTTGGGGTGCCCTTGTAGTTCTTTGAATGAATATTGTATATGAGTGGTTTATTTTGGCGTTAGTTACCCGTTTTCTCATTGGAGGAAGTGGGTCTAGGGCCAGCTCTTTGATGTAATTTTGCAAATGCAATTCGGATTGACAAGTCTGGGAGAATCAGGTCCCCCAACAATTCAGGGAAGTTTCCCTTTAGCCAGCATGGATACCCTGGTGCAAGGCGCTAACCCATGCAAGTGTAAACCTTGAGCTTAAGCACACCAATGTAAGCAACCAACATCAAAAAAAGGTGCTATCTATTTGAGAAGGAGTACCATCTCTGAAATTGCAAGGGACATATTGAAGGCATACACTGATCCTATTAGAATTATATTAACAAATCTAATTGGTTGACTTATCTGACTGCATTTGTGCACTACACCCAAGTGAGATGTTCACAGGCAGGCCGCCCAACTCGTATTACTCTTATTTCTGTAAAGCAGCTACCAATGTATATTATTTTACAGTAGTCATTTCCCCAGCATAAACCTTGGGGACAATCGTTGGTTTTCTTTGGAAAAAAAAAATCAAGTTTTAACTTCAAATACAGCCTGGCTCTTGTCTCACAATTGTGAGGTAGGATTGTATACTAGGGGTGTTAAGTTAGGGGATGCACGTTAGAGAGGTTCATAATTGAATGCACAAAAGCTCCAACATCATCAGGGGTAAATGATGAGCAGGAACTTCCATTCCTGCACAGCATTTCAAGGGGGAGTATAAGGCATTTCGTACGCCCACTACTCAGTACTTTCCCGCTGTACTGCACTGCATTTTCCTCAGTTATACATTTATTATGCTCACAAAAGGCCAATATTGCTTAGCTCCTTGATCCCAAATGTCAATCTTGGAGACCAAATCAGTCTTCTTCTCAATTTCTTGCATTAAACTGTCCTTTTAGGAAGGGGTCCAAACTCCCAATAAACGCACATTAGGGTAATCTGTCAATGAGCAGCAGCTTCTGCCAGAGACTCCAGACTTCCTCTCTGTGAGCCACCCATTTCTTTCTCTTAACAAACCGACTCCTGGCAGAGGTACTTACCCCTCTCCTGTACAGCTGCCATGCAGGGAGTGTAGAGATGCCCGAATTCAAAATGCCGGGCCTGCCTTCAAGCCGTCTGCCATTGCTGCACTACAACATGGCGATGAGGAACTACACAGGATAGCCTTTATGAATGAGCTAAAACACCCGACAGGAAACATCACTAGATCTGTATCATTCTTCACTACATAAAATTTCTGGACACTTTCAAGTCACGTGAAAAGATAGGATCTCTTCAATGTATTCATTGAAATAAAATTAACGTTTTGTGAAAAACGGAACCAAATACAATTCTTATTTTTCTTTTCACATGAAATTAGAATGTTTGGAACATTTAGTAAAGGGAGAGGGGAAATGAAAGTACCCGAGTGGCTATAGACATGTGAGACAGCTCTGAGTTGGCAGCAAAAAAGGTCAGGATTTTATTTTCCATGCTTCCCAAAACGAATTTCAATAATACGAGCTGCGGATTGCGAGTTTCTTTTTTGCAGGTCCATCCACAAAGGTCTCTGCAACATATGACACAGACAACATTGGCAGGAGATTCGTAAACTAAATTAAAACATTTGAGATTTTCACTTATTTCACAGGTTTGAAACTGTGTAAATGAAACACTGACTCATCCAGCCATTTTTGCATACATCTAAGGCAACTGCAGAGGAAGGCAGACAACAAGGGAAACGGGGACTGAATCCTCTTTCCTTCTTTTGTGAAAATGTCAGCGCCACCTGGAGGCGGAAAGGATTACTACTTGGGGTACAGGAATTGTAATCTTACATAAAACGTTCTGACCGTCATCACACATATTTTTGTTAAGTGAAGGGTAGCGATACAAAAAACGTCATCATTCTAAAAGAAAGCATTGAGGACACTCACAGCAGTAGATGGGTTGTGGAATCGGACCACTGAGGACACTGGTTGAGCAAGCAAGACAATCGGCAGCATTGGAAGAGCCCATTGCTTCACACTAGTCGACAGACATGTTGGCAGAGAGAGTAGAGTAGATGCCTCAGAGGAAGAGCCAGCGACTTGGAGGGACCAGTTTAACAGACCAGCGGGAGAGAGAGCGAGAGACAGGGGCGTTGCTAGGGGGGGGGCTAAGGTGGCTATAGCCCCTGATCTTTTGACTGTAGCCCCGGATAGAATCTCAGGAGCTACAGCCACCAGACTAGCTAGCCCCCAGTCCCAACAGTTCTGACATCAGCTTAGCCCCGGGTCTTTTCCAGACCTAGCAACTCCCCTGGCGAGAGATGTGGAAGACCAGCGAGAGAGAGAGAGCGAGCGACTAAGAGAGATGTGGGAGACCAGAGAGAGAGAGAGAGCGAGATGTGGGAGACCAGAGAGAGAGAGAGAGCGAGATGTGGGAGACCAGAGAGAGAGAGAGAGCGAGATGTGGGAGACCAGAGAGAGAGAGAGATGTGGGAGACCAGAGAGAGAGAGAGAGAGAGAGATGTGGGAGACGAGAGAGAGAGAGACAGACAGAGAGAGAGAGAAAGAAGTAGGGGGAAAGAGTGAGGAGGAGAGAAAGGAAACGAGACACTCGACTATTGAAGGCTATATCTCAGACTTAGGCTGACAGTCCCAGAGAAAGAGCAGGAAGCTTGTTGAGAAGTCAGGCCCTGGCAGAGTCCAGATCAAGGAGGCAACTACACAGAAGGGTGAGCTGTGACTTGAGGGTAACAACCCAAAGAAAGATATCAAATACTTCTAGCAAGAGTCTGTTTAAAGCCATCTCTACTGGCCCAGGAGGACAGGCATATCTCATGGTCCAGGAGAGCAACCCTCAGCTGGTAGGTGACACTACTCATGACCAACAAGTACCCTAAAGCATGGAGGGCTGGGGGGAGTGGAGAAGTATTTGCTGGTAGGCCATTATCAACACATTAACTGGGCACCATATCCCTCTGATAGTTTGCCAAGAAGAAAGCTCACCCACATAATCGTGAGAATAAGTTCCAGAAACAACCTAGGCCGTGCAAGTGGGACTATTCATACCTTTATTTAGGAAACTACGGGGAAGACCAGCATTTCCATAGTCATGGCCTTTTAGACACTGTGTGCTAACCAAACCAGACACTCATTTGATATTAGTCGTCACTAGCGGCAGTTTATTGCCAATAGGCACGATAGGTCTTATCCACAGCCATCACAACAAACTTAGTAACGGACTTCTGTAATTTCCGTTGATCCTTCATCACAAAAGTTTGAGCCCCAAATGCTTACCTGCTCCTGTGCAGACTTCAGAATCCTTCCATCAGAAGCTCATAAACGAGCCACAGTGTAAGAAATGTCTGCACCAATAGAAAACATATTCTTTCTTCTATTAGGGGCAGGGATAATGGAATGGAGCAACATCATTTCATGGTATCATCTACGCTTGAATGGTGCAGGTGACTTCCAAAGCTGTCAAATCAAAGATGGAACAGAGTTCAAACTAGAGGTTGCACCCCAGCTGAAGAGTGTCCAACTGGTCCAACATCGAAACCTAATGAAGGAGCTTTCCTTGTGTAGAAAGACTGGAAAACTAGTTCAAACTACGGGTGAACACTTCACAGTTCTGTGGTCCTCATTTTGACCATCAGCTGTTCCTATAAGATCTACTGCTCTAACTGTTAAGTCAGCTGAAAAGGAGCAAATGATTCAATGTGTTGGACGGTAAGACTTAGGTTTAAAATAAAGGGTCTACTCTGTAAAGGCATAAGCTGAGGAATAACTCCAGTCAGCTTCAGATAGGTCGAGCTAAACCTCTGCATAATGTCAAATTCTAATGGTGGGTCTGGATTTCATCTGCCAAAGATACAAAGGCTGATGCATTAAGTTTCTGCTTGGAGTCTACCAATGAAAATGTACATACCCACAGATTATGAATGCACCTGTGCTTGTGGGTTAACAGGCCATCACTTTAAGGGTGTTTATTTAACTTAAAAGAAAAACGCCTGTCCCTATTGCTAAGGGGGTGTGTCCCTATCTACTAAACTAAGGGGCCCATCTTTAATCAAAATAAAAACATAGTCCTCAGCCCAAAACCTACTGACTACATGGCTCTACCACTTTTAAGGGGAAACAACGTAAATGTAAGCCAGAGTACTATGCCCTCTGCTCCGGATTCATTATGTCTCAGGATTTCTTCCAGAGTATGTGTCACAATCCCAATATTCGTTTTCACAGTTGATCAAAGAAAAGTTCCCCAGTCTTTCTCTGTGCTCCTCAAGGAAAAGTTCAAGTCTTTAGAGAAACCAAATGTCTTACATTTTCTAAACAGATGGATGATTAGCATAATCCATCTCCACCAGTTGGGTTGCTCACGTTCTTGTTCTGATTGTATACGAAGGGCGTTAACCAGTTCCCCTTGTTTCTCCTTTTGCCAAGGCTGACTGAAGCCTCCAGGTTCCCTTTCCTTCTGGCTTGTAACATTGCACTTATCTTGCTAGGGCTCTCTAGACTCGTCTGGCCCTCTGACTTTCTTAGCTCTTGAGCTTCTGCCATGTCCAATACTCTAGTTTCTAGGGCTCCCATGACCTTTTAGCATATTCTGACTCTAGGGTCATTCTGATCCATACATGGTTTGACTCCACTGGCTTTTCATTCCCTTTTTTGTTTTTTTATCGGCTCACCTCAATCCCCCATGCGCAACCCTAGTACTTTCACTGCCTTCGGGTGCGCTCAAGCGGTGTGATGTCTGATGGGACGTTGCTGTTCCTCGCTTTCCTCAGTGTTTCCTTCAGGGAAGCATTCAGCTTCCATATTCCATCCGCTTCGGTGCTTTGTTCGGTTTTCGCACTGGGAAAAGAGCATTTGTTCTCTGGTTTCGGTGTTTGTGGCCATGCCACTAGGTACTACAGGGTTGTCCCGTCTTCGCCTCCGCAATAATGCACTTCTTGATGGCAACCTCCCACCGTCTCTTATGCGTCTTTGTCTCCCCATGCCATTGCTAGTTCCATGATGCAGCGCAGCTCCACCACTCCAGGACGTTGTGGTTGAGGATTGCCCCAGGTAGGATTTCTCACTCTCCATTTATAATTGGTTGTGCTTTTATTCTTGCCGCTGTGCTTCCATGGGTGCGTTGCTTCTCATCAGCTGCTGTTTCTCTGGGGAGTTCAGCATTACATTGAACCAAAGGTACAGAAGCAATGTCGGTATGTTTTCAGTTTATATTGATAGATATAACGTCACTCTTTTACTCCCATATAGATGTTTTCATTGCAACCTCTTTCTTTGAAGCACTTACAAATTAATTGCACTTCGCCATCATAGTTCTCCCTGAGAGAGCAGTTCCTTTTAGGTTAGGAGCAGTGCTTATTACAAGTTTCACTGTTCCTATACTTTTGTTTTAAAAAGAAACCGTTCCGGAATGGTTTAATTTTAAAATAAAAGTGTAGATAAAAGCGTCGGAAGAAGTTGAAACTTGCACTTCAAGCATTCCCTTAAACAGCAGGTTTGTTTGTCTGGGGGCTTGAATTGTGCGTTGAAGTGGGCGCGGGGGTGGGATTTGTGGGGTGGGGGTAGGCCAGCAGTGAACATAGTACCACTACATCTTTTCTTACACTTCGAGCACAGCAAGTGGGTATATTATCACGTTTCTTCTGTGGCAATATACCCAGAGATTACAAGGAAAACATTTTACATAGTTCTGAATTAAAGGTACAAGATAAAGCAAGAATAGAATTGCTGATACCGAAAGATAAGAGTACACTAGAAGTGGATAAACACATAACTTTCATAACTCATTAAACCTCCAACAGTGCCCTAATGTGTAGGTGGTTAAACAAATATTGGAGAGTCCTGAAGTTGGACATGGACGTATACCAACACATTTTCACATCACCTATGGTTACTTTTACTAGAGTTAAAACCATAAAAGATAATGATCTAACCAAGTAATCTCAAAACAAACGCAGATGGAGCAGACTTGGTTGAATCCTGAAAGATGTGGGTTTTATAAATGTGACAATTGTAACAACGGTTTTCTTGCATCAAATAATGTTAAAACATTCATGACTTGAACAATAATCAAATCAATGTTTATTGATTTAACAATTCTGATCGAGAGTTTGTTGTGCAGGCTATAATTTGTAAATGTCAAAAATGGAATATAGGAAGCACCACAAGAAAATGAAGAGAACGCATAACAGAACATCTCAGAACTATTCAAATGAAGGGCTCATTGGAAATCAGAACACATAGGCCATACATAAACAGATCTAAGATATTTTGGGATGCACATGCTACCTCAGAGGAAAAGAGGGGGAAACAGAAAACATGCAACGAAGAAAAGAGACATTTATTTTCCATTGCAACACAACAAAAGTAGGATTAAATAAGGATACAAAATGTATTTTGGGGCCAATAAGAGGTTGGAAGATTGTAGGATAAGGAGAGATTAATGAAAGTAATAGATTTCAATTGCATCTGAAATTGCCTTGGATCAAGCCAATTAACGAATATAGAGTATGGGATACGTATAAAAATATTTAATTATAAACATGTAACTATTGCAGATAATCAGGCAGAGTGATCAGTTCATATTGAATAGGCTGTTCTAATAATAAAAGTATAAGAATGCCATCAACGCATCAATTAGTATTGTAATTTTTTCTTTATTTTATCTTGAAAACTAAGGTTTCAGTTAGTAGGATTAGTAGCGATATATTTATAAGAAATATGAAAGGATGTTGGAGTGTCTAGAAGGAAGTGATAACACAGGAATTCCATTGTGGATGTTTGCTGCACAGGATAAAGAGATGGGCTCATATTTATCATGCAGTCCTTAGTACCAAAATTGCAACTAGAATAGTAAATAAATGGACAAATTATTAATAGAAAAATAGTCCTTATTTTATCACCCTATGGTAGAGAACCACTTATAAGCAATCCAAAAGGGCGCCAAAGTTTTCAGGATGCCCACAAACACGCGGGATCTCAAACGCAGCAGATCACTATGTTGCAAGCTAAGAGCTAGTCCCAGTTACAGGGTTTGAAATTGAGGGGAGCTGGGAGCTATTTAGCTCCTGCTTGTAGGCTAGAGGAGACTGGTTAGCTTGAAACTAGCAGCTGCCACAAGCTACTTTTGGCTCCCGATGATGAACAAACACATTATTTGAATTTAACAACTGTGCATTTGGGAGAATCTATAAATAAACATTAGGGCACATCTATACACTATTTAAAGTTTACAGGGTAATATATAATGTTATGTTTGCAGCTTATGTTGAAGTCAGATTTGCGGAATGCTAGGTACTAGCTCCTGGTTCCCCAGCTCCTGCTCACTGGTTAATGTCAGAAACCCAGGAGCTACGTTTAGATCCTGCTTATCCAGTCTAAATTTCGAACCCTGCAGTTACATAGTAACATTAAAATGATATACCTTATCAGTTTCTAAAAATGGGAAAAAGAGTAAATTGGCTGGCATAGACATCTCCATTTCTTGATAAAGAAACATCACACCTGACTTAGTGCACATCACGGACCATTTCAATGCAACTGAGTTGACAACCTAGAAAGTTAAACTGGGCTTTGAAAATGAAAAATTTTAACTATTGAATTAATCTGTGCCTATGTATTTTATATTCCCTATAAAACCAGTAAACAGGTTAGTTACTGATTATACAACACTTATCAAACTGAATTATATGATTTCATGTTTCATAGAACAGGTAAAGTAAAGTCAATTTAACATAAAAAATGTTTCAGGTAACACAATGATCAAGGATAATAAGATTGAATTAACAGAAATCCAAAACTCTTGAAGCAAGAGACAATCTATGTTTATGATATTAGAGAACAAAGCAATACACATGTATGTGTATGTATATTAATTTCAGGTAATATAATTAATTTGTTTTATAACCCCTGAAGAATGCAATGTGGAGGGACAAAGTTCTATGTAGTGCTAAACAAGTGTTGGGCGAAGTATTCAAAGGGCGATTGACCTTTAATTTACATTGAAATAAATCAATCAATTGATGATATTTGCCAATTAACTGAGATTGAGATGTATTTTTGAATAACAAATTGATGGGATGTATTTTCGCTTGAACGCTTTCCCATAATGGGACCGCCAATACATGCTGTAGAAGTTACTTCTTACCTGGTAACGTTCTTTCGATGGGATGTTCCTCCGACGTATTCCTTATCTTTGATAATTCGTCTCCAGCTTGCTGGCCTCGGAAATCTTTTTCTCAGAGGGCGCTGCGCATCGACGTCCGTCCAGTTGGTGTCCCTCGACATCCACCGTATCGGCGCCAACGTCACCATGCCCATAAATAGCCACGCGCAGCGTCCGTTGCTCAGTTCCGTTTTGTAGCATGAGAGAAGTCCTGCATGAATTGGTTATTGACCTTGAAGGAGCGTAAAATGCAACCACAAGGGAAATATTATTGTGGGGATGGATGGAAGGGCGATAAGGAATACGTCGGAGGATAATCCCATCGAAAGAACGTTACCAGGTAAGAAGTAACTTGTTCTTCGAAGGGATTGTGTCCTCCGACTTATTCCTTATCTTTGATGGACTCCCATAGCAGTGGTGTGTAATTGGAGGTGGGAGTAAAAACGCCATGTTTCCCTTTAGGAATGAACAGAATGTAATACGGCTTTGCCAAACCTATTCTCTTGACTAGAGGAGGAATCCAGGTTGTAAAATCTTCTGAAGGTATGTGCGGACGACCATGTGGCAGCCGCACATGTATCTCGAACAGGAACCCCTCTTTGGAGGGCCAAAGAGGCTGCGATACCCCTGGTTGAATGAGCCCTAAGATTTTGAGGAGGCGCTTTCCCTGCTAGTTTGTAACATTCCAGAATGGCCAAACTAATCCATCTGGAAATGGTCTGTTTTGTTATCGGTAGTCCCAATTTGTGCCCTGAGTAACCTACGAACAGTTGGTCTGCTTGCCTAATCCTAGCAAGTCTGCTGATGTAAAAGCTTAAAGCCTGCCTTGGGTCCAGCCTGTGTAGCCTTTCTTCCTCTTTCCCCGGATGGGGAGGAGGATAGAATGAAATGAAGGTAAGGTAATTTTCTGAGTCATGTGGAATTCAGAAACCACCTTTGGGAGGAAATTAGGCTTCACCTGTAGGACAACTTTGTCTGTATGAAAAATTGTATGAGGGTTTTTACAAGATAGAGATTGTAATTCGCTCACCCTTCTAGCAGATGTTAGTGCCACTAATAAGACAGTTTTAAGGGTGAGAAATCTTAGCGAACAAGAGTGGAGTGGTTCGAAAGGAGTACCCATCAGGAAATTTAAGACTAAATTTAAGTCCCATAAGGGAACTTGGAATGGTCTTGGGGGATAAACATTAGTTAATCCCTTTAGAAATTGTATTACTAAGGGTAATTTGAAATACGATGGCTCCTCTGCAGCGCGCTTGAAGATCGATAGCCCTTCATAGTGCCAACTTGAAGGCCTGAATTTGCCAAATAGAGTAGAAAGGATAACACCGATGGTGTACCACATGAAAAGGGGTTGATATTCTCTTCTCTACACCAGTTGCAAAATTTGTTCCAACGGCAGCGGTATAAAGACTTTGTTGCTGGCCTTCTGGCCTAAAGCAACACCTCCATGACGTCATCAGGGAGGTCCCAATCCTTGTATCTCAATCTTTCAGAAGCCAAGCATGAAGGTTGAGGGTTCTGATGTCTGGATGGAGAACCTGACCTCCCTTCTGTGAGAGAAGATTCTCCTTGAGTGGAAGGCGAATTGGAGGGCAGATGGACATGTCCAGAAGGTCCGGGTACCACGTTCTCCTGGCCCAGTCTGGGGCAATTAGGATCATGGTCCTCCAGAATCTTCTCAACCTCCTGATCACTTGAGGAATGACAGGGACCGGTGGAAACGCATACAGGAGTGTAAACTCCCAGTCCACTACGAACGCGTCCCCTAGAGCTCCTCTCGGGGGAAATTCCCTTGAACAGAACAGATCGCACTTCCTGTTGGTACTGGTGGCGAACATATCCACTTAAGGGGTTCCCCAAAGGGCAAAGATCTCCTGAAGGACTTCCTGAGCTAGTTCCCACTCGTGGGAGACTGTGCCCTGCCTGCTCAGAGCATCCGCCGTCAAGTTCTTCTCTCCAGCTAGGTGAACTGCCGATAGAGAGATTCCTTCTTGAATTGCCCAAAACCAGAGCTGCATTGCCTCTCTGCACAGTGGCAGTGATCCCACGCCTCCTCTTTTGTTGAGGTAGTGCATGGCCACTGTGTTGTCCGTCATTATCAGGACATTTTTCCCCTGTACAGATGGCAGAAAAGCCTTCAGCGCTAGTCCGATTGCTCTCAGCTCTAACAGGTTGATATGTAGTCTGGACTCACATGGAGACCAACGACCACTGATGGTCAAGTCGTTGGCATGGGCTCCACACCCCGTGAGTGAGGCGTCCGTGACTACTGTGATCTCTGGCCATGGTTGCCAAAACAGTTCTCGTTTCAAAATGTTCTCTCGATAAGCCCACCATTGCAGGTCTCGGGATACCTTGTCCGGAATCCGAAAGGCGATCTGTCATTTTTCTTGATAACTGCGACCGCTAGGTTCTTAGTGCCCACTGGAGAGATCCCATTCTCAGGCGAGCATCTGGCACAAGGAAGATGCAGGATGCCATGAGGCCTAGCAACCTCAAAAAGTCGAAGGCTGGGAGATGTTGGGCATTTTGAAACTTGGTGACCATCTGCAGAATATCTTGAGCCCTCACCTCTGGTGGTGAGGCTTTTCCCAGAGAAGTGTCCAGGACTGCTCCGATGAACTGGAGTCTGTGTGATGGTATCATCTGTGACCTCTTTAAATTGAGGGAGAAGCCCAGTTTGTGAAGGAAGTGGCAGACATAATCTAGCTGGATCTGAACTTGTTCCGAAGATACAGCCCTGATCAGCCAATCGTCCAGGTAGGAGTAGACGTGAATCCCTCCCCTCCTTAGACTTGCCGCCACTACCGACATTAACTTGGTGAAGACCCTCGGGCGGAGGTCAGCCCAAATTGCAGAACTCGAAATTGATAATGGGAGCCGCCAATTGCGAACCTCCGGTATTTCCTGTGTTTGAGATGGATTGGCACATGGAAATAAGCATCCTGGAGGTCCAGAGATACCAGCCAGTCCTGGAGCTGGAGGGACTGAAGGATCTGAGAGAGAGTTACCATCTTGAACTTGTCCTTCCTGAGGAACTTGTTCAATTCTCGTAAGTCCAAGATAGGTCTCAGTCCTCGATCTTTCTTCGGTATGAGAAAGTAGGGGGGAGTACTAGCCCTTGTTCCTCTCCGCTACAGTTAACGGTTCTATGGCACCTTTCTCTAGCAGGTCTAAAATTTCCTGCAAGAGGAGCGGATCTGGAACTTTCAGAGAGCTGTTCCCCGGTGGATGACTCTGAGGGATGCGTAGAAAAGGCAGGCAGTAACCTTGGGCCACTGTCTCCAATGCCCAAGCACCTGATGTAATAGCCTGCCATTCCGTCAGATGTTGAGTTAACCTGCCCCCTACTGGTGTCTTGTGAGGAGAGTCCGCAGAGCGGTTTGGAGGAGGCTGATGCAGATGCCGAGGGCAAAGAGGCATCTGCTGCGGCTTTTGTATTTTTAACCCGTCCACCTCGGGTGAATTTTATCTGACCCCTTTGAACCGGCTGTCCTCTGCCTCTTCCGAATGCGGAATAGAAACTAAAGGACTTGCCTCTCCAAGAGGTTCCTGAGGGGCGATATGGTGTCTGACGGATTGCAGCTCCCAGGGATTTTGCTGCTGCCTTTGATGTTTGCAGCTTTTCTAAACTGTCACCTGCCTTCTTAACAAACAAAGAAGAGCCGTCAAAGGGCATATTCAAGAGTCTGCTTTGCACATCTGGAGCAAAACTAGACTTTCGCAACCAAGCAAATCTCTGGGTTGTTTTACTTGCCACCATGGCCCTGCTGATGCCGTCAGCTGGATCGATGCCAGTTTGAAGGGATTCGCACATTGCGGCTTTACCATCCTTAATGATGTTTAGAAATGCTTCCCTTTCTTCTCTCTCCGGGAGGCAGTCAGCCGGTTGTATACGAATTGTTCGTTTTACAACTGTTCGAATGACAATTGACCTTTTCACAATTGACCGAATTGTGAAGGTCAATTGTACCATATATGTGGGGGGGAAACCCCCCACCCAACGCCAAACCCCCCCCCCCCCCCAACACATTATATATATATATATACATATCGAAAAACAAACTGTAATACTCCTCAGCTTCCACTAGATGTCGGCCTATGCACAGCATGTGAATCTAAGCAGATACAACCATCAGAAATACGATTACGGTGAGTAATGTATCATATATATATATATATGAGTAATGTATCATATGTATATGATACATTACTCACCGTAATCGTATTTCTGATGCTTGTATCTGCTTAGATTCACATGCTGTGCATAGGCCGACATCTAGTGGAAGCTGAGGAGTATTACAGTTTGTTTTTCGAAACTCGAAAATGGGCGTCGACACAGGGCGTGCCAGTAATACTATCCCTAGTGTGATGTCCACTGTACCCAAGATCCCTCACGCGTCTAGGATCCTCAGATTGTATTTTTTCTGACATGAGGTAGCATGAGGAGTAGCGCGAGTACAGATAATCCAAGCAGATAGATAGAAAGGTAAGACTACAAGCAATTGTGCGCCTTCTCTCAGAGGGGAGGAAGGGTGGGTCGCATGTGAATCTAAGCAGATACAAGCATCAGAAATACGATTATGGTGAGTAATGTATCCCTTCTGAGGCTTGTGGAATCTGCTTAGATCACATGCTGTGCATAGATTAGCGAGCAGTACCTGAAGAAGGAGGTGGGATGTGAGAAGGGTCATGAGCAAATAAGTGTCTTAGAACCGCTTGTCCCACTTGTGTATCTGCCTTGGAATGGGTGTCAATGCAGTAATGCTGAGTAAAAGTGTGAATAGAGCTCCAAGTAGCTGCTTTGTAAATGGTGTCAAGGGGTACATTTGCAATGAAAGCCAGAGTGGCCCCAAAGCCTCTAGTAGAGTGGGCTCTTGGCGTGAAAGGCAGAGTTATTTCAGAGAGCAAGTAACAGCTGGATACAGTTAATAATCCACTTCGAGATGGCACCTTTAGAGACGCGATCCCCCTCTCTGCCTGTAGCTACGGAGACAAACAGCTGATCTGTTTTCCATAGCGGTCTGGTTTTATCTACATAGTGGAGGACCGCCCTACGCACATCTAGGGTGTGTAGTTTCACCTCAGCCGAGCTTTGAGGGTCTTGGAAGAAAGCCGTAAGCTCGATGGACTGGTTTACATGGAATTTTGATATAAACTTAGATGAGAACCTAAGGTGTGTGCGTAAAACCAGTTTGTCTTTATGGACAGTAAAGAAGGGATCCTGCACTGACGGAGCCTGAATTTCACTGACCCTTCTTATAGAAGTAATAGCTACTAAGAAGGCCGTTTTATAAGTCAGGTGTTTGAGACTGCTTTTATGCATGGGCTTGAAAGGGGGTCCCATGAGATTGGCTAGCACCACACCCTGGTGGTGGGTTTGAAATAGGAGGGTGAAGTCTCTTTACTCCTTCCATAAAGGCTTTAACTACTGGTACTTTCCACCACGAGACCTTGCTATGGGAAGTGGTGTATGCCGACAGGGCTGCCAGGTGTACTTTCAGTGAGTTAAAAACCAAACCTGCATCTAGCAGGTGGAGCATGTATGTAACAATAGTGGAAGGAGTGCAATCAACAGGGTTGATTGGTCTACTCTGGCACCAGATAACGAATCTCTTCCACTTGTCAAAGTAACAGTGTGTTGTGTTTGGTTTCCTAGATTCCTTTAGGATGTCCATACACCTCTGTGGCAAATTGAGAAGTCCAAACTCTATGACCTCAGGAGCCATGCTGCCAGGTTCATTGAGTTGGGTTGCTGGTGCACTGTTTGACCTTGGTGCTGGGACAGTAGGTTGTACCAGGCTGGAAGTTTGATGGGCTCGCACACCGCCATTGTGCGTAGGTGTGGGAACTACGGTTGTCTTGCCCACATGGGAGCAACTAGGACGAGCGTCATCGACTCTCTGTTCATCTTGTTCACCACTTTCCTGATGAGAGGAGTTGGTGGAAAAGCGTACGCAAACATCCCTGACCAGTTCATCCACAGGGCGTTCCCCTGGGAGTCTGGTTGGGGGAGCGTGGATGCAAATCCTGGGCATTGTCTGTTTTCGCTTGTGGCGAATAAGTCTATGGTGGGGAAACCCCACTGAGAGAAGATATCTTCTACGACCTCTCTGTGTAGAACCCATTTGTGTTCCTCTGGGAGGGAGTCTCTGCTCAGAGCATCCGCTAGGGAATTGAGCTCCCCTGGAACATGTTGTGATGACAGGAAGATGTTCCGTCTGAGTGCCCATATCCAGATTTTCTGGGCAAGCTTGGACAGATTTGGCGAACGATTCCCTCCTTGCTTGTTCAGGTAGAACATGGCTGTTGTTCTGTCCGTCCGGATTTGCACTGACAGGTTTAGTAGGTAGGGCTTGAACGCTTGAAGCGTTCTGAATACTGCCAGAAGCTCTAGCAGGTTGATGTGGTTCTTGGCCACTGAGGGAGACCAGAGACCCTGAGCCGTGTGGTGGAGATGGTGAGCTCCCCACACCGTCAGACATGCATCGGTAGTGACTACTGCCTGTACTTCGGGATCGTAAAAGGGTTTCCCCTGTGCGAGATTCTCTCTTGTCCACCAGTGAAGGCTTTGTACTAGTGTTGGCGAAACGACCACTAGATCGTCCCACTGACCACTTGCCTGAGACCACGGTTTCGCCAACCATTCCTGCATGGGACGCATGCGCAGGCGCGCGTGGGGGACCAGGTAAATACATGATGCCATCATGCCCAGTAAACGCATTGCTTTGCGTACCGTTATTTGGTGACCGGACTGATAATGCGGAATTTGCAGTAGTATATTCCGAATTCTTTCCTCTGAAGAAAAGGTCAACCCCTCTTGAGTATTTAGGATTGCTCCTAGGAACTGTTTGGAGGTGCTTGGCACCAGGCTTGACTTTTTCTCGTTGATTGAGAAGCTTAACTCATGGAGGAGGTTGATAGTCCTTTGAATGTGTGTCCTGCAAATTACTGGAGTTTCCCCCGTTATGAGCCAGTCGTCCAGATAAGGGTACACCGGGATTGCCTCCCTGCGTAGGTGTGCAGCCGCCACCGCCAGTACCTTGGTGAATACCCTTGGTGCTGAAGATATCCCGAAGGGCAGTACCTTGAATTGGTAGTGTCGACTGTCCACCTTGAAGCGCAAGTACCTTCTGTGCGCTGGGAACATGGAAATATGAAAATAAGCATCTTTCATATCCAAGGTTGCCATGTAATCCCCCTTTTTTAGGAGCCTCTTGTAGCGTAGTCATACGAAACTTTTGGGGCTTGACATACTTGTTGGCAGGCCGTAAATCCAATACTGGGCGCATTGTCAAATCTTTCTTTGGCACAAGGAAGTAAGTTGAATAATACCCTCGTTTACCTGGTGTCCCGGGATGAGTTCTATTGCGTCCTTTTCTAGCAGAATGGCAACCTCCTCGAGGAGAATCTTCTGATGTTCTAAAGAGTGTACTCTTTGTCGTGGAGGATGGTTCCGGGGACGCTGCAGTAGTTCTATACAGTACCCTGTGGATACTGTTGACAGCACCCATCTGTCTGATGTGATCCCTTCCCAAGCCTGTGTGAAGTTGGAAATGCGTCCCCCTACTGGGGTTGCGTGAGAAGGGAATCTGAACTGAGCGTCACTGCTTTGGTGGAGGCGTGCCACCTCCCTTGCTGGGGCTGCCTCTGCCTTTACCACGACCTCTCCTATTACCCCTGCCGTAACCCTGGGTAGACTGTTGTTCCACTGTATACCCTGCCCCTGGGAATAGTTAGATCCTCTCTGGGAATTTTGACCGCGTGGGCGACGAAAATTACTATTCCCTCTCTGGTTAGGGGGTTTATTGGTTAACTGGCCAAGGGACTTGAGTGTCTCATATTCCAGCCCTCTTACGAGTGTTAGTGACAACTAGGAGTCTGGCTTCAGATGTCCTCTTATATAGAGACGGTCAGACTGGGCTGCCCTGAAAAGTTTTTCAACCCTGGGATTGACTGCTCTGGTGAGGTTCGGGTTCACCAGGGACGGGTCTATTCTTCGCTGAATGGACTTAAGGATAGGGATGGTCTGGGCAGCATGCCTCCTTTCTCCCACTAACTCCTCTGCCAAGTCCCTCTCCTCCTGGACACCGTGGGTGTCAATATGAAAATGTTCTGCTGCACGTGCGAGAACCTCGTTTAGGAGGGGTTGGTTATCGACAGGTGAGTCGGTAACCGGGGCTTCGTTTTCTACCGGGGAATCTACTCTAAGTTTCAGGGTCTTCCTCTTCTTCTTCTTGGTCCTCATCATCCCCATAGTAGCCCATCCCGGTTTGCTCTTCTACCATGCCAAAGTCTTGTTCCTCACCAAAGGAAGCCTCTCCTTGATACAGTGAGTATGGTCTTGAGTATGGTTGTACCCCGAAGGGGTCTGTAGACCTCATCGGTGTTTCAAACCGGGGCTTCTTACTTGGGAGGATAGGGTCATTAGAGCGTGAGGGTGTCGCCCCTTGTGGATCATACGAAAGGAAATGTTCTGGATTTTTATCGTAAAAATCAGCCAAAGAAGACATCCTTGACATGACCCTATCTATGTCTTCACTCGACCATTTTTTGGAACTGGGAATGACTCTCTCAGCAAGTCTCAGGGATTTATCTTGAGTAGATTTGCTGGTCTTAGACATATCAGCAGACCTGGTTTTGTCTGTCTGTTTAAGGGGAGTGGTGTGTTTCACAGGTGTGGAAGAGTGCAAAGGCTGCTTATTCTGCTGTTTTCCCCCCTCCCCGTGAGTGGAAAAATATTTTCCCTGTCCTTTTGTGGCTCTGGAGGTTTTCGGCGCCTGGCGTCGAGGATCGGGAGTAGGGTCCCTGTCCTTCGAGCGTGGGGCCTCGCTGATTTCGACTGCGGGCTCCGACTCTTGGAGCACGGCCTGGGGGTGGAAGTCGTCTTCGTCTTCCGACTATCGAACTTCTGTTAGCCTAGGGAGCGAGGCACTCTTGGCAAGATTGGATGACTGCCTGGAGTCATGCGGCGATCTCGATCGAGAGCGCCGAGAGGACACCGAATCGGACCGTTCTGTTTGTGCCTCTTTCTGAGAACTCGACGTCGTCGAGTCTCGGTTGGACTTCCTCAATACATACCTTGAGGCAGCGGGCTGTTAAGTGTAGGAAATGTATAAGGTGTACCTATATACCAAGAGTGTAGAGTATGTACAACCTCCCACTCTCCCTACTTGCAGGGCCGAGGCCAGAGGCCTTCCGAGGCTCAAATCCGTCGTGCAGCAGCCGACGGTCGATTTCTTCTCCAGCCGGCGTCGGGTGTCGAAGTTCGACGTTGGGGTGGGGAAGGATGTCAATAGATTATTTTTACCAAAAGTATGGCTAATGCCAGGGGACTCCGCAAAATGCTTCCGACCAGTATGGCGGAAAAATACAATCTGAGGATCCTAGACGCGTGAGGGATCTTGGGTACAGTGGACGTCACACTAGGGATAGTATTACTGGCACGCCCTGTGTCGACGCCCATTTTCGAGTTTCGAAAAACAAACTGTAATAATCCGCAGCTTCCACTAGCTGTCGGCCTATGCACAGCATGTGATCTAAGCAGATTCCACAAGCCTCAGAAATATATATATATATATATTCGGTCAATTGTGAAAAGGTCAATTGTGACCCTTTAAATTCGGTCAATTGTTCATTCGAACAATTGTAAACAAACAATTTTGGTAATACCAGTCAGCCGCTGATGAAGCACACTCCCAAAGTGTGTGGCTGAACCTTGCGAGCGTACAAGTAGCATTGATGGATTTCAATGCCATGCTACATGCAGAAAAGACTTTTTTGGCCATAGAGTCATATCTCTTGTCATCCCTGTCCTGTGGAACAGTAGGGTAAGCTGATTTACTGCCTGATGAAGTTGCTGCCTGAACAACCAGACTCTCTGGAGTTGGGTGTCTGGATAAATATTCAGGGTCAGCAGAAGACACCCTATACTTGGCTGATAATTTTTTGTTAACCGCCGGGATAACCTTAGGGGTTTCCCAGTTTGCCAATATTTTCATTTGTAATGCCGCATGAAATAGCAATACAGGATCCTCCTGTGGTCCTTTAACCAAAATGTCTGTGAGGTCGTCTTCCTGAAAAGCAGGTGAGGGTGTAGACCACCCCCATAAACTCGATTATCCTTGCCATCAAGGTTCAATAAGGGGTTTCAGCATGTTCCCCTGGGTCTGGTTTGGCAAATTCCACTTCTGGGGAAGTGTCCAACCCACTTGCTTCATGTAAGGATTCTTGGAGGTCCTTTAACCTACCTTCCTCAGAGGTAAATTCCTCTGGTACAGGAGTTGCAGATCCCTGCAACTCAAAAGGTCTCTCCAGATCCAAATTCTCCCCTTCTTCATAAATAGATGCGAAGGCTCTTGAATGATCAGATCTTGGAAATGGTATAAATCCCATTTCCAGAGCAGAAGGGGCCAAATTCGTCATAATTGGCTGAGAAAACGTCGACGCGGATGTTAAAGGCTTCGAAGCCATCAAAAAAGGCGTCGAGAAAGTTGGTAGAGGCCTCGAGGAACTCGAGAGTATCGGAATTCTACTCGAGGTTGTCGACGACATTCTCGTGATCGAGGCTCTGGGTATGGCCACTGGCTGTGAGGTGGCCGTGGGTTTGTCCTTTCTCGGCGTCGAAGACGGCATCAAATCGACTGACCTGTCCGAAGAACCCTTCGATAATGGCGTTGAAGACGCATATCTATGCGTCGAAGGGATTTTCGACGACAGCGTCAAAGATGCGACCTTGCCTTTACTCGAGGGTTCGTGACGCTCGAGTAGCTTCTTTCGCCGGGTGCTGCGACTCGCAGCGTTTTGATTTTTCGGGTCTTTCACCCAGGGTATCACCCTCTGCAGTCTTCGAGGGGGTCGAGGCTGCTTTCTCGAAGACGCCAAGCATCTTTTTCCTGAATTCCTCCCACTCAGCCTGAGAGCTATGTTTTGTGAGGCAGGAGACCCTTTTCGGGGAAACGGAAGAAGACGACGAGGAAGGGGATCTTCGACGTCATTTTTTTTAATGCTTAGATCTCGAAGAGTGATGGGAACTGCTTCGAGACCTAGAACGAGAATGTCTTTTGTGATGGCGAGGAGACGAATGTCTTGACTCTGCCGATGAAACTTTCAAAGAAGTTTTAACTGCCTTACCTCTCTCGAGCTTCCCCTTACGCTTCTTCAAGGCTTCCGCCGGCATGGACATGCAGTCCTCGCACTCCGAACAATGGTGCTCGACTCCCAGGCACCACAAACAGATCCTGTGAGGATCCTTCAACATTTTCTTTCCACAGTCTCGATATTTTTTGGAGCCGGACCGTGGAGTCGTCGGTTCGGATGAGGAAGCCATCGAGTACGAGTCGGTATTCTCGAGGAATAATGAAGTATATTTGACTGAACAACGATATTCCGAGGCACCACGAAGCACAGAAAAATGGAACTGTGCAATGGATGCTGCGCGTGGCTATTTATGGGCATGGTGACGTCGGCGCCGATGCGGTGGCTGTCGAGGGACACCAACTCTAAGGACGTCAATGCGCAGCACCCTCTACTGAGAACATTTTTTCCGAGGCCAGCAAGCTGGAGACGAATTATCAAAGATAAGGAATACACCGGAGGACACACTCCCTTTGAACAAGAGGTTTTTTTATATACTTGTGTGTATATGTCTTTTCAATTTTATATTATCATCCCAACATATTAGGCTGCACCTAGATTTAGATTGTTATGAATTACTGCATTGTTATAGGTGCAATGCATGTTGCACCCAAACAGCAGCAAGTGTCTTTTTGTTGGAAGACAACAGCTCGGGTTCTCCCTAAAAGACCCATATCTATATTTGTTTAAGAATAAGGATTTGTTAGTGCACTAGTTACTTGATCAGAGCAAGTAAGAATAAGGATGGTGTTGGTGCACTAGTGACTTCATAAGAGCAAATAACAGCCTAAACAGGAATTTAGCATAAGCGATATGGTTGGTAGACAATGGACGTTCATTCCCTTAAAAACACAGGCCTTCTCTCCATAAGATAAAGAACCTCTAAAATCCTCCATATGGGCCAGACATCCCTATATTGTTGGATAGAACAACTTTGTATAGGGGCTGCACAGGGGGAAAGGTGGGAGGGTACCAAAAACAACTTGGAGTTACATATTATGCATTTATAAATGCAAGACGTTCAATGTAATCCATTACAAGAGTTGAGCCTACTTTCTGGAACTCTCCCACATTCCCTACATGTTGCAACTGAAATCTGGAATATATTGGAAGCAGTTGATGGTTTTATTTTGGGAGGGAGGAAGTTGGGACTAGTTCGCTTTTCCATTTGATCCAATATGCTTGTATGAATCGTCTATAATGAACAGTATTGTCCTGTTCCACCTTGTGTGTTCACTTTTTCTGCAGTGCTCATAAATATGCAAACCATCTTGCCACACTTCTAAAAACGTATATTTAAAATAAAGTACAACTCCCCTCTTTAGGAGTTCTATTGTTATTTAGTAGACTATCTTGCTTGTTAACGTAGTTTCAGATTAAAGTTTTGAAAAGGACTGGCGAACAGTCAATTACAGTCACCCAATGCCTGCACAGATTTGGAGGGAGAGCAGCGCCCAAACTCACACCTTTAATTGGAGAGATCGCTCACCTCTCTGGGCACGGCCAAAAGCTAAGATTGGAAACTTGTGCTGCCAGCCGTGTCAGTTTCCTTTCTTAAACTTCCTCTTAAATCATGCAGAGGTGCCAAGGGAGCCACTTCTCACACAATTTAGCTCTCGCCAATCCAGCCTGGGGTCCTAGACATCCCACCCTGAAGGAAAAGGAAAAAGTCCAATTTATTCTCGGAGCAAGATTAGCTTGCCCAAGCGCCGGAACAGAAGAGGCACGGGTGGCAGCAGCCAGATGCAACTAGCACAGCACAAGTGCCCCGCTTTCTCAGGCTCAGCCGTCATGCAGGCTTCCCTCTTACTGCACTGGGCGCAGCAGTGCAGGCGACCTCACACACCGCATGCGCAGGAAAGCTAGCGGAAGTACAGACGGATGTCTCGTATGAACTCTGTGCAAATGGCGATAGTGAAGCACCACAATAGCCAGTGAGAGGTTGCTCTAGATTGACGGATTAGTGGGGCGCCATTACCTTTTATTCTCCCAAAAAATGTTCTATTAACAGAAAGCCTTTCAAGTACATTTGTATTAATAGACCCTTAGAATTCCTGTATCCCAAGAGCAAGCAGTCCACAGTTTGAGAAGGGAGGAGGAGGAGGAGGATGATGATTCAGTTCTTGTCCTGCGTTTGGTCTAGAAGTTGACTTGCGATCTAGAGGATCTGCTACTGACCAGGCCTCAAAAGGATTGAGTGGACACTGGCAGCCACATACATGTGTTACCAGGGAGCTTAGAAACAGAGGCTGCCCTGCTTGCTCAAGAGCCAAAGGGAAAGGGGGAAAGAGAAAGCAAGTCAGAGCTTGGAAGGAACCCACCATTTTCTGGCCCAGTGCCCTTGAAATTCACAGAAGTGCAGTACACACATAAGGATCTAAACAAGTATATTTCTTTACGGATAAGAATCCATCATAAATATCAGACTAATAGAGTCTACTGCCAAGAATGATCACTGTGCATTGGATGAAAGGCTTGACAGTATGGGGTACAACACAGTGAACCCCGAGTGGCACACAGTGGACCAGGAACAGGCCTTGCTGACACATTTATCACAGTCACTCATAAGCATTGCATATTTAGGGTTTGCGCGAAAAAGTAGCTTAGGGGTTAGCTGGAAGCCGAAGGTTAAGGTAGGTTTTATCTGCTGGCTTGCTTGGATTGCTGGAACTGGAGGGAGAGGCAGGCGGTACTGTATTTGCCCATGATTGGCCCATTTTGGAAGGAAGCAGCCTGGACCCCGGTAGCCTAGCAGTGCATGAATGCGTGTAATCTTTGGTTGACTGCAGACTGGCTAGGCAACAAAAACAAGAATGCCCGAGTATCAGTGTTTCATTTGCAAATTGTTTAACCAATTAAGTCGGTGGAAATCGCACGTGTTTTCAGTTTTGCAGTCAAATTCGCCAGCAATAACGATAGCTAACTGTATTGGTAAGCACGCTGGCTACTTCATTATATTTTATTCTCCCTCTTTAATATTTGCTTGGGTTTCTTGTAGAGCACCCATGCAACCGTTGGGTCACTTAAGAGCAGAAGAACAAAGATGAGCAGAGAGAGGATGGACAGAGCATCGAAAGCAAGAGTAGTTCTCTTTGTGATGAAAGAGGGTGGTGGAATGAACAGCAGCCTCGCAGGCGTTTTGGAAATCTGGCTATGTTAAGTAGGGCAGATTCTGAGGATCTGAGGGCTACAGTAGTTCTAGAGGAGATTATTAATGTTGATCAGACGTTGGGCATAAAACGTTACATGTAATATGAGAGGTATTGGTGCTGCTTGACATGGTCAGGTGGTCAAGGATGTGGATGACCGGGGATTCAGATTTCTGATTTTTTTACCATTCAGTGCAAGTTTGTTGACGTTCATCCAACCATCTATTGCTTGGTGGCAGTGATGCAGGAAAATGAATGGTGCATGCTGATGCGCGAGTATGATTGGTAGGGTTTCTAGCTCTCACCACAAGTTGAGCATTATCTGCATTCATTTGAAAGTCTATGCTGAAGGGTCTGGTTGAGTTGGCTAATGTTTCGTAAAAAATATTAAATAGGAAGGGGGGAGGGTGATGAACACTTCAAGTCTAGGTAAAAGCGCTATGATAGAAAAGTCCAAGTTTGATTTGTTGGGATCTTCCTGAAAGGGATTTTAGTCATAGACGTGCCAATGATCTAGAACTAGTCATTTGGGCAGGTGAGGAGGATCGAGTGGCCAAAAGTGTCTAAAGTGAACAGGCCCAGGAAGATGAAGATGACTAGTTGGCCGAATTCCAGTTCTTTAAGGTTGTGTTCCCTTACGTCCAATAGTTCAGTCTCCATACCATTAGATGGTTGAAAGCCTGATTGGTGGCAGTCCAAGGGTTTGCCTATTTGCAGCAAGTTATTAATCGGATTGATGGCATGTTTCCCCATGGTTTTCCCAATTTTGTGGAGGTTGGAATGGGGGTGATAATTCACAGGTGATGAAGGGTCCAGTGATGCAGACTGTCAGGGCACCACATACACTCAGATTATATAAAATCAGGTACCTTCTTCCCTGCGCTCCCCGTCCCTAGTTCTGGAAAGCCCCTCAGATCTGCAACAAACTGACATGCAACGCCACCTTCAGAAATGGCACAAGTGCCAGACCCCATCATTTATACTCACTTACAAACGTTCCATCCACTCCTGAGCTCATTAAATTGCCAAATCATCCCATTTCACCAATCTAATATCAACCCTTTCATCCCATCCCTCCAAACTCTCCTCCACACTAAGCAATGGTAGTTTCCCTACACCCAGTCATGCTATCTTCACTTACCAATCACTCATGCTAGTGTCACTTATCTGCCAGCAACTTTGCGCACTACTACTCTTCAAACAACTGAAGTTATTTGCAATCCTTTCACCACCCTCCTACAAGCCTCTTCTCCCTCTTTACCCACCTTCACTACCTCCTGCCACCATTCTGAAATTGGCGCCGACCCCAAGCGACCTAAATCTAAAAATGCACCCGCTAAGCAGTTTACTCTGCAGACTATCACAATCAAGTAGCTTGCAGCCGTTACCTCTCCAGATCTTATATCCCCTCTTCAACATCTCCCTCTCACTTGTGGGTTCTTTCCTGCATGCTTCAAGGAAGGCACTGTCCTATGGATCTTAAACACCTTTTCCCACTATTGTAAAATCCTTGCATATCTTTAATTCAATTGGATCTCCATCTACCACAATTCTAATCACCTCTTTTACAATTGGATTTCACAGCTGCCACTCTACCAAATCTGGCCTTACAGCTCGCCAACCTCCTGAACTTTGTCTACCACTCCAGATTTTCCTTTGGCCTAATTCTACTCAATTCCATGTCTGCCTTTTCTAAACACAGCCACCTCGGATTCTACCCCGCTCTCTGTTGGAGTCCCTAAGTGTCCTTAGGAGGACCCCATACTATTGATCCTTTACAGACTGTTCCTTGATTAAATGATCTCATTTGGATTCTCCTTCCACCCATTTGCTGATGACCCCCGAATCCGATCTCCTTTCCTACTTTTACTCTAGACTTGTCTGCCAATGTTTCCGCTAGTCTTAACTATTTGCCACTTGATGGTACTGCGTCGTCTCATGCTTCCCTACTCCAAGAGTAAAGTAATCTTGCTGGCACTCGTAGTCTTAAATCCCTCTCTCACCTGATAGTTTCTCCCTCTCCCCCAAACCATGCAACCCAGGGGTCCTTTTTGACCGAGACCTCAACCTTTGCCACTTCATTACCTCGACCACCACTGTGGCTAGGATTAACCACCATAAAATCAGGAAAATCCACCTTTACCTCAACGTTTTAACTTTGTTAAAACCCTTATACTGGCATTCATGCACAGTCACTTTAACTACAGTGTCAGCCACCCACTCAAGTCATTCGCCCCACTTGACAAAGTACTCGCCTTTGACACTCGCATCCTCTGCAATCTTCCCACCTCTAAACACCTCCATGCTGACTGGCTTTACATGAGAAAACAGTCCCTCTAAATTACTACTTCTTGATTAGAAATCCCTACATGAGCTATCCTCGCCCTGCGACCATCTCCTCCTCTATGCAGGCTCTGCTCTCGCTTACTTGCCAACCTTTCCGTCTCCTGACCACCCTGCGCCGCCCCTCATTTCCAGTCCTCCTTCCTTCTAGCCATGCTTCACTGGAACTGCGCTCC
The DNA here is from genome assembly GCF_040938575.1 of Ambystoma mexicanum. NCBI lineage: Eukaryota > Metazoa > Chordata > Amphibia > Caudata > Ambystomatidae > Ambystoma > Ambystoma mexicanum. The sequence goes on along the minus strand of NC_090923.1, from coordinate 977,578,217 downwards.
TACTCATGTGCAAAAACACTGCCAAAATACACGCATTCAACCCTGCACTAAAGCAGCTCCCCCTGCTCACAAACAGTCCCCTCAGATGACTATTGTCTGTATAATACACGGGTCATTTCCATACTATCCGCACTCCTAATGTATTTGTACTTTATTAGTATTGATAAAGTGATTTACGCCAAAGCTCTGTACAAGAACTATGATAAAAGGTAGCAAATAAAATGTAACAGATGACAATACCCGAAATGAGAAGCAACAGAGAATTAATCTGCACAAAGAGAGGAGAGAAAATGGGGGTTTAACTTAATACGAAAAATGTAAAGTGAAGGAGAAGAACGAATATCAGGGGGAGGGCATTACAACGTTTTGGAGCTAAAAGGGAAACAGTGGAGGCGAGAAGGTACAGAGGGAGGTTTAAGGACAGAGAGAAGATGCAGGTGTTGAGATTGGAGGGAAAGTTTAAAGCGTTTAAAGACAATGGTAAGAAAGTGGAAAGGAAGACGGGATTCAACGGGAAGGAAAGACTGACAGGTGAGGCAAGGTATGGAAAAGAACACAGATTAAGGTTGGAAATACAGAACAGAGCGGAGCAAAATAAGGACGACCCACTAGGAGGGCACAGAAAATAGAAGTGAAAATAAGTTTCGTAGAGTGAAAGAAAAGGTCGTATACAGCGTAGATTATACAGAGGATACAGTTTCAGGCAGTTCTAGAATTATGGTGTGTGAAAGATAGGGAAGGGTCACAGGAGACCCCATGGTTACGAGCGTGAAAAAAGTGAAGAATGGAAAGAGGGAGAAAAAAAGCCCAGAGGAGGAAGGGAAGAAGAGATTGTCTGTTTTGCATGGCTCTGCAGTGAGAATTGTCCGTTTGATCATGTATGTAGGTAGAGAGTGCCAATAAGTGCACAACGTGTAGGCAGTTTTGGAAGTAAAATCTGTGCCTTAATCTTAGAAGAAAACTTAAAGGCTAGTAGACCAGTGCTCGGATCCGAAAGAGTTAACTATTCATGCTCAACGCTTCCTTAGTAAAGTTGTGTTAACAACAAAGGAGTGCCTGCTCTGCTCTTCCTTCTAGCTACTTTCTCGCCCTGAAGAAAGGGAACTTCTGTCGAGCCTGTGCCTTCAGCAGCAGGCCCATTTAATTAAGTCCTTTGAAGACTGGTGTAGCTAATCCATTCCTTTTCAAGATGCTAATTATCGCCTTCCATTGATTATACATATGGGCTCCTGAAGGGCTGCCGCGTTATTAGAGCAATATCTATTCCACGGCCAGCCAGGCAGCCCGCGCAAAACATGTCGCCGTCGAAAAGGTGGTGCGATGAAGCGCCGGCAAACCTAGAGGACCACAGATCATACTGCCAGCCGCAGAGCTCCATTCCCTGCTTCATGGCTGATTCTATGGAAACACGACGCCCTCAGATCAGAAAGTTGGAACTGGGTTTGGTCAGCAGTTTGTTTTGCCGTGCAAGCTTCAGTGGGTATTATAAGTGAGACACTTACTTGCCATAGATATCTCCAACAATGCCAGTCCCTCCAAGTCCCAACGACAGAAACCCATATATGCTGTGGCTTTCTTTGGCATTTAAGACCTCCACGAACCGATGAGCAACACCACAAAGCACAATGACCAAAAAAGGAAATGATAAAGGTCGGCAAATACAATAGACTTTGGGCAGTTTTATGTTGGCATGTCTGCATTCTGAAATCTGATTGTGAACTACAGGTAAGTACGCCTGCTTGTCTAGTGGCCACTGGTCTGGCACTCGCCCTTCACCCATGCTCTCTGAGCTACCTCATGCATATGTGGAACAGGCTTGTCTAAACCTGAACTGCTCCTGGTGGAGAATTCACAAACCCAACCTTCCTGGCATCCAAACTCAAATGACATTTAGCACCAACAACGAATCACACACACGCGCCCACACACAAAGTTGACGAGACCAAACCTTCCCCAATGGTCATAAAAATCTGTCTTGGGTACAACTTATTTAAGGTTAAAAAAATGCCACACATGCCCACAAACCATGACAGTAAAATAGCTCCGTGGATCTACCACTCGCCCTGAGACCTACAGATCGCTGGTTCAAATCCTTACAGGGCCAACGCAGCCTTTGGAATATCAGTGAGTTGCAGTGGCATACAAAGCAGGGGGTGCAGCTTCCCCCTTTTGCCCCCCAGTGGCACTTTCAGAGACAGACTGGGACATTTGGCAGTGGGCCACCTCTTCTGTTCAGTGTCAAACGGGAAAGGTGTTCCTGCTCAGCATCCCCATTGTCCTGGCACAGAGCCTTACAGCGGGAACCATTAAACATTGATGGGGATGTTGGGGCACGATTTTCAGGGACTTTTGTGCTTCGGTGCATAATGCTGCATGGTTTATGAAATAACAACTATGGCTTTAAAACCCAAGGGGGGTTTGTTAGGCTCACATTAATCTGCATGATGCTATTGTGACTTTGCATGCAGGATGGGAAGAATAAAACTAAAGCCATACACATATTGCTCAACATATTTCTATGACTATCCATATAGTTTTACTATGAAAGTCTAGTTTATTAAGTAATGTGGTTTGCTTCCAAGGCATTGCTACAAAGTATTTTTTTAAGCACATGAAATGCAAAGCAAAACCTTAATAAATATCTACATCAACTAAACCTGGGACAATGTGTTCAGTTGCTTAAATTGTCCACATCCCAGTTTCACTATTTAACCAAAGTGTGTCAACCTGGGCAAATCATTTAATCACAGTTTGTGTTATCTGCAGCTCTATAAGTGATTCATTTAATAGCTTTTGTTAATATGGTCATGCTCTTATATGAAAATAGTCCAATGACTACAGAGTAGCTCCATATGCAATAACAGTGCAATTTAGGTATTTTCCACCACAAAGTTATTTGCCACTTGGCTTACTTATGGCAACTTATTCTAAAGTCACTACCGTGGTGCCTCCAAGTATCAAAGACTGATGATGGCCTTGCAATGTACTTTACTGTGAAGTCCCTTCTGTTGGTGCAATCCATATGCACATTTGGTGGTGTGAATGCATTTTGCCCCCAGAGAACCTGGGCAGAGATCTAATAGAGGAGTTTCCTGTGCATCTGTAATGGTCCTGCAGTTTAAAAACAAATATATCTGTATGTGTTAAAATGCCACTTGCCACTAATGTTAACATAAAAGTTGATTTATGGGGTGTGGGGGGCGAATACTATCGTATGGAATCGCACGCACTGCAAGGGAGGCGGGGGGATCAAGGGGGAGGGATAGCAGAAATGTTTTCGAGGCTCTCTCCCACCGCCCAGCCTCCCCTGGCGAGTGCTGTGTCTTATTTCGAGAGCCTAGAGACACGTGCAGTGCGTGCTACATCATTTGTAGTTATTATCTGTGTACATTTGTCGCATAATACCGATGCGGTCAAACGGTGCTGTTCTTCTCCAAGAGTGTGCAGTGTGATTTTAATTTGGCTGGGGGGGGTTGCTATAGCATGCGCATAGCTCCAATGTGAAGAGGCACGCTTTAAAGAGGCCATTTACTGAAGCAGAAACCTTTAACACTATACGCTGAGCAGCATGGGCGGGGTGGTTCCAGGAGAGGCCAGATTACCCAAAACATGTGTACAACACTGGCACCACATTTAACAACTTACTTTACGCACAGTTCAATGCAGAGGCGTTGCTAGGGGGGCCTAAGGGGGCTATAGCCCCTGATCTTTTGGTTGTAGCCCCGGACAGAATCCCAGGAGCTACGAGCAAAAGGTTAGCTAGCCCCCAGTCCCGACAGTTCTGACATCAGTCTAGCCCCGGGTCTTTTCCAGACCTAGCAACACCCCTGGTTCAATGTATTGTAAAAGTGCCGATGCCATGATTAAACCCCCGCCTCTGGACATATCGGACAGAGGAAAGCGCCTGCATGACTGCAGCATCTGTAGTGATCCTCGTATATCGTGCTGAGCTGCGCGAGTGCGATCTATGGGCGGCAAAGGGCAGCCGCGCAGGTTGTAGCGTCCATCATGACCTGTCCAGTGTGCTGAAAGTTGGGAGAATTGTACACAGTGGCTTCCACGGGTATCCATGGCTGCACGTGCCCTGTCCAAGGTCCTGAAACGTCTTATTTCTGCACATGCCTATCCAGCCTGAAATGCAGAGCAGCGCTGCGCTCAAAGAAGCGAAATTGTGAGCAATTAAATGCTGGTTTTAGGATGATAGTGACTAAATGTAGAACAACATTTGAGTAACTGAGTCAGAAAAGTTGATAAGCATGAGAAGTGGAAAAAGGAACTGAAGAAAATGGCGTTTGCAGCAGTTCGTATACAATCATGATATCGCTTCTAGCATGATTCGGCACCTAGAAGCTATGACACAGCCGCTCAGGGAGGTGCACGGTGCCCTTCTCCGATTAAAAAAACATCAGAACTAACCCCTCAGGGATGACCTTCAAAAGATGAGGAATCTGTGGGAGGACTTTATCAGTTAGAATTGAGTTGTTACTAGAGAAATTACAGTGGCCCGTCTCTTCAAATTTTTTTAGAACCTTCCTTCTAGGTTACGGATCTCCTGGTTTCTCCAAGTCTTTTTTTGTCTTGTCTGCGCCCTCACACCCATGGGTTTATGGATGCGCAATATAAATGTCAAAGTAAACAGGTTCGCGTGAGAGAATACATAATTTCAGAAATATTTGGGTGACTAGACGACTCCTGCTAGCTCTGCTGAATGTGTGGGACCTCAGACGCATGCATTTCACACTGCTAGTGTCACCCGCAACGCTGAAAGGCACAGACATGTGGGCTAGTTCGAGATGCGAATTGTGACATGGTCTTGGAGCTAGAAATAAAACAACTTCACTATTCGTTCAATCTGAAGTCAGAAGATGTGCTGACATACAAGCATGTTTGTTGAAAACCAATATACCAAGTAGTTAAATTAAGATGTTTCCACGTCCGTTACAATTGTAATCCGCTGGGATCTTCTCCTTAAACCGCAAAGAACACAGAAAGGAGAGCAGAGGACCCTAGTTAAGAGCACCCCTCGTATTCCCCCAATCGTGGTTATTAGGGCTCAAGCTTCCGTCTGAGTAGCAGGAAACTGGATGATCATAGGGTATCGCTGGGGTTCTGTTCCCCGTTCACGCTAAGCAGTAGTCAATGGGTAGGTGGTACTGCAGACGATGTAAGAGGTTGAGGAAGGACGTGTGGCAAATCTACCAGCTGACCCAGACACTAGCCCTTTCCACAGATCGTTTCCTGTGGCTATTCTGATCAGCTGATTACTAGCCAAGTGAGGCGGGCGCTGCTATTTCTCATTTCTTGATTCCAAATTACGTTCCTTGAGGTTCAGAAAGGCTAAGGCCGTTAATTAACACAGGAAGTGAAACAATGTCAGCTGAACACTGCGCAACTGAATAATACATCTACTAACATCAACATGTGAGGGTTGAGGGAGTGAGGGGGATGGTAACTTGGACACAAATCAACCCCCACTAGGGCAGACAGCCCAACTGTCTGAAGCTCTGAAACTGAACGCAGACTGATGACAGACATCTCTAGCTGCTAAAAGCGACTGGTAACCGAACTGTGTTCTCCAAAGTCCAGATCAGAAGTTTGTGAGGCAGCAGAGACCAGCCAGCCCCAGGAGTAAGCTAGGAAGGAGGTGGGAGCATAGTCGGATCATGAGAAAAAGCAGTCCCACATGAAGAATGGGGCAAACAAACTACAAAGGTGAAAGGATTAACGTGTTCTGTGACTCCGAGAACCATCTCAATAGTTTCTCATACAGATGGATGTTCTGCAAGGAAGCCGACAGGCTTTTAGGCAAGACAACAGCAGAGGTGTCCATCACTTTGCTGTACTTCAAATCAGGTCCACGTGTATTGCGATTTAATTTTTAGTTTCCCCCACTGACAATAAAGCGAGCTGCCTCGTGCCAGTGCCTCTCGGAGGAAGTCAACTCTTAAAAAGGCGGTCATAAAACTTGCATGAGCGGTGCAGCATGACGGCTGCCGGTGCAGACATCCGGTCCCAGTAAAAGCCTCGATCAAACACGCCATGGGCCCGCTGCTGGATACAGATACCGGGAAACCTCCTCAGAACTGTCAAATGGTTAGAATCACTTCCCGGTAATCACTATGGTCTCTCAACACACCGCAACCATTAAAATGCATGCATTTTGGAGGACCCCTGCCAACTGCAGATTTCTGAAACGTACCACATAGTAGACGCACCATAGAAAGGATCCCTCTATTCTGTATGGAACAATAAAACAATCCCTGCTATTGAAAAGCATGGACATGAAAGCGTGAATGTGGTTGCGAAAATTAAACGAGGGTAATGCGCCCAAGGCATGCCTTCAATATTACATCAGCTCTTCGCTGCAACAACAGTCCATAGGTGGGAAAATAATCCAAAGCATAAGAGAATCCTGCTCTTAGCAGGCAGGTACAGCAGTATACATCTTAGCACGAATATTACAGCTGAACAACTGCGTATTTTCATAGGAACAAACGGGAGGTTAGGCAACAGGTTTCCTCCCCATTTTAAAACAGACCTAACATACGCTACCTAGGTTCACAGAAAAGAGTAAATAAGTAATCAATCATTGGAAGAATTTTCGAAGATCCTGCTTTGTTACCTAGGACACAAGAAATGGTGTGATCAGCCAATTAAAACCCAAATCTTTACAAGGAGAGAAAAAAATCCCATCGAAACAGTCACTATGCTCGTCTCCTTGGGACAATAACGAGATGAGTTCGCAAGCAGAAACTAGATGTCCATCAGAGGCGCCGAGCTGTCAGCGAGCAGCGACAAAATGTAATCTTGTCGAGGGGTTCTCCACCAAGTGTCATTGAGCTTCGTCAGTCCCGCCAAATGATGAAGAGAATGCAGGGGAGCGGGGTGCATAAGGGAGCCAGCCTTAAGAAGTGCACACCAGCACTCATCCACCTCAATGAAGAGACAGCGGGACTAGATCACTCCCACCCCCTGCCAGTGATCCTGCAAGTGTGCTCATTTACAGCCGACGAGCGGGAGCGTGAAGGACAAAAGGAGAAGGAAAACCCTTGTTAAAAAAATAAAAAAAAGAAAAGAAAAACAGGCTGCTAGCCACTGTTTTCTTCGCAGAAATCAACCATTGCCAGGAACGTTTAGTGTTTCCGCACTCACAAACCCACAGCAAGATCTCAATAAGTGATCAAGCTAATTTAATTCTGCAGTCGGTCAACTGTTGGGAATCACCACTTTGTGCATTCTTCGGGCTCATGAGGCGTGCCAGGAAGAAAACAGTGGGAACTACAGCAGTAGATCAGAAAGCCAACAGCAGCACCAGGGCAGTGTACTGTAAGGGTGCAGAAGTACGAGTCTGACAAAGTGGTGGCATGCTTGTTGGCAAAGCGTTTTATTATAAAGGTAAAGAAAAGAAAAAATCTATCTTGCCCTATTTCTATAAGGGGTTGACTTGCCTCCACTAACACCACTAAGGACTCTGTCAGGAGGTCTTGTAACAAAGTCCACCGTCCTGTGTCCAAACTTATTTCTGTCCCTTACACTAAACGAAGGACAAGCTGGGCGTCTTGATCCAGAAGGATGCTTCTCTCGTTTGGAATGCAGACCTTTAAAGTTAAATCGTAGTATGAAAACACAAAAATTCATTCATTAAACACAGTTTCCAAATATTAAAGGTGAGGGGGCGTCTCTACCCCTGGTTCTGATCTTCAATTCCCAAATGTAGTGTTAAGTCTGGTTCATTATCCTGCCAGACTGAACTTTAGCCATTTTACTCACTAAACATATTCAATGATTGATTCTTTATATCAAAGGGAGACTGGGGCGAGGTTGTCTCTTCTTCCAACTCAAAACTGTAGCACCAAGTTTGGTGCGCTATCCTGCCAGACTTGGTACTCAAAATTCCAGTAAATGTCTCTCTCTTTCACAGGGGTCGCAGATACCTCTTGGTTGTTTCAAGATCTCTCTGACTTGTTTCACAACTCCTTTCTCTTCTGTTTGGGTCCCAGACCTCTTTATATTCTCTCAGGCTCTCCCAAACTTGCTCCGAGTTTCATCCCCCTGATTATATGTTTCTTCGCTCTTGTACGATTCCCTGACCCTGGTGTGTTGCTTTTGGGGGGTCTCGCCCAACTTCAGATGGGTCCCAGGCCCTGGTGTGTTGCTTTCGCTGGTTCTCTAACCCCCACCGCACCCCCCAACTTCACTCAATGTCCAACTGAACAGACCTGGTGTACTCTCCTGCCAGATACTGTTCAGCATAGGATGTTTTATGCAGTTTGTTTCAATCTCTCTCCTTGATTTTCACAGGGTTCCAGAACCCCCTTACCTTTGTTCTGCCTTTGTGTTTCTTTTGGGTCCCTGACCCATTTACTCTGGCTTGGCTTCTTTGGTTCACTTTGGTCACAGACGGAACAAGTTACTTACCTGTAACTGTTGTTCTCCAGCATGGGTCTGGCATGGATTCACATGCTCATGAATATTCCCCGTCGTCAGGCTGGGAATCCTCGGTAAAGAAAAAACCAGTATCAGTTTCGTTTCTGATCTGTCTTTCGTAGTAATAACCAATCACTGGTCTCTGCGTCATACTGACCACAGCCAATGACTGCCCTCTACCTAAGCACCGCCTCTGGCAGCCATCTTCAGATTTGGAAGCAAGTGAAGTGGCAGTATGACCAAGTGAAGAGCCGCAGAGGGGTAGGCGGGAGGGTTCGCATGTGAATCCATGCCAGACCCATGCTGGAGAACAACAGTTACAGGTAAGTAACTTGTTCCTTCTCCAGCATGGGGTCTGGCATGGATTCACATGCTCATGAATAAAGAATACATAGCAGTACACACATGCACAACCACGGGAGGTGGCAAAGGCTCAACATTAAGCATCACATCAACTCAACATCAAGCATCTTACCTCCTCACCAGGCTCACCTCAGGCGAACAGGTTGCGCAGCACTGCTTGGCCGACCCTGGACTCCTCCCTGGAATCCCGGTCGACGCAGTAGAATTTCGTGAAGGTGTGCGTCGACCTCCACGTAGCAGCCCTGCATATGTCCAGCAGGGGCACACCAGATAGGAACGCTGTGGTAGCTGCGATCGCTCTGGTGGAATGGGCTCTCGGACGGCCAGGCAGCGGTCGGTTTGCCAACCGGTGACAGCACATGATACAGCCGGAGAGCCATCTGGAGATGGAAGCCTTCGAGAGAGCCTTCCCTGATTGACAGGTCCAAAGTTCACAAAGAGTTGTGACGTCTTCCGAAAACCCTTCGTGCGGTCCACGTAGAACTTCAGCGCTCTAGCTACATCCAGCGAGTGCAAAGTCCTCTCAGCCGGCGACGAAGGCGACGGGAAGAACACAGGTAACACCAAGGGTTCGTTGAGATGGAAGTCCGACGGTACCTTGGGCATGAAGGAGGGGTGCGTCCTGAGCACTACCCTCGTGTCGTGGAAAGTCAAGTACGGGGCCTTGCAGGAAAGGGCCTGGATCTCTCCCACTCGTCGTGCGGAGGTGATGGCCACAAGAAAAGCTGTTTTCCACGATAGAAACTTCAACGGGGCCGAGTGCAGAGGCTCGAACGGAGGTCCCATGAGCTTGGTCAGCACCACGTTGAGCTCCCACGCCGGGGCCGGAGCCTTCACCGGCGGGAACGATCTGAACAGTCCCTTCATGAACTCTTTCACCAGACGATGAGACCACAAGGACGTCCGCCCCGTGGTTCTGGTGTATCGGGAGATCGCAGCAAGATGAATCTTGATGGACGCGTGTGCCAGACCAGCTTTGGCCAGCGTCAGCAGGTACGGCAGTACTTGGGGAGCCGTAATCCGTAGAGGGTTAATCTTCTGTGCGTGGCACCAGACAGAGAACCTCTTCCATTTGTGTCCGTAGCATTTAAGAGTCGAGGACGCCCTGGCCTTTGCAAGAACCTCTCTGCAATCGGCCGGTATGTCGTATCCTCCAAACTCTAGCGCTGCAGGAGCCAGGCCTGCAAGTTCAGCGACTTCGGGTCGTGGTGGAGGATGGCGCCTCCTTCCCTGGAGAGTAGATCCGCGTCCGCCGGCAGCTTGATCGGCGGCGACGCTGACAAGTCCAGAAGGTCCGGGAACCATATCTGCCTCGGCCACGCAGGTGCGACGAGGATCATCCTGCACCGTGACCTCTTGAGCTGGTTGACGAGCCGGATTAGCAGAGGCAAGGGAGGGAACGCGTAGAGGAACAGGCCCTCCCAGGGGAACGAGAAAGCATCGCCCATGCTCCTCGTCTGGGGAAACCTGCTGGCGAACCTCCGGCACTTGGTGTTCGTCGCCGTCGCGAACAGGTCGATCTGGGGTGTGCCCCACCGTCGGAAGAGGCGATCCACCAGATCCTGCCATAGTTCCCACTCGTGGCACGAGCGCAGCTCCCTGCTGAGTGAGTCGGCGATGGTGTTTTTTATCCCTGCCAGATGAAACGGCACCAGAAAAATCCCTTGGGCGACGGCCCAATGCCACAGGTCCTGCGCCTCCTTGGACAGCGCTGGGGACCTGGTTCCGCCCTGTTTCCTGATGTAAAACATGGTGGTGGTGTTGTCGGTGAAGATCCTCACCACCTTGCCCTTGAGGGACGGAAGGAAGGACCTGAGGGCCCAAAACACTGCACGGAGCTCCAGGACGTTGATATGCAGGGACTTCTCCGTCGGGAGCCAGAGTCCCCTTGCGTGCAGATTTTCGGTGTGCGCTCCCCACCCTTCCAGGGAGGCATCCGTGGTCACAGTCTCCTGGTGGGCTGGGGTCTGGAAGTCCATGCCCGCCGTCAGATGCGCGCGGGTGCCCCACCACCGTATCGCTCGTCGGAAACTCTCGTCGAGCTTGATCCTTTCCTCGAAGCTGCCCGTCGTCTGGATCCAGCGCGCATCCAGGAATTCTTGCAACGGGCGCATCCGGAGCCTGCACATGGGAATGAGGTAGATGCAGGAAGACATCATCCCGAGGAGGGACTTGATGGACCTCACTTTGGCCGCGTCGGCCACCAACATCCGTTGCACCTTGCCCAAGATGGTCCTGGTCCTCTCCTCCGACGGGGAGGCCAGAAGGGACACTGTGTCGAGCCTCGCTCCCAGAAACAGTGCGACTTGCGCGGGCACCAGGTGGGATTTGGCGTAGTTCACGGAGAATCCCAGGTCCGTGAGGAGTTGGACGGTCCTTGCCGTGTGGACCACGGCGAGCTCCCTCGTCTTGGCGCGGATGAGCCAGTCGTCCAGGTAGGGGTAGACGTGAATCCCCTCGCGGCGCAGCTGCGCCGCCACCGGTGCGAGGCACTTGGTGAATACCCTGGGTGCCGACCGTAGTCCGAAGGGAAGGGCTTTGAACTGGTAATGACGCCCTTGGACCACGAATCTGAGGAATTTGCGGTGCCCCTTTAGGATGGGAATGTGGAAGTAGGCATCCTCCAAATCCAACGACGATAGGAAGTCTCCTTCCTCCAGCTGACCCAGGACGTGCTGGAGGGTGACCATCCGGAACTTCTGCGCCTTGATGAACTTGTTCAGACGTCGCAGGTCTAGGATGGGGCGCCATCCTCCCGTCTTCTTCTTCACGAGGAAGTATCTCGAGTAGACTCCGGAGCCCCGAAGCCTCTTTGGGACGAGTTCGATGGCGCCCTTTCTGAGCATCGCCTTTACCTCCAGGAGAAGTTGAGGGACGTGAAGTTCTTTCCTGGCCACGGGCTGGACGCGCGGGCACCTTCTTTGAAACTCGAGCGCGTGGCCCCGGGCCAGGGCGTCCAGCACCCAACGGTCGGTGGAGATGGACTCCCACACGCTGACGAAGCCCGCCAGCCTGCCTCCCACCGGGGTGCTTCGGTGGGGGCCCGACCCCACGGCCGGTTCAATCCTGCTTGGACGCGGCCTTGCCGCCTTGACCTCCTTGGCGACGACGGCGGGGTCCGCTAGACTTGCCTCGTCCTCTGTAGGCCTCTTGCGACGACGAGCGGGCCGCTTGACGGTAGGAAGCGAAACCGCCGCCGGAACCTTTGGAGGCGCCCTTGCCTCCGCCGCTCCGAAAGGGCGTCCGTCGTTGCAGGACTCCAAGGGCCCGGGCCGTCTCAGTATCCGCCTTGATGGCCTGAAGGGAATCGTCCACTGTCTTCCCAAACAGGTTGTTCCCGTCGAAGGGCATGTCCAGGACTCTGGTCTGGACGTCCTGCCGGAAGTCCGTAGCTTTGAGCCATCCACGACGTCGAAGGCAAACGCCGTTGCCCAGCTGGCGGAACCCAGTGTCGGCGATGTCCGTCGCCACGGTGATGGCGTGGTCCGAGGCCACCTCACCTTCCTGCAGGATCTCAAGGGCCTCCGCCCTCTTGTCGTCCGGCAGAAAATCCAGCAGGGGAGCTATCTTGTACCAGAGCTCCCTGTCGTAGCGGGCCACGATAGCCAAGGCGTTGGCCGCTTTAATCGTCGTCGCTGCCGACGAGATGACTCTACGTCCCATAGTATCCAATTTCTTTCCCTCGCCGTCCGGCGGGGAAGTCGATGTGGAGGCCGTACCCCCCCCCGCTTTCTTCCTGGCTGCCGCGGAGACGACGGAGTCCGGGGTAGGCTGCGCCCGGAGGCATAGGGGGGCCGTGTCCGGGACCCGGTACTTTTTCTCGTACCGGTCTCTTCTAGCTGGCGTCGTGGAAGGGTTCTTGAGGAGGGAAAGGCCCTCATCCCAAATGTCGTCCAACAGAGGCACTGCGAGGACCGTCTTCCTCTTGGCCTCGCGCCGCTGATAAAGGAAGCCTTCCTTTTTCTTCTCCTCAGGGCAGAGTTGGAAAAGCTCGGAAGCCCTGGAGATCATGGAGTGGAAAGATCCGATCTCGTCGGGCGGAGAGGCCCTGGTGGGAGGCGACGACGGAAAATCCTCGTCGTATGCCTCGTCGTCCGTACCCGTCGCTGCCGTGTCAGTCCCCGTATCATCCCCTCGGGTGGACGGGGAGGAGGGCTGGAAGGGGCGCGACGGTTGAAAAGGAGGTGGTGGATGGATCCTTCTTTTCTTGGTAGGGGGAACACCAGAAGGTCCCGGTTCTGGATCCCCCGACGGGAGAGGTTCCTCCGTCGGTAACGGTAGCCTCGTCCTTATCTCGGAGCATAAGGACTGTATGGCCAACAAAATGGCCGCCGAGTTGTCTTGCGGCGCTGGCAGAGGGGAATCCGACGGGCGAGCAGGGGCCCCGTCGGTATCCTCGACGATGTCGTCGTCGTCACCTGCGTCGGGGTCCATTCCGACGGGCTGGCCTTCTTCCACGCCTAGGCCGTGGCTTAAGACCTCGATCAGCTCCTCTTCTGAGGTTGAGGCCGACTCTACGACGACGCCCTGCCCCCCCTTCTTCTTCCCCACGGAGGGTTTCACGGGGGTCCTATCGATGGGCACAAAGGAAGACTCCCTCCGAGGAGGCAGGGAGATTCTGGGCCCTGAGGTCGCCACCACTGGTGCAGCCACCACAGGCTGAGCCAGGGCCGCCGCGACCGTTTCGATAGAGGGCTTGGTCGGATGGATCAAGGCCTTCACCACCTTAGGTGCGCTCACCGCCTTATCCTTGAGGAAGGGGGCACTGCCACGCTCCTCCTCTGCCTTAGAGCTCGACCGGGGCCTCTCCAGGAGCTTCGCCGGGTGCTCGGCCTTCCTCTTACCCGACCCAGAGCATTGGCTCGTGGTTGATGGTGCCGGGGAGGGTGCGCCCTGCCTGGCGCCCATAGAGCCCGACCGTTCGGCGCTCCCGGTGCCAGCGGACTCGCGGTGCTTGGCCTTATGTTGGGCCCCCGTCGCCGGGGCGCCCTCAAAGGTCTTAGAAGACCGCTCGGATTTCTTCTTCTTCTCGCCAGACGGGCTCTTACCCTCCAGCCAGTTGGCGAGACGTTGATGGCGGTCCTTCATGGTCCGTTCCGACATGTTGCCGCAAAACGCACAGTCCTTCTCCACGTGCGTCTTGTCCTCATGAAGGCAGTAAAGGCAGAAAGAGTGTTCGTCCTCCTTGAAGACGTTCTGCAGCTGGCATCCAGGGCAGACCCTGAACAGCTTTCCGGGCGTCGAGCTTCCCTTCTCCTGGGCCATCTCCGAGACCGGGCCTGAGAAGCTTCTGGAGTCCTCCGAAGTGTAGCTCGACGAAATCTTCACCCTTGAGGGGCACAGATGAATCCGACACGGGTCCCCGTTGATCGGATGTAGGATCGGTGGAGCTTGAGGCTCTTTTGACCGAAAGAATCGAAGTTTTTGTGAAAAGCGCGAAAAAATAGCACTAACGCTCGAGAGCAATAGCACGAGGATCCCAACACATGAACGTGCGGTAAAAATCTGAAGATGGCTGCCAGAGGCGGTGCTTAGGTAGAGGGCAGTCATTGGCTGTGGTCAGTATGACGCAGAGACCAGTGATTGGTTATTACTACGAAAGACAGATCAGAAACGAAACTGATACTGGTTTTTTCTTTACCGAGGATTCCCAGCCTGACGACGGGGAATATTCATGAGCATGTGAATCCATGCCAGACCCCATGCTGGAGAACCTTTGTATTGGCGTTTCAGAACACTTGGTTTATTCTCCAGCCAAGCGTCTAATGATGTGGCATATGTCTGCCTCTACGTTCAATTAAGGTCCTCGACCCACAGATCATCAGACTTCGTTCACATCAGGTGCATGACCGTCCTTAGGCACCCCCTTGTTCGGTCCCTAGGCAGCACGCATGCCTTTTCTTCGGGTTCCTGCTGCGTGGTGTCCTGCTCGTGTTTCTCTGACTCTCTGGGCGAGCTTCCGATCAGTCTCTCTGTGCTGCAGTCTATGTCCCAGCTCTTCCAAGTCAGGCTGCATGGCTTCCCTCCAGGAGGCGTCCCAAGTCTTCTGCGTGCTTGGTTTCTCTTTGGTTTCTCTTGGACTGCCGGGTCTTGGCAGTACTATCAGAGACGGCAGCTTCTCTCCACTGTCATCCCAGTCTACAGCTTCTTCCCATGCCCCTGCAGCTTCAGCATTCAAACTTCACTCTCGGGTCCTCGTGGGTAGCCTTGACAAATGGCATAGTCCTGATTTGTATTTCGAGTAACAAATAGGCGGTCTCAAGCAACTAGACTGCATATGATGGTTCCCATAGGTTTTCCTCATTGCTTCATCCTTCCTCCTTGTCACAGTACTGAACCGATGATCAGTGGCACTCTTCTTCATCTCAGTATTCTCTTGGGACTTCG
Source organism: Ambystoma mexicanum (assembly GCF_040938575.1). Lineage (NCBI taxonomy): Eukaryota > Metazoa > Chordata > Amphibia > Caudata > Ambystomatidae > Ambystoma > Ambystoma mexicanum. The sequence goes on along the minus strand of NC_090923.1, from coordinate 977,563,040 downwards.
TTTCCTCAACTCTACATAGATGGAGGTGTGGGGGCCATAGGGTACTGAGTGAGGTGAGAGGAACACCACCTGTGTTCTCCCAAGGTGATTGTCATTCGTTCCATGGAGAGTTTCCCTCCCCATGAGATCCATCCATTGAATATCACCCCAGGGGGACTAACGGTTAGCGGTCTCACCTCTCTGGCCCCATGGGAAGGGGCTTCTCCCATGGAAGCAGTGACAATACCCTGGGATCCTCAACAGTACACATCAAAACAAAGAAAGACGTAATAAAACCTTGGTCATTAAATGTCCCTTAAACCATGGATAAGAGACTGCATAACCAGGAAAAGCATGTTCTAATTATTTGAAAAGCACAAACAGATGCGTCAGCAGGCTCTGCACGGATGTCTATGCGAGCGCTCTACTCGCTGTGCTATCTCATATGCATAGCAGTTCCCAAACACCAACGCAGGTGCCAGACTTTTCTGTAAATAAATAGGAAATGTTGAGAACCAGACTCTGCACGACCTGCATCCACAGAAAAAAAATAAAGAGCTTAGCACTGTTTACAAAAGGTAACAAAGTGACAACACTGCTTCAGAAGACAGGAGCATGTTTTATTCTGCTTGTTCCGATTAACCCAGTGACTCGTGACTGCATTACTCGTGAGTCAGTCATTCAGAATTCATGAAATGAAAACAGGTACACAAATCCCCACCGCGGTATGTCTTGTCTGCATGTTACTTAGCAAGTAGGGCTCAATAAAGGAACTGCAGATAACTGGGGATTTACAGCGGAGTTGCAAATGACAAGGAAGTGAAGGCTGGCCTCTTGTTGGGAGCTGTCATGGGGTGCATAAGACCAGGTAAGCAGTGGCAAAGTCCTTACCTTTGTGGACAGGATAGCCTGTGCAAAAGAACCATCTGTTTAAGGCGGTCCCACTCCTCTAACCAACTGCAGCACACACATATGTCCACTAGCAAGTAAGCAGTAATGCGAGATGAACATACACACGCTGATTGACGGGTCTACGAAAAGCAGATCACTCCTCGCAGAAAAGGGGACTACCATGAAATGATCGAAGTAATGACCTACTGAGAAATGGCCGAATTCTTTTTGATCATTTTTTAAAAATAATGCAGGGTCCGCCCGACCCCCACATCCCACCACCTTAACCCATCCCCTTACCCTACCCCACATCTATTGTGAATACAAATGAAAAAAAAAACTAACGAATTCGACCAAAGAAAATGCTGTCATTGCTGATGAGGTATTTGTGTATTCGATCATTTCTGCAGATACCCAGAGAAGGCTTTCAGAGACATCACAGAGGCGATGCAGTTATTTTGCATCCGATGCGCAGGCCAAGAGGTCAGCAGCGGCAACCTCACAGGCTAGAGACGGCGCCGTATGCCAGCATGCCAAGTGTCCACAATCCACTGGTACAATCCAACTCACAGTGTCGCCATATGCTCTGACCAAATATTGGCATTTTATTTGCATTTTTTATATGCAAAATGGGGAGTTTTTGATCGGTTGGTGATCAAGAATAATATGCCAGCTACTCAGAATAAGTCTGTTATCCATTACATTATTCATTCACTGAGCCATAATATTAGAAAGGGACGCGAGTTCCACTTGCCCTTTTGATTGTTTTAGGGTTTGGCAGTGATGAAAAAGTTTTACATGAGATAATATACTTATAAGTTCATCTAAGCCCGTGAAACAGCAGCACTATGCTGGGTGAGGAAAGCACTAGGTTTATGCGCATGAGTCATCTCTTAGCACCAAATGGCCTGCAGCGGTTGTGCATTAGGGTGCTGTTAGGGGCAGAAGCGACCATGACATTTAAATATCACAAAATGACAACTTTGAAGGTAGTTAGGCGTGTCACAACAGGTGAAATTACGAAAATTGAAGTTCATATGTAATCGGGCACGAAGTTATCATTCAGCTCGCACTTGGATGACTAGAAGAGTTGCTGAACAAATTTATGAAAATCGTTGGATACATTTACTTTTTTATGGAAATATTTTTAATAGGAAAGAAAACAAATTCGTAGTTACCATTTGTCAGAAGGATGGTTGCCAGTCGCTTAAAATGACATTTGACTCCTACAGCTTGAGCATTACAGACAGTGTTATGCAAGATATCATTTGTATTAAAATGATAAATCCATTATTTATTATAGGGATAAAATCATGGGTGTGAAAGTCAACTAGGAATGTCATGATTAATAATGAGTACCGAAGAAAATAATTATGTTACTCACCGTAGTGACTAGAGTACTCGTGGCCCTTATTACCCATTTCCTGCATCTTTGTTGGGTGTCCCCAACATGGGGACGGTACTGGAACATTTGGCAGCAGAAAATTGAGCTTCCCCTTTAAATTTAGTCCAGGGCACGGATTCACGGCCCTAGCGTGGGAACGCCTCCATGGGAACGCCTCCAAGGCACCGCCCTCCAACACCTTACCTCAGTCCCCTTTTTAACGCATCGGATGCTTTAATACCTGGCTATACTGAATACTTTAGCCTCTGGCATACACACAGGGGAAGGTTGGTGGGGCGTATTGCAGAAAGGGAGCTAAGCCTGGCTGGGTACGGGTCCTCCACCGCCTCGCTCTGTTGCATCAGGAATCTCCTGCTGGGGATCCGAAGATGGACCGGTCCCTGGGAAGACAACTGCAGTAAATCTGAGAACCATGCCCTCGACGACCAGTGCAGAAACATCAGGAGGAGGAGGATGCAGTCCACCGACGTCCATAACTTGCGGAGGGTCTGCTGGAACAATGGTGGAGGAGGAAACGCATAGCACCTGCGGCCGTTCCCCAGAGACCCCTGACCCTGGCCCGAGGCAAACCGGGGGCACATGGAATTCAGAGAGGATGCAAATAAGTCTAGATCCAGAAACCCCCATCTCTGGGACAGGGGCAATAAGGAGTTGATGTGTAACTCCCACTTGGATGTGTTGAACTCCAGGCGACCAAGCTGGTCCGCTTCTGCATTGCTGTCCCTTTGGAGATGCAATGAGGAAATCCAAATCCCTTCTGTAAGGGCCCATTCCCAGATCACCACCACCTCCATGCACAGGAGGGGCTGTGGGGGAGAATGGGTGCCACCCTGCTTGTTCAGGTAAAACATTGTCGGTCCTGACCAGAACCACTGTGTCCCTGATAAGAAAAGCCTTGAGTGCCAGGCCCACCGCTCTGAGTTCGAGCAGATTGATATGCAGGAGGGCCTATGAATGGAGTAGACCTCCAGGGTAACCTCTCAGCTTGAAAGGGAGGAATTAGTCATCACCATCAGGGTGGGCTCTGGCCGGGTAAGGGGGGGCTCCCACTGCCACACTGCCATCCACCTGCTAAGACCCAGGAGGAGGAGCGGGGGTATTGGGATCCTGTCCGACAGACCCCATTGCTTGATCCCAATTGACCGCCAGGTGGAGCTGGAGACGGCTCATCTTAAAGCCAGCGTGCCGATACGTGAGCATGCAAAATGCCATCAGTCCCAGAAGGTGCAGGAGACACCAAGCTGAGGCGGTAAAGGGGGTCGAAATGGCCAGAAAGTATATCGCCTTCCAGAGGGAAAGGAGCATATCTGGCATGGGGCACACCCGCTGCACAGCCGTGTCCCAGCACACTCCAAGGAACACCAGACCATGGGTGGCAGTCAGCAGAGACTTCCGCCGGTTGAGGGAAAAGCCAAGCTGGTGAAGAACATCGGTCAGGCATTGGCAGGAGTGCACCACCCCCTGGGGGAAGATGGCCCTAACCAACCAGTCATCCAGATAAGGGTATAAGTGATGGCCTTCCAAACGGAGACCATCAGCCACTGCATTCGGGAGGATAGCTCAGGGCAACATGCCCACCTTGGAAGCACGACGACACGGACCAACAAAGTTTCAATCCCCGGGTCCGTGCTTAGAAACATCCGGGTATTAAGCGCCTTATAAATAACCTATAATATATCATATATTCATCAGCGCCGTGAACACACAGGAGCCAAATTGAGGTCAAAAGGCAGCACCTTCTACTGTAAGTGGTACGACATAATCGTGAACCATAGAAATTTCCGATGTCGCTGGTAGATGGGGACATGGAGGTATGCATCCTTGAGGTCTAGGGAACACATCCAGTCCCCTGCACACAGACTCGACTATGTGCTCTGGAGTAATCATTTTGAGGCGTTTCAGCAGTAAAGACAGATTTAGAAATGCCTGGTTGTTCTTGGGTACTGCAAAAAATGCTGGAATAGTACCCTGAAATCCTGTCTGAAAAAGGAACTGGTTCCATCGCCTGCATCTCCAAGAGCGAAAGGACCTCCTGTAAAAGGGCCAGGAAGCCGATATGACGAAGAGGAGTAGAGGATGGTAGATGGAAAGGAAGAGGAAGACTGAAGCCCATGGAGACTACGGATAGGATCCACAGGTTGTAGAAATGTTGTTTCCAGGTGTCCTGGAAAAGAGCCAAACAACCCCCCACAGGCGAGCAGTATTCGCCAACCTTGATGTCATCGCTTCTTGCAGTCAGAGGTGGGGGCAGAGGAGGGGGAGCTGCTTCCTCTCGTTGTCGCTCGGCAACCTGTCAGGCCTCTGTGTACCGCAGTCGTGAAACCCCTTTAAGCTGGAGAAGAACAAGTTGCTTACCCCTGGAAACTTTCTTTCGACTGGATGTTCCTCCCACGTATACCTCATCTTTGATATTCATATCTCGGCAGTTTTGCTGCTTCGGAAAAACATTTTCTCGGCAGAGTGCGATGTACTCGATGTCGTGGTGTTAATGTCCCTTGAGGGCCTCAGTCAATATCATCATTAGTATAAATTGCTTGTGCAGTGCCCGTTGGTTTCAGTTCTGTTTTTCCCGTTCCCCTTTATCGAGTAACTAACCATGCGTACCCCAGACCGCAAGCTCTCAGGAAAGAAAGAGTGTAATACATCTAAATTGTACAGTGGGGTAGGCTGGGTGGGGCGATGAGGAATACGTGGAAGCAACATCCAGTTGAAAGAACGTTACCAGGGGTAAGTAACTTGTTCTTCGAATGGATTGTGTCCTCCCACGTATTCCTCATCTTTGATAGACTCCCAAAGCAATGACAATTTGCAGAAGGGAGTATCAATTAATTAGTCATGGATTGAATGGAGAACTGCATTTGCAAAGAGACCTCCTTGAGGAGACCAAGCAATAATGCTTACAAATGTGTGAATGGACGTCCAAGTAGCTGCTGAACAGATGTCATTTATTGGGAGACCCCCCCCCCCTTTGGAGAGCCGCAGAGGCTGCCATGTCCCTTGTGGACTGAGCTTGAAGCCCTTCCGGCAGGTCCTTTCCCAAAAGTCTATAGCATTCTCCAATAGCTAGAGTGATCCACCTGGATATAGTTTGTTTAATGACTGCAGGCCTAATTTGGGACCAGTATACCCAATAAAGAGTTGATCCTCGTGGCTAAATTGAGCCATTCTTCCAATGTAAAAGCTTAGAGCCCTTTTTGAGTCTAGCCTTTGCAGCCTCTCTTCCTCTTTCCCTGAATGAGGAAGAGGGTAGAAGGTTGGTAGAGTTATCTTCTGCGACAGATGGAAGTCGGAGACTACTTTCGGTAGGAATGATGGTTTTACTCTGAGGACAACTTTATCCTTTATGCTCATAGAAAATAGTATGAGGAGGCTTGCATGAATGAGCCTGCAACTCACTTACCCTGTGGGCTGATGTTAATGCAATAAGTAGGGTTGTTTTCAAAGTTAAGAGCCTTAACAGACACAAATGTAAAGGCTTGAAGGGGATACATGTTAGAAACTTTAAAACAAGATTTAAATCACAAGCAGGGACATTGAATGGGACTGGGGGATACACATTAGTAAACCCTTTCAGAAATTGAACAATTAAGGGTATTTTGAAATAGGAAACCTCTTCTGAGGAGCGCTTAGAAATAGACAGCGCTGCTAGATGGTCCCAGTGCTGCTAGATGGTACCAATCTGGAGCCCCAGATTAGCCAAATGCAACAGAATAGAAAGCACTATGGGAGTGCCACATTGGAATCCATCCACATTCTTGTCCTTGCACCAGTTACTGAGCTTATTCCGATGTACCGGAAATCTCCATTACGTCATCCGCGAGGTTCCAGTCCTTGTAACCCAGCCTCTCACAAACCATGCGTGAAGGCTGAGTGTCTTGACCTCTGGATGGAGAGCCCGACCTTCCTCTTGCGAGAGAAGATCCTCTCTTTGTGGAAGACCTATCGGAGGGCAGATGGACATGTCCAGCAGGAATGACAGGGACTGGAGGAAACACTCACAGCAGTGGAAATTCCCAGTCCACCACAAATGTGTCCCCTAGAGCTCCTCTTGGGGTAAATTCCCTTGAGCAATACAGTTAGCACTTCTGGCTGGTACCAGTCGCAAACAGATCCACTCGAGGGGTTCCCCAAAGGGTGAAGATCTTCTGAAGGACTTCCTGAGCTAGTTCCCTCATGTGGGAGACTGTGCTCTGCCTGCTCAGAGCATCCACCGCCGTGTTTTTCTCTCTGGTTCGGTGAACTGCTGACCGAGAGATTCCTTCTTAGATTGTCCAGAACCAGAGCTGCATTGCTTCTCTGCACAGTGGTAGTGACCCTACACCTCCTCTCTTGTTGAGGTAGTACATGGCCACTGTGTTGTCCATCATTATCAGGACATTCTTTCCCCGTACCGAGGACAGAAAGGCCTTCAGCGCTAGTCTGATTGCCCTCAGCTCCAAAAGGTTGATGTGTAGTTTGGACTCCGACGGACACCAACAACCGCTCATTGTCAGATCGTTGGCGTGGGCTCCCCACCCTGTGTGTGAGGCGTCCTTCACTATGGTTATCTCTGCCATGGTTGCCAAAACAATTCTTCCTTGAGAATATTGTCCTTGCAAGGCCACCATAGAAGGCCCTGAGCAACTCTGCACAGAACTTGCAGTTGACGTGGCATATTCCCTGAGAATTGGGACCACAGAGTCCTGAGGGCCCATTGAAAGGATCTCATTCTCAATCGGGCCTCTGACACCAGAAAAATGCAGGATGCCATGAGATCGAGCAACATCAGAAAATCGAAGGCCAGCAGATGCTGGGCATTCTGGAATTTTGTTACCATCTGCAGAATGTTTTCAGCTATCACCTGAGGAAGTATCCAGAACTGCTCTGATGAACTCGAGTCTTTCGAATGGTATCATATGAGACTTATTGTAATGGAGGGAGACGCACAGTCTGTGAAGGGAGTGGCAGGTGATGCCGAGATGTTCCTGGGCTTGTTCGGGTGAGTGAGCCCTGATCAGCCAATCGTCCAGGTAGGGGTAGACATGAATCGCCCCTCTCCTGAGACTTGTTGCCACTACCACCATCCACTTGATGAAAACCCTCGGGGAGCAAGTCAGCCCGAATGGCAGAGCTCGAAACTGATAATGAGAACCACAAACCGCAAACCTCAGGTACTTTCTGTGCTCGAGTTGGATTGGCAAATAAAAGTAAGCATCCTCAAGGTCCAATGAAACCGACCAGTCTTTGGAGAGACTGAAGGATCTGAGAAAGGGTAACCATCTTGAATTTGTCCTTAATGAGGATCTTGGTCAAGTTCATCAAGTCCAAGATGGGTCTGAATCCTCCGTCCTTCTTGGGAATGAGAAAATAGAGGGAATACCAACCCTTGTTCCTCTCTGCTACAGGTACATGTTCTATTGCACCTTTCTCTCGCAGGGTTAAAATTTCCAGCACAAGGAGCGGATCTGGAATTTTGACAGTGTCATATCCTGGTGGATGATCCAGAGGCCTTTTTTGAAAAGGAAGGCAATAACCTTGGGCTACTGTTTCTAATGCCTAAGCATCGGAAGTAATGCCCCGCCATTTCTTCGGATGCTGAGAAATTCTGCCTCCCGCCGGGGTCTTGTGGGTCAAGGCTTCAGAGAGGCTCAGAGGCAGCTGCAGCAGTGGATGAGGGTACAGTTGCTGCTGCTGGGGATGATTTAGCACCGCTTCCTCGTCCACAATGAGGGAATCTTCTTTGTCCCCTTGGTCCGGCCTGTCCTCTTCCTCTACCAACTGAGGAATAGAAACAAAAAGATGAGCCTGAATAGGGCTGTTGAGGTTGTTGAATGGAGGCGCTAAGGGACTTAGCCACCGCCTTGGAGTTCTGCAGCTTCTCCAAACTCATCCGCCTTGCTGCTGAACGACCTCGAGCCGTCGAAGAGCACGTTGAGCAGTCTGGCCTGCACATCCTGTGCAAATCCCAACTTCACAAACACGCAAATCTACGCAGTACGGTGCTTGCAGTCATGGATCTGCTGATGCGGTCAGCAGTATCCAATCCTGAGTGGAGACATTCCCCCATTGCCTCCTTTCCATCCTTTACTAAAGCCAGGAAGCTGTCTCTTTCTTCACCTTCTGGGATGTGATCAGCCACCATGGCAACAGTCCGACAGGGCATAGGAAAATCTTGACGAAGTACAGCTGACATTGGTAGACTTCAAGGCCATGCTGCCTGATGTAAAACCTTGTGAGATCAGGCATCTACCTTTTTGTCATCTCTAGCTGGAGGGATAGAGGGGTAAGCAGATTGCCTGGTTGACGTGGTAGCCTGAACTACCAAGCTCTCAGTAGTAGTTATGTGCTTGGTGAGGTAGTCCGGGTCACTGCTGGAAGGTTGATACTTTCTAGAGAAACTTCTGTTCACTGCAGGCCCAGATTCTGGAGCTTCCCAATTAGTCATAACTCTTTTCTGAAGGGCTTTGTTGAAGGGCAGAAATTGATCCTTCTGCTGTCCCTGGTCTAGGATGTCGGTCATATCATCCTGCTTAGACACTGGGGGAGCTCTGCTCCACCCCATATATTCCATAACCCTATTCCTAAGATTTCTGTAACCAAATCTGAAGTGTCAAGGCCACTAGCAGATTGTAGGGAGTCACAAAGGTCTTTCATTCTAGATTCCTGATCAATTAGCTCTTCAGGCACATTTTTAGTGCCAAACTGCACTCCAAATGGAGAAATCTCCACATCGGAGGCCAATTCTTCCTCATATATAGAGGACAGACTTGAAGTCTTTTTTGGAATTTGTTTGAAAATCTTCTCCTGAATTGGCACAGGCTTCGATGAGATCAAAGTTTCCGTCGACAGCGTGAAAAACGGCTTTGATAAAAAGGTGTCCATTTGGCCGGAATCGCCCTCGATTTCTGCAGCGAGATGTTAGACACCAATGGCGTCGACACAGTCGTCTAGTCCCACAACACTTTGTGCTTCTTCGACGGTATCGAAGACTGACTCGGTTCTCGAGTCGATACCTTCTACGCCTCTTTCATCGGGTCGAATACTCTCTCGACGTATAGCCGGCTTAATGTTCGACCTCGATTAAGTAGCCTTCAACTTCCCCGAGTTGTCCGAAAGGAGCGACCGGGGCATGGCTCTTCCGCGGTTCTTTCAAGGGGGTCGAGGCCGCATTCTCAAAAATGATTTGCATTATTTCAACTCTAAATACATCCCATTTACACAGGGAATATTACTGTGTCAGACAGCTGATAACCTCGGTTGAGGAATCGGATGAAGAAGAGGGAGACCTAAGGCATCTTTTCTTCGCCTTCTTCAATGAAGACGAAGACTGCCTCGATCGACTCCTCAACCAGGACCTCTTCGATCTTTTACGTTGGGTAGAGTCTCTAGACTCCCCAGGCTTCCTTTCCTTCTTCGAAGAAGACTTCAAAGCCTCCCTCCCCACCACCAGTTTACCTCTGTGTTCCCACAGAGCTTTTTCTGTCATGGACTGACGGGATCCACAGTCATCAGTACGGTGCCTGGAACCCAGACACTGCAGGCAGACGCAGTGCGGATCTGTAATAGATTTCTGGCCCGCAGTCGTAGCATACCTTAAACCCCCAACTTTGGTTCCGAAAGGGGTATATGGAAGATATGTTTCAATAGAAAAACGAAGCTCAAAGTTAGTACTCAAAGCAAAATCTTTCGGAAAAACAGAACTGAAGCCAACGGGCGCTGCACAAGCTATTTATGCTAACGACGTTGACGCTCGAAGGAGGCCCTTGAGAGACATCAACACCATGACATCGAGTACAGCGCCCTCTGCCGAGAATTCTTTTTTCCGAGGCAGAAAAGCTGGCATGATATGAATATCAAAGATGAGGAATACGTGGGAGGACACAATCCATCCGAAAACTCAGGATTTGAACTCGGTCTGCCTAGGACTGAGGGAAAGATTTCTGTCCAGGTTTTGTCAGGATAGCCAAGAACTTTGTGGTTTGAGTGGAGGTTTTCTTCTTTGTCAACTGGTCATCGGTTGACGAATGAAAAAGGTCCACGCCCTCGAAGGGCAGATCCAGGATCCGTTCCTGCATGTCAGATGAAACCTTACTGGTGTGCATCCACGCCGCCATCCTCATCTCGGCACTAACACACAGTCCTCTGCTGGCTTGGTCAATGTGGGAGACTGAAGACTCCATGAGGTCCAATGGCCCGGGCATCTGCCAGACCAGCCTTGAAGGAGCCTTGCTTCTCTGAATGGAGGTCGGGAAAAAAATTCCCAGAGATCCCGGCCAGAGCTTCTGGTTAGCTGCAGCCAAAAGGGCGTCTGCATTGGCTTGCCGCAGATGCAGTCCTGAGATGGAATAGCAGCGCTTTCATTAAAACTTGAGCACCTTGTCCTCCTTGGGAAGACAACTGGAGGTGGCTCCCGTGGAGGAAGACTACAAAGATGATGGTTTAGAATATAATGAGGCCAGAGCTACCACTGAAGAATGCAGCTGCGGGTGGGAGGCCAGGAGTATCGGCTCTCCATCTGTCAGCCTGAAACTGCTGTCCGGCTTTTTGTTCATCTGGGCGTTGCCCCAGAGCTTCTCCCAGACCTTTTGCACCACCTGCAGGACATCCCTCTGGAAAGGGAAGTCAGACCGGACGTGGTGCGCTTAACCAAAACCTCTACTAGAACTCCCGACTCCTGGAGGGCTTCCTCGGGCAGAGGGACCCCCAAGAACTCTGCCAGGCCCTGAAGGCAGTCATGAAAGGCCTTAATGGGTTGTATCACACTCGGGTTCGAGCTATATTTATTCTGTTATTGCTTCTCTTTTGGGTTCACTCCATTATTACAGGTTCCTGAGTTTTGCATTCAGGGTTTCACACAATTCTGGGGTTTATTTTCAACGTTGTTTTCCAAATAAACAATAACTTTTATTTGCGTTTTCTGGATTTCACAACTGGTTAAAATTGTAGAGTGTTGAACCTGGACTACGGCTAGTCAGAGATGGCTAGTAGTCAAAATTAACTCCTATTTGTTTTTAAGGGGGATTTATTGGAGGTCTGCTTTTTTTTATATGTCCATGATCTCCATTCCCCTCTCCGTAAAAGTCAGAGATCCTTTCTAGTGTCGGGATCAAATCGAAAAAAGGATCTGATGTAGGGATATTCCTGATCCGTGTTAGTCTACTATCCGCGTTAGGCTTCCCATGTGATCTGAGCAGACTAACGCGGATCAGGAAGCACCTGCAGTGGAAGCGTCAACCTCAGATCACTCTTGTAGGTGCTGAGCCCTCAGCCGGATGACTGGTAGTCTTAACGCCCTGACTCACGACCTCGGAGCGAGCTCCAGTTGGCTGGACGCCCACAGCACCTGTGCCGGTAGAAGTGCTGAATCGTGCTGAGGATAGACTCTTGGGGGTGGCACTCGACGATCCCTTACCCCTTGGAGTCAAAGAGGACGACAAACTTGATTGCCCCTCTGAGGACAGCCTGGTATGGCCCCTGAGCCTCTCCGCTTGGGAGCTGGTAGCCTGGATGGCCTCAGGTCTGCCCCTGGATCTCCCGGAAGAGTTTCTGGGCCCCCTCAACTTGAGAGCCATTAGCCTTAGAGTGCTTGAGCCTGCCAGATCCTGAATCTAAGGAACCCCTCTCTGTGGGATCCCCGGAGAAGAGGTCACCGCACTGTGGAGCCGTGCTGAACAGAGGGCCTCCCCTGTCTTGATGAGATGTCCTGGAGATGAATTCTTCAAGGTGGGGCGGAGGAGAAGTGTATGAGCAGATCTCAATGCCCTGTGACCGAGAGCACTGCAAACCGAACATGCGTCCTAGCCGTGGTCGGGCCCCAAACACTCAAGACAGAGTGCATGGGGGTCCGAGGCCGGGAACTAGCGATCGCATGAGGCACATCTCATGAATCCTCCTGCAACCGACAAGCGCCAGAGGAGGCGAGGCACTGAAGGGACGTTAAATACGATTTGAAGAACAAACAAACAAAAAAAAAATAGGGAGCAATTCTAAAGCTAAAAAAGTCCATGCGCTGGGTGGCAATTCTGATACCGTCCATGCGGAAAAAGGGACTGACGGGAGGCGCCAGAGGGCGGGGTGTTGCCACACCCACGAGACCGCACCTCGGCACGCTATACTAAATTTAAAGGTGAAGCTCCATTTCTGCTACCAAAAGTTCTGGTACCGTCCCTATGTTGGAGGACGCCCACAAGGATGGAGGAAAGGGGCCGGGACGTATAAGTATGAAGAGAGGCAACGTGGAAGATGTACATTCAAATTGACTTGCACATGTTATGAACTGCCAAATTCAATTGTTTCTTGAAATACACAAGAACAACTGATATAAGAAGCTACACGAGTTTAATTCTCTGTCAACAACGTAAAGGAAATTTGAAAGCGGCATGGAGCTGGAGTCAATGTACTCCCAGTCATTTTCTGGGACAATGCACGCAATGTCAACCTGCTATGGCCCAGTTGCGCCTCGCATAATTTGCAGCAGACTGTGAAACTCGCATACTATTTTTCTGGGAGCAATGGCATTGTGCTTGACTGCGGCACTAGGAAACTAGAATAGCAATGTGGAAGCAGACAGGCCTGCACAGTTAGCTGGACTTTGGCGCTTTTTTAATTTATTTATTTATTTTTTTTTTTAAAGAGCAGCATGCTGTACTTGAGCAGTAAGCCAGACTTGACAGCTAGCTCAAGTAGCACCCTGGAGTACTTAAGCAAACCTCGGATGTACTTTGCAAGTAACCTTTCATGGAGAAAAAAGCACCTTAGTTTGCATACAGTAATACTCTGGACTGTATTTTAATTCTTGGCTATTCTAAATCTATTTTAGCTTACAAAGGAAACTTGTTTTATTCTTCTTTCACATTAGGTAAACATGGTGTAATTAGATCACAAGCGGCAATATTTTAAACTGCTGTAATTTCTATTAGCCACCCTAGAATTGGGCACATCCAATAAGGATGTAATACACATTGGATTTGCACAGATTAGCCAGGCCTGCCTTGGAAGATGCCATGTCACCATGGTCCACGCTCCTACCTTTCACTTGCTAGTGGTCCCTCGCTAAACCCTCTCCCCATCTGGCTCCTTCTCTAACTTACTCCATCTCACCTGGCCCGCTCATCCATTAGGTCACGTCACCTTTGACTTCCAGGCCACCATACCCACCTGACGGCAGGCAGTTCAAGGCACACCAAGCAGCACCTGATATTTGCGACAAACCTCCCTTTCCTTTTTTCTCCTCACTTAATGGTGTTGGGAATGGACTGTACAGTGTGGGACAATCCAGCTACCCCAATATTGCCCTAGCTTCACCCTGACCATTACTTCAAGACTGTCCACCGTTACCACATGGTACCGCCCGGTCCCAAAGCCATTATGGCCGGACTAGTGGAGGATTTAGGTTTGGCCTTGTCCCAATGAGGCAGTGGCACATTAGGAACTGTTTCAGGGATGTGACACAAACATGTGTCTACTGGGCATCCATCGTTTCTACCGCACGGACAATTTTCCCATGGAACACATTTACTGCTGTGGAAATTCGCTGTGTAGTGTGGCAGAACTGGTCTCTAAAGCACTGCCATCACTTATACAGACCCCTTAAGAAATTGCAACATCAAAGAGGGATGGATTAAGCAGAACCAGTGGCGAAAGCTCAGGGTAATCTTCCAACCTATACTTGTTCACTCCAGAAATGAAACAAGCACATGCAAAACAGACATGCCCCCTCCCCAAAAGGGGCAGACAAACTTAAGCTGTTCGGTCCCATTGATTCTACCAGAGAGCACAGGCAATTACAGACATATCTCTGCCTGATTGACCTTCATTAGTGAGGAAGCGCTTGGGACTTTAGGCACAGAAAGTTCATTTCACAAAGCGATAGCCTACAAAGATAGAAACTTTTTATTTAATCATCCACTGGCAATAGCTTTGGGCAGCCTCCCACGCCATATTTGTTAGCCTGCTTCAACATTACAAAAGGGGAATAACTATTGTTAGTGGCTATGACTCATCTAAAGCTTTTCCATCCTATAACACAACATCAGAGAATAGGCATGGGAAAAGGGAAACCTAATACATAAGTGCAGTAGCAAAAACGTACCATTTGCGCACACACAGATAATGCCCACAGTTTTGAACATGAAGAAAGCCTCTGCAAAATGACAGAAATACACAAATCATATCTCATTATTTTAGGGGCAAGCAAGAGCATTCTAGACATGTTCATTATGGGTGTCACTAAGGTACGTTTATTTCTAACAAACAAGGCATGGGTTGGTTTACAGGAACTATCGGGGACTCCCCAGAAATGAAGGGATGGTCTTAGAAAGAACGATTATATTGATGGACTAAAGTAAAGCACGCTTTCGGGGATGCTGATTAACACCGTTCGTGTTCGAAATCAAAGTTCCAAATAGTCTATTAAACTTCTTGCCCCTCCTGGGATACCCATAATGGTGCAACATAATGGCCAACATAAAGGTGAAACAGTCTTAACAAGTCCTTAGCATATTGGCTTCTCTATGCCAAATGTTACAACGATGGCCAACTCCAGAGTTCACAAAACCCTATTCTTCTGAGTCTTTCCCTCTCGTAAATGAGCAAACCTAACGCCACAGTCCCTGGGTATAATCTTTCAGGAGCTAGTCACAGTCTGCACTTTGCTGTCATCCTCTCTGCCAAACTCCAGTGCCACTCCTGGATGCGGGTCACAGTCCGAGTGCTTGGTAGACTCCCCCCTCGGCCAGCCTGGTAGCATTCAATGACCGGATTCTGTCCTTTATGTACATGTCACTTTCAAAACAACCTTCTCTCAAGGTTCCTTTATATTTATGAGATGCACACCGTCCAACCTAAGCTGGAAAGTTCTCAGATTCTGATAAATGGCACACTCGTGGGCCTTCCTCTTTCTCAGGATTCAAAACAGGTCACTCCTGGACCTCGGGCATTCTTAGATCCCATCACGTTTTAAGTATTGCCAATCCCCCCTACCTCAAACAAGGTCTTTGCAAGCAGTTAGCTTTCTGCTACCCTCCTGCCACAAGTCAGGTTTCATCATTGGTAGGTCTTAAATAAAGTAGGGCTAACCGATTCCCATTTCTGGCTATTCTCGTGGTGTTTTTGAATCCCTTCTCAGGATTGGTTCACTGCCTTTGAATTCCTGATTGTCTTAATTTTATTATTAGCCCAAGCTCTGCACGGGCTAATAACCCAAGAGTAACGGTCAGGTAAATTGGGACACTAACTTAAAAGGCGTTAACATTACACTCTGCCCCCACCCCCAATCCCAATCCCTCAGGATCCATTTTGGATTTTCAGTCAGTGGGGCTCATGTCCGCGGCTTCCAAGTTGATCTCTAGTCCACATACTAACTGTGCATGGGTTCTTCGGTTGTCTGATCATTCCATAATTTAGCTTTCAGACGGTATGAGCCATTAGTTTCTTCTGCAATTCTATGGGGAGTTCTGTGCTTCTGTCATTCTGGTAGTGCTAGTACCGCCCATGAATCATGGGTTATTAACCTCTGAAATTCCTTGGCTAGCGACTACTGCTCCAACTTCGGAAGTGTATCTAATTCCTTGCCCTGTAACTAGATGGCTTGATCTTTGGCAGTCTCTAGTATGACAGGTGTCTTGGGGAGAGGGTCTGCTGTGTCTCATGGTAAAAAGACAGCCTGATCCTTCCCTCAACCACCCTCTGGGCTGCAAATCGGGTAGAGTTAGAACGAACCCAGTCCCTGGTGGCTCTTTTCCCACATAAAAGGATGGGGGAGTTCTGCCAAGTTACCAAAAAGCACAAATCCTGTGCTGTGAAAAGCCTTTTTTTAACATGGCCTTTTGAATGATGGGCAAGAGATATGGGTCACACAGTGAATGAGGTACTGATATTTGTTCTGTTCGGTGAGTCTCTGATATAGAGCCATTTCTCGATGTTCATTAAATAAGGGCATAGTCTGACGTTTTATACAAAGCAGTCAGTAATGGCACACTCATAGAAGCATTTTTAGACTCGTTCCCTCAGGGACAGCTTGGCCTCTTGCCATTCTTCAGCTCTTGTGCACTGAAGCAGGATTGCAAACCTTGGTTCCAACCTTCCCCAAGGCCTGGACAGGTACTTTCGCCCATGCACATGATCACAGGGGAGCGTGCTATAGCAGGAGAGTTTTGAGATGTGGGACAGAGTTGAATTTATAAAAATACAGTTTCACAAAGCACATGGCAGCAGCTTTTTTCTCCTTACACTACAGGGATGTAAATTTCAAGTTGCAAGGTACTAGCCAGCCATAAAAATCCAGTTGCCGCCTGCCATAAAAACCACCCCCGCCAGAGTTCTACATATATACATAGCACACCGTTTCTTACTCCCCAAGAGCCAAGTATCATTAGCGAATGGCTAGTGGAAAATGCACATGTTGCAGCACGTAACCAAATCAACCAATAAGGACAACGCTAAGTAACAGCAGATCTGCTGATATTGAGAGAATCTACAGATGCATTCAAATGTCTAATCTAGTCAACTTCTATAATTACTGAGGGGATCTGTCCCTAAAGAAAGGAAAGAACCGCTCCATGAGAAATCCTTCTAGAACCTAATGCTGTGTCTGTACATCTCAGAAGCAGGGATTGCCCCTCAATATCAAACCACCCAGCAGCAGAACCCAATGCATTGTGTATGCACATCCAAAGGGAAAAGAGGGTCCCCTCACTAAGCCATTGCATTAAGCACCAATGCATGAACGCAGTGGTGTCTGCATGCACTCATTGGCAAGCCATCACAAGAGGCGAATGCAAGTGCAGAGCTCCTCCATAACTCAGTGGACTGGAACTAGCACTTGATCAATCATTGCCAGTCCTATGTAATGTGGCTGCACACTTGCACCCCAGGCATGGAGTATGCCACCAAGAACATTTTTCAGCACAAAATCTCAATGCAGTGATTGCACGGCGCAAAGATCAAAGCCTCCCGACTCAATCAAGCATCACATACGCAAAGTGCACAGCGGAGTCAGAAATCTTCTCTAAACATAATCTGGAAACCAGTTAGTCTTCGTTCTGTAGCTATGAAGGTACAGATAAGTTGCAAGGAGTTTGGATATAAACACAATGAAAGCCATCATAGTAGCCTCACTGAATAATGAATTAAGCCCCAAATGGCTTTCACTGCAAGCTTTACTGAAATACTTAAGGGCTTTCCATTAAAGGCAACGAGGGGCTAAACGAAACGAGATTAAGTTGTGAGCTTGTAGTCCTGAACATCGCGTATGCAGTTCGGTACTGCTGTCCACAGTCCAACACTTCTCTCAGGACAACCTTCTTATTCCAATAATCCTGAAGTATTTTAGTGTATCCTTAGTGCTGAGGAGACACTATATACCCTGAGAGTCCTCTAATGTGAATTGAACTTCTCTGCGCTCCCCGCGCCCTGATTCCTGGGGGCTTACGGCACGTTATAAGCACAAAGAAGACATAGGAGCTGCCTTATAGAATTGGAAGGAGAAGGATTGATGTTGCCATCCATTGGGCATTTAAGGTGGGTTACATTAAGAGAACAAGGTAAATATAAGCCTTTCACAACCCCCATATTAGAAGAGGTGTATGCTACGTAAACGCTGAAATAAGCAGAGTCTATTCCTTGTGCAGCAGGTTTTCATTACCCTCAAAGCTTTCCACTGAAACGCTCTACTTCCTACGGAGCTATGATGCCCCAAGTGGTCATTCTTGGGTACTCAATACCTGTATTACTAGTAGTCTATTAGATCTTATATTGCAGTAGTCTTGTTGCAAACCCCTTTCTCAAAGGTCAGACTCCATATGTTTGCTATAGATTGGTGGAAGAGAGCCTGAGGCGGGGGACGCAAAGCATGTCCTCAAAATGCTCGTCAGTATAACTTTCTCGCACCAGTAGATCAATCGCTGCTTCCTAGCAGCAACTGGAACCAGAAGATGGTCAGCCTCCCAGTTCCTTCTTTCTAGGATCCAGTCCTCGGCTAGTGAATCCTTACTCCCCTTCATGAAGAAGGGCTCCTGAATTTTTAGTCCATGCCCTTCACTCACCATTCAACATGGTTCGTCTCTACTCCTAACCGAACCCAATTTCCCGGAGTCTGCCTTCTGAGTCATCTTGCCCTTGGTAAGCATGGGGTGTTACGACCATTGCCGCCCTGGAGCACTGCTGCAACACTCCATGTTCATCAATCAACGTCCTGCTCTTTTAGCCTGCTTCACTTAGTTTAATTACACATGCGCAGCTGATCAGGTCCCGATCGCACATCTATGCTCCTATATTCACCAAAGATCCCCTGTCTTGAACTAAACAGCCACTCCCCATCGTTCAGCCTCAGAAGTTTGACTGTAATTTACTACAGTGTGCAAAATGACAAGTTGCAAACTACTAGCTAGCCATAAGTCATTCACTACCTCAATTCTATAAATACTGACAGCACACCATTTCTTACTCGCCAAGAGTCATTTATTGCTAGCCAATGGATAGTGGGGAGTGCAAGTTTTGGCCCCGGTTTACTACAGATGATCCCTTCAGAACCCCAGCGCATTCGGTGAGGGATCCTTCTCACTGCCCAGGTAGCACCACTCTCAAAATGTATGTCTATCATAGCAGTACACCATTGCTAAAAAAAAACACAGATGGAGCTTGGAGCCGACTCGATGAGGTTGCTCCTCTGAAGCTGCCCATGGATCGCCCGCTGCCGTGCCTGAATTCATGCGGTTCCTGGGCCCTAATCGATCCAACGACCTCGGCCGCCGGCGTGGGAGCCGCTGGAGAGCAAGCTGTCCTAAGATGAGGGGCTGATATCGGAGCTTTGTGCCCCAAATCGCCGTCCTGAGCTCGGCTCCCTCCCCCGCCCGAGAAAACCAAGATGGCAGACGCACAGCTGTGCACATACGCCACAGGGACATCGAGGCGAACCCTGTCGCAGCACATAGGCTGGGGGAGTTGAGCGCCCGTGCGTGGCGAGCGGACTGGCTCCATCTGTCTGTGGGGAGCGGCCTGTCCCTCCCCCCCTGAAGCGCCGGAGCGAAGGAGGTGTTGGCGTGGCTCCGGATGGAGGAGCCGGTTTGGAGCCCTGGATGCAACGTCGTGAGCGTCCTCGCGGACCTCCCACAAGCACCGACTGAGGCAGGCCCCGCGGTTTAGGGATCCACGCCGACGTGCAGAGCCCCGCTGATGGCACGGACATCCATGCCTGAATCCGAGTGGGGGATCCCTGGCAGCGGGGGCCGTGAATGAGGCGGTCGGCGTGCAGAGAGGTCCCTCCGTCACCCGCCCCTGCGTCAACATCGGGAGGTTTCCGCACCGGAGCTATGCCTGGTGGCCCCCCTGTGGCCAGAGAGAGGTGGAGGCCACAACTCCTGGTACGAGTTCCAGGGAGACGCCGGAGGGTTTTCGCGGCGGCTGGCTGTGGGAGCCATTTTCAGGGGCCCCTGGTGGATTCCTCATTGCACCTCTGTAAGTGAGCGGTTCAGCGCCCACTTGGACACTCTGCGCCCTCCCAAGGGACCCTGGACACGCGCTGGTGGTAGGCTTGGCCCGCATGCAAGTCCCTTGACTCTTCTTCTCCCCCTCCAGCCTTCTGAACTCTTCCTGGGGCGCCCCGGCCGACGGCCCTGTTCCCTGCAGACAAGGCTATAATTTGCATGAGTGAAGTGACACACCTTAGGTCCTTGCGAGTCTCGGGGAGTGCCCGGCGGCCCCCGCGGCTACGCACCCTCATGACTGCGGAGTTCTTGGCGGCCATTAACTCGCCACCGACAAGCAACGCAATGACTAAACTACAGAAATCCACCAAGTCCTCGAACATAGCAGCTATGTTGATGTCATCTGAAAAAACAAAGAAAAGGGACTCCTGCCCCTCTGCCTCGCGGGAATCTCTGAATAACAAGGGACCACTGGCGACCAGAGAAGATATCCGGGAGTTTATGGCTGACATCAAAGCAGAATTCCGGTCCTGTATGACGGAACTTTCTACCAAGCTTGAGAGTACAGACAAAAGGGTCTCGGAGGCGGAACAGAGATTGGGGGAGGTTGAGGATCGCTCCCGGGATCATACCTCCACCTTAGCCGAGGTCCAGCGTTCAATTAGACTCCTGCAGGACAAATGCGACATTCTGGAATACAAACAGGAGGACCTGGAAAATAGGGCCCGGCGCAACAACCTCCGGATCCGAGGGGTTCCTGCCTCGATCCCTGACAAGGGGTTGGCGGAATATGTGGGCCTCTTCTTTCAAACCCTCCTCCCTGACTTTGATGACTGACAGCTGCTGCTGGACCGCACCCACAGGCTGAACCCTTGTTGCGGAGTGGAATTGGATGGCCCACCTGACGTTATCACCAGGGTGCACTTCTTCACCGCGAAGGAAGCTATCTCGGCAATCAGCCGTTCCAAGGATGACATCACATTCCAGGGGGCCTCTCCAGATTTTTCAAGATCTATCCCCTTTCACGCTCCAGAGGAGGCGAGCCCGCCGCCCATTAACTACCTTTCTTCAAGCCCAAAAAGTCCACTACAGATGGCTTCATCCCACTGCCTTGCAATTCTCCTACAAAGGCTCGTTAAGGAGAATTAGCCACTTGGAAGATGCTAAAAACATCTTGAACCCGGACGCTTCCAGCCCTTCACCGCCGATAGAGGCGACGGCTGGCTCGGACCCTGTGGCGGCTCCTGACCCCACAAAAAATTCCTGGTCGAAGGTTCCGAATTCCGGAAGAGGAAATAGCCTAGCGGGGTCCCTTGATGAAGTCGCCGGCTCTTACACTCCCGGTTCGCCGGCCCTGCACTCTGGAGCCGAGCAGCACCCACAGGAACACAGATGAGCGCCATACCTAACCCAGCGGGCACCATTCCACGGCTCATGCCCAGCTCCAAGGTACTTTCCACCAATGAGTCCTTGGAATGATCCACCAAGACTATTGATGATCTTGGCCATGTTGGCCTTTCATTATTCGTTGGCCCTGTTGGCCAGGGGGGCGCTTTCGACCCACAAACGGTCTGCCTCCCTTAGTTAAATCTCAGTCCTTCCGTTGGTGGTCCGAGCAAAAACCCTGAAGGCAGGGAGACCTATGGCTGCATACTCCGTGACATGATGGCTAATTCCTCTATATCCCCCCCCCCTCAGAATTTAATCCGAGCCCCCGGAGTTGGTCCCGGAACACCAAACTCTGCAATTTGTCTCCCTGAATGTTAGTGGACTGAACTCACCTCCAAAACGCAAGTCCATCCTGCAGAAACTCCAGAATGACAACGCGGCAGTGGCTTTGCTACAGGAGACTCCCCTACTGCCGGCGGATCACGGTCGCTTATGCTCCCTGAACTTCCCAAAGCAACTCTTCGCATCTGGGAACTCTAAGAGAGGTGGCACGGCAATCCTGTTTGGGAAGGGGCTGAACCCTCAGATTCTAGATTCCATGAGCTGCCCGGAGGGGCGATACATAGGGGTAAAATGCCTGATGCGGGGACAATTGTACTCAATAGTTTCAGTGTATGCGCCCAACTCAGGCCAGGCGCTTTTCTATGAGTCGCTAAGTACAGCTCTCTCTCCCTTCCTGGAAGGCCAGAATGTGATTAGGGGTGATTTCAATGGGGTCCCGGACCTTTTAAAGTTAAGTCGCACCCGCCCTCTTCCGGGGACTTCGCTACAGCTTTGGCTCTCCTGCAATTGTTCAGAACTTTAGGGGTGGTGGACTTGTGGAGGGTACTCCATCCGTCTGAAATAGACTTCTCTTTCTACTCGTATGTTCACAGAACGTGCTCCAGGATAGATCTTCTCTTGGTATCCCCGCAAATTTTCACATTCACCGACGATGTGACAATTGGCTCCAGAATCCTGTCTGATCACCCCCCGGTGGCCCTGGAGATTCGAGTGCAGGAACCACTTAATCCCCAACAGCATAGATGGACGTTATATGACCCGATTCTGAACGAAATGCCACTCAGAGGCACAATTGCAACCACGAGCACCAATTTCTTCAAGGAGAACCCCAGCGAAGACACCTCCCCCGCCAACAACTTGGATGCAATGAAGGCAGTGTTGAGGGGGGAATTGATTGCGCTAGGAGTGGCCTACCACAGGCATCGACGACAAACTCGTTAGAGCCTCGAGGAAGAACTTGAAAAAGCTGAAAGGTTCCATAAGGAGAAGGGCTGGACCCCTAAAACACAGCGGGCTATCCGGATGGCGCAAAAGAAGATTGAGGCCCACTATGCTGAACATACTGCCCACCAAATGGCAAAGGCTAAGCAGCTTTACTATGCTAACAACAAGGCAAATGGATTACTAGTGGCCAAACTGGCCAAAACAAGGAGGAGCAATACGATTGTAGGTCTATGGGATCAACATGGCAAAATTCAATACGCCGATTGGGACAAACTTAGGCTTGCAACAGCCCACCTGACCCAGGGGATGACTGCTCCAGTGCGAGATGTGGGAGAACAAAAGGAATATCTACGGGAAGCAGCGCTGCCCCATCTAAAGAAGGCAGCCTATGACTCTTTGGAGGCGCCGATCACCGACGAGGAAGTGGACGTGGCGATAAAAGCCCTTAAATCCCGGGCCCCCGGCCGGATGGATTTACGACTAGGTTCTACAAGATTTTCAAACCTCAATTGTTAGCGCCTTTGGTGCAGCTGTTTAATTCATTCAGAACCACAGGCACGATAGCCCCGTCCATGCAAGAGTCAATCACTGTCTTACTGCCAAAACCTAGAGGCGATCCGAGGAATCCTGCATCATATAGACCTATCGCTCTACTTAATATTGACGCTAATATATACTCCAAAATTCTAGCAACGCGCCTCTCCCAGGTTTTGCCGGAGATAATCAGCGCCGACCAAACTGGCTTCCTCAAACATCGTTCCACCGCCGACAATATCCGCAGGACCTTGGATCTGGTGGAGCTTGCCTCCCGAGACTGCCGGGAGTTGGTGCTTCTGGCCCTGGACGCAATTAAGGCATTTGATAAAGTAGACTGGGCCTTCATGAGGCTCACCCTCGAAGCTTTTGGATTCGGCCCAGAATTCTGCACTATGACGCTGGCTAATTATAACCCTTCTCAGAGTCAATGGCACCCTTTCCTCCCCTATCGACTTAACCTGTGGAACCAGACAGGGATGTCCACTGTCGCTGCTCCTTTTCGCACTAATTATGGAGCCGTTCGCCCAGCGGATCAGGCTGAACCCTGCAATCAAAGGCTTCCAATCGGGCTCAGCGCATCATAAACTGGCCCTCTACGCGGATGATGTCCTTATGACCATTACGGAGCCCCGCTTCTCCCTCACTCAGGCCCTGGCAGAGAAAGCAAGCTATGGAAGGGTCACAGGCTTTGCCATCAATTTTCGGAAGTCAGCCGCCCTGGCGGTGGGCCTATCCTCGAAGAACCGAGAAGCCCAAATCTCGCTATGCCCAGTGCAATGGACGACCAGCGAAATCAGTTACCTGGGGGTCCAGATCCCAGCTAACCCAGGCAAGGTTTATCGGGCTAACTTTCCTCCACTATTTACGGGCTTGGAGGCGGACCTCAAGCAGTGGGCAGCACAGGAGATCTCGCTGATGGGCCGTATCACGGCATGTAAAATGAACTTGATACAGAGGTTCCTTTACGCTTGCTCCTCTCTCCCAGTCCCAATTCCGGCCCCAGCCCTCCAAAACCTACAGAAGAAAATGTTGCAGTTTATTTGGAGGGGGAAAAAGCCAGGATCCCTAAATCCACGATGCTGGGCAACGTAAGGCTCGGCGGTCTGGGGGTCCCAGATCTACAAAAGTACCAGATGGCGGCCAAGCTGGCCTGTATTCAATCATGGCAAATACTTACTAACCGCCCTTGATGGATGGACCTCGAACAGGCACAACTACCCCTGCCTCTACGCTTTCTCCCACATGTCCCTCCTCCGGAACGGCGGCGATGGCGGGAACTCCTGACGACCACCAAACATACCATTTCGGTCTGGGACAAAGCGCTGAAACTAAAGAAGATTCCAGTGGGACTCTGCCCCCTCGCTCCAGTGTTCATGAACCCGACTTTCTCACCTGGCCTGTCAATTCGAAACTTTGGGCCCTGGTTCGCAGGAGGCCTGGAGACCCTGGGACAACTCTTCGAGGGGGGTCAACCCTGCACCTTCGAGCGATGTAAAGAACTCTTCAAGATTCAGGAACAAGATAGGTTCACGTACATCCAGCTGCGCCACTGGTGCAGTCATCCACAGACTCGCCAGGCAGCCACCCGCCCCTCAACAGCCATTGAACTGACCCTTACCGAGCTGCCACCTCGAGGGAGAATCTCTACTCTGTACAAACGCCTCCAACCGGACTTCCTAACCTCCAGGCCCTGATACATGGCCCAATGGGAAGCGGACCTGGGCCATCCTATTGAGGACCAACGCTGGGTTGATATCTGGTCCCGGGCCCACTCCTCTTCATCCTGCATCACAAATAGGGAATGCGCCTATAAGATCCTCCTTCGGTGGTATTTCCCAACCTTAAGACTCCATCACATGCATCCCACTCTCGACCCACACTGCTGGAGACAATGTGGCCAAGTAGGCTCCTCCTTCCATATGTGGTGGTCGTGCCCCAAGGCCCAAGCCTTCTGGAAACAATGCCTGGCGACGATTGCGGACATTACTCAGGTGCAACTGCCCCTAGATCCCAAACCTATTCTCCTTGGAGCTTCAATTCCTGGAATCTACCAAAGGTCAGAACCTAAGGCCAAACTATTATCCCAATGCTTACTGGCGGGCAGGAACGCGATAGCCCGCACCTGGAAGACGGCGGAAGGTCCCCTCATGCCGTTCTAGTGGGTGAAGGTCTGGGATATCTTGATAGCTGAGAGGGTGACGGCCGCCGGAGCAGGCCTTCTACATCGCGTTCATAACATCTGGGGTCCGGTCTTCGACTATGACCAAAATTTCCTGGCTTTGACATTTAAGCCCCAATTGGCCAGGAGAACAGTACAAGCTGGGGATCCCCAGCAGGAGCGGGGGGAAGGAACTTGAGACTGGGGAAGGCAATGGGAAAGGAATCCCATTGTACTGTACTATGCATCATTTCGCAAATGTTTGAGTTATGTATTGTGATAACCTGCCTTCTTAAAATAAACACGTTAAAAAAAAAAACACAGATGGACAGATATTTGAAAGTAGCAGTTCTGAAAAACTCTCTCATACCAGAAACCAGACAGCCACAACAAGAAGTGCATATTGGTCACACACTCCATTCACCCAGGTCCCACCCACAGGGCGTACCCACAACATACGGTCACTGGGAAGGCTCCAGTCAGTCTGGGCTGGACTTCACAACACCACCATATATGGAACTTCCACCCAACAGTCAGTCAGGGGGAAGGGACAGAGTCAGGGCTTCCCAGGACTTTGGGAAAACAAGGTAATAGGTAATAGAAAGCAAGAGGCCACAGGGGCCATCTTGTTTTCCATCAGGAAGCAACTGATTCCAATGGCTGGCCCCGGGGATCCCCAAAATGGGGGATACTCAGCGCACCTATCAAAGACAGCATGGAGCTGCCACCAGCCCATGCCCTGCTCTGCGGGCCACCCACAGGTGCCCAAAAACATGCACTAGGGGCACAGGGTTGTACCCCCACCCATGGGTGCCGTAAGGGTATCCCATGAGTCTGTTCACCCAACCAAAAGAGAGAGAGCTGCACCGCCAGCAGTCCCACATGAACTCCTGCGCGGAAAACACGACAGAACACACGATAAAAAAGGCAGTAAAGGACAAGGATACAGAGGCCCTGTCCCTCCGATGCATTTCCAGCATCACAGGGCCTCCCAACAGTTACATTGTGGTGTCCCCCAAGGAGGCAGTTTTTCACTGTTGCTTTTTAACATCTATATACGTTGCCTCTGCATCCTTCTGACCAACATGGGCATATTTTTCACGAACTTTGCAGATGTTACGCAATGTTACGCAATTGGTATTAGAACTAACTGGCTGCCACACCACGGACAATAGTAGGCTTGACTGCGTCTACAATTCCATTGGGGCATGGATGAAGACCAACTGAATGTGCCTCAATGGAGGGAAAACTGAACTCATGGTGTTTGGTTCCCCTCAAGCACGAGCGAAATTAGATCTGTAAATAAAAAACATCTTCAACCAAGCAACGTCCCACTGACTGAACCTTTCCTTTTGTCCTGTCCTCCTAGGTTGTCTGGTGTCTTTTTGTCAGTGCCATGATGCCTCCGGCCTGCAGCGCTTTATAAATACATAAATAAAAATATGTTTAATGAAGCCTGCCTGAAGCAGAAGGAGCCATCGCTGTGCACCAGATGAAGTGCAAATTTGCTTCTCCGTGCAATAGACAACTTCGTGAGGACTTGATTTAGCTACTAAAACACAGGCAAAGGATCCAGACAGCAAAGCTTGCACACCTGCAACTGGTGCTGGAAGAACATTTTGAACAACCCTTGAAAACCCCAAATTTCATGTGGTCGATTCTCAGGTGAACCTTTTAAGAAGGCTGTTCATGTTTGAATTCAAGGGCTATAAAAAGGTACCTGCGGTTGGCGTTGGTTTTCAGCCTTAGGCAGATTTCAGAAACACAAGTTTGTTGCTGGGGTGAGGCTTAGGAAGTGTAGGGAAGGGTTTAAAAACTAGATTTACTGAAGATGTGTAGGAAGAGAGTCAATGAGGACTCAGTGTATGTTTTATTGGGATAGGTTTGGATTTGTTCAGTCTACGCTGCATGACACATTTAGTGATTTGAAGTAGGTAAAACAGCACAGGTGCCATTAGATGAGCCTCAGGAGATGGAATCCCTGAGAGTGAGCATCTTGGGTGACCATGAAGGACAAGCATGTGGCAGTTGATTTTGTGCGCCAGTTATAGGGGTCTGGAGAAAGTAACACCGATTGTGGGTGACAGAAGCTACCAGGCACTTAGTGTCTAAAAGAACATAAATGAATTAGGTGCCATGAGAATAGAAAAGGTGTGCCCAGCTTATGTTTCATATCGGAGTGGAGAAGAGATTTACTGGGGGGGGGGGAAGGGGCCTTGTGCAAGACCCATACATGCAAGATTACTGAAGGGGTAAATAGAAGATATTCAGGGAGGCAGGAGATGACATTCAGCGAGTGAAAGCCATTTGGACAATATGTTTGGAGAAAGCAAATGAGCAAGAGGCAGCTGTCAATGTGCTGCCCATGGTCTCTTCACACTAGAAGCATGTGCTGTGTGCAATGGGGATGTCAGAATTGCAAGCTCAGGTCGCCATCTTCTCCACCATCCATCCACTAATATGTCAGACAAATTACAAAGACGTCATGGATGATGATCAAGGTAAAGATCATTCAGTAGAGTGCTAACCGGAACATGTATTGCGGCTGGAAAGAAGTGCTACAGAGGAGGGAGATTTGAAGAAAGCCATCACTGATACAGAGGTAGAAGTAATAATACAAGCTCGCCCCACCACCCGTGTACAGTCTTTACTAGAAATTAACTAATCACATACCAGAAGGTAGACCAGGAAGTGGCAGGTACACTACCCCTCCCCCACACCCCTATCGGGTCCAGCCTGCAGGTTCTCCCAAGACAGAATAAACTACAACTGAATCTGGCCACTTGTGTGCACTAATGGAAAATGGTGTGCCAAAGATAGGCAGGTAACTAGGGACCCACGTTTTTGGGGCCCTGTATGATGCTGCTGCACCAGATGGTTGGAACAAGCCCCAACCACGATGCCAAGATGATGCATAGCAGTGACCCGTCATTACATTAAGAAAGGAATTTGGAAGCATTTGGGCATGGACACCGATATCACAAGTGACATAAAAGAAAGCCCCTGCTCGAGGCTAACCTGGCTATAATGTTGGCAACAGATATTCTGACCTACTCTTTTGTTGGAAATACGTACTTTGGTGGCTTTTGAGCTCAAATGATTGAACTGCTTGAATATTCCTGGACACCCTTCTTTCTCTGGCAAAGTAGTAATGGATATTTATAAGAAGGTATTGGCCAGTGCGGAGAAAGGCACTACAGTCATAGTGGCAAAATAACACTTCACTGTTGACATGTGTACCAGTGGTCTTAGCACTGACTGCAGATGGTTCTATGTGATTTTAACTAATTAATAATTTTATTATAAGTTAGTCGACGTAGTGACTAACATACTTTTAGTCCATAGGCCCCTTTCCTCCATACTGTACGGGCGTCCCTCCCAGGGGACGGGAGACGGGACCCTTTTCACCAGAAAAAAACTTCTCCTTTAAATTTAGAGGCTCGCGGTGGTGCGGCTCAGGGAGCATGTGCTGCCCTCCGGCACCACACCTCAGTCCCCATTGACGCGTCGACAATAGATTTAACATTGCCTAATGACACCAGTATTATTAGGGGGGAGGTTGGTGGGACATATGGAAGAAAGGGCACTGTGGACTAAGAGTATGTTAGTCACTAAGGTGAGTAACTTATAATTACTCATACGTCCCGTCCCCTTTCCTCCATACTGTATGGGAGATTACAACTGATTGTAGCCCCATGGTGGACAGGAGACCCTCCTTAATCAAATAGGTTCCCGAGAACCGCCTGCCGAAAGCCGCATCAGATCTAGAGCCGGCATCCAAACAGTAATGGCTGCAGAAAGCCGAGGCAGAGGCCCAAGTGGCTGCCCTGCTTATGACTTGCCAAGAGACGTGGTGCTGGAATGCGATGGCCGTTGCCTTGGCACCGACTGCGCGGGCATGCTAGTTGGCCGGGAGCGGATTATGCTGGCCCTCATACGCTTCTTTGATGGCAGAGAAAATCCAGTGGGATATGGAAGCCTAAGAGACCTGATAGCCTGGTCTTGGGCCCCCGAAAGTGACAAACCGGCATCCGATTTGCAGAAGCCCTTGGTCCTGCACAAGTAGAATTTCAGGGCACGTCTGACATCCAGGCAGTACAGCACTCTCTGTGCTTCGTCCTTGGGTTCGGAGGAAAACGTAGGAAGGATTATTTCCTTGTTCAAGTGGAAAGCTGGCAGAATCTTGGGCAGAAATGCTGGGTGCAGCCGCAGGACTACCTTGTCCTTGTGAAAGGTGGTATATGGATCAGAGGCAACCAGTAAGGCAGTCTTGATGGTTACCAGCCTGATGGCCACGGACGCCATTGGCTCAAACGGTTTGTGCGCCAGGGCGCCCAGGACTATGTTAAGGTCCCACACCGGGTGCAGTCTTTTGACGGGCAGGTAGAGCCTTGCGAGTCCCGTCAGATGTTTCTTGACGATAGGGTTGGAGGAGGAGAAAATGCCCTCCTCAGAGTACCTGTAAGCCCCAATGGCTGCGAGGTATGTGCGGCAGGTGTACACCTGTACGCCTGAATGGACGAGGTGCGCCGAAAAGGAGAGCACGTCATCCAAGGTGCACGCCAGGGGGTCGATTCCCTTGGAGTCTGCCCAGTGGCAGAATCTGGTCCATTTGCTTTTGTACTGGGCCCTGGTAGCTTTGCTCCTGGTGCACTGTATGATCGCCAGATTGGCCTGTGAGAGGCTAAGGTGGCGAAGCGTTACCTGCTCATTTACCACGCTGTGAGGGCTAGTTTCCTGGAGCAGGGTGGATGACTCTGCCCCCCTGCTGAGCCAGAAGATGTGCTGGGCCTGTCGGGAGATTAAGCGGGGCACTTCCGAGAGACTGAGCAGCTCCGAAAACCATGGTCTGACCGGCCACCATGGAGCTATTAGAATGATGAGGAGTTGGTGGGACTCCTTGATTATGCAAATTACCCTGTGAATCAGGGGAGTGGGCGGAAAGGCATAGGCTTTCATGCCGGTCCACTGGTGGTGAAAGGCGTCGCCCAGAGAACCGGAGCCCTGACCTTGCCAGGATGCGAAATGGGGACACTTCTTGTTGTGCCAGGTGGCAAAGAGATCCACCTGCGGGTGGCCCCACCTGTTGAAAATCTCCTGAATAACAAAGTCGTTTAGCTGCCACTCTTAATTGTCCGCTCCCATCCTGCTGAGGATGTCCACTTCGAGGTTGGATTCCCCCGGGAGGTGGACTGCAGTGAGGTAAATATTGTTTTCCAGGGCCCATTCCCACATGCTGATCGCCAGTCTGCACAGAGGAGGGGATCTGGTGCCTCCCTGCTTGTTGATGTAGTTCATGCTGGTTGAGTTGTCCGTCTGGATGAGGACAACCTTGCCCCTGAGAAGTGGTAAGAATGCCCTGAGCGCCAGCCAGATGGCGTTTAGCTCTAGCCAATTGATGTGGTATTCCTGCTCCTGTCGAGTCCAGGTGCAGTGGACCGAGAGATCGTCAAGGATGGGTCCCCAGCCCACGAGTGAGGAATCCGTGGTGATGGTGGCCTGTAGAGAGGGTGGCCAGAAGGGCTTGCCCGTCCGCAGGTTGCAGTCTCTGGACCACCAAGTCAGGTGGAGAGATGGAGGAACGTTGAATTTCTCGGATTGAGAGCCCCGCTCCGGTTCCATGAGGCCGTGGAAGTGCAGCTGAATCCTCCTCATCCTCAGTCTCGTGTGCGGAATGGCTTATAAAACCGCTGCCAGGAGACCCAGGAGATGTTGGTACCACCATGCCGAGGTCACTTCTCTGCTGAGGAAGAGGGATGTGGCCCTCTTGATAGCTGAGATTTTGTCCTCCGACGGAAATACTTTCTCGGAGCACGTGTCCCAGATGGGGCCCAAGAATGTTGGCGTCTGCGTAGGCTGCAGCTGTGACTTCTTGAGATTGAGCGAGAAGCCCAGATCATGAAGTGTGTTCATAAGGGCATGGGAAGAGTGGTGAACCGCTTCCGGAGATGTAGCATTGACGAGCCAGTCGTTGAGGTATGGGTAGATGTGGAGGCCCTGCGATCTGGGGAGGGCCACCACCGCATTCATGAGTCGGGTAAAGACCCCAGGGGCCGAGTTGAGGCCAAAAGGAAGGACCATGTATTGAAAATGGTAGCCCATGATCCTGAACCGTAGGAAAGAACGATGGGGCTGCCAATCTGGACGTGTAGGTATGCGTCCTTCAGATCCAGGGAGCACATCCAGTCTCCTCTTTCCAATGTCTCCGCTATAAAAGCTGGCATAACCGTCTTGAATTTTTGCAGGGCTAAGGAGAGGTTGAGGGTGAAAGGGTCCAGTAGAACTCTCAGCCCACTTCGTTCTTCTGAATGGCGAAAATCCTGGAGTAAAAACCAAAGCCTCGCTGGGAGGCTGGGACTTCCTCCACTGCCTGGCTCTATACGAGCGACCAGATCTCTGCCAAATGTTGCGGTCTCAACCTGTAGGTGTGGAGGGGAGGAGGGAGGAGAGGCTGGGATAGGAAGGCGGTACCCCGTGGATACTACGGAGAGGATCCATGGGTCCGCGAAATTCTGGCACCAAAAAATTGACATGGAGAGCAAGCCTGCCCCCCACCAGAGATGCCTTCTTTCCCTTTGAGGCTGTCGTTGAGGAGGGGGGACTGGAAAAAGCTGTTTCACCCGTGCCTTTTTTTTGCTTGCACCGGTTCTGAGAAGGCGAGCAGTCCGGCTGCCTGGATCTGCGTTCCTGGAAGCCATGTAACCCTCCGTATGTACGACCTCTTTCTGAGCGCTGCTGAGATTGAGTGTACTATTTGGCCGTGGTCTTTGTAAGGATGGACAAAGACTTAGCTGTTTGTCAGCTCGTCAGCTCTTCATCCGTAGAGGAGTGGAAGAGGCTCCCCCACCTCGAATAGTAGATTTAGTATGCGTTCCTGGACATCCGGGTTGAATTTTGTTGCCCTGAGCCAGGCGGTCCTTCTCATGTCCGTGGCAACGCAGATAGCATGGCCTGAGGTGTCAATATGGGCCACTGTGGATTCTGTGGGGTCATGCGCGACCAGCTTGGCCTCAGCTAGCCCTGCCTTGAAGTGCGATTGGCTCTGGGTGGGGAGTTCCGGGAGGAAGTCCGCAATTTCCCACCATAATCTTTGGTTGGCGGCCGCCAGCATGACATTGACCTGATGTAGATGTAAAGAGGTGTTGGAATAGAGTTTCTTGCCATATGCCTCCAAGATTTTCTCCTCCTTGCCTAGCAGCGCCGCAGAAGAGGCTGAGGACGATAGGCTTGGAGTATAGTGATGCCACAGCGATCACTGAGGAGTGCGGCTGAGGAAGGGCCGAGAGCAAGAGTGTATCCCGATACCCCTGCCTGTAATTGTCGTCCAAGCATCGATGGACCGGCTGAGCTGAGTGGGGTTTGAGCCAGCCCTTCTTGGCCAGGGAGACTACATCGTGGTCCTCCCACCACTTTTCTCCTGATAACCTTCCTACAGCTTCTTTGCCTCCCGCATCATTGCCATGCAATATTTTCCTGTATTCGCCATTTCAACTGCCACCATCTTCTGGTGTTCTTCAAACAACGACTTCTTCCCCGTCTGGGTTTGGACGTCCTCAACTTCTTTTCCATAGTCCTTTTACCATCTCTTTCACAATTCTTCACCTTGCCCTGAGAACCTCTTGATATTCTTCTCCTATCCACTGATATTTCATCTACCCCTAGCGACGCACTATGCTATTCCTTTTGTCCAACTTTTTCTTTAATCTCCTTACCAAACTCCTCTCTATATTCACCAAACTCGCTCTAAAATGCCTCGGACACCCCCTCCCGGTCCTCCACCTTATGCTTACAACCTTCTTTCTTATTTCCCCAGATGTCTCCTTCAGATCTTCACCAACCACTTCCTCCCTCATACTCTCCACCATAGAGTTCTTCTGAACGCTTGACATTTAGTCACCCCTCAAATTCCATAAAACGCCTCAAGATCTTTCCAAATGTCCCCCTTCATCAAACTCCTCTATATGGCACACCAACCACCCCAAATTCTCCTGATCAATCCTCTTATCTCACCACGTTTCTCCAAGGATCTCCCCCCCTCTGGCCTCCAAGCTCCTCTACCCCTTGCTCATTCTCCATACTTCTTTCTCAAACTACTCATCTTCCAAGCACATTTCTAAACTCCCACACGCTTTTACAGCACAATTTGAATTGTTATCCCACAGTGGACTACTTTGGGGCTGGGCACTCTACAAGGGTTCGTACCCGGAAGGGTAAATGACTAAAGGCCAGTGATTGGATGTTGGCAATTGATCTGGGCATACTGGGAACGTTGTAGGTGAGACCATGTCTTTATATGCCTGAACCGCCACCCTTTTATTTTTAAAGCTGGCTCCCTGCATCTCCCAGGACGCTCCTAGAGGCATCCATTATGTCAGTGTTACAGGCCTCAGGTTCTTGGCCAAGGGCAAGGTGTATGAACTAGACTTCTGAGCATGGCATTATTTCCCTGTGTGTTTTCAATGTTTTGCTGCTGCAGGGAAATTAGCGCTGGCCTTATGGCTGTGTGATTTTCAGCATAAAACAAACAGTGTTTTGTCCTTGGGTCAGTACGCGAGACTGAGCTGCACAAAGAACCGATTCCTGTACACCTGTCCTATGTGGGCACTTGTCTTGGAGATTGATGGAAACTATTATGTGTAGGTGATCTATACATAAACCATTAGCCCTGCCCTAGAGGTTTGAGTGGGTCTAAGCTAGTCGGATCCAAGCAACTAGTCTTGTACATTACATGTTCATAGGATGTACAGGTGTGTCCTAAAGTTTACAATTTCAGAGTTGGGGTTTAGGTCTCTTACAAGGAAAGGCTATAAGGTCTCCTGCCTTACTAAAAGCTGAAGCGCCATTCTCTGGGGAGACCCCGATTTCTTGACCCCACGTCATCATAACATCACTGGTACACAGGGGAGGCTTAGCAATATACCCCTCAATGATATGGGAAGACCCTACACCCCCAACAGCCCTTAAAGGTCCAGCATTTGGCCTGGGTTGCCCGTTACAGTCTCCTGCCATTAGACAGGGGCTAAGGAAGATTCACCAGGGGATCCTCACTATACTATCCTTGGGATATAGATATATATATATATATATATATATATATCAACTGGCTTGGAGAGGCACATTGCCCATTTGTTCAACCCCTTTAGAAGTCTACAAAACCAACCGGGGGCTTTGTCACACCACCAATCATCCGCCCATGGAAATGCTACTCCCCAAGACCAGTCCCATACACTAAATGGGCAAAATGCACAGATTTCTTTGATCCAGTTTTATTTTCTAGCATTCTTCTGAAAGGCAATGGTTGAATTTTAGCAATAAACCAGGCACTGGCATATTAGAAAAGGTCTTGAACAAAGGTTCCTCCAACCAGGAAGTACCATTTGGGCAGTTCCTAGTCTACACAGAAACAAATAGTTTGGCTCTACCAATGCTGGTTTCCTTTTGCCATTTCTTTCCCTCTGTTCTAAAAGATTTCTATTGGCTTGCTCTTTTGCAAGTTTTTGCTCCCAGAGTACTGTATTTCCCCCTATTATTATTTATGCTCATTAGTCAATTGGCTTTTAACAAATAATTACTTAAACATTAAATGCATATAATCAAACAGTAAATAAACATAGCAGAATTCATATCATACATATAGAATTCATTAACATTTTGTATACTAAAATTCCTTTTACAGACTTAAACCCATCCTAAAAAAAACAACAATAGCATACTAAATATTTATTTATCAGAAGGTCAATCTTTATGGTTCAAACACTAATTCTGTATCTTGGAAATCCTTTAAGTGTGCTAAAATGCACAAGAGTACATTGTGCAACACTATATTTCCATTTAAACATATGGTCAGTTATTCAAGCAGTTATATGATCCAGACACTAACTTCAGAACCCCCTCCATCAATTGCCCATAATTCATAACCGAAATTACAATGCTGCGGTTCCAGTGGGCAACATCTTGACTATGCTACGCCAGACTCCATATAAAGCGATATGTACCGCAACTGTAGGAGAGTTCAAAAAATAAACCCAAAATTCGGTAGATTTGATATCGTCGTATCTCTGTACAAAGTTCTCATAGGTGCGATAGGTGCGCATGTATACTGTACTCCAATTTGGGCACTCCATAAATAAATGCTTTAACGTTTCCAATCTGTCTTTGCATTTACAAATTCGACGGTATCTATTTTCCAATGGGATTCTCAATTGTGAACCCAATACAGTTAATATCGGAAGTTGGTCAATCCGAAGACGCAACATAAGCCAGCGTACCTGCGGGTTAGGGCACAATACCATATACCGTTGGGGACTCTTGTATCCATGAACTACGTCAGACATTGTTCAGGCACTTAATGGTTGTAATCTGGTCATAGATCCTATTCTAATCGTATAAATCAAATTTGGCTTTAAAAGAAGCTTTTAGCTATTGGTATCCACCAGTGATGGACCAGTTTGGGTACCAGCTTATCGCCTGGCAAGTCGCTGTTACCAAATCATCAAATGTGGCTTTTTTTTTTTTTAATTTACTTGATTCAATTTACAAGACATTTTTATGGTGTCCACTTCTCCCACAGTTTGCCCCCATAATTTTCAGAATAGGGCATATAGGCATCATCTTAGCCTTTAAACATAACTCCACCTTTGTTCTTTGAACCTGTCCCCCCGCCCCCACAAGGGAGATTAAACCTAACTCGAGGCACAACACCTCCATCTGGACGGAGGGTCGCAGCCTTAGTAACTTTCTCCAGAATAGCCCCTATCACTAGCTTCCTTTTGCCCTCTTATTTTTTTCTTTTGCTTGCTATTTCTTAAATAACACTATGTAGACTATGGTGTGAATGTTATTTCTTACCGTTTACACAAGCTTGTGAGGGTGATATTTTTCCATTGATCGTTTGGGGAGCCCTCAGTGCCGATTTCATGGCAGATGATGGCGAGGATGTGGGGTTAGAGGGAGGTTTGAATACATTGCTTCACTGTCAAATTATTTTAATAGTGTTCCACACAGTAGAAATTGGCGCCTCAAAATTCACTCTGACATGGTTTCATGGAGTGCAACTTCCTCTTTTAAAGCAGCGCATATGCAACCTACTACTCTATGAAAACACGCCAGAAATGTACAGTGATACATTGGAAGCAACCTACAAATGAATCGCTGTATTACTAAGTCACTAAAAGAAATCATATACTAGAGCAATGCATTCAAGGGCCCTTCTTCGCCAACCAATTAGAATAATGATCAATCAGAAGCTGATGTAATATTCAATTTACATAACACAGCACACACCAAAATGCAAACATCCTTTGGAGGAAATGAAATACCAAAGGAATAAAGGAGCAAAAGGCAGAAAACGCAAAAGAGTAAGTGAACGCGAACAAAATTGTAAAAGAACAAAAGTGCAAAAGAGAAACAAAGTTAATGCACAACCAGTGCTCCAGATGATAGGAGTATTTTACTCTCTATTTTGTTGGCAGTAAAATAATTTTTTTTAGGGAGACAAAATGTCCATCCAGTTCCCAAAGGGAGTATTTTACAAGCAAGTAAAAATGTGTTTCAACTGGACAACGGAAATGTTTTTGTTCTAATTTCAAGTCATGCATATTTAAAGATTCATGTTTACTTCTTCCTATCAGGCAGTTATAATAGTTTCTTCCTGTGGTACTATTTTTTTCTATTGGTCCAAACATAACCATGGAGCTTTGTGGGTGAAAGCAGGGGCACAAGGTTCTACGTGTCTGTTTCTTACTTTTTGATGGGTATTTTTACTCCATTTTTATTTTTTGGGAGTATTTGCCTATTTTTAGGGAGCAAAAGTGGCCGATATACCCCTTATCTGTAGGGCTGTACACAACTGAGGTATTTAGAGGTAGCCCTTAGCATTTTGTATAAGATGGAGAAGCCATAAAACGTTATTACGAACGAAAATATCGATTACAAAAACACTATACATGTAAGCATATTTTAGTTCCATTTATCGGGGATGAGGCTGCTTGAAACAAAGTTTAACTTGAGGTCATTAAATCCAGCATTCATTTAACTAGTGGCAGGTTTCATGATGTGAACAAAACCATGTCCACTGGACAAAACGTTGCTCTTTTAGAACACTTGCTTGTCGTCTTTTTCGAGTGTCAGGATCCATTTTTGTTTTAGGTTATGTGCTTGGTTCTTTGAGGGCGCAGTGGTGAAGTAAATGGTGCAGGGTTTCTGCCCTTCCGCCTAATCTTCACTTCTTGCACTGTTGCGGCTCCCCACACAACCCCGAGATAACCACCATTCCAGTCGCTGCGACAAACATCTGATCTGCCTCTTCTCAAACTCACTCTTGACTCGATCAGTTCGTCATGAAAACATTGTACATTGATCCATTGTGAGAGTATCCAACATACTATCTTATGAGCAAAGAGCCACAGCAGGGATATTCCCACAATATTGAAGGAGAGAATCTTTTAATCTGCCTTTCCCGACTCCAACCGAAGAATGCTCACCCGTGGGGTAAATATTACCATAAATTCTGTCAAGCGCTTAAAACGCGGAGCAAAGAACAGAAGAAACACAAGATTAGCATTTTAAAGGTGATCGGGGACCAGTCTACTTCCTTCAAACGCCCTTCTGCAGGGCTCGGCATCTGCGCTGTGACAAATGCTGTGCAATCATCGATAGATCATGAATAAAACACAATTAACCCGTCAGATTCCCTCTTGCAACTCTGCATGCTGTCGCCAGCACCATCTGCTTCATCAGCAGTTCAGGCAATCGTGTTTATCCTGTATTTCCAGATCTCTACTCATCAATGGTTGCTCAGTCTACGCTTCCTTTATTCCTTCTCCAGCAATGTCTCTCGGTTCCCAACTATTCTCGTTTCCCTTGTTATCCACTTAAAAGTATCTCCACTCTTCAATTCCATGCTCTTCACACCCTTGCATCGGCAAACCCTCCTCCACACTCCTTCCGTTTCCCGCCTATATTGTCCCTTCGCCACTGCCCAGCTGTACTCCCAATTCCAAATACAGTCTCATTCCTTTAATTACTGCTAATCCCCGACAGTCGCCACTTTCCTATGGTCTCCTTGACACATGTTTTTACTTTGCTTATATTGCATCTCTTCACTGGTCAGCTGTTTCCCTGCATGTTATCCTCACAGCCCAAAACTGCAGCCAAGACCTGCCTCCACCACAGCCCTGGGGCAAAAATGGGCCTAATATATTTTAACACAAAGGAACTCCATCAGTAAATGTGTAATTGATTTTACGAAACAGGGAAACCAAGCATGCAGGCTCCTTGTGCATGAAAGGTCTAAATACCCACACACAAACACGAAATAAATGAGTTTTCTCTGCTGGAGTTTAAAACCTATAATGCAAAAGGAGTATGCATGCTTGGTTTCCAAAAGCCTGAGAAGTAAAGACCAAGTGAGACCTGGGTGATTGGAAGGTACCACTTTTTAAGATCCTTCTACTTATGCGGCACCAAGTTAGGATCCACCAAGAAATTCCCAGAGGGAGCAAGAGATCAGGCCATTACCTATAGGCCCTTACCACTAGCTCTTCAGATGTTAGATCGATTAGGTTAATAATCTTTAGTGACTGCCTTGGAATTTAGGAAGGAATGGGCTAGGGAAGGCAAAGCCCACAGGATACGAGAGAGAGAGATGAACGGCCCTTAGTGAGACCATACTCAAGATTTTAATAAACAGCCACAAGCTTTCTGAGAGTTGGTTTGCTAGTTATAATATCTTTGACGGGCCCGGGCCTCTGATGAGCAGCATTGCTTCCACAGATTACTTTCTCCCAATCACTGTGTTTAAGTGGCCCTACTGAATTCAGACTCCCAACAGGCCCTTCCACAAGAGCTCTATCCCGCTTGCCCTAAACTGCAAGATTTAATCTTTTATCGCTTCAACAGAATATCCACTCCCTCCTAGGTGGAGTACAAGGGTTTTCCTAGTCCAAGTTCAAGTCGCTCTTGTATCAGGAAGCTTTCTCGTCTTCCCACAGGGAAGGGTGGTTAAGATATTTACTTTCTCTGTGTCAAAGAAATGACTGCCTGCAGCTGCTTACCTATCCTCAATACTGTGGTCTGTCCTTTGAGTAGGTTGCAGATTGTCCCAGTCTGATCGCTCCAGGTAGCCTGTTGTGATTGGGCCTTATGCAACACCTTTGCTTCTCCTCTTTAATGATAAATCACCTATTGATTACTCATTAAAGGGGGACCAGCATGTGTCAATGTTCTATTGCTGGCAGTGGACAAGCCTTTAAATGTGTTCGGAGACCTCTGCGCTATCTAGGAATCTACCCATTACTCGCTCTGCGGCATTCCGAGGACACCAGCCATCTTCGAATGTGTGCCAGTGCTGTGTTTGCGTGTGCATGAGCTAAGCAAACAAGTGGTTTCGGTCTGATCGGAGAGAACTTATGGGCACTTTTTTGCAGCGAGGTGGCTTGGACATTAGTCCCCTTTGGTTATTCGAGATACAGGGCTCGTCTTGGTGGTCAGGGTTGACCCATGTCTGAAGGGACCTTGAGCCCAGGCAATCCCACGTTTCCTTCATAAAGATCATAAGCACCTCAGACTCCCCAATACAGCATAATCAGCCCCATGCAGGTAGCCCTCCTGTGGTCTATCTCAGTATCTGAGATTTAAATCTCACCATGCTCTGGGCACCCTCTATCTATTACAAATTGGTTGCTATACATAACAACCCCCGGGTTGACTTGGTCTCTGTCTCTACTGATATTTTTTTGTAAGTAGTAATATCTGTTGCACATGTACATAATCCCTCCCACCTGCCTTTTCAACCTTGATTGAAACCGCTCTGATCCCTTCACTGATGAGCCCTGGGTTCTTTTATATTAATTCTGACCAACAAATCAATATAAGAATGCCTACAATAGTGGCTGAACCAATCCTGATAGGCCATTAATCGGTCCAGCGGAGCAGTGTGCTTGCAACTTCGGGGAAGGTGGAGAGTGGCATGTAAATGTGGAGTTTGTGCCTCCTCTTCCTCCCCCAAGCCAATGTAGATGGAAAAAACGGGAGGTTGATCGCCACCTCATTAGCGTGGAATGCTGAAAAGACTTTCTGCAAAAAGGAAGGGGGACTTCTTAAGACAACCTTATGCTTGTCAAAACAGCATACTGTTTAAAAGTGGAGCACCTGAATTTCGATGATCCTCCCGGCCAAAGTCACTGGCACTAGGAAGATCCTTTTCCAAGCAACCAATCGGATAAAAGAGATGCCAGAGTTGAGTTTCATACAGCCTGCAAGCTGCCGAAAACCTTGTTGCGATCCTAATAAGGGAGAAGCTTGTTTGCTGGAGGATACAAGTGGGTAAAACCTTCGAGGTGTCCTCTTCTCACCAGATTGGAAGTGGAAAAAGGGAACTGCTGTGAATTCCTATAGGTCCCCATGACAAACAAACGAGCCCTTAAACAGCCAACTATAACCCTTAAGGCTGCCAAACCAGAAAGGAGACACCATCATTCTGCTGACAGTGTAGATGCTTTGAGCCCCTTTCCAGCATTAATTCAAGTGGAAGAAACGGGTAAACTTTCGATTTTATTTACGGCAAGTAGATAGTTGTCTCGCTGCCTGCAGCATGGCCATCAGCTATAGCCCCAAGTTATCCTAAGCTAGATTTTCAAGAACTCTGCCAATAAGTGCAGTGAAAAAGGGGATGGGAAAGCACCTGACCACCCGCTGACTCAGCAGATCTGGAATTGTCAAAAGAAGTTATGGGCCCTACTGTGCCATGTTCATCAGTCTGGGAACCAAATTCTTGTCCGTCGACCACTTGGTGAGTTGTTCTTGCTGGTCTGGAAAGTGCATAGCAACCTGTGCAACTAGAGTGTTGTG
The DNA here is from genome assembly GCF_040938575.1 of Ambystoma mexicanum. Classification (NCBI taxonomy): domain Eukaryota; kingdom Metazoa; phylum Chordata; class Amphibia; order Caudata; family Ambystomatidae; genus Ambystoma; species Ambystoma mexicanum. The sequence goes on along the minus strand of NC_090923.1, from coordinate 977,522,143 downwards.
AGGAAAGTGTAAAAGGGCTGTGTGGCCGCAAAGCATAGAGACTGCACTACCAATTCCAAAACGTGCCAAAAAGGTCCAAAAAATGTAATCGTCTGGATAATATAATCCTCGAGTTCCCACAAGTGGTTGGCATGAGATAGGTGGCTCCGCCTGCCATCTTCCACATTGAGTTTGAATGCCAAATGGGCTGCTTGTATAGACATTTGGTTGAAAGGATCTGAAATACACATTTTCAAAGAAAAAGCAAAGAGGAAAAGACTGCTTACCACAACCGACTCAACCCCCCCCCCACACCCTCACCAAGCTTGTTGATATAGTCATGCTGTCTGTATTTCTCAGTACTGACAAGCCCTGTATTATGGGAAAGAATGTACTTTAAACTTTGAGGTTAGCAAGCAGCTTTAGGAGGTTTACAAAAACGTCCCTATTTTCCCAAACCCACAGAGCATGATCCTTCAGGTGACCCAGAGTGGCGTACTAACTGGCAAAGGAGGCGTCAACAATTACCAGGTGTTTGAAAGGAGGGTCCTAGAAGCACCCAGAATATAGTACTCACTGTACCACCACTCTAGATCTGACCAGACCCTGAGTTAGATAAATATGCTATGCTTTTTGACTTGCTTCAGGCTCCTGGATCCAGCTGGCAGAAAGATTGAAGCTGAAGGTTCATCTTCAAGCAGGCATGAGTTTCTGCCAGTATGCAGCTAGCAATAAAGCCCAGATGGTATTGAAAACTCCAGGACGAGGCCAGGTAATGACAGAATGTGGATGATGGCAGGATTTGTAATTTCATGTGGCTGAATGCAATTCCTTTGGTTAATGATGGGAGGTCAGAACTATATTTCCTACTGAAATACCAATCATTAAATTCAATATAAAATTCATCAACTTCTCTCAATGGAATTATGTTGTTTAAAGTAAACAGAGCCTTATGTTAAACTAGGGGTATTGGTATATTATTACACTGTTGGATGTTTCACACATGCAATCCACACTGTTTTTGAATTTGTATTCTGTATTAATGGATGTACGATCCAGATCTCTGTTACTTTGCATTTCACAGGATACCCGTTGTTGAGAGGTGAACACTGTTTAAAAATAATCTCAATCGTTGGTATGCGGTTCTCTTAATAGACACGTTTTCCGAAGCAACAAAAGAAATTAGGTTATTCATCCAGACAAACACCTAGGTCGTTAAAACCTCAAATGCTTCATAGGTTGACTTGGAGTTAATGTGGGAGAACAGATGTATCATCTGTGCTTGGCGATCAGCTATTTCTGTACTGTGACACAAATTCTCCCCAGAGCTAATCTACCTATTTTGAGGCTGGTGGGGGTGGGGTGGGGTGTGAGCCCGCTAATCAAGACCATCCCTAGGGGTCTGGAAATGTGCGACATCACTGAGAGTGACTCCCCTCTAGCGGGCAAGGACTCCCATTCTAATGAGGAACACCCTATCAAAAATACATGGTCTGCATATATGAGAATCAAAAGGACTGATGTTACTTTCGTTTTGCATTCAAATAGCTGCAACATTACTTCAATCCCTTTGGCTTCAGGTAATGATAGATTTTCAAGGAGGAACGACACACCCCTTTTTCCACTGGTAACTAGCAAAAAGACAAGGGACCTTGAACGGAGGAGAGTGACTCCTACACCACAAGCCTCTGACTGGAAGATATCCGGGGGGGGGGGGGGCAGAGCCAGTCTAGATCACAGAGCCAGTGGTAGCTTGGAGAGCGAGCGGATCACTAGCAAGATGCTGGGAGGCTGGCATCCCGAGCGGCAACAAAGCTTAAGCACTGAAAGAGACAGAGGTGGTAGAGAAACTGTCTAGCCTGGTGGCGCGCTCACACCAGAGCTGTAGTGGGCCTGTGGCGTGTTAAGACGCTGAGACCAGACCGCCACAGAGGGATCGAATCACCAACCTCTGCAATGAGAAGTGTGAAGACTGCCAAACCGGGCAGGAAAAGGGAAGCAAATACTCCCGAGAAGGTAACACTGGGAGAGAGGTGAGCAGCTGTGCCCAGGGGTTTTGAAGAAGCAAAAAGGGTTAAACGGGGCCTGAGAAACCCAAACGCTTGACACGTGCCTGCATTCAAGAACGACCCTGCTGAAGTAAAAACAAGAGGGCTTCGGGGAACCCTAGAAATCCAAACAAAAGGGGAAAAGACTGGGACCAGAGAGAACCCGGGGGGTTCCATTGCCCAAACCCTAAAACAAGAATACTATCAAAAAGAAGAGCAAGACTGATGGAATAGTACTAAGAAAATCATGTTTCCTTTTAAAGAACGGAAAGAATTGAATGGGTGTGAAGACTTACGACTTGCCCTGAAAAACCTGTAAAGAGGCTGGAGAACTGTATTTTGAAGTTTGACCATTTGAAAAAACCCTCTTTGGGAGGAATCCCAAGTAGTTTGGCAAAGTAAAACCAGAGTGGAGAGGCTATTGCTCTGGATTATTGCTCAGGTCTATTTTTGTAACTTTTTCTAAGCGGTAAGCCAGATGGCAAGTAGGTTTTGGATGGAGAACCATATTAATTTGGACATTTCACAAGCACCCCTTGTTTAGTTTGTTAGGTAGGTAGGGAAATCCCCTCATAGTTATATGGTTATATAGTTTTTTTTTATTTTTATTTCAATACAACCTTTTGAACATGCTAAGTCCCAGTCTGACTCCTTCTGGTTCACCACCACTGGCAAGGTAAAAAAGCATGTCTAGGACCAGCCAGTGGAACATATTTCCACAACAAATGCATATAAATGAGGGATATTTAATTCAAAACGTGGTCACAGATTGACAAAAATCCAAAAGGAGTCTCTCAAAGTGCTTAATCATTCCAAAGTGACAATTAGTTTGGGCGAGAATGGGGAAGGGGATAAGTGAGTATTATCTCAAGTAAAGATTACAAGTGGCCTGATGCTGAGGGGCATTCCTTCCTGTCAGACTGAGAACGACAAAAGAAATTCTAAAGCTTCAAAGGGATTTTGGTACAAAATAGAAAATTGGGAAAGCTGCCATTTGTCCCTGAGAATATCATGAGATATAGGAATGAAGGAGTTTATTACCAAGAGAACAACAAGTTACTTACCCATGATAACGTTCTTGCGACTGGATGTTCCTCCCACGTATTCCTCATCTCTATGATATTTCCATATTCAGCTTCAGCTGCTTTGGAATTTTTTCCCAGCAGAGGGCACTACGTGTCGATGCCCGTCAGCTCGATGTCCCTCGGAGGCATCCGTCTCGATGAAGACGTCATCGATGGTATAAAGCGTGAGCAGCGACCGTTGGCTTCAGTTGCGTTTTTTACTTGTATAGAATATTCTACACTGGACAGTTACTCCTCCTGAAAGAGCAAAGACTGCGATGAGGAATACGTGGGAGGAACATCCAGTCGATAGAACATTACCATGAGTGAGTAACTTGTTCTTCAAATGGATTGTGTCCTTTCACGCATTCCTCATTTTATGATAAATTTCCAAAGCAGTGCATATTCCTGGAGGAGGGAGTCAGAATTTTCAGACTCATAATAATTTAGGAGTTCCTTTATAGATATGTGTGCACAAAATGTAGCACTGCCTTTCCAAATAAACCGGTATCACTACATATTATTCCCACCAAAAATATTGCCATATATATGGTCGCCTGGTATGGCTATAGGCGATATTTTTGGGGGGGCTAATTTTTGGGGTATTTGGGAGCAGGGGCTGCGGGGGTGTCCTCCGCAGGTTACATGCCTTAATATCGCCGCATAAATATGGTGGTATTTTTATATGGCTATATTTTTGCGGGCATATTAACACATGGAACCAATAAACCTTCCCGGCATGATGCAGAGTCCAGATTAGAGTGTTTGATAAAAGTGTGTAAAGACGACCATTTGGCTCCCGCACAAATATCTTTAATTGGGACTCCCTCTGTAAGGTAGAGGAAGTAGCCATACCCCTGGTCGAATGAGCTCCAAGACCCTCAGGAAGATCCTTTCCAGCTAATCTGTAGAATTCAGATATTCCTAAAATGATCCATCTTGATAATGTTTGGTTGGAGACTGCCATACCAAACTTGTGGCCCGTATAGCCTACAAAATGTTGGTCATCTTGTCTTAGTTTAGACATCCTGGAAATGTAGAAACTAAGTGCATGCCTGGGATCAAGCCTGTGTAACCTCTTCTCTTCCTTTCCGGGATGAGGATGAGGATAAAATGAAGGTAGAATTATTTTCTGAGTTACATGAAACTCAGACACAATCTTGGGTAAGAAGGAAGATTTAAACTTAAGAACCACTCTGTTCTTTTAGAAGACAGTGTAAGGAGGCTTGCACGGCAAGGCCTGAAGTTCACACACCCTTTGGGCTGACGTGATGATCACTAAAAGGATGGTCTCTAAAGATAATATCCTTAAAAATGGATAGGCTCAAAAGGAGTACACATTGGAAATGTCACCACCAAGCTGAGGTCCCAAACTGGGACTTGAAAAGGGACCGGAGGAAATGTATTTGTCAGTCCTTTTAAAAATTGTATAACTAGTGCGATCTTGAAGAAAGATACCTCTTCAGAGGAGCACTTAAAAATCGAGAGCGCTGCCAGATGCCCCTTTATTGTACCAACCTGGAGCCCCAGATTGGCCAGGTGTAATAAGAATGATAACCCGATAGGTGTACTGCATGTAAAAGGATCCACATTCTTATCCTTGCACCAGCTGCAGATTTTGCTCCAACGGCAGCAGTACAAGAACTTTGATGCTGGCCTTTTGGCCGAAAGCAAAATCTCAATTACATCATCCAGAAGGTCCTAAACCTTGTATCTCAACCTCTCAGAACCATGCATGAAGGTTGAGTGTCTTGACCTCTGGATGGAGAACGCGATCCTCCTCTCTCTCGCTTGAGAAGGTCCTATCTTTGTGGAAGAAGTATTGGAGGGCAGATGGACATATCCAGAAAGTCGGGTACAACATCCTCCTGGCCCAATCTGGAGCAATTAGGATCATGGATTTCCTGAACCTCTTCAACTTCCCGATGACTTGAGGAATGACGGGGACTGGAGGAAACGTGTACAGGAGTGGAAACTCCCAGTCTACTGCAAACGCGTCCCCTAGAGCTCCTCTTGGGGGACATTCCCTTGAGCAGTACCACTCACACTTCCGGTTGATACCAGTCACAAAACGATCCACTTGAGGGGTTCCTCAAAGGGTGGAAGATCTCTTGAAGGACTTCCTGAGCTAGTTCCCACTTGTGGGAGACTGCTCTGCCTGCTCAGAGCGTCAGCCGCTGTATTCTCCACTCCGGCTAGGTGAACTGCCGATAGGGAGATTACTTCTTGAATTGCCCAAAACCAGAGCTGCACTGTCTCTCTGCGCAATGGTAGTGACCCTATGCCTCCTCTTTTGTTGAGGGAGTACATGGCCACTGTGTTCTCAATCATCAGGACATTCTTCCCCGGCACAGAGGGCAGAAAGCCCTTCAGCGCTAGTCTGATTGCCCTCAGCTCCAAAAGATGGATATGTAGTTTAGACTCTGATGGTGACCAACGACCACCGATAGTCAGATCGTTGGCATGTTCTCCCCAACCCCACCCTGCGAGTGGGGGCGTCCATTACTACCGTCATCTTCGCCCATGGTTGCTATAAAGTTTCTCCCTTCAGAATGTTGTCCTCGCAGGCCCACCACAGGAGATCATGTGCAACCCTACTTGGAACCTGAAGGAGATCTGATATCCTGCATGAGAATTGAGACCATTGCGTCTGAGAGCCCACAGGAGAGAGCTCATTCTCAGGCGTGGCTCTGGCACCAGAAAAATCCAGGATGCCATGAGGCCGAGCAACCTCAGAAAGTTGAATGCCAGGAGACGCTGGGTACTTTGGAATCTAGTGACTATCTGCACAATGTCTTGAGCCCTCACTTCTGGTGGCGAGGCTTTTCCCAGGAATGCATCCAGGACTGCTACAATGAATCGGAGCTTTTGAGATGCTATCATGTGGGACTTCTTGAAGTTGAGGGGGAAGCCCTGCCTGTGAACGGAGTGACGGGTGGAGCAGAGATGATCCAGGGCATGTTCGGGGGAACTGGACCTGATCAGCCAATCATCCAGGTAGGGTTAGACCTCAATCCCCCCCCCTACCCTCTCCTGTGACTCGCTGCCACCATAGCCATCAACTTAGTGAAAAGTGAAAACCCTCGGGCGGAGGTCAGCCCAAATGGCAGAACTCGAAACTGATAATGAGAACCGCCAACGGCAAACCTCAGGTACTGTCTGTGCTTGTGATGGAATGGCACATTAAAGTAAGTATCCAGAAGGTCCAATAATACCATCCAGTCCTGAAGTTGGAGGGCCTGAAGGATCTGAGAACGGGTAACCATGTTGAACTTGTCCTTACTGAGGAATTTCTTTAAATCTCTTAAGGCCAAAATGGGTCTCAATCCTCCGTCCTTTGTTGGAAGTAGCAACCCTTGTTCTTCTCCGTTACAGGTACTGGTTATATAGCACCTTTCTCTAGCAGGGTCGAGATTTCCTGCAGAAGGAGCGGATCTTGAACTTTGAAAGAGCTGTTCCCCAGTGGAAGACAGTGAAGCTTTTTTTTTTTTTTAGAAAGGTAAGGCAGTAACCCTGGCCAACTGTTTTCAATGCCCATGCATCTGAAGTAATTCCTCGCCATTCTTTCAGATGCTGCGAGAGTCTGCCTCCCACTGGGGTCTTGTGAACTAAGGCCTCAGAGTGGTTTTGAGGCGGCTGAAGCAGTGGCTGATGGTAAAGAAGCCACTGCCTGGGGGTCTTAGTACCTCTTCCCCTGTCCACCATGGGGGAGCTTTTTTGACCTCCGATTCGCCAGTCTTCTCCCCCTTCCAACTGAGGAGTAATAGCGAAAGGACATACCCCTCCAAGGTGTCCCGTGGAGCAGTTTTGTGACCGTTAGTACCCAGGAATTTGGCTGCTGCTTTGGAGGTCTGCAGCTTCTCCGGGCTCTCGTCAGCCTTACAACCAAATAAATGTGTGCCGTCAAAGGGCATGTTAAGAAGTCTGGACTGCACATCTGGAGCAAAACTGGACTTTAACCAGGCAAATGTGCGCATTACTGTACTAGCCGCCATTGACCTGCTGATACCGTCAGCAAAGTTTAGGCCTGTATGGATTCTCAGTCTTTCCCATCCTGGACTAGATTTACAAATCCATCTCTTTCCTCCCCTTCGGGGATATGTTCAGCCGCCATTGCTACACAATCCCAAAGGGTGAAAGTGAACCTGGCCAACCTGCACATAGCATTCACAGACTTCAGGGCCATACTCCCTGCAGAAAAATCTTTCTTGGCCAAAGCATCATAACACTTGTCATCTCTATCCGAGGGAATAGTTGGGTAGGCATTTTGTTTTGAGGTGGACGTGGCAGCCTGCACTACCAAACTTTCAGGTGTCGGTTGGTTCCATCAGATAACCGGGGTCACTACTGGAAGCCCTATATTTAGAGGTTAGCTTTTTATTTACTGCCGGAATGAACTTTGGCGTCACCCAATCGGCATTTACCCACCTTTGCAGAGCCACATGAAAGGGAAGAATAGGGTCCTCCTGGGGCCCTTTATCCAGAATGTCTGTAAGGCCATCCTGTTCATATATTGGTGTGGATCTTTTCCACCCCATGATTTCAACCACCCTGGAAATTAAATGCCTGCAAGACCCATCTGCATGGTCAGTAGGATCAGGTCTCCCAAATTCTATTTCTGGGGACGTATCTAGTCCACTTGCACTTTGCAGGGACTCCTGTAGATTTTTGATCCTGGATGCCTCAGATCATATTGTTGGCCAAACAGACGCGAGTCAGAGGAAAGTTACCCATCCTCATAACATGGTCATGACGTCGGGGGCGCAGGCATGCAGGGGTCGCATGCACAAGAGACCTTGGTGGACACTGTCCTGGCGCCTTTGCCGCCAGGCTCATGAACACAAGTAAACCAGAACATCCATTTAACACCAAAAAGCTTTTATTATGGACATAGCACTTCAGATGCATTAACCTTGAAGATTCCATCCATTAAGCAGCCCCAAGTGTATTCTTGGGTGTGACTGCTAATGGATTGCCTTTGCACGTGCTCACTCTCCAGGAGTGGCAGGGTGTGGCTGGTAAGCCGGCCCTAAAGGGCGTGCCCACGGTCTCAGCTATATAAGCTGCCCGATCCTCAAGACAGACGCTTTGCGTTATTCTGCACTTGCAAGCACCGTAACGCTCACCGTTGTCTGAGGTCAGACTTACCTTTGAAGATCCTGCTTCCTGGACATCCTGCTTCCTGCCAGTATACTTACCAACTGGGGGAAGCTGTTCTTACCTGTACATCTCTTCGGTGGACCAAGTATTAATTTTTATAGTTTCTCGAACGCCGATATCTTCATCTTGCCACCGCAGCACGACACGCTCCATTGTAGACAGCAGCTCCTGAAAGTAAAAACAGAAGACAAGGTTAGACATCGAAAAAACTGTCAGTTTAAGGTTGCGCTTCATCATACTTCCTTAAACCATCACTTACCTGCTGTCGAACATTGCGGTAGCGTCCATCTTCCATCCTGCCACGTCTCGCGTCTCACAGCTGCATTAAGGCCGCATTTAAATCTAAGGGAAGAAAACAGAAGTGAGACATTATTGCGGGCATATATAGGAGCAACATATAAAGACATTACACAGAACGAACAGCATCTCAAGAGCTCATGAAAGACTTACCAATCATAAGGAGAAGCAAAGTCGCAGTTGGACTAGACTAATCCTTATCACGGATCAGTGAAGGAACTAGATCCCATTCGACGTGCCCCTGCCAGAAGTAGCAGGACGGAGAGCTTATCTTCCATAATTCACAGATGAGCTTTATGGGCCGGTGTATGCTCACAGAAACCGTACTTTGGGGTGAAGGGCTCAAGAGGTACAACAATCGCAGATTGGCGCACTCACACACTGTTATCTCCAAGCAGGAGCAGTATCACCACGTACCACCGCTCACAGCTTTTCAAATGAGGGAGAGGCCTGAAGGGGGTGATTCAAGTTCAGGGAGGGCTGCAACCGTGCCCCAATGCCTCCACAGAGACCAGGTGAGCGTAACAAGAAGAAAGTGTTCCTAAGAAATCCTTTCTTGGTAGTGAAGTGGGGTATTTTTCAATGATCCTCGATGGAGTCAATGACAGCGCCGAGATTTGACCCAGTCGAGGGTTTTAACGCATGCAGCGTTGAGGGCTTTTTAGGGCCCGTTGAGTCTTTCGGCGCCAATGGCATCGATCACTCCTTCCTCCAAGGAGATTTGTCCAGACTCGAGGGATCCTTTGACCACTCAAGAGTTTTTTTCCTTGCCTCACGGGCACACGGGTTTTGCCTCTCTCTTTTTATTGTTGCATTTTTTTGACCTGTGCATGGCTTTCATGAGTCTTCGAGGGGGTCAAGGCTGCATTCACGAATAGCTTCATCATTTTTAATCTGAAATTATTCCACTCAGCCGGAAAGGTTTATTTCATCGGGCACTTGACCCGTTCTGAGGAGGAACTAGATGACGACCAAGATGGCAACCTATGCTGCCTTTTCTTCGAATGCCGCACACATGATGAGTGGTGGCAACCACTGCATGATCGTGCTCTTTTTGTGTTCTTTCAACGAGGAGAAATATTTCTCGACTTGTCTAAAGATCGTTTTTTCGACGGAGTGCTTGATAGGGATTTTTGAGACCTACCTGCTGATAGTTTTCCTCTTTGCTCTTTTGCCATCATCGATAGGCAGGCCTTGCAGCCACAAGTAGCATGAGAGGAACCCAGGCACTACAGATACACCCGATGGGGGTCTATAAGGGACATCTTCGCCCCACAGTCCTGGCACTTCTTAAACCGCGATCTCGGAGTTGATGGCGCGTGTGATGATGCCATTTGTTAATAGGCTTTATACTGTGCTGAATCGCTGCCATAGTAATTTAAAAGTGTGTTGGCTTGTCTGTGGAATGGCACACTCTGCCCCTGCCAGGGTTCTGCTGGAGTAGAACATGTTTACAAATGCCCATTTGGTAACCTCGTGCTAATTTTTCTAGCATTGTACTCTTGTGATGTCCTTTTACTTAGAGGATGTATGAAATGGAACATGTGACGTCTTCTCCAAAGAAAAGGGAGGGAGAAATTCTCACATCCCCAAATACTACTACTGCTCCTCCGAAATAAGAGGTGCCCTTTTTTTGAAGTGGTAAGCATGTGGACCATCCAATCTAAATAGAGAACCAATAGGACTTAATTTCATCCCTTGAGTCTCATACGACATAGAGTAATATTGCTTATATAAACAAACACTATGCAAACAAAGGGGAAGTGGGAGAGTTTTGGGAAACATTAGGAGTGAAAAGACAATCCAGAAGGAAATGCCAGGAATACCATAAGGAAAAAGAATAGTCCAACAAAAGAGAAATGAACCACCCTGGAGGAGAGGTCATAAAGCGGCGACACATTCCGTGCTGGACCTGAGGCAGAGGGAATCGAGCACATAGGAGCTGAATCAGAGGTGCACGATGGTGGAGTTGGTTGCATGTAATAGCTGAAAGCCTAGATAACCCAGGCAGTAGGAAGGGATTTGCCAGATGGAGACAGAGTGGCCAGCCTGTGAACAGTCCTGATGTCCATTGTCAAAAAATGATGGGTGGGTGGTTCTGAATGAATCTGAACTGGCATAGCTTTGGGAACCTTCCATATACTATTTTTTAGCCCGGCTGCACTAAGTGAATGGTATGTCCAGACGTGGTCCTCTGCTCGCTGCACCATAGGGAACCAAGCCACACCTCACTGATTAGGCCCAACAAGGCTGAAACACATCTGGTGTTGCTTGAGTTTCTGAGCTGGGGGCACGTGGATTAGTAGTTTGGGGGCGGCGGCTCCTATTGGCGTGAGGTGCACGACTAATTTGCATATGGCGGATCCCCTACTGCAATGGCACAGACAGGTTAAAAAAACAAATGTGGAAGGTTGCCTAGAGCAATGCCAGTGTTTAACGTTAATTCAGAACCTTCCACCAAGCCCTACAGATAAGGGGTGTATCGGCCAATTTTACTCACTGAAAATAGGCAAATACTCCCAAAATATAAAAATGGGGAGCAGAAATACTCCAAACAAAAACAGTAAATAGATATATAGGAGCCTGTAGCCCAGACTACACCCGCACAGCTCTGTGTATATGGTTGCACTATAGCGTCAGGTGAAAAAACTAATAGGAGTGCCTGAACTAAAGTACTAAAAATGTGCATAAGTTACGCAAAGAGGTTTTTATTACAAAAACATGACTTTTACAGTTAAAACAGGAATGTCACTTTTTTACTCCGCTAAAAAATCATTTTACTCAACTTTAAAAAATAGGGAGTAAGATACTTGCATGGCAAAATCTTATCTTGAGTACTGCTTCCACCCATCACATTTTTTGGCTATTTTGAAAATGTAATAGCAGACCAACAGCGCTACAGATAAGGGGAATATCAACCACTTTTACTCCCCAAGAATAGGCAAATGCAACCAAAAAATAAAAATAGGAAGTAAAAATAATCCCAACAAAAAAAGAGAAAACTAAGACATATAACCTTGTGCTTTCACTTACACAGTTCCATGGATATGTTTGGACCAGCAGTGTGTATAGTACCACAAAGACATTTCTATTACCACCTGATCGTAAGACGTAAACATGTATCTTTGAATGTGCGTGAATAACTAGGTGCAAAGAAATGATTACAAAAAACATATACGTTTTCCAGTTAAAACATTTTTTTACTCGTATAAAATACTCCAATAGGAACTGGACTTAAATTTTTACTCCCCAAAAAATAATTTTACTCTCAACTGCAAAATATAGGGAGTAAAATACTCCCACTTCACAATCTTATTTGGAGCACTGCAGACAAGCGTTTGAATAACTTGCTAAATAAATCAGTAATTTGGGGTCGGATGTAAGACACTAATCGAAAAACAAGAGGGATGAGCAAACACGTGGGGAGTGGCTTGCGTGTCAGATGGAATTGTTCCAAGAGAAGAACAAGTTACCCTCTTACCTGGTAACTTTCTTTCGATGGGATGGTCCGACGACGTACTCCATATCTATGACAGGTAATCACCACAGCTGTGCTGCATCAGAACATTTTCGGCGTCTGCGTCCTGCTTCGATGACGTCGATATGCTGTCCTCTAAGGCCTCCGTCGAGCCGACGTCACCGAAGGTTACAAGTAGGACGCACGACGCAGGTAGCCTCAGTTGTAGTTTTTTCCCCCAGAACTTGTGGCACCAATCTTCTGCCAGTATGACCACAGAAAGCCTTGCGGAAACGTAAGCTGCAATCGCATAAGAAATTCTGTAGCGGGGCACGTAGGGAGGGAGTGATATGGAATACGTCGTCGGACCATCCCATCGAAGAAAGTTAAGGTAAGAGAGTAACTTGTTCTTCGAGGGGATTGGGTCCTCCGACGTATTCCATATCTATGACAGACTCGCAAAGCAGTACCAACATATGGAGGAGGGAAAAGAATATAGAATATAGAAATTTAGAATGCCCAATTAAATTGCAGAGTAAAGGACCGCCTTGCCAAAGGCCAGATCCTGCCTATTGATAGAATCTAGGGAGTAGTGTCGTACAAAAGTATGGACCGAAGCCAAAGTGGCTGCTTCACAGATGTTACGAATAGGAACACCCCTCTGCAGGGCAGTAGAGGCAGCCATACCCCTAGTAGAATGGGCCCATAAGCCTACCGAAGGGTCCTTACCCGCCAAGCAGTAACATTCAGAAATTGCCAAGATAATCCATCTAGACAAAGTCTGCTTAGTAACAGCTTGTCCCAAACGCCTTCCAGCATAACCTATAAAGAGCTGATCGTCCACTCTGACCCGGGACATGCGAGAAATGTAGAAACTTAAAGCTCTCCTAGGATCCAGCCTATGGAGCCACTCCTCTTTCTTACCAGGTTGCAGAGAAGGATAAAATGCCGAAGAATGACCTTCTGGCTTAAATGAAATTTCGACACCACTTTCGGAAGACAGGAAGGACGAACCCTAAGGACAACCCTGTCCTTATGAAACACTGTGAAGGGTGGCTTAACAAAGTACCTGCAACTCACTCACTCAGCGAGCGGAAGTAACCACAACAAATAATAGTTTTAAGGGTTAACAGTCTCAAAGGACAAGAATGTAAAGGCTTAAATGGAGCACCCATTAGGAATTTTAGAACAAGGCTCAAATCCCAACCGGGCACCTGGAAAGGTGACGGTGGAAACACATTAGTGAGCCCTTTCAGAAACTGAGAAATTAAAGGAATTTTGAAATAAGAATACTTCTCAGACGAGCGCTTAAATATGGACAGCGCCGCCAGGTAACCTTTAACGGTACCCACTTGCAGGCCCTTGTGGGTTAACGAAAGCAAAAAAGACAGAACCACAGGAATGTCACATGAAAAAGGATCCACATTCTTAACCCTGCACCAGTCGCAGTCCCTGGTACAGGGACTTTGTTGCAGTCCGTCTGGCCGAAAGCAACACCTCCATCACGTCTTCAGGGAGATCCCAATCCTTATCCCTCAACCTTTCAGAAGCCAAGCGTGAACCACACCACAAATGAGTCCCCTAAGGCTCCTCTTGGAGGAAATTCCCGCGACAAAAACCTTTCGCACTTCCGGTTGACACTGGAGGTGAAGAGATCCACTTGTGGGGTCCCCCAAAGGGCGAAGATCTCCAAGAGAATCTCCTGAGCCAGCTCCCACTCGTGAGAGATCGCGCTCTGCCTGCTCAGAGCGTCCACTGTCTAATTTTCATCTCCGGCCAGATGAACTGCCGAGATCGAAATTTCCTGCTGGATGGCCCAGAACCAGAGCTGCATCGCCTCCCTGCACAGAGGAACTGACCCTGTCCCCCCCCTTTTGTTGAGGTAGTGCATGGCCGCTGTGTTGTCCTTCAGAATAAGGACATTCTTCCCACGCACAGTCGGCAGAAAAGCCTTCAGGGCAAGCCTGACGGCCCTCAGCTCCAACCGATTGATATGGAGTCTGGACTCCAACGGAGACCAACGACCGCTGGCTGTCAACTAGTTGGCATGAGCTCCCCATCCCATGAGGGATGCATCCGTCACGATAGTCGCCTCCGGCCAGGGCAGCCAAAATGGAGCCCCCCCCCCATCAGATTGCCTTGGACGGCCCACCACAGGTCCTGGGCGGCCGAGGTCGGCACCTGAATGGGGTCCGACATCCTGCCGGAGGACTGTGACCACTGACTCTTGAGTGCCCATTGCAGAGATCTCATCTGCAACCTGCCTCTGGCACCAGAAAAATGCAGGATGCCATGAGGCCGAGCAAACCTCAAGAACTGAAACGCTGGGAGACTCTGGGCATGTCGAAACTTGTGCACCATCTGCTGAATGTGATGAGCCCTCACCTGGGGAGGGAAACACTGCCCCAGGGACGTGTCGAGCACTGCTCCGAATTACTGGAGCTGCTGAGTTGAAGGGCGTGGAGGACTTCAGAGAGAGTAACCATCTTGAACTTGTCCTTCCTGAGGAGCTTGTTCAAACCACGCAAGTCCATGATGGGCCTCAATCCTCCGTCTTTCTTCGAAATCAAAAAATAAGGGGAATACCATCCCTTGTTCCTCTCCGCTACAGGCACCAGTTCTATGGTGCCGTTCTCCAGCAGGGATTTTATTTCCTGCGCAAGGAGCGGATCCGGACTCTTCAAAGAGAGATTCCCTGGTGGATTGTCGTGAGGCCTCTGCCGGAAAGGAAGACAGTAGCCGTGGGATATGATCTCCAGAACCCACACATCTGAAGTAATGGCACGCCATTCTACAAGATGCTGCGCCAGCCTTCCCCCCAACCGTCAAACCATGGCACATGGCCTCATGACTGAGCTGAAGCGGCTGTGGCATTGCCTGCGGGTAAAGAGGCAACTGCCCGAGCGGCCTTGGCACCTCGAGGACCTTGTTTTCCACCTCTGGTACTCCTGCGGTGGCCCCTTTGACTTGCTGCTCCTCTCGATCTACCAAAGGATGCGTAATATCGAAAGGAACCTCCCCTCCATTGCTGTCCCCTAGAACAAAAAGGAGGAGGTTGGCGAACTGCAGCGCTCGACGACTTTGCTGCAGCTTTGGAGGTCTGCAACCTCTCATGGCTCTCGTCAGCCTTGCTGCCAAAAAGATGTTCACCATCAAAGGGCATGTTGAGAAGCCGGGCTTGTACATCAGGAGCAAATCCCGACTTCCGCAACCACGCAAATCTGCGCACTACGGTGCTCGCCACCATGGACTGACGCAATCTGCCATGTCCAGACCCGACTGAACGGATTTACACATGGCATCCTTGCCATCATGAAAAAGAGCAAGAAAGCCATCCCGTTCCTCCCCTTCGGGAATATGTTCAGCCGCCAAAGAGACAATTCCACAGAGTATGAGTGAAACGTGCCGCTCTCCGGCACCAATGAAGCAAAAGCCACTGTAATAAAAGCTACCAGCAGGTGGCTTTTGCTTCATTAATGCCGCAACGGCAGAGATTAACACAAGCACAGGAGGCTCATCCATTTCACAAAATGGATGCCTCCTCGTGCTTGAAGTAAAGGGGTTTAAACATTATTTGTGCAAAGTTTTACATAGGAACTTTCTTTAAAAAGATGTTTAATATTTGTTTGTTATGCCCATCTTTTAAGACAATAACATTTTTTGAGCGCACTCTTCCTTTAAGCAACAACAGTGCTTTTTCTAAGCAATTGGAGAAAGAGCTTGCACAGTTGTGAAGTGTCTGCATTTCCGCAGAGGGCTGGCGGTTCCAAACATTTGCGAAGGATAGCCAGAGCATTTTGCCTCTCTGGATTTATGTTGTAAAGTCTCACTTGCTGGGTCGGTTTGCACTTGCTTGTTCCCTGAAGAGTACTTCTGTAGGCACCCTTTGCTAGAATGCCGGGTAAAATACAATGGTCCCTGGGCTTCGCTTTAATAGTCCTCGGCTACCAAACAGTCGATTCTAGGGAGGTGCTAGAGAGGCCAACATGGCGACGCTCTATCAGGAATTACAACTAGGTAATACAGAAAGTAACTTGAACTGCCAAGGACTCCTGCACACTCCAGTGTACATGAATGCCAGTTGACCAAAATGTGATATACCACGGGGAACCCCCTTATAAAAATCCATGTGTGAATGCAATGTTGTCTATCAGAACAAAGCTTCACTGTGTTTTTGGAAAGGAGCTGCTTAGTTGACTATGCCAGCGGCGTCAAGCATCCTTGAAGTAGCTTGAAGCAATGGAATCCTCGGTGCAATTGGGGAAAGCCTTGATTCGTTTTTGGATCACTTTTGCCAGTTCAACCACTCGGAGGCGGGGGCCAGGCCTCGCTTGTGAAAAATGTCTGCCAGGGAGCGAATGCTGCCTGCTTAGATTTCAGCTCAGTCAGACTGACAGTACTCTAGCAACTCTACCACAGTCCCCGAAACTGGGAACGTGGTGCAGATATTCCAGTTAACTGCTGCCTCTGGGTGCTGCCATCCTGTGGGAGAGTCTTCAGAACCACTGACCTTGTGGTCATTTGCAGCTCTCACTCACCCCTCTGCCTGCAAGCGCTTTCCTGGAGGGCAATCGCAACTGCAGACTGTTTGGGACTTTGGTCTTCATGGCGCCTTCAGGGAGAACTTCCCTTGCTACCCTAGTTTTCTGAAAAGCCTTGTCTTGGGCGACAGAGCAACTGGGACCCCGGTGCTGTGATGGAGAAAGCCCTGCCACACATTCCCTTTCCAGCCAGTGGATATTTGAAGCTACGCAGCACTTGGGGCCACCCCAGAGGGCCTCACAGACCTCCCCATGAACCAGTGGCTGCAATCCACAGGACAGACTTGAACTACGAGGGCTCTACTGCACTCGAAACTGCACCCTACTGGGACCCCTACAGCATTCCAACCAGCCCAAACGCGGTGCTAAATGTGCACATCGCCATGGGCCGCACTACGGGCAGGTAGTTGCATTTCAAAGTCCCACAAAGCCCCATAGTCTGCACAAATAAAGGGCAACATTTTACAACGACTGTCCCACAACTACAAATTTGTGGCCTTTGTCAGTTTTACTTCACATCAACCAGAATAACGCACGGGCTAACCCAAATGTGTACTTTAGCACAACAATGCTGGACCGCTTCCTGGGTCCCCATCACAGGCCTTTTTGGTCAGTAGATGGTTTAGTAAGAGGCAGCTGCCCCTGCGCTTTTAAACTTTTTCGATGATTGTCAAAACCCCTCCAGTATTTAAAACTCTGATGTTCATAATGCATTTTTGCTATTTGTGTAGTCTGGGCGTGTTGGGGGACTTCATTCATGGGCAACATCAGGCGTCCTGCGCTGACTAGGAGAGTAGTAGTGTGTGCCGCAACATCAAGCGTCCAGCACTCGATAGGAGAGCAGTATTGTGTGCCCACTGTGCAAGTCGACTCCTGTGACTGGAGGAGCGAGACAATGGATTGCAGAGGATGGCAGGCAGTGGCTCTGGTATGTAGAATGTGAGTGAACTCTCCCCTATTCTTTTCAGCGAAATCCTGAAAATGACAGCTTTGCAGCTGCAATTAAGCATTAACGACTGGAAACGTGATGTGTACCTGCTAGCTGTGGTGCAATGCCTTGGGCATGTCTCTGGTTGTCCCGAGAGGATATCTCTACTTGGGAGACCCATAGCCTAGGTTTAAAGGAGCCTTTCCTGGAAAAGTCATAACCTGCATTGAGTGTTACTTGCAGGGCATGCACCAAATGAAGGGGTAGTTACATACATGCTGGCAGAGTCACTGAAGACTACGATGCAGGGTTTGAAATTGATGGGAGCTGGGAGCTATTTAGTTCCTGCTTGTAACCAAGAAGAGCCTGGTTAGCTTGACACCAACAGCTACCAGGAGAAACATTTGGATCCCACAAGCCAACCGATGCCATACAACCAGCAAATGTGGGCCAATCAAACATTAGCACATATTCAACATTTAAAGGCATAAGGGATCATAAATATTAGATAAAACAATACGTTTGGATCTTATTTGGAAGTAAGATTTTGTGAAACCTCATGTATTAGCTCCTTGTTCTCCAGTGGCAGCTCCTAGTCACCGATTAATGCTGAATATGTGCTTTTTAGCTCCTGCTTATCCAATCTCAATTTCGATCACTGCAATATTAACAGGAGCTGCACCAGCCACAGGAAAACACTATTTATTCAGACACCACTTCATTCGAAAATCATAGCTTAAGTGACCCTCCTCACCTGGATTGCCTATTGGTATTTCGACCATTATTTTTAGTGTAAGAACAAAATGTTTCTTGCAGGGACTCCATCAGGTATTCAGATATCCTAAACCTCACAAAGCAAAGTTCAAATTAGATCAGCATTTCAACCAGAACTTTCAATAGAACTTTGACAAATTGAGTGTTGTAACTGATGGGGGACAGGGTCAGGGGTTTGATTCTGTCAGGTGAGAGCAGAGACCCCGGCCAGCCTGTTGTAGCAAGCCTTCAGGGGCAGTTGCCCAAATCGATCCTACTCCAGAGGTAGGGGTGAGCGGGTTGGTAAAAGCCAAGTCTTTGATTCACCTGAAAGTGTTATGTGGTAACACGATTGGTACCATTGTCTCAACCGCAATGCCTTGCAGCCTCTCCCTTCTGGCTAGGTCTCTTCTCTTTTCTACAAAATCCAGAAGACACTGTCCCGCTGAAAGGAGGGTCCAGACCGGAACCCTAGGAGAAGACTGAACGCCATGCAGCACACACTACAGTCAATTAGCACTGAGACATACAAACAATTGCCATGCCACAGGAAAAGAACTACTAGAGACTCTCATGGTGGGAAAGACCCGTATGGTGAAAGTGAATTATTTCCTTCCTGCTCTGTGAAAGTGAATGTTTTCTTGGAGTTTAGCAAAGCCGGCAAAGACTAAAGAGGGGCAGCGGGCCTACAGGCCCTTTTAAAATGTCCATTGTACCAACCTAAGCCCCTGGGGGAAAAGAAATGATGGTCCACAGGAGGCCGGTGAGCGCAACAACCAGTGGGACAATGGGGGAGGATTGACGCAGGACCGGCTGTATAAAAGCCCAGCCAAACAGACTGAAAGGTGTTCCGGTGAGGTCAAGAACAGAGGAGGACCACCAAAATTTCAGGCATTGGAGAGCGGATAGTAGAGAGAAGTGTTGTGGAGATTGTGGCATTGGCGAGAGATTGCAGGTAAAATGTCCAAGGGAATGGTACAAATTCGAATGCAAGAGTCAGAGAGGGCAAGAAAGATAGGGAAGGGAGTGTGAGAGTAGAAGGAGAGGAGGGGAGGGGAGAAGGTAGCAGTGCATGAAGGTAGAAAAGTGTGTGAAATCGGAGGAATAGTAGGAGAGGGTGGAGTATAGGCTGAGTGGAAGGAGAGAAGGAGTTGTTAAGGAGAGGTAGGCTGTTCGATCAGGGAAAAAGAGGGATGAGCAAGAAACAAAGACTAAAGGGGGAGGAGAGTAGTATAAAGACTAAGCGGGTTAAGTAGAGAAGGTGGAGGATGGGGGTAGAAAGACCACGAGAGAGAGGAAGAGAGACTAGGGAGAGGAAGAGCAAGACTAGGGAGAGACTGACTCAAAGGAAGGAAAGGCACTCCACCATCTGCTAAACAGTAGTAACCAGGCCCGGCTCTAGCAAGGGGGGCCCGGCTCCAGCAAGGAGGGCCAGGCCCCATTCAAGGCCACCCCTTGCCCCCTAGAAAGGAGGCATTACAAGTGGGACCTGAGGGAGTGGAGGCATTTCACTCTAAACATGTGGCAACACAGAGATTAGCATCCTGAGGGGCTGCACAGCAGGAGGCCCGGCCAGGATTTGTTTGCTTGCCCTGGACAATGATCTAAGTCCCACAGCTATGAAAGCACAAATGACTAGGTAGATTGAAGGCCATTCACACCTCTAAGTGAGGTAGCACTTACTCGAGAAGGCTGCATATAACTATTTTCTCAAACCTAAAATCACAAAGTTGGTTTCTGTGATTTAAAGTATGTTTATTATTTGTGGGAATGTATCTTTTTTTACATCATGCTTAATAAAATGGACAGCTATCTCAAAAAATAAATGGCAGGTGATGTTGATTTCACACAGATTTCTGCAGGAAGGTGCATCAACTGACTGGGGACCTTACAAATTACATTGAAATTATATTTGTTCTGCTGCATTAACTACTTGAGTATAAGTGAGGCGAGAGTAGTAAAATGAAAAAGTAATGGATGCAAGGCTTTGAATTAAACATGACCACTATCATTGCTCTGCCCAACATTACATGCCATAATTATTTATTATGTCTTTGCCATTACAAAAGGGATCGAGCCATTAGCATATTACTCTTGGTCCTATCACCAAAAGGTGCAGTTCAGTCTCAATTGTTATGCCATATTCCCCCTGCGCTGCAACACAAGCAACCACAGGCAATGTTTGGCCTTGTAGTCTAGCAGTCTATTCTATCACTTTGGGCAGGGATGCTCACATTAATGGCAGGGCCAAGACTGATAATGGTACGGAAGGCTGACAAGAACAATGCTGGTCAGATGCATCCATTTTTAGTTTTGAATACTAGGTGTAAGCCAGAACTCTTGCAGTGGAAAACAGAATGGAGATAGGATGCGAGGAGAAACACACATCCTATGGGTGTGTATGGTCATTTACCCACCCAATGACTAGCCAAGGCTATGTGAATGCCAATGGCATTACCACCAGCTACCTGGCCCTCGGTGCCAAAACGTGCCCTTTGGGAAGGTTACATGTCTTTATAATGAATCACTTTATAACGAATGCACATACAATGAAAATTATATAACGACAAAACATAAAATGATTTTTCTCTTTTTTGGGTGGGTCCTGTCATGATCTCTGCTTCCAAAAGGTCAGGGTTTTCCCAACTCCCTTGGAAGCAGATCCATAACCCAGGTTCCGAGTGCCAACCAGTCCCAATTGGGACCTTTTGGACCCAGTCCTGGCGCCAGTGGCACCAGGCTCATAAATATGCCCAGTCCCAGCGCTGGAAGCGCCGGGCTCATAATGCTTGGGTGGACTTACCTGCAGCAGACCATGCTGCTTACTTGCCTGCCAGTTGAGCCTCTGATCCTCTTCTGTTTGGAACTACTTTTCCTGTTGGGTGGGGCTGGAGCCACTCCCTAGATTCAGAACACTGGAACTCTTCTGGAAGGCAGGAACTCTTTTTTTACCAGGAACTCTTTTCTTACTTAGGCGTGGCTGTGGAAGGAGACACCTAAGCACTACAGGAGGCTATTTAAACCACACCCGGTGGATGAATCTTGCTTTGCGTTATTCTGCACCCTCTGCAGCAGAACGCTCATCGTGTCTTCTGCATCCGGTC
This sequence comes from Ambystoma mexicanum, assembly GCF_040938575.1. NCBI lineage: Eukaryota > Metazoa > Chordata > Amphibia > Caudata > Ambystomatidae > Ambystoma > Ambystoma mexicanum. Next base: position 977,500,812 of record NC_090923.1, on the reverse strand, counting down.
CTGGGCCTAAGGAAAAAGGCTTACCATCCTGAATCCAGTCTTCAGCAACACCTATAAAGACAAGAAAGAACAGGTTAGCATTCCGGCATCTGAAAGGCAAAGGCTTACCTACTCTTCGTGCGCTCCGGAGGTCTTCACACTGCATTCCGGCATCTGAAAGACAAAAGCTTACCAACTCTTTGCACGCTCCGGAGGCCGTCGGCGCTGCATCTCGCATCTGAAAGACAAAACAAGGTGCGTTTAAAGACATTGGGGAACTTTAATACTCACGTGCCATTACTCCTTTCCACATCTAACCCAGTGGGTATCCCGGCACCCTGCAGCCGCTCCGAACTTGTACCTGCAAAATAAAAAGACAGAGCGCTTTGTGAAGCTGGCAACAAGCGCTTACTTACGTGCTTCCAGGCGCTTCTATTCATCACACGGGCTCCATCTTCAACTCACTTCAGCCCGTCATCCGCCATCGCCGGAACCCTGCAAAACAAGAGACATCATTATTAAAGACTTTAAAGACATTTGAGTTACTCGAAACTTACCGTTCGTGCAGTAAACGACGGACAGCAGTCCTCTGAAGTCAAGAGGCCTGCGCTACCTATCCAGTGAAGAAACTGGCTACAGCACCCTGCCCCGAGGCAGATGGAGAGCTCGGCATTCACTTACCTAAGGTGAGAGCGTTAACCTGTGGGGGTCTACAGGAGAGGAGAAGAGGAAAGGGACACCCCAATAACCCCAGTTCATTAACCCCGTATTTTCTATCTGCAGACATCTTACTCTGCACGTCAGGCATACAGGGCACAGAGGTCCAGCCCAAAGAGCCAATCGGGTGCTGCACATCACCTTTGAAGATACGGTAGTCGCCCAGTCAAGACCGGCGCCTCTGCGAGAATCAGGTGAGCGTTACAGGTCCCCCCGAACCCTCATTTCCCATCCCTAAAAACCGACCACAAGAGTTCCCCCCACCCCTGCATACATATTCATTATGTTTTTCATTATATATTCATTCGATATAACATTTTCGTTATGAAGACTATGTCCTTTGGGAACTCTATGAGCAAGCTCCATCAAAGTAACAACAAGCTGTGTGCTGCATAGGACCTGCCAGTGTTATATGTAAGTGTTCTTTTGAGTGTTCAATTACTTAATTGCCTCTGAAGTCCTAACAGGTAACTGTAAAATCTGGTGCAGATTGGTGTAAGTGTAGAATTTGTAGGAGGAAAATGTTCTGAGACAGACAGACGCCTCTGTTCTTTGCACTGGAATATTGTCTAAAACAAGCATTTCCAAAGCCAACCGGTTTGGCTCGCGTATAGGCATTACAGCCATTTGCCAGGTAATTACATCATCCAGGTACTCACACAGTTTGAGCTGTTCTCATATTATGGCCAGTTGTTACCCTTATGGCAGTGACTGCCAAATGCCTATTCATTGCCTAATTAAAAAGCCCAACTGTTGGCTTTGCCAATGCATTTAGGTTTCAGTTTGTCTCCCTATGTAAAAATAGATATGCCCAAATGTGCATATCTCGTTTGCTATGCCTAGGGAAACGAGCTGCACCTCTCAGAGTTGTTCCAACAAGGCCCTACCTGAAAATGACGAGGCAAGGATGGCAAGTATTGACCACTTTCAAGTCTTCAAGCATGCTTACCAGTGGGGTTCTAACCTATAAAGAATATATCTTTCTGTGTGGAAGAGTTGCCAGAACTTTTTATGATTCAAATTGATGAGTACTGAATTGATAAACTCATACTGATTTAGTAACTTAACAGTTTGTTTATGCAAACAGAATACATGATGTGTATTACGGGTCTTGTTTGGAAAGTATGATGAAAATCCTACGTGCTGGGTGTTTAGGCAGTGCTGGAAATTGACATTTTCTGTGGGACCACATCAGTGATTGTGGGAGGGTGGTGGGAGGATTGATCCCACCCCCCACTAAACATTTGCTTCTCAGTAAATTAATCATGAACGCTTGGAAAATACCACAAGAACTAGAGCATTTCCTATATGGACGCTGGCAAAATATAAAAGGTTTAAACTTATGCCCACGCCCCTTCTCCCTACTCTGCATCTCTCCCCTCAAACACAGTCAGTGCTGGACAGACCCTCTCGGTGAGGTCTTATCTTTTTAACGTGTCTCAGAGGCACATTATTTACAACAGGAATTGATTAGAGATGGGTAAATATAACTGGCAGTGACCATTCCTGTGGTACTCTTTTCTTTAAATTATATAAGGTGTGATTGCTGGGTGATTAGAAATTAAGGAGATACAGAACTGTGTGAAACAATGACATTTTTCATTATATTTCATTTTGTTTCTGTATGAGATATATGGTAACGTTTCATTAATTTCTATGCTGGAGGCTGAAGGCTTCCTTTTAGGATGGGGAAAATGAAGCTACAATCATATGGTGTCATTTTATAATTCAAGCAAAGTGGCAAAAAGGCGCTAAAAGCATATATCAACAATTTCTATGCGCTGCAGTATTTTGTATGATTTGGCAGTCGAAGTTGGAAAGCAGATTGGACTTAAGTTTGCCTGCCAAATCGATTGGTTTTTCACCAGCAGGTATCTTTATTTTGGCGGAAAACCAATGGATTCCCATGAAATAAGCCTGACTTTTACACCTGGTAAAAGCAGGCAGATCCCAAAAGAAACCATTGTGGATGGCTCCCACAATCATTAAATGTGGGAGGGATTTACACTTTTCTAGACAGGTAGCAGAAAAGTGAAGCTCAAACGTGATATCTGCCAATGTTTTATTCTTCACTTTTCCAGTACTTGGTGGAACCAATTAAAATTGCATGGAGGGGCTCTTTTAATCTTGGAAGAGGTGTGGTCAAATATCTAAATTCCAGGCTAGGCTCAAATTTTGACTTTACCACTTAAACAAAATATGTGATCCTGGGCAAATCATTTAATCACACTGTGCCTTACCTGCCAAAATTAGGTGCCCCTAGAAGTGATTCATTTCATAGAGTAAGCTATGAAAATGTTCTGCAAAACATATCAAAAACTTGTGCTTCAAAATGTCATTTTGTAAGAAACAATATGTCCTATTCCTTGCTTCAGTATTCTGGAGGGGATGGGGGTTATCTTTCACAACAAGGTGGCGGGACCACAAGCACCTCCTCCAAGGCCTGCAGGGAGTGGCCACAGAGTTCAGGGAGGCCTTTTTGAGAGCACACCATCCGAGATGGAACAAACACTGGGTTGGGTGTCTCGCTCCTCAGCCCTCGCAGAGGTGGAGGAAGCATCACCCTTAATTCTCTCCTGCCAGGCCAAGTAAGACATGGTGGTGATTTTTGGGGCTAGGTGGGCGTGGGAGCTGATGGCAGGTGATTGTGGGTGAAGAAGTGGATATAATAGGGGAGAGAGTACAGATGGCAAGGGAAGATAAAATAATTGATGTTGAAACTATTTTCATGGATTCTCTTTTGCTTTGTATGGTTTTTTATAGAGCTGTGATAAAGCATGTTTCTGGATATGGGAAGATTTTTTTTCTGAATCACGGATCTGGGAAATCTCGATTAATGACAGCACTTTGTTTAAGGTACTCCTACACCCACAGCCAAGGAAAATTGCCAGCACCCCCCTACGCCCCAGATCATAAACCTGGCCCACTCAGATGAAAATTCTTGGAGTGGGCCTTAGTAGCAACAAGTTGAAAACAAACTCCCAGAACAAACACAGGCTACTACTAAGCCCAGGTTAAGCGTGCGGTTAATGTTTTGACACACCACAGCAGGAAAAGCGTCCTCCATGTGTAGTGTCATTGAGATTTTACTTCAAAGGCAGCAAAAGTTGCCAATGAGTGTTAGTTGAGGCAATCTTTTTGTGTAATCAGTTCGATGCCAGCCTAGTGGGAATGTACTATTTTCGTCGCGATTCTATTTGTATTTAAGCTTTTGATGGTCAAATAAAAGTTATACAACTATGCCAAACTGCTGACTATCCCGTGCCCACTCACCTCTCCAATTCCCAACTTAAGACCACCACAATGCGAAAGAACGGAACACACTGCATCGCTCCATCCCTGGTGACCTGCCCAGCTTTTTTGTCCCCGGGCTTTTGTTGCTTTCTACAAAGGCCCACTCGCAATTAGCTTTCCTCGCACGACTTCAACAAAAGGAGAAAAAAATAGATAACCGCGTCTGTGCAGCAGTGTTAAATGGCAGTACAATTCCAGGAGAGCAAAGCTTGCCAGCACACGAACGAAACGCTAATCGCTCATGGAAGATCACAAGAGACTGAATTAGGTTCAAGGTTCCCTGCATCTAGCGCTCGCCCACCCCCACCACCAAACCCAGAGCCGGCGTCTACAAGAAAGGGAAGCGAGAGGACCTGAATAGGCTTCAAAGAGGGGTGAAGTCTGAAAGGTGACCGGGATGTGGGGGAGCGAGCACACAGAATTTGAGCGCGTTCCAAAGAAGCATGTTATTACATTTAACTATGACTTGGGTTTGAGCCCTTCTAAAAGTATCCAAATGCCCTTGCTTTTTCCAACACACTATGCTCTCTAAATCAGACCTTCCCCCTCCCTCTGCCAAGCCTCTCAGCCTGCAACATCCCCTGCTGTTTACGTACAGCTCTCCTGTACACTTCCTGCCGACGTCCTATTTCTTTTTTGGCCTCTCCCCTTCACACTGCATTCGCAACCTCCCTTCATGTTCTGCATCTGAACGGGGACCAAACCGACGAGGGAAGGTTAAACGTGGGTGGAGGGCCGGATGGCTCCGCCAGTACTCCCTGAGAGTCCAATAGTGTGTTAGTAACACCAGGGCGTGGACGCAGTATGGACTTTTGTTTCACGCCTGGCCATCTTTGTAAATCATCAGCTCTGGCGGAATCAGCATTATGGGCTCTGATAATAGCTTTCAATCCACCGCCGAGTGCTGCTTAATGCTCCCATAAAAACAGTGTCACCCTCAATTTAACTTTCCATTAACACTTGCTTCAATTAAGACTGCTCCCTTCCAACGACTTTGTGCCTTCACGGGGCCAGCCAAGACTCCAATGTGCACACGCTTTCTTCACGCCCATGCAACATAGACACCTCGTGCAGCACTCCCAGCCCCCTTATCGACTTATTGCCGAGTCTCAAACGGAATGCACATTATGTGAAGACACGTGACCCCCACCCAACCAGGCTGCACCCTCCGTCGACCACGCGAGAGATTGTTTGGGAGTTACCTTCGGGTCGATTGTTTGGGAGTTACCTTCGGGTCTGGTGCGCATTACAAGTAAAAATAAACAGAGTGGAGACTAGAAGGGCCACAAGGGCCGAAACAGGTGGACCATCAACGGGGTGTCTATATTTAACGGGCTCTGGGATGTAATCAAAGGCCCCAAACGAATGGAACCGAAGGGTCATGTGAAAAAGGCCTACCTTTCATTACCAAAGAAAATGCAGCATTTTAATTCACAATGGAAGTAAAACTTCAAAAGGTCCCTTTCACATGAAAAACAGGATTTTTAAACACATACACCAAAAATTTGTGTTTGCCAGTTAAAGCAACACATGAGAAACATCTTCCCCATCCAAAATAAAGATGTCAGGGAAACAACATGGTATGTGTGTGGACAAAAAGTAAGCTAGATTATGCAACACCGGCAAAACCTTTGAAAAGAAATCCAGCTTAGTTACCATGTAAAGTTCCTGCAGACCTATTTAGGCAGACTATGAGGGGGTCTTTCTGCAAGTGATATCCAGAGAAGGCTAAAACCAAAATGTAATCCAAGTGCAGATTGGAAAAGCACATCACATTGAGGGCTGAGAAATAAAATGGAGCATTTTCAATTAAACTGCCACCCATCAAAAGGTGGTACATTTTGACAATTCAGACTCACTTTTCAGTAGGAAAACAAACAGCAGATAATGAAAAGCATATTTTATTAATGACTGAAAGAAACAGCCCTGTAATTTAAGCAAAAACGCAGAGTGGACCCTGAAAACACGCTGTATGTCAAGGAATCAAGGCTGATGTTAGAAAATACCATATGGGACTCCATTTCAGCCAAGGACAAATGGTGGAGCTCTGGGCAAACAATCACAAAGAACTGCCCCATTGCAAGCCTAGCTTTTACATCCCCCAAGCTGTTACTACTGCAACAAAGTGTGGCTACTAAGAGGTGTTGAAAACGCAGGCCAAATGCTCTAGCTGGTGCATTCCAGGTATTTACAACTTCAGGCAACCAATTACAAAAACTAATAAAACACTGGCCAAGAGAGAGACATGGTTTGGATTAAGGGAAGCTCATATTTGCACATATGAAGATTCCCTTTGTTTAAAAGGACTACTATAACTACAGCCTTTTTCTGAGAAACCATAAGTCATACTTTCTTGGTTGACATGACATTTTTTAGGTAATTGCCAGGCTATTTCAGTGATCTAAAATGCATCCACCTACGACTCAGGGAACTGTAATGGTCATCTAAAATGGGTTTGACGGATCTGAAAATGTTCCAAATTTGAGAGTTGGTAAACGGGTGGAGGGTAAAATTAGGAATATGGATAATAAATTGCATGTTCCTAACTGTTATTCTTTTTGTAAAAACAGAGGAAAATGGACAAACTGCTGTGCAACATGGTGCAGACCTGGCTGTTTTATTAAAATCCCCCTGGTTAGCTGAATCGGAAAATATAAGTTACTCACCATAGTGACTAACCTACTCTTAGTCCTTTTAGTCCCCTTTCCTCCATACTGCATGGGCATCCCTTTCTAGGGACGGGAGACGGAAACATTTTCACCAGAAAAAACCTTCTTCCCCTTTAAATTTAGAGGGGTGCAACCCTGGAAGCATGCGCTACTCTGAAACAGCCCACTGGCGCCAAACCTCAGACCCCATAGATGCGTCGACAATATTTAACATTGTCTAATGAGACCAGTATTATTAGGGGGGAGGATGGTGGGACGTATGGAGGAAAGGGGACTATGGATTAAGAGTACGTTGCTCACTACGGTGAGTAACTTATAATTACTCTTACATCCCGTCCCCTTTTCTCCATACTGCATGGGCGATTACAACTGTATGTAGCCCCAGGGTGGAGAGGAGACCCTCCTTAAGCAAAAAGGATCTTTGGAAGCAACGGTCCGAAGGCTGCGTCTGACTTAGAGCCAGCGTCCAAATAGTAATGCTTACAGAAAGCCGAAGGGGTGGCCCAGGTGGCCGCCCTGCTTATGACCTGCCATGGAACCTGCCACTGGAATGGGATGGCCGTGGACTTGGCTCCAACAGCGTGAGCGTGCATGTTAGCTGGCAGCGGCTTGTGCTGCCCCTCCTAGGCCTCTGATTTGCCACAACCATCCACCATGCAATAGAAGCCTTAGATGCTTGATACCCGGGCCTGGATCCCCCAAAGGCGACAACAAGTGTATCCTATTTGTGGCAGCCACTGGTCCTGTTCAGATAAAATTTCAGAGCACGCCTGACATCCAGACAGTGCAAGACTCTCTGAGCCTCGTCCATGGGGTCAGCAAAAAACGTAGGTAAGACCATTTCCTCGTTTAGATGGAAAGCATATGGTACCTTAGGTAGGAATGCTGGGGTGAGTCCGCAGGACCACCTTTTCCCTGTGGAAAGTGGTGTAGGGTTCTGAGGCCCCCAGAGCCTGGATCTCGCTGATATTGCAAGCGGAGGTGAGGCCCACTAACAAAGCTGTCTTAATGGTGCAGCCTGATGTCCGTGGATGCCATTGGCTAGAAGGGTTTGTGCGGCAAGGCTCCCAACACCACATTGAGGTCCCACAAGGGGTGTGGCTCCTTGATAGGCGGGTAGAGTCTGGGCAAGCCCGCCAGATGTTTCTTGACTATCAGGTTGGAAGATGAGAGGACCTCCTCCTCTGAATTTCTGTAGGCCCCTATGGCTGCCAGAGAGGTGTGATATGTGTCCACCTGTATGCCTGAATATGCAAGGTGTGCCAAGAAGGAGAGTACATCATCCAGTGTGCAGGGATCTCCTTAGAGTCCGTCCAATGATGGAACCTAGTCCATTTGCTCTTGTATTAGCTCCTGGTAGCCCTGCTCATGGCGCCCTAAATGATCTCTAGGTTAGCCTGTGGAAGGCTCAGGTGCCTGAGGGTGACTTGCTCAGGAACCACGCAGTGAGGGCTAACTTCTTTGGGGTGGGGTGGAGGACCCTGCCCCCCTGCTGGGACAAGAGATGAGCTGGACCCAGCAGAAGGTGAATGGGTGGTCTGTCCGTGAGGCTGACCAGTTCAGAGAACAACGGTCTTGCTGGCCACCATGGAGCTATCAGAATGATGCTAAGGTGACAAGCTTCCTTTATCGTGGAGTACCCTGTGGACCAGGAGTGTGGAGGGAAAGGCATAGGCTGTCATGCCTTCCCACCAAATCTGTAATGCGCGGCTAGGGACCCACCCCCTGCCAAGACGCGAACTGATGGCACTTCCTGTTCTTGCAGGATACAAATAGATCCACCTGAGCGTGCCCCCATTTGCTGAAGACCTCCTGCAGCACCTGGTTGTTCAATTGCCATTCGCAATTGCCCAGTCTGCTTAGCTTGTCCGCTTCCAAGTTGGCCTCCCCCGGGAGGTGGAAGGCCGTGAGGTAGATGTTATCCAGGGCCCAATCCCACATGCTGACCGCTAGGCTGCACAGCGGAGGGGACCTGGTACCCCCCCTGCTTGTTGACATAGTACATGCTGGTGGAGTGGTCTGTCTGGATAAGGACGGACTTGCCTCCAATGAGAGGAAGGTGAAGATTGCTAGCTGTGAGAGCTAGCCAGATGGTCCTGAGCTCCAGCCAGTTGATATGCGACTCCCGCTCCTGTCCGGTCCAAACTCCATGGACGCTATGGCTGTCCAGAGTGGCCCCCCCCACCAGACTTCAAGGGAGGAGTCCGTAGTGATGGTGACCTGCGGGGCCAGCTGACGGAAGAGCTTGCCGTCTGCAGGTTGCAGTCCCTGGACCACCATGTGAGGTCCAAGTGGAGAGAAGGTGGTATGCTGACCAGCTACGCTTGGGAGCCCTTCTCCCAATTTCATGAGCCTGCGAAGTGCAGCTGTAACCTCATCCGGAGTCTCGTGTGTGTTGCACGGCCAGGAGGGCTGCTGCCATGATACCCAGTAAGTGTTGGTACCACCGGGCTGAGGTCACTGCTCTGGTAAGGAAGTGCGTAGTGGCTCGCTTGAGAGCCGTAATATTGTCCTCCTATGGAAAGACCCTATCAGAGCTCGTATACCAGATGAGGCCCACGAAGGCGAGGCTCTTTGTGGGCTGCAGCCGAGACTTCTTGAGGTTGATAATAAATCCCAGGTCGTGGAGTGTGTTCGGGTAGAACTCGTGGCCCGGGCACTGAGGAGGGCTACAACTGCATTCATGTGTCTAGTAAATACCCTGGGGGCTCAGTTGAGACCAAAGGGTAGCACCTTGTACTGGATATGGCAGCCCATGATCCTGAAACGCAGGAAGGCGCGATATGGCTGCCAAATCGGGGCGTGTAGATCGGCATCCTTCAGATCCAGGGAGCACATCCAGTCTCCCCTGCCTAGTGTCTCCGCAATGAGTGCTGGCATAACTATCTTGAATTTCTGAAGGGGGAGGGCGGGGTTGAGGGAGAATATGTCCAACACAACTCTCAGGCCAGCCTGGTTCTTTTGTACGACGGAAATCCTGGAATAGAAGCCCAATCCTCTCTGGGAGGTTGGTACTTCTTCCACTGCCTGGCTCTCGACAAGCGACCGGATCATTGCCAACAGAGTTGCCGCCCCAACCTGTGGGAGTGGAGGGGAGAAAGGAGGAGAGGGAGGGACCGGTAGGTGGTACCCAGAGGATACTAGAGAGGATCCAGGGGTCCGCAAAGTTCTGGTGTCAAAATTGCATGTGAAAGTCAAGCTTGTCCCCCACCAGAGACACGTGGATCCGAAGGGACGCATCATGCTTTCTTTCCTTCTGAGGCTGTTGCTGAGGGGGAACTGGAATAAGCCCTTGCGCGCCCCCCCACCCTTTTGTTGTTTGCACCGGTGCTGATTCGGCGAGCGGTCAGGCTGTCTTGACCTCTGTTCCTGGAAGCCCTGGAACCTGCCGGACAACCGCCCCTCCTGTCTGAACGTTGATGCAACTGGGTGTACGCCTTGGGCGTGGCCTTCATTAGGATAAAAAGAACAGCTTGCAAACTGCAAAGTCTATATAATTCCTTGTTGGTGGTAGAGTGAAAGAGGCCAATACCCTCGAACGGAAGGTCCAATATGCGTTCCTGGACATCAGGGTTACATTTAGTAGTCCGAAGCTTGGCGGCCCTTCTCATGTCCATGACAATGCAGATGGCCCGGCCAGAGGTATCGATGTGGCCATGGGGGACTCCACGATGTCCTGCGCTACCAGCTTGGCTTCTCCTAGACCCGTTTTGAAGCGTGCCTGGCTCTGCACCGGAAGTTCGCTATTTCCTGACAAAGCCCCTGATTAGTGGCTGCCAGCATGGCATCCGCGTTGGATTGACGCAGGTGTAGCGAGGCGTTGGAGTACAGCTTCTCCACGTACGCCTCCAAGATCTTCTCCATGCCTAGTAGCGCCGAGGACGAGGTGACCGAGGACGACTGAGGCTTAGAGTAAAGTGACACTGCAGCGATCACTGAAGAGTGCGGTTGAGGGTGCGCCGACAGCAAGAGTGGATCCCCCTCCACACCATTGCCCACCTGGCGAAAGCTTCAGTCTGCGATGTCGACTGATCGTATGGTCAGAAGTCACCTCCCCTTCCTGAACAAGGCTAAGGCTTTGGCCTGCTTATCCTCAGGGAGCAAGTTGAGGATGGGCCCGACTTAAAATCACAACTCCCTGTTGTACCTTGACAGGATGGCAAGGATGTTGGCGGTCTTGATTGTTGATGCTGCCATCGTGATGATGCGTTTTCCTGCTGCATCCAGCATTTTTCCTTCTTTTCCCGGAGAAACCGTAGACGAAGAGGGGTTGGAAAATCTCTTCCTAGCAGTGGCCGAGACCAAATCTAGCAAGGGCTGGGACCTGAAGCGCCTAGGGGTAGAGTTTGGAACCAGCAATACTTCTCCAAAAAATATCGTTTGGCAGGACTGCTATTAGGGGCCTTCATGACAGCGATGCCATCCACACGTCATCCAACAGGGGAACAGAGAGGATGGTCTTCTTGGAGGACTTGCATCATTCGAAAAGAAAACCTTCCTTTTTCTTTTCCTCCAGTAGTAGGTTCAACGGCTTGGCAGCTCTAGATATCACGGAGTGGAATGACCCAATCTCATCTGGCGGAGAGGCCCTTGAGGACATCAGGGGGTTCCCCATCTGTGGGAACAGCATCATCGACCTCGTACGTGTGTGTACCAGTGGTGAAGGTATCCGTGTCAGTGTCCATCTGAGCTAATTCCTCCACCACAGGCCGCAGCACCACCGGCAATGAGCAACAAGGACATTAATCAGGCAGCGTCGGCTGAGCCCAAGAAGGACTCAGAGGGCTCCTAGCCGGAAAAGTGGTGGGAGCAGTGGGCAGTCGCTGCTGGATTTCAGCCACAGTGTGTGCAATGGGTCAAGATGTCCATGGGCATATCCCTCTGTGCAAGTGCACCTGGCGCCCTTCCTGATCAGAGTAAAACCCCCCTGGCAGGTCTTCCTCAGAACTGGTGTAAATTGCTGGAGACATTCTGGGGGATCCCAGAGTGAAGAGTGGTACATCCTTGGTGGGTCTAGGCAGGAAATCCTGAGCTGGAAGCATGTTCCTCACCAACCCAGAACCGTTATGGAAAGAGGCAACAACTGGATCCTGCAGAGCAGGAAAAAGATGCGGTCGTTGGCGGGACTGTCGTCAGAACCGCTGACTGAGGTCTAGGCGGCAAGGAAACCATGGGCGTGGTAAACTGAGTGGGAAAGTAATGGTCGTGGAAGAGCCACTTGGTGTTACAGCTGAAGGAAGAGCAGCCTTCCCAGACAAGGTCTTCAACAAGGTACTCCTTGACGGGGCAACAATCCTGGTGGATGAAGTTGTTGACGAGGCTCGTGTCGGTGGAGCCAGTGACTGGTCCTTGGATGACTTGCCCTCCAACGAGGACTTGTGTTTGGTTGCTGAGGCCAGCAATTTTCTCACAGACCGAATGTGCCCGCCTGCCGGTAGGATAACGGTCAACAGGGCCAGTGATAGCGACCAGCCTTCCCCCAAACTGGGTCTCGCAGCGACAGCAACTGTTGAACCCAAAGACGTTGGAGCGTCGTCTTGTTCTTCTTTTAGATCTTCACCAGGTGAGCATCCTCAGAGGACCTCAGCCTCTTTATCAGAGGGCGCATGCTCTTTGGACGGACCGGCCCTAAAAGAGTAATGACTACGCTAGGAAGCTGTGTCAGAGTCTTTGCTTTCTTCGATCCACGCCACCAACCTCCGATGACGGTCCTTCTGTGTCTTCCAGGAAAAGGAATGGCAAATCAGACAGCCATCCGCTTCATGGTCAGAATGTAGGCAATAAATGAACCCGAGGTGCATCGGGCTTCAGTTCTCACAGTACCTGAAAATACTTTTCTTTGTGGCATCCGCCATGGAGTCGTCAAGTTGAAGGCCCAAGCCTACGCATGTGGTGCCATGAGTAGATCATCTGAAAATGAATAGAGTATCTCCTCCTGCAACAGGTCCCGGCGCCGGTAGTCACACACCACTTTTTGTACTTTTTTGCTTTGACACTTGTACCCAGGAGAAGGGCGTCATTCTCCTGGGTCGTGGAGAGACTCTTACATTAGCCCTTGTGTTTTAGTGATAGGGTTAGATGAGGAGTTTGACCAGGATGGAGATTTTGATTTGGACATCACCAACATCCTGGGAGACCAGAGTTTAGCTAATTTAGGTAGGAAACCCACCTCAAAAGGGGATGGACTGGTTTGGTTTTCTTTATTTAATACAGGTCTATAGCCCAAAATCCAGTTCAGTGGTCAGTCTCTTCAGTCTATGTTGCCACAACAGAGGTAGACAATACCAGGATGTTCATATAGAAAAATGAGTTCGGAGGAGGATTTGAATCCGGAGTCAAAAACCCTCTGAAATTGGGGGGAAGGCTTCATTGGCGATAGGAGCAAAGTCGTCGGAGAACCAGGTTTCCATGATAAAGACTAGGTCTGGTTTGTCTGAGGCGAGGTGGTCAAAGATGCTGTGTCTGTTTTTGCTACAGATCGCGCATTAAAAAGGATGCATCTTATTTCGGTACAGGAGGATGATGTGGAGGTTGCAGAGGTGGAGGTTGGGAGGAGTGGGTCAGGGGGAGTGGGTCGTGGGAGGTGGGTGGAGGGGAGTGAGGGGGAGAGAGGGAGGATGGTCGATGGGAAGAGTAGGCGGCCGTCGAGGTGGTGGGTGTGTGGGGGAGGTTGGACGGGTGTGTGAGGTTGGTTGGATTTGGGTCAAGGGACTCAAAGGTGGGGTGAAGGAGGTTAGAAGTTCCAGTTGTGGTTGGTGAGAATTCAAGGGAGAGGGGTTTAGAGCAGAGTGAGGAAGGGGGGTGTGGTGATGATTGAGGAGGTGGGTCGAGACAGGAGCAGAGGGGAGTAATGAGAGATTGAGGGAGACCAGGTATGTTTTCTTTTCAGGCTTTTTGTTGCAGTTGGTGTGTGGGAGAGGGTAGGGGGTCAGAAGGTTGAAGGGTGTGTGGCTGCTGTTCTTGCCAGGGCGAGAAGTGCAGTTTTTAGAGAGGGGAAGGAGTGGGGTCGGAGGAGGATGTTTGGGGGAGTTGATGAGAGGAAGGGGGAGGGGTGGTGGCGGGGCTGGGTGTGCCTGGGAGGCTGGGTGGGCCGTTGGTTGGAGGGGCTGGGGTGCGGGCATGATGATAGTGGGCGGGTGGGTGGAGGGGATGGGAGGAAAAGGGCTCTTAGGATGGTTGGCTCACCATCAGACTCCTCTGGTGTGGTGTTTGGATAGGAGTTGGGGTGGGAGCTTGGTGGAGGGCGGGCTGGAATGGGATGGGGTGCTTCTTCTGGCTGGAGGGTTGGACAGCGAGTGGGCTGAGAATGTGGTGGTGGGTGGGCTGGTTTGGGATAGGTTGTTTCTTCTGTCTTGGGAGTTGGATAGGGAGTGGGCGGAGGATGTGGTGGAGGGTGGGATGGTTTGGGGTGAAGAGAAGTAGGGCAAGGAGGAAGGGAGGCGGGCACGTGTGGGTCTCTTTCGGCGGACCTTGATGGGCCGGGTGGACCCATGGCCTGGCTAAGTTTGAACTATGCTACAGTTGGCATGGGATGATTTCGGTCAGACTTTCCAAGTCTCAACTATACCACAGGATGTTATTCACACTTTCTAAGTTTACCTATATCACAATTAGGGACACTTTCTAAGTTCAACTCAAACCCAGGAAGATATTATTCACACTTTATAATTCGGCTGTAGCACAAGATGATATTATTCACACTTTCTAAGTTCAGTTATACCACAGTTAGGGACACATTCTAAGTTCAGCTATACTACAAGATGATATTAATCACACCACCTAACTATACCACAGGGTGAGATTACTCACAGTTTCGAAGTTCGACTATACCACAGAATGATATGATTCACAGTTTCCACAGTTACGCTATTAGGCACACTTTCTAAATTCAACTAAACCACAGTTACGCTATTAGGCACACTTTCTAAATTCAACTAAACCACAGTTACGCTATTAGGCACACTTTCTGAATCTGTGAGGTTTGTGCAGACTATCTAGATGTGAGATACAGCTCAATTGAACAAATCAGGTGCGCTCAATGTTGTTGGGAGTAAACTCTAGATGCAAGAATTTACAACAGTAGGGCTTGTAGGTTTGAGTCATAGGGTTGTCTGGCGTGAAGTATTTGCTTCAGTCCCCACCCTTGCCTCACTTACTTTTTGGTGGGTGCTGGCTTCCCAATTCTCCCGCGGATACCTGCATTTACAATCTGGAGCCGTCTTGTAGGAGTCGTCCTTTGCCTCAGGGTCCTTAGCCAAAGGAGGCTGCCGGGCAGAGGGCTGCCCTGGGACGGCCAGTTAAGACCAGTCGGGAGATCCAATAGGAGGGGGGGTGGGAGCGTGGCAGGAGGGCGGAGGATTCAGGAAGAGGGTGCGGGGAGGGAAAGAGAAGCAGGGGCCTGCTACTAGGGCACGGGATACCACAAAATGAAGAAAAGAAAACGAAATGCAAGCGCTTTTTAGGCGCAAACACTCACCGGGCTCCAGGAATGGCAAATGGAGACGGTGGGGACACGCAAGTCAGTAGACTCGGAGAGCAGTATCAATGGACCAATAGGAGGGGGGAGGGCGGAGGATTCAGGAAGAGGGTGCTGTGAAAATTATCAGTTTCTCTCTTTTTCTGTTAAATGCAACTTTCATAACGTGTACTGTTTCCAACCACTTCTGTTCCCTACTTCCAGGAGTTTTATGGCATTTCAGATACTCATTCTGTATCCCCAGCCAATGAAATGTTCTTTTATTAAGTTTTGAGAATGATCAGTGCTGTGACTTCCCTTTACAAATCATTTCACTCTGCAACATCTGATGAAGAGGTCGGTGGGCCTTCGTAACCGAATGTTTTGTTCCGTTTCTGCATACATTTTTCAGTTAGACCAATAAAAGTTATCAAAATCTTCAACTTTTAGAATTTTAAAAATGGACTAAAATGGAGTCCAACTTTTCTTTGCCTTTGGGTTTGATAGCAAAAATTACAGCACACCTAAAATTGAAGATAGCACCTTTGTTGTGGTAATTCCCTAACAGCTAATACAGGAACAATTAAAGACGACAATGTGTGGCAATTTTTGAGCCAACATTGGCTCAGAAGAACCCACGGAAACAGCTTTTCATTAGAAACCCTGATAATAAGGAGGATGTAAATACCATGTATTACTCTTCTACCTGAATTAATTACATTACTCGCACACTTCAAAATACAGAAATGTGTCATTTCGCGCCAGGATTTTGACCAAACAGCTTGTTACTGTGGAAAAGCGGTTGCAAAGATGAAGGAAAAGGTACATATGGTTGCAATATTGTTAATTGTCCAAACTGTCTGAACAGTCCAACTCGCTCTGCTCCAAACTAAAATACTTCGGTACTGGGCATGCTGATTTTTTAAACTCAAAATTAAAGAAAATCTACAGTTGGAAACAAAATCACTGACATCTGGAAAATAAGAATGGTCCTCAATAGGGTTCGCTCCAGTTCTCTGCAATAGCAAAGGATGGTGGGATACAAAGCAGGCCTAACGTACCTTACCCGTCACAGACCAGGTAAACAAAACGATACAAAAAGTACAGACTAGAGAAAAAATTGCGTTGGAAACGAAGCAAGTTAAGAAAAATATAAGCTGCGATGCACACTGGAGACTCCAATATGAACAGGCGTTGCGCTGTCGGAGCGATTAGGCATGTCAAGATTGGCTTGGAACAGCATTTTTGACGGGTCCAAAGTAGGGATCGTCTGCCGCCAGAGAGCAGATCTGTCAGCAGCGAGAATCTAGACACCATGATTAGAGAGGGCAAAGCAGTTTAAAGGCAGGCTCCTAATGAGCCGAGTATGGATGCGTCGCTGCCAGCTGGCACGAACGCAGATCGCAAATGGGCAAGTTTAGTGCATGGCAGAGCCAGAACAACTCAGACTGTGTGCGAGAAACAGGCGCTGGTCAACAGCTAGGGTCTGCTTCGAAAACTAAATACAAGCCAGAACAGAACCTCGCATCAGGACAAGCTAAAGGGATGCCAGCGGGTGTCATCAGAATATAGAAAATGCAAGGCTACGTCTGCCTACATTCCCACACGGAAATACGGAGAGGTGTAAGTGCATCCAAATCGGTTGGCTAACACATACCTGCTTTGAATAACACAGCCATTCAAGTCAAGCAAAAATATACATTTAGAAAACCATGCTTGGATCGGAGTACAAAATAAACAGTGAGGTGTATTCCTACTCCATCACGACGATGCTCCGGTTTATGAAATGGTGATCCAGGATCAGGTCAGGGCCCAATTTGAAGTCATGCCTCTTCCTGAGACAAGATGGACCTTAAAATAGAGAACGCATCACAGACAACCTGCATGACAAGACAGGGCATTCATTCTCCCTCTAGAAACCAATACCAGCAGTTTCAGCCACGACGTTCCCAATGGTTGTAAGCCCTTTGAGGTACATTTAATCTAACAGGATTGCCTTTGGAAAACTTCAACAAAATGCTCTATCGCAAGATCGTCAGTCCTGGAGGTGATGGTAAATTCGATCTGACTGTATCACAAAAACTATTCCAGGAAGTGAGACCCTAAATTCATGACGCCAACTCCTCCAGGGTCCTTTCATGTTAATTTTTTGGCTTCATGTCACCCTGCAAAAACCTTACCAGAAGAATATCGAGTTGGTGCAAATTCTCCCACAGTAGATAAAGGATCTTAATGACGCCAACACTTTTCAGTTTTGGAAGGGACTGTTTGAAGGAGAAATCTGGCTTTCTGGCAGTACCCTGCCCATCCATTAATCCAGCACTTTTAAAAAGCACAAGTAGCAAGTTTTTGCCACCAGTTATGTTCTTAATTGTCAAATTCCTGGTACACGGTCCAACCTTACCATGCAAATGCAACTGAACAAAAACAAAATGCGAACAAAAGCTCTGAGAAAAATCATGTGTCGCACTGTGCAGCTTAAAGAGCCAGATCAAGTTCCACGTATGACCACCACGGGCAGCCTCTTATAAAGACGTTTTACAAACGTTAGATGCTCTGAGGGACCAAAGGCGGCGATTGCAATAAGCTATCTGTTCTTGGGAAGAGCCTTTTTTTCCTATATGTGCTATAAAATATACTTCTGGAAAAAGATGTACTGGCCCGCCGTCCTGAGGCATTGCAGCACATCATGTGGACAGGAGCCAGGTCAGCACTACAACCAGTGACATTAAAAGCAAACTGGGAAAACACAGGAATGCAGAAATGTATCAATGAAAAAAACACTGCTCTGGTCCACTTCTAGAAGCAGGCATCACTTGTTTACACTGCAGAAAGGGGTGTGCCTAGTGCATCGAGCAGAGCGTCATGCTGAAGGGGCAAGCCCGAGTCCTGACGTCTACATTCAGATGTGTAGCAGCTTAGAGAGAGCAGGAGTTGATCTGATCGAGGAATGTCAAGCTACAGAGGCCCCATCGTTAACACACGGGCTGGGGTGAGGTATATTAACTCTCCCCTTTTCAGGCGTCAGGCTTTTCAGCATCAAACCTCTTGATGCAACAACTGGATGGCCAGCAACAATATGTTATTTTTCAAGCAAAAGGGGGCATCTGCATACAAAAATATATAAAAGATTCAGGAATGGAAAAGTTTCAAAATGTGTGTTGCAAAGGTACCGCAAAATTTGCTGGAAATGCGAGATCTGCACTGGCGAATAGGTGTTCCCAGTGGGTTTGAAAACTGTTTATTACTAGGCGCACTGCTTCTGGGCAACGCTGCCGGGCAGCCCCAAGCAAGGCTGTGTAACTGCTGCCCCATGGCAGCAGGCCGTGGAGGGGCAGCAGCCCTCCCCCAAGGCCCAGCTCCCCCGTCTCCCCCAACAGCAAGGAGACACGCTGTCCCCACACTATAAAAGTGTGTTTATGTTCCATAACCATATCTGTAACAATAAAAATCTACGGCCTTTTATTGCCAACACTTGACCAAATGTGTTGTAATAGTTTATGGGGAAGGCAGGGGTCGCGGAGACATGACATCCACAGCACAACAAATGTAAGGTTGCCTGCTTATGTGTCCAGCAGTTAATAGCACGAGGGACAGGCGACAGTGCACAGAGACACAAGGGAAACATACCAGGCATTCTTGCAGTCAAGACCCTGCGATACAATAGAATGCTGTGCACACAGCACTCGATAATGAAACCAAAGTCTCCCCATTTAATTGGAATATACATGTTCAAAGTATGTTAAAACAGAGCACCCAAATATAAGATATGATAGGTTATTTATAACGCGCTTAATACTCAAAGGTTTCTAAGCGTGGACCTGGGGATCGAACCTGTGGTGCGATGTGTGGTCTGGATTCCAAGCGAGCATGCTGCCCCTGGGCTATCCTCCCGAGACTCATAACACTCCATGGTATAATTGTGCATCACAAGCTCACAGGAAACCATTGCTCGCATGCCAGTAATCCTAGAGTGTGCCGATGAAAATATCTAAATATAATAAAAGGCCAGACAGGCTTTCACACTAGAATGAACAAATAGTGTGCCATGTTCAATTGTCCTCCCATCCCTGGCACTACTTTACCTGTTCTTTCCTTGCAGAAGCGATCCTACATTCGAAAGGTCCAGTTCTGCATTCCATGCTTTAGTTCGGAAAAAGGGGGATGGCTATGTGAAAGGGGACGATTTGGAGCACTGTGGATGCTGAGCTGGGGCAGACATCAGGAATGTAACTGATCATTAACACACTATCTGATGAAAACACGGTCATGTGGAGTTATTACTGGTGACAAGGAGCTTTCAGAAACCGAAATCCTCCGCTACCATGAAGACAAGCTGAGGTGAGCATTTGGCACGGCATCCATGAAGACGTCCAGGGGGAAAACACCAGGCGCCATCGAGCTTCGGATGAAGTGGGTTCACTTTGGTCAGCGCTTGGACTGGCATCTTTCAAGACATTGCGACTAATCCAGGGAATTCGTCCCCTCTAGAGCGACCCCTTTTGGGACTAGGGAGGGGAGCCCTCTATTCTTAACACCCCCTAGGAGACGGGGCAAGTGGGCTCTCAATGGGCCCCCTATGCCCCCTTAGAGTACAGGGGGCCTTTGGAAAGGGATGTAATTAATCCGCCCTAAAATCAAAACCCTAGTATCTTTGTTGGCTATATGGTAAGACTGTAAACATCCTGAAATAATGGCTGGTGGGGTTTCGGACTCTCTGGATGCACCTAGCTCACTGGGACCAAGAAAAGTGGGAAGACCCACCTCCTGCCCGAAGGAAGGATAAAACAGCAATTGCTGGTGGCATAGGTGGAGGCAGCCGTGGTGATGGAACCAAGAGAAACCCTTTGCCTGCAAGGTGTGGCAGAGCACACAGACTTACGCTGGACGTTGTGGCCCCGACCAGGGCCAAGCCCGGGGAATGCTGGCCATCCTGGCAGAGCCAAAGCTGGGACCACTCGGCTGAAAGGAGCAGCAAGGAACAGCAACCGCCCGACAACTGGCAGGCTGACAGGCCAACACCGGAGACCTACAGGAGGACAGTGGGAAAGAAAGGCAAGCTCTGCTCGAAGTAGAGCACTGGGAGAAAAATAAGTGCTGCCGTGTGGGCATACCTCCCAGAATCTCCTGAGGAGCCCCAGAGCAAGTCTAAACTTATGTGGTTGCCCCAGGGAAGCGGGGCAGGCGAGGGAAGCCATGCTAAAACCTGAAGGCGGCATGATGGAGACAAGACCCCAAAGTGGGGTGTAGGAAACCATACACCAAGGCAGGTTAAGAACTGAAACCGCACAGCGGGCTGAAAGAGACAAGACCCGAAAGCTTGATGAGACACTCAGGAGCCAAAGGAAAGAGAAGGATAGGAGATATTTTTTGTATGGACTTGATAGAGCTGTGTAACAGAGACTGTTTGCCTATCGTCTTAGACTCTACCCCAGGGGCGGGGAGCCGTCTTATGGAAGAGATACAATGGTTGGGGTCAGAAACCTGCCACTATATACTGTTATATTTATGTGTTTTCTTTTACATTGGTACAGATAGATTCGGGTAAGAGTAGGATTCAGGAAGGAGGACTTTTAGTTTAGTAAAAATATCTCAATCACTTTCTTTTGGTTTCCTTTATAAAACAGGGCAAAGATTCTTAGCTTTAGGGGAAAATTAGGTTTTGTGAGTGTGAATAAAGGAATGTTCGCAAATATGCCACTGTGTCCAGCACCTGATCCTGATCCTGGCCTAACACAAATGGTTAGTAGAGGTGGGATTCCAACAGCCTGACACAAGCTTGGCCCCATGTTAGTGGAACGCCTTACCCCAACAGCTTGGTTTCTTAAATATGCTACACCACAGTCTATTGGGCTTGGCCAGTTCAGCATAACAGAAGCATACATTCCCAAAAGAGAAAGAAGACCTCTCTACTAGCCTAATCATTTCTCAACCTCAAAGGAGCTACATTAGGCTAGCCACAAAATCAAGCCTAGCATGAAAACACTCTTTATATGTGGCCATAGGGGATATAGACCTGGATTATTGGGGGTGTAGGGAGATCAGATATTACACAATGCTGGATCCCAGAGTTATACAGTAAACACTGGAGACAACATAGCCCAAGGAATCCTCGAGCAAGCCCTTACTTCACAATGGCACAAACTGGAGAAACCATCTAGGACACAAAGAGGTAACCTAGGGTTTGAGCCAGCAGATAAGAATTTAGCACTGCAACACCAGGCCGAGGGCGATGACACCAACAGCCTACCAGATCTAGAGTCTGCCCAAAGCAATAACCAGAATCTGGAAAGTTTTTAAGAGAGCTATCCCTGAAGGGAAAGGCTTGGAGCAAAATGGACATTTATTTTCCTTAAAGGAACAAGTTACTTACCTGTAATTGTTCTCCAACATGGGTCTGGCATGGATTCACATGCTCATGAATATTCCCTGTCATCAGGCTGGGAATCCTCGGTAAAGAAAAAATCCGTATCAGTTTTGTTTCTGATCTGTCTTTCTTAGTAGTAACCAATCACTGGTCTCTGGGTCATACTGCCCCCAGTCAATGACTGCCCTCTCCCTAAGCCCCGCCCCTGGCATCCATCCTCAGATTTGGTAGCACGTAAAGTGGCAGTATGACCAAGTGAAGAGCCACTGAGGGGTAGGAGGGAAGGTTCGCATGTGAATCCATGCCAGACCCATGCTGGAGAACAGTTACAAGTAAGTAACTTGTTCCTTCTCCAGCATGGGGTCTGGCATGGATTCACATGCTCATGAATATAAGAATAGATAGCAGTACACACATGCACAACCACGGGAGGTGGCAAAGGCTCAATATTAAGCATCACATAAACTCAACATTAAGCAACTCTTACCTCCTCACCAGGCCCACCTTCAGGCGAACAGGTTGCGCAGCACTGCTTGGCTGACTCTGGACTCCTCCCTGGAATCCCGGTCGATGCAGTAGAATCTCGTGAAGGTGTGCGTCGACCTCCACGTAGCAGCCCTGCAGATGTCCAGCAGGGGCACACCAGACAAGAACGACGTGGTAGCAGCAATCGCTCTGGTCAAATGGGCTCTAGGATGGCCGGGCAATGGTCGGTTTGGCAACCGGTGACAGTACATGATGCAGCCAGAGAGCCATCTGGAAATGGAAGCCTTCAAGAGGGCCTTCCCTTGGTTCACAGGTCCAAAGTTCACAAACAGCTGTGACGCCTTCCGAAAACTCTTTGTGCGGTCCATGTAGAACTTCAGCGCTCTAGCTACATCCAGCGAGTGCAAAGTCCTCTCAGCCGGCGACGAAGGTGACAGGAAGAAAACTGGTAACACCTAGGGCTCGTTGAGATGGAAGTCAGACGGCACCTTGGGCAAAAAGGAGGGGTGCGTCCTCAGCACCACCCTCGTCTCGTGAAAAGTCAAGTATGGAGGCTTGCAGGATAGGGCTTGGATCTCTCCCACTCGTCGTACGGAGGTGATGGCCACAAGAAATTCTGTCTTCCACGACAGGAACTTCAACGGTGCCGAATGCAGAGGCTCGAATGGCGGCCCCATGAGCGTGGTTAGCACCACGTTCAGCTCACATGCCGGGACCGGAGCCTTCACCGGCGGGAACGAACAGAACAGTCCCTTCATAAATTCCTTCACCAGGTGATGAGACCACAGGGATGGCTGTCCTGTAGTTCTGGTGTATCGGGAAATCGCTGCCAGGTGTATCTTGATGTAGGCATGAGCTAGTCCCGCCTTGGCCAGCGACAGTAGGTACGGTAGCACCTGAGGGGCCGTAATCCATAGAGGGTTAATCTTCTGTGCACAGCACCAGACAGAGAACCTCTTCCACTTGTGTCCGTAGCACTTGAGAGTTGAGGACGCCCTTGCAGTCTGCTGGGATATCGTACCCACCAAACTCTAGTGCTGCAGGAGCCAGGCCTGCAAGTTCAGCGACTCCGGGTCGTGATGAAGGATGGCACCTCCCTTTCTGGAGAGAAGTTCTGCGTCCGTTGACAGTTTGACTGGTGGGGACGCGGACGAGTCCAGAAGGTCCGGGAACCAGATCTGTCCCGGCCACGCCGGTGCGATGAGGATCATCCTGCACCGGGACCTCTTGAGTTGGTTGACGAGTTGGAGCGGCAACGGAGGGAACGCATACAGGAACAGGCCGTCCCAGGGGAACGAGAAAGCATTGCCCATGCTCCTCGGCTGGGGAAACCTGCTGGCGAAACCTCTGGCACTTGGAGTTCGTCGCCGCCGTGAACAGGTCTACCTGGGGTTTGCCCCATCGCTGGAAGAGTAGATCCACTTGATCCTGGCGTAGTTCCCACTCGTGGCACGAGCGCAGCTCCCTGCTGAGTGAGTCGGCGATGGTGTTTTTTATCCCTGCTAGATGAAAGGGCACCAGAAACATCCCCTGGGCAACGGCCCAATGCCACAGATCCTGGGCTTCCTTGGATAGGGGTGGGGATCTGGTTCCTCCCTGCTTCCGGATGTAGAACATCGTGGTGGTGTTGTCGGTGAAGATCCTCACCACCTTGTCCTTGAGGGACAGGAAGAACAACCTGAGGGCCCAGAACACTGTTCGGAGCTCCAGTATGTTGATCTGGAGCTGCCTCTCCTCCGGGAGCCAAAGGCCTCTCGCGTGAAGATCTCCAGTGTGCACCCCCAAACCCTCCAGGGAGGCATCCGTTGTCACCGTCACCTGGTGTGCGGGGGTCTGAAAGTCTGTGCCCGCCGTGAGATGGTGCGCGTGCCCCACCACCGTATTGCTTGGCGGAAAACCTCGTTGAGCGAGATCCTGTCCTCGAAGCTGCCCGCCGCTTGCATCCAACAGGTGTCGAGGAACTCCTGTAGGGGATGCATCCGAAGCCTGCACACGCACACCAGATAGATGCACGTGGACATCATTCCGAGAAGGGACTTGATGGACCTCACCCTGGCCACGTCCATGGCCAGCAGACGCTGCACCTTGCCCAGGATGGCCTTCGTCCTTTCCTCCGACGGCGAGGCCAATCGTGCTACTGTGTCGAGCTTGGCTCCCAGAAATAGTGCGACCTGCGACGGAAACAGGTGGGATTTGGGGAAGTTGATGGAGAATCCCAGGTCTGTGAGCTGCCGGACGGACCTTCGATGTGTGTTCGACGGCGAGTTCCCTTGTCCTTGCTCAGATGAGCCAATCGTCCAGGTAGGGGGTAGACTTGGATCCCCTGCAGGCGCAGCCGCGCCGCCACCGGTGCTAGGCACTTGGTGAATACCCTGGGCGCTGACTTCAATCCGAATGGGAGGGCCTTGAACTGGTAGTGCCGTCCTTGGACTACGAACCTGAGAAACTCGGTGTCCTTTTAGAATGGGGATGTGAAAGTACGCATCTTCCAAATCCAACGACGATAGGAAGTCGCCTTCCTCCAGCTGGCCCAGCACGTGCTGGAGGGTGACCATCCAGAACTTCTGTGCCTTGATGCATTTGTTTAGTCGACGTAGGTCCAGGATGGGATGCCATCCTCCTGTCTTCTTTCTGACGAGGAAGTATCTTAAGTATACTCCGGAGCCCCAGAGCCTCCTTGGGACGAGCTTGATGGCTCCTTTCTTGATCATCGCCTTTACCTCTAACAGCAGTTGAGGGACGTGGTTTTCCTTCCTGGCCACAGGAGGAATGCGGGGGCACTTCTTTAGAAATTTGAGAGTGTGCCGGTGGGCCAGGGCATCCAGCACCCAACTGTTGGTGGAGGTGGACTCCCACGCGCTGATGAACTTCATCAGCCGGCCACCCACAGGGATGCTCTGGTGGGGACCAAACGCAAAGGCCGGTTCAATCTTGCTTAGCAGCGGCCTTGCCACCTTGGCCTCCCTGGCGACGATGGCGAGATCCACCTGACTTGCCTCGTCCCCTGTAGGCTTCCTGCAACGAGGAGCGGGCCGCCTGACGGTATGTCGAGGAGCCGCCGCCAAATCCTTTGGAGGCACCTTGCTTGCCTCCGGAGTTCCGAAAGGGCGGCCGTCGTTGCTGCAGAACTCCCAAGGCCCGAGCCGTCTCCGTGTCGGTCTTGATGGCCTGCAGTGACTCATCCACTGTCTTCCCAAACAGATTGTTCCTGTCGAAGGGCATGTCCAAAACCTTGGCTTGCACGTCTTGGCGGAAATCCGTCGCCTTGAGCCACCCCCTCCGTCGATGGCAAACGCTGTTGCCCAACTTGCGGAAACCAGTGTTGGCAATGTCCGTGGCTACAGTTATGGCGTGGTTCGACGCCACCTCACCCTCCTGTATGATCGCCAGGGTCTCTGCCCTCTTGTCGTCCGGTAGGAAGTCCAACAGAGGGGCGATCTTGTACCACAACTCCCTGTCATAGTGGGCCACAATAACTAGGGCGTTGGCCGCCTTAATCGTCGTCGCCGCCGCCGACGAGATGACTCATCATCCCATGGCGTTCAGTTTCTTTCCCTCGCCGTCCGGTGGGGAAGTGAAGTTGAGGTCGACGCCCCCCCCTGCTTTCTTCTTGGCTGCCACTGAGACGACCGAATCTGGGGTCGGTTGTGCCCTAAGGCACAAGGGGGTGGCCTTGGGGACCCGGTACTACTACTCGTAGGTGTCGTGGATGGGTTCTTCAGAAGAAAGTCCCTCGTCCCAGATGTCATCCAGCAACAGCACCGCAAGGCCAGTTTTCCTTTTGGCCTCGCGCCGTTGGTAGAGGAATCCTTCCTTCTTTTGTTCTTCGGGGCAGAGCTGGAAAAGCTCGGATGCCCTGGCAATCATGGCGTGGAAGGAACCAATTTCATCGGGCGGGGAGGCCCGAGGAGGTGGTGGTGGGAGGTCCGTTCCGTCATCACCACTGTTGTCATCCGTCCTCGTCGTGGCCGTATCTGTTCCCGTGTCATCCCCAGGGATAAGGGAAGGAGACAACGGCTGATAAGGCCGGGGGTGGATGAACTCTCCTCCTCTTGTTTGGAGGGCTTCCCCGACGGGCCCGGTTCTGCTGGGTCGTTCGATGGGGGTAGGGGCAATCTCTTCCTTATCACCGTGCATAAGGTTTGGATTGCCATCAAAATTGCCACCGAGTTGTCTTGTGGCTCGGTTTGCGACGGGCGCAATGGTTGCTCCTCCTCCACGGGAGCCTCGTCTGCGCCACTGTCACTTTCTTCGCCCCCTCGTCAGGATTTCTCCCGTGGGACAGGGCCTCCCCAAACTTCCTGTTTAGGCCCTCCACGACTTCCACCAACTCCTCATCGGGGGCTGTGTCTGTGTCCGTAACGGCCACCGCCCCCCCCCTCTTTTTCCACGGGGGTCTTCTCAATGGGCTGAAAAGAGGATTCCCTCCGCGGTGGCAGGGAAACTCTGGGCCCCGAGGTCACCTCCCTGGGGTAGCCTCCACAGGCTTCGCCAGGGCCGTCGCGACTACCTCGGTAGAGACCTTAGCCAGGTGAATCAAGGCCTTCACTACCTTGGGTGCGCTTGAGGCCTTCACCTTGGGGGGAGGGTCACCGCCTCGCTCCCCCTCGGCTGGTTCCTTCGAGATCGACCGGGGCCTCTCTATAAGCTTAGCCGGGTTCTCAGACTTTCTCTTTCCCGAGCTAGAGCGTTGGCTCGTGGTTGATGGCCCGGTGAAGGTGCGCCCTGCCTGGCAACCGAGGAGCCCAACCGTTCGGGGCTCCCGGTGCTCGCGGACTCGCAGTGCTTTGCCTGCTGTTGGGCGCCCGTCGCCGGAGCGCCCTCACAGGACTTAGAAGACCACTCGGACTTCTTCTCACCTGCTGGGCTCTTTCCTTCCAGCAAGCTGGTGAGACGGGTCTGACGATCCCTCATAGTCCGATACGTCATGTTCATGCAAAACGCACAGTCCTTCTCCACGTGCGTTTTGTCTCTGTGAAGGCAGTAGAGGCATCTTGAACGCTCGTCGTCCTTGAACACAATCTGTAATCTGCATCCAGGGCAGTTCCTAAACAGCTTGGATCCGGGTGTCGAGCTTCCTTTCTCCTGGGCCATGTCCACGAGGTAGGCCTCAGAAACTTCTGGAATCCTCCAAGAAGCGTAACTTGATGAAATTTCGCCCTTGCGGGGCGTAGAAAATTCCGAAATGGGTCCCCGTTGATTGGAAGTAGAAACGGTGGAGCTTGAGGCTCGATTGACCGAACAAAAATGAGATAAATCTCTTGAAAAAAACACAAAACGCAGTAAAAGCTCGAGAGCTATAGCACGAGGATTCCCAACACTTGAACGTGCAGTAAAAATCTGAGTATGGCTGCCAGGGGAGGGGCTTAGGGAGAGGGCAGTCATTGGCTGGGGGCAGTATGACCCAGAGAGCAGTGATTGGTTACTACTAAGACAGATCAGAAACGAAACCGATACTGATTTTTTCTTTACCGAGGATTCCCAGCCTGACGACGGGGAATGTTCATGAGCATGTGAATCCATGCCAGACCTCATGCTGGAGAAAAGGTGTTTACTAAACAGAGGCTATGTTGAGAGAAAAGAAACCTGAAAAAGCCAGCTGACCATCCCTTGGAGTCACAATTGGCTTGTTCTTGCTCAACAGCAGGTCATCAAGATAGAGTTAACACTGGGCCAACTCCTTAGCATATTTTACTGGCCAGGCGTTCACACCAATGTTAAGGCCTATGTCTCAGCCTGTGAAATGTGCCAGAAAACAAAAACCAAGCCAATACCCAGAGTCCCCCTATGACCTCTATGCATCTTTGAAGTCCTTTTTTCTCGAATAGCTATGGACATCCTTGGAGCCCTCCAAACTGGGTAAAATTTACATCCTTGTAATCCTAGATTACTCTACCAGGTACCCAGAGCCCCACCACTTCGCCCTAAAAGGAATAATAGCACACATCACATCTAGAAACAACTCAACCCCTCCTTGTCCCGAATTGGGTTCCTGAAGGAAATACAAACCGATAAGGGGACAACCTCATGTCTCGTCTTATGCAGATAATGAAGGTGATATTGATCATGAAAACGCTACGGACATCCATCCGTACATTATCCCTAAACAGATGGCCTAGTAGAACACTTCAATCATACCTTTAAGTGTATAAATTGAGAAAACTTGTGGAAACAGACAGGAACAATTGGAATGCAATGATACAATTGGCCCTCTTTGTAGTACGGAAAAAGCCCCAGACTTCCATATGGCATTCCGACTTTGGCTTTGTTTCATGCGGAACCGTGAGAGGTGCTTGATATGCTAAACTAAACCTGGGAGGAATGGCACGAAGGCCCTCCTAACGATGTCTCAAGCCACATAAATTGAGGACCCATATGAAGGCAGTGAGAAAGATTGTGAACAATTTCCTCTCTAAAGTTGAGGAACATCAAAAGAACATTAGGACCAATGGGCTCTGGCTAGATCTTTTGCATCCAGGGACCCCATGCTCTGCTTATTAACCACATCAGAAAGATGATTTCAAAGTGGTATGGACCCTATAAAATTCTGGACCGTAGTAGACCTTTGAACTACCTAGTTTCTCAGCCGGAAAGATGGCAAAAGACGCACAATTACCATATAAACCTGCTAAAACAGTGTCAAATCAACCCTAAAGAATAAAGCACAATGGCAACACTCATGATGGGGGAAGACGACAGACCCAGCTTGTTCCCAGGTACCCTATGGCCAACCCAACAGATGGACTAGCCAAGGAGGGTTAGTAATTTCTTTCACACAATCAGAATACATCCAGGACAGTCAATTAACCTAAAACCTTATCAAACCCTCGATGTTCGCTGGAAAGTTATATCAGAGGATATTAAGAATATGTTGCAACTGGGGGTTATGGAGCCATCAGAATCTCCCTGGTCCTCATCTATAGTCCTTGTCGCAAAACCAGACTGTTCTCTGAGATTCTGTATCAATTTCCAAAGATTGAATGCCATCTCAGTCTTCGATAATTACTTGATGCCCAGAATAGACAAGTAAGTAGAGCGCCTGGGAACATGAAGTACATTTCCACACTAGACGCGACAAAAGGCTAGTGGCAGATCTCGTTAAATCCTTCGGACAAAGAAATAACTGCCTTTAGCACTCTTCAGGGGCAATATCAATTCACAGTTCTACCATTCGGCCTACATGGAGTGCCTACAACATTGCAAAGGCTCATGGACAAGATCATATGGCACCTAGTGATCATTCGCGTGTGCCCATTTAGACATTGTGATCCATAGTGCTTGTTGGGAAGAACATCAACGCCATCACCAGTAGGTCACATGGACCTTAAGAAAAGAACGAGCCAACACGAAAAAAAAATGCCACCTAGCTCAGAGTGCAGCAAGATGCCTGGGGTATTTTGTGGATTGTGTGGGTCTGATAAAACCAAACACACAAGTTAAAAGCAGTAGCCTTACCTTCCCCACCAAACACCAGTCAGAACGCTCGAGCCTTATGGATGGGCTATCACGGATTTCTCCGGAATTGCTGTGAATTTGACAGACAAGCGTGAAAATTCCCAGCCCCACAAACTTGTCTGGACTAGAGAGGATCACCCCAGTTTAGATGCCCTGAAAAAGAATCTGTGCAGTGTACCTATACTTCAGGTGACCAATGTTGGCAGGTAGTTCACTGACTAAATGGATGCGTCTAAAGAGGGACTAGGAGCCGTCCTGTCCCAGTTGCATGAAGGCCAAGAACATTCATTCTTAAATCCCACAAGAATAATTTTCTCCTGGTAAAACTATGCCACTGTGGTACTGGTGGCTCCGCCCATCAAGTGGGGCATTACCTGTTTGAGATAATCTCTTACTGTAAGAAGATTCCACCTCATTGGCATCCACTCACCCTTTACATGGATTTCTTTTGAGAAAAGACACGAATGACAGGGTGATCCTGTGGTTTCTGGATCTACAACATTTCTGATTCACAATAGAACATTGAAAGGAAAAAGTGCAAGAAAATGTGGACTTTATCAGCCACTATCCCCTCAACCAGGTGGAGGAGGGCCCAAAGCCAACAGTGGGGGTTAGCGACGACTCAAGGGAATTTGTCCACCCCCCCCCTTTGGGACTAGGGAGGTGAGCCAGCGGCGCTTTCCACCCCCTAGGAGACATGATCTCACTGGGGCCCCCCCCCCTTGCACACCTACAGGACTGTGGTCTTTAAAAAGGGATATTAATAACCCTCTCTATGATCAAACCCCTAGTATCCCTGCTGGCTACATGGGAGCTAACCTAAAGGACTAGAAAAAATCATGCAAGAATGGCTTTTGGGGTTGGTGACCCCCTTCCCACCTGGAAGAACACAGTGGGAAGACCCACCCCCTGCCTGGAGGAAGGATAAAACGCCAATCCCTGGTGGCATAGTGGAAAGAGCCCCGGAG
This sequence comes from Ambystoma mexicanum, assembly GCF_040938575.1. NCBI lineage: Eukaryota > Metazoa > Chordata > Amphibia > Caudata > Ambystomatidae > Ambystoma > Ambystoma mexicanum. The sequence continues at coordinate 977,470,422 of NC_090923.1, read as the reverse complement.
CTGGAAGCAGGAGTAATTCTCCTCCGGGGAGGTGTGGCAGAGCACACAGAGCAAGGGGATGTGGAGGCTGAGACCGCGGAACGCAGACCGACATGACAGAACCAAAGCTGGGACCACTGGGACAAAAGGAGCAGCAAGGAGCTGCAACCACCCAACAGCTGGCAGGATGACAGATCGACACCAGAGACCCGTAGGAGGACAGCAGGGAAGAAGGGCAAGCTCTACTCGAAGCGGAGCACTCGGAGAAAGGCAGAGAAGCTCTGCCGTGTGGGCCACTCTCCCAGATTCTCCAGAGGAACCCTGCAGCAAATCCAAAGGTACACCGTCGTCCCAGGGAAGTGGGGAGGGGAGGCTTGATAAATACCTAAGGCGGGATGAGAGACAGGAAACCCAAATGTGCATGAGAGACTCGGGAGCCAAAGGAAAGGGCGACAGGAGTCCTTGCTTGAGTGGACTTGATGGAACTTTGTAAAAGACGGTTAGCCTACCAGCTTAGACTGTACACCTGGAGCAAGAGTTGGGATCAGAAATCACCCACCATTCACTTGGCAGGGGCCTAATTGCATTTTATTTGTGGTTACAGTTACAGGTTTACTTTTACATTGGTAAGGACAGACTCAGGTTAGAGCAGGATTCTGGACAGAGTATTTTCTTGTTTTTGTAAAGACATCTGGCAAGCACGTTTTCTTTAGTTTCCTTTATAGAACACGGCAAAGATTCTTAGCTTTAGGGAAAAGTTAGGTTTTGTGAGTGCCAATGAAGGAAAGCCTACAAAAATGTGCCTCCTGATTGAGCTATCACAACATCCATGGGAAGCACGAGGTGTCACACTTCTAAAGTAAGTGGGTCGGTTGCAGGAAGTTCATAGAGACCCTCTACAGAAGTTACTCCAGCTCATCGTGAAGCCCAGTGGTCGAAGTGGGCGGGAGCAGTGCTCCTATAATTCTTTTAAGTTTTACTGTTCCTATACTTTTATTTTAAAAAGAAACCGTTCCGGAATGGTGTCGTTTTAAAATAAAAGTGTAGGAACAAGTTGAAACTTGCACTTTCAGTGGACTGCATAGGACGTTTCCTTAAAGAGCACACACATGTGTTTTTGGTTTTTTATTGTGAATGAGAGGGGCCGCGGCGATGAGGTCTGTGGGGAGCAGTGCAGGCCAGTAGGGAACATAGTTCCACTACTTCTTTTAGTACACTTCGACCACTAGTGAAGCCCCGCTGAAGGTGGGAGAAGGTAGGTAGGTAGGACTTGAACGTATGCATAGGGGTCGAACAAGTGTTTCCAGGCAACATAGACCTCTGTGCTGACACCACCATGTAAAAGGGCATCTGTTGCTTTCAGGCACCTAGCAACTAAGGCACCACCTGTGACTGAGCAAAGTAGACAAGAAGTTTGATTGTCAAGGAATTAGCCAAATGATTAAAAAAAAAAAAATGTACAAAAGAAATTCATTGTATGGTACATTTTACAGATTTTGGTCAGTACCACTTGATCGATTTTTCAAAATATTGAACACAGAGCGGGGGTGTCCCCCGCTCCCCATGTTCGGTATTATTGGTATGATAGTGGTGCAGGGGTATCCCCGGTTCCTCAATATTGGAGGCGGGAGATGGAAAAATAAAAAGAAGAAGGGACCCTGCAGTGTCTGATCCGACCTGCGTTAGAGGGACAGAAATGATGTTGCAGGGTACAGGAGAGGCGGCGGACAGTTAAGTAGGGGGTTGTGGATATACTGGTTTGATTTGTTTGGCCGCAGTAAAAACGTATTCGCGGCAAAACGGACTATGGTCAATTCTGCCATGTACAATTCTACCACGGTCAAAGAATCCAAATCCATTGTGAAAGGATGGAATACTTACAAAGCATGATGCAGTATAAGTCATTGTGTCCATGACTTGACACAAAAGCAAGATGGAAGAGTCATCCTGCTTAGGGATGGTAAAGTTTTATGGGAAAACCATCAAACACTTGTCAGATAAAAAGCAAATGTCTGAAAACATCGATTCTGAAGAATGCTCATTTCAATTGGACAATGGTTTGAGAGAGGTTTTAGGCAAGAGAACAGAGCATCACCTTTACTTGGTGGTTTTTACAAAAATGTACATGCTCTGCTGTACACGGACACTAGTGAAGATTTTTTAGGTGCCCAGACCAGAATGAGGTAGCAAGGGAGTATTTAAACCTGCAAGAGAAGAGAAGCAGTGTTGGGAGTTGGAGTAGCGGTACAGCGAGTAGTGCAGAGCTGCAGGAGAAAGTGGCAGAGGACCTTTAGATGCAGGCGGCGCACGGGTGCAGGAAGAGCTGAAGGAGGTGGGAATAGAGATATGTGACTGGAGAGTCAAATGTGCAGTAGGATAGGAGAAAAGATGGAGAATTAATAGCTAACTCCAGGGGCAGACTCAAGCCTTAGCGACAGGACTGCACACATGATTGTGTGCTGGATCTGCATGATGGGAACTAAGGCAGCCTTGCGTAACAGGATCAAGCGCCTGAACTACACCCATTGCCTGCCGACGCCCTAAGCCACCTCAGCTCTTGCAAAACAAAGTTGTACACGATTGCCTATAATATTTAAAAGGGCTTTTCCAACCTAAGGCCAGCAAGGCAAAACCAACCCAGATTAAGATGAAGCAGAGGTGTGGTAATAGACATTGAGAGAGAGAGAGAAATTATTTTGTTCCAAAGACTTTTCTTGAGAAACCAGAGGAAAAACTAATTTTACATGCACAATTGAAAGGAGACTGCCACATCTAGGTGGACAGTCACTAGAAGCGACCCACAAACTATACTGGCATAAGGTAACTCTACAGAAGGCCCCCGTCTGATATGGCAATACCTTAATGCTCAGACTTTCGAAAGGAAAAGGAAATTGGAAATAGAATCATCGTTTTTCCAGTTGAGGCAACCTGACCAGACACTTCACCCAGCTTTTTGGAAGGGGTTGACTTGGGAGACTTATCCCATCGAGACTTCGTTTGCTTATTTTAGTGCCTAAAATGAAATTTCTGATCACATCTTTGCACCTTTTCGGTGAAACCCCGAATAAACACACCTTTTTTACCTTCTATTAGTCAGTCTGGTCTCGTTTTCCTCAGCTATTCACGAAAACGAATGGGGAAGCATTAAAGTCTGCTTCCATTGGGGGAAGAGTGGAATAAGGGATTGTGTTGAGAAGTTTGTCTACCACTGATGCGAGAGCTAAGCAATGCACGCAAAGTGAAGCCGATTTTTGTGGGTACAAGGTATTGCTTGATCTTTACGAAGCTCAATTGAAATCAGGTTGTTTTTCATTTCCTATTAACGTGCTAATTGAAAGCTCAGTTGGCATCAATGTAGAAACACCTACAGGGCTATGGGGAGCCAGAACTGACCTGGGTGCGAGAGGAGTTGCTGTTGAGGGGAATTAACACAGCTACTGTTAGATTTAGAGCTAGCTAGTCAGCAGACACCCCGAGTGTTCAAGCAGGGCTTTAGGTTTTGGATATCACAAAGAGATGGCTCTCTGAGGTATAGTGGAGTCTGATCAACATATTGATTGAAGTAGTAAAGGCTTTAGTTAGCATACATGGCTCCCAAGGAGACCACACAGAGACTCCAGAATTTTGGGAAGAGCATGGAGCCCTGCGAAAACCGTAGATGAATGAAAGAGGGGGATCTGGAGTAAGCCACTAAACCAAATTGCTGTGTTTAAAGGACTACAAGCAAGCATTCATTTCCCTTTACTGCTCTCATTAAAGACTAATTAATATACTTTCATTACTGCAAAGTGGATGCAACCCTGATTGGGAGTTTAGGAGTACGGCATAATTGTCTATGCTATGTGTTCTTGTCACAAGTATGTAAGTGCTCAAAAATTTTAAACAAAAGCAGCAGAGGGGTGATGGATCTAGGGAGAATGAATACATCAGTCAGGTATTTAGAAAGAGGAGGAATCTGGGCTGTTTTCAAATAAGAGGGAAACCTCTCGGATTGGACGGATGAGTTAATTTCCTGATGAAAACGTAGGCAGTAGGGATATCGTCATGACTATGCTGCCATTGTCATCTAGGATTGGGGCTTAAAGTTATGCCTGGTAGGGCTGTCCCAGGTGGCTATGCAGATGAGGTGATCAGAAGGATTATTGAAGGAGTTTATATGGGGCTTTAAATATCCTGGAATTTGGGACAAAGTATTTATTGACGTTCATCGATTTCTTCAATGAAAGCCTGGTTGGGTGTGGAGTGAACTGGGATTATGTAACAGTCCTATATGGCCTCAATAACACTACACCTCCCAGAGATAGTCAAGAGTTTTATTTAGATTTAGCAGTGGGTCGAATAGCCGTCTCTCTCTTTCTAACTCAAAAAGGGGCTGTCACATCCTAACCCAGCCATCCCTCGACCCCAGTCTGGTAATAGCGATCGGTACCCACTACAGTCTAAACAGCTATCTGGCTGCTGGTGATGGCCCACAGGCTGAAGCTGACCTTCTTCAGGGAACAATCTACAGGTTCCTATCAGATGTTTCTCCCACCAGAATGACTTGTGCTTACAGACACCGGGGCTTTCACACTCACTGTTAATTTGGTGCCTTTATATGGATTTCCCTGAATTTCTCCATCACTTGCCCTCCTCTCCTACTCTCCTTTCTACCACTACACCAACCATCTCCCCCACTCTAAATTATGCTCCCGCCAATGGTCCTCTTTTCTCTTCCTCACTACCTCCCTACACCCTCAGATCCTTACTTATTACCACTATTCTCTATGCTACTGCTCCTCTCTCCACATCACTACTACTCTCCTGTCGTAACACCAGGACTCCCCTCCACCCTTCTCTTACATGCACTCTTATCCCTGCCCCACTCGTCTTCTCATTCACTTCTTACTCTCACCTACCACGCCACAGACATGCACATTCACCTCCAGTACCATTTCCTCTCACAAACCAATACCTCAGGATCCCCACCACCTGAATAATCCTCCTCCATACCCCTCTGCAATCTCTCATTATACAAAGTCCCAACCATCCTTTTTACACAAACACGAGGAGGAGGGTGACAGAGTAACCAGACTATTACTCTCACATTGAACTGGACATGTCCCATTAATCAGGTCAGGCAAAGGTAGGCACTTTACACTAAGTGCATACAACTGGTACCAATTAGCTCTCCTCACATGGATAAAGGGCAATAGAAAAGACAAGGTCGAACACTAGAACTAGCAGAGCTTCTGGGACGAAGGCACACCTACTGGAGCAGAGTTACAGATAAAAGGACGAGAGCAGTGGGCCGAAATGCCAATGCTTCCCTACTGGAGGTTGTTGCCTCCGACAGGCCTCGAAAGACGCATGGAGAAGGCCCGATCTCACAAGTGAAGATTTCATTGTGTTTCAAGGATGCTAGCGAACCTCCCGGATGAACGGCAGTGTTGGGGAGGCGAGGTCAAGCCTGTGGTACTAACCTTGACTCGGAAATCAGAAACCTTAAACAAGTAAGAAGCACACAAAGCCGGTGAGTTGGCAAGCGACCCGAGAGACCGGTGTGTGTTAAAATGAATGAAGTAGCAACATCATATCAAAGTAAAGGCTGCACGTGTTTGGATGAGACACAAAGTAAGGCAGACCCGTGAATGAAATTTAAAGTGAAATACAGCTGCAAGATCAGTGATAATAAGTAACGGAGTGGTGCAGTGAAAGAAAGTAGCCCACTCGAAAGTCTCTGTGAAAGGTGCATTGTTTGAAGCTAAAGGGCGAACAAACAGCAAGAGTGAAAGTAAATGGTGAACGTTGAGTCGAAGTGGTCCTGCAGTGGTCTGTAAAGAAAGCCATGCACTTTCAAAAGACTTCGACATCCGAAATTGGTCCGAGCCCGATTGAGGGAGACCAGAAGTATATTAAGCTTAGGAAAGGGAGCCTGCTTGCAACTTTGGATGAACTGTATCGTGAGAGGTCTGAGCCCGGCAGAGGGGAACGTTTTGAACATTTTGGTTGAAACATTATTTTGAAAGTCAGGGAAAGGAAATTTAAATGTGGAATGCCTGGCGGGCCTCGATCCACTGTTTCTCCAACATTTTCAATAAAGGTTTTAAAATTTTATCCATTGTGCCAGTGTCAATACTTGTGGCATAATGCCTTCCCTACAGTGCACAGGCTAATCTCTCCCTGTGTTCTCCAACTGGAAGGTGGCAAAAAAAAAAAAAAAATGATACAATAAGGGATCTAAGCACTGCCACTTTCTTGTGTGCAGGCCAGTCGGGTCTCTGCAATGGCAACCTGCAGTGGTGAGAGATGGCGTCTAAGTTCCAGTTTGTGTGTGGGAACTGTCAGCCTGTGCAGCTGGTTCCTTGACTGGGGAACCATTCTGCAGCTATCTCCAAGATATGTGCAATGTTTGTGGAGCACTCAGTGTGTGCATGGTTCTCTGCTGCTTCCGTTTAATGCTGTGGCTCTTCTCTGGCAGTCTGCTGGTTGTGGCTCCCCAGGCAATGGAGAGTTCTCTTCCAAAATTTCTGGTATTGATTTTACAGCTCACCGTCACTCATGACAACTTTGGTTTGATGAGTGAAGGTGGTTCTTCTCACAGGAAATGCTGGGAGATGTATTTTGTTTGAAAAAATGTAAAAAGACTGCCCAGCAAAATGCAAGAAAGTTATTGTGCGATTGTCAGTAGCAATGTATGCAAGCAGGTGCTACAAGAAGGGAAAGGGAATGAGGCCTCCCAACAGCCACTGTTAAGTCCACAAGCAGCCAGGCAGGTAAGTGCTTCAATACGTTATTAAAGTTATACGTATTACGATGCCTTCCTGCATTAGAGATCCTGGCAACTGCCTGAAGCTCCATGGGTTCAGTCCTTTATTTCCTTAGATAGAACTCTGGTCCAAAATGCCATCACCCAAGCAACCACAACATTATTCCAGGCTGCCTGGGCAACTAGATACACATTTTACCATGTCCTGGAACATTCAGCCTGTTCAAAGGATGCTGTACTTAAAAGATGATGCGCCTAACTATATACAGAAGTTGAAACCCATTTATAATGTACACTAAAGTTAAAACACACCCAACAGCCAACGTATCCCTCTGGGTAGGACTGGCTCTGGCCTCCACCATGGTAGGCCTCCTACCTCAGTGCGAGAGAGGTACCCATCTCCTCTTAACAGGCAGTTTGGAATCTGGGGAAGGTCTTCAGGAACACATTTTATGCCAGATATTTTTCTTCTTCTTGTGTTCTCTTAGGGATTTTATTCCTAAAATGGGGCTGAGGGATTGGCCTTTACTTTTATTTTTGCTTAAAGGAGAATGAATTCCAGCGCTCTTACAAAGGGTGCAATTTAAAGTATGTCCCTATATTTCAGGAACAGCAGACTGGGTATTGGATAGAAATGAGCGACTGGTGCAGACAGTGGATTTTCTTTTAGGATTTCTTTTAATAAAATAGTTGAGATGTGCAATGCTAAAATAGATTGCTTGATGGGTAGTGCAGTCTGGTGGTGTTGAGTGCATGAAACAGTCGATCCCTTTGAGGTGTAAGGGTGAGGAGACTGGGTGGCGGGCTGTTTCACAAATGCACCTTTCATAGTATTGGTTTAACCATGTTTGCAGCATTTGTGATCATTAAATCATTTAGTGCTTTTAGAATTGGTAACATTTCGGCACCTCAAGTGAATTTTGAAAATTCACAGACAGTTTAAAATATGGTTTGCAAGCCTGCTGAGGTGATGGGTTGTGTAGGTGTAAGGCTGAAGCAAGTGGAAAGACTTTGAAAGTTGTGCTGGTGGATGGTGCTGATGGTGATGGTTGAAAGAGTATTGACAGGTCATGAGGTTTATCGTTAACTGATCTATCTCATCATTTGGAGTTAGCAGGATTGATGGCAGTGCGTGGTAACCATCTGAGAAAAGCTTAAAGGATGTGTTTGGAAGTGGATAGTGATGAATACGATTTCTGTTGTTCCAAGTGAAAATATCTACTATGTCAGGTGCAAGTTGGTGTTGTGGGAGATGTTGCATGGCTGTGCATGTTAAGCGTGTATGGGAATGAGGAGGCCTGGGTTACAAAAGCATTTGTGGTATCTGGATTTGTGCGGATGTGGGTATAGGAATGGCAATGTGTGATTGTAATGTTACACTTTAACTTGTGTCAGAGAAGAGGAATCAGTGTGTAGACCGTAGGAATGGGAGTTGCTAGACGAGTTGAAATAATGTCATCTAGAAGACCCGTGAATGGATGGGGGCAGCTTCTTCTATGTTTGCCATTACTCCAGGGGGGTGTCGCACAAGTTCTAAGAGTAGTGCTAAATGGCAGTAGGCATGGCTACTCGCACACATCAGAATACAGCAAGGAGTATGACAAAAATGTGGTTGTGCTGTTCATATAATTCTCCGCCAATTTACATCAGACTACACCTCTGACATCAGAATGCAGCAAAGACTTATGACAAATTTGGGCATGCTGAACACATGGTAAGACTAGCACTCACGCCATCTCCCGACTCCTCTCAGCACCTATCCACATGCCTGAACGCATGGGTTGTTTTCTACCGGAGCCTGGCCCATCCTGCTAAGCCTAATTTGGCCAATGCACACAGGCATCCTAATCTTACTCCATTACCGCCAACACTCTAGATTTAGGTGCTCCGAAGGCATTCCCACTTACAGCACATTGAGACTATAATAATGGTAAAATGCGCAATATATAAATGACAAGTACAATACACAATGTTTAACTGGAGATTGAAGGCTGCATTTCACCTAAAAACCAAAAGATATGCTTATAATGATTCACACTGAGCTTAGGGGATACAATTAAATTGTGACTACCTTGCCTCAACCACCGTGCTTTATTGTTTAGGACCATCTCAGTAGCGGATCAATGCATAAAGGGTGAAATGAGCACATGTGGGTTATATGTAGACCGAAGGCCCCACATTCACTGAACCAGCAACAGATGTGGCAACATTGTGAAGTATATTCCCACAAACCCCATTCTCTACTATTTAGAACTACATCTCCAGCAACTCATGCATACAGAGAGGGTAAAATGTGCATACAAGGATCAAATGGAGACTGAAGGCTGCAGTTCACCTCACCACCAACAGAGGTCCTCACAAAGGATAATCCAGGACCAAATGGATACGCGTTTGTGAGTGCATGGAATAACGTTACATCACTTTCGACATCACTCAAACAATTCCTATGTCCACTTAGATAATCACACATGGACACAAACACTTAACCGCAGACACCCTTAGCACAAGCCATCCATCTATCTATTCTCCACCAGTACCTCCATCTATATACTAAATATAGGAAAAATAATCCAGACCTATTGGCTTTGCCAATGCTGCATTACAGTTCACAAAGATGGACATTTGACTTTCTAAGATAGGAATAAGTTCTGCACTGTAAGAGAAAACATAATAAAATTGCCCTTCATGTTCACAAATTGAGATATCCTAGGATATTCAGCAACACTGAACCAAGGAAAAGAATGAGGCCTGCACTCTTCTGCGTGTGTAATAGTCATCAGTGAGTTGAAAGCTGAAGCAAAAGAAATCACTCACTGTTTCCCCACCCACTCCACACCCTGACCACTACCACCACCACCACCACCACCACCACCACCACCACAACCACCACAACCACCACAACCACTACCTCCTAAAAACACATGATTGGACTGAATTAGTGAAATCCAGATTTAAACACAAAGCTGAACAGAGCTGGAGGAAAATCTTCTGATGCCTTACCATGGCAGCATACAAAACAGCTAACCACAATTATTAAAAAAAAGGTATCCTAAAAACGAAACGATCTAACTTTAATGACTGAATCGCCACAGCAAAACCGAATTTGGGTGAGCTCTTCTCGATCCTGCAAGTGATGAATGGTGCCAAAACATCCAAAATGAATTTGTCAGAAAGGTGTCATGCCATCAGAATGCCATTGCCAAACACGTTGCAGCAATGGGGGAGCAAACTGCCCGCCTCCAAGCAGTAAAAACTAAGGTTAAACCTCCTGTTTCTGTGACACCTTTTGCATTCAAAGAATTATGAGAGCTGGAAGTACTAAACATTATGCAAAATATTAAGCCAGTTTCCTGCAAAGGTGACAGCTTTCCAGCATCCTTGTTCAAAGACGGTCTTTTCCCATTGCTTCCATGGGTGACTAAAATCATTAAACATGTCCTTTGCCGAAGCCCAAGCTCCCTCATGCTTACTGGAAGCCTGGCACACTCCTACTAAAAAAAGACAATTTAAAAAAAGGCAACTTAGATCCTACAGTGGCATCCAACTTCCGCTCCATAACTAATGTACCATTCCTACTGAAAATTATCAAAAAAATTCCATAGATACAGTACTGTGAGTATGCTGAACAACAAACTATTAAGTATAGGACAATCTGGTATTTGTTCTAAACATGGGACGGAGACAGCACTGCTGGATCTCAAATCTAACATTATAAAGATTGTGGATGAGGGCAAAACAGCACTACTACTTCTGCTGGACCTGTCAGCCACTTTGGACCTAGTTGACCATGAGCAACTGGTTGACCGCCTGGTCACAATAGAAAAATGCTCTGACTTAGCTGCAAAATTTTTCAAATCCTTCCTTGGACCTTGACAGGCAAGGGCAACAAAGAAAATCACAATCATCCTTCATATCACTGACTTGCGGCGTGCCACAGGAATTATGCCTCTCCCCATTACTGTTCAATGTGTACACCAGGTCCTTGTGCGACCTACTGGATAGTTTGGGCACACAGTTTTGCCAACTACGCGGACACAGATTCTCATTGAGCTCTCAGGGGTCTGGAAATAGCGAACAAAATCTTTTCTGCACTACAGTCGTGGATGGCTCACAACTCACTGGCCCTCAACAATGGGAAAACTGAACTGCTCATAGTTGGCACTGGTCCAAGACTAAAAACAAAAGAAACCCCCATTACAGCCACTTTCACATCACAGGCAGCACCATCATGGTAGACCGCACGTGAAAACGCTGGGAGTCTACTTCGACTCACATCTAACGGCCAATAAACAGGCAGCATATCTTAAAACATTGTGCTCTTATGTTGGGTGGGTCTCCGGTTAATCCTGAACTATGCTGGTGGTTCGTGGACTGGGAGGGCCCAACACCCTCCCCCGAACAAACGGAGGGCTCAGTCATTGGCAATTACAAACTGCAGTCTATTGCAAATGAATACAACAAGGATCAATACAAGAACATCTTAAGTTTTTAGTACGTCTTAAAATTAAAATGTGTGCTCCCCAGTTTTGTTGTGATATTACGTCACCTCATGGGCCCTTCCTCCAAAAACCTATCAGTGTGAGGGATTGGGTATTAAGCACTCTATAACCTATACAAGCTCCTATAGAGGTTATTCGACTGGCTCTTACATGTCAGGTGGCTGGCCTGTACCTTTGCCAAAAAACTATCCAGTCCATTGTTGCAGATTAGTGGGCTTACCATTGGTTCTTGTGCCTTGCCATCCACCCCTGGAATACTAAACTGTGATTACTTAGAGCTGACCCACCCACACCCCCCAGGCCTGGGACTCGAGTTCTCAGCTCGCTGTGCACCTCTTTAAGGTGATGTAAACAATTATGTGTCTGTATTGTAACTTGTGTACACCACCTTTGCCTATGAGAATTTTCTCCACCCTTTGCAACACTTGTTGCAGTCTGCATCTGTGTTGTTGGGATCGGTTCCACTTTCTCACCGTGTATGTCTGTCCATTGTCTCGTCTGGCTCCATCACGTATTTAGAGACCACGAAAATGAGCTCTGCAGCTCACAATTACGAGGATTTATTCTGTTCCCCTGCAGCTGGTCCCTTGGTCATCTGGGGGATTGGAATGTGTCTTCATATCTCTTAACCTTGGCTGTGGGCCTGACTCACGCGTCTTGCTCTCTGTGCAGCCCGAGTCAGCTCGGCCGTCTCATATTCAGTGGCTTTAGGCCTGCAGTAATTTTCCTAAACCTTATAATGCGGTTTCAACATTGTCCAGGTTAGGCTACGTTTCCTATGGGTTAGCAGTTCTGCGTTAAAGCATTTGGCAAATGAGGAACAGAATTAAAGCAATGACAGTATGTATATGTAGTCTAGCTATAGAACTGAATTCTCATGTTCTTCATGCATTCGAGTATGTGTTTGTGTGGTGCAGTGGAGACTGCACATGTCCTTCATGTCCAATGCTGCTATGTCGTGGTGTCACTGATGTGAGCATCTTAGCTTCTTGGTGCTTAGTCGAGGCAATGCATGAGGGCATTTCCATCCAAGATCTTAGTTTCTTCTCCTATAACTGAAGATGTGTACGGGATTTGGTCTGCATGGTTGGCTGTGAGGATACCTCAGTGTATTTGTCAATCATCGGTGCACTTGGGATCCGTCCGAAATAAGATGGGTGGCTGCAAGCTTTTCTGTCCTTTCATCTCGTCATGAACTTTGGAGGGGTGGTCTCGGTACCCCTGGCACCTACTCTTCACTTACATAAACTGTTGTGGCAGACCATACCTGTCAGAACAGAAGAGGGCGGCAGTAACCGCCGCCACTGTCAATGCTGAACTTTACTACTGCAGCAGCCTAATGGTCGGTACCTCACTAGCAAACCTAAAATACACTTCAAGCAATTCAAAACGGAGCAATGCGCGGGGTATGTGGTCTCGTAAAGCGAGCGCACGTATCTGAAGCATGCTGTAAACTACACTGGCTCCCATTGGAGCAAAGAATCCAGCATGAGGCAAGTTGCTTTTTGCACAAGTGCCTCTCTGGCAATGCCCTCCCCTAACCTCTGCTCACACATCAAAAAAGCACCTATAAAATGCACACTGACATCTAATCATAATGTGGTTTACTGGTATAATCACACTTTAACCTCTAAAAGCTAGGAGGCAGTAGTTTCGACGCGTGTACTCACACTGCATGGAATGCACTGCCCATTCAGCTGAGGACAATACCATTGCTGTCCCAGTTAAAAAAAAGTACTTGAAAACGATCCTGTTCGACAGAGGTAAATCATAAAAGAGCAACTAGAAATGTCTGAGCTTACCCAATAGACCCTTTTGTCATGTCTTGGTTTGTCTTGTCAGTGCCCTGAGGCCTTTGGGTTAGTGTGCTATACGAAAAATATATAGAGTGAAGAGGGGTAGGCAGCCAGGCTAAAACAAGGAATACAACAACACACGTGCTCAAGCTCTTCTCCCTGGTGTGCTCCTGTACCAGGATTCCTCAAAGCCTCTTGATGACACATTCTCCTTACCTCAGACTGCACAGAAGTCTTCATTCCTTTCCAAATTCCAGAAGCCCTCTTATGAGTTCAGAGTATATTTTTGTTTTGCGAACTGATGGAAACACTAAATGGACAAGCTAATCATGATAGTGCGAGGCAGCAGCTAGCCAATGTCGCTTCCTAGCTTCCCAAAAGCACAGTGTTCCAATCATTCAGAGCAAAATATTGCAAAGTAAAAAACAGGAAATCTAACATGGAAATCACAAAGTGACTTAGAAGACTGAAATTGACAGATTACGATATGAAATAAATCTTCTCTGATGCTCTGCTCATTTATTCATGTATGGTCAATAAACAATGGAGTGAAAACACAGGACCTCTGCTACCCAAGAGTTGGGTCACAAGTGTTGCTGGCAGAAAATATATGTTTTTTTATTTCAAGATGACCATCAGCACTACAGGTATCATGGGATGTGCATGTTCCAATGGTAACAAATAAGATAATTCGAATTTACCAAGCTTGACAAAGCTACGAGCAAGGGGCAACCAAAACTGGTGGTATTTAGGGATGTTTCTGGTTGTAAGGGTTTTGATCCCTTGGCTTGTATTATTATAGATAGTTTTGCTGTTTGTCTATCTCAATTGTTCAGGAGCATTTTCTGTATCCAAAATGATCTTGCAGTTCGACGACTCCCTCTTCTGTGCGTGCCGCCAAACGCAGCTCTTCTGAATCATAAGAGGCACTTATAGAAGGAGGACGCATCAAGGGGGACTGTTAAGTTCAGTGGGACTATGTGTAGCAATAGTGAGGCACTGCAACACTCCTGATGAACATGTCTATGTGCGGAGAACAATAGTGAACATAGGGGTGGATCAGAGCCAAAATAAAGAAATTTGTCCTAATGAAGCTCAATGATGGGACAGTCATTTGGTACTTATACCCAGGAACAATGGCCGAAACATGGTTGTGTCGACATGAACCTTACGCAGAGATCTTTTCATTGATTGGTGCAAGGATCAAGAATATCTTGAGTATTCCTGCATCAAACTCGTAGGAGGAGGCACTTTTATGCCATCACTAATTGGTCACGGTTTGGACTGTTTGATCAATGTTAACCAACATTAGGATTTCTGATCTGTAGGATCATCTTGGAACTAGGACACAGATTGTTCCATGATGATTTGGTCACAATTGTACTCACACATCTGCAGCATATTTTTTCATCTATTTCAGTGATACTTTCCCAGTTGACATTTTTGAGAGCAGCATCTACTTTGTAAGCACTAATCTCATTAGGTGCATGACATTATAGAGAGTCTTGCACTGAGTGCGACAGGGGCTATTCCTTTTACTGTGCAGCTCATACATCTTTTGCTTGTATAGACTTTGCTTTCCCTCAAATTTAAAGGTTTAGTCCTGCAGAATATTTGGATAGGTTTGGCTTGGACCGCATGCCTCTCAGGATTGGCCTGTGCAGAACAGAGTTTGTCCCAAAACGTAGCATATGAAAACTACCTTATTTAAACACACTAATGCAGTATTCCGCAGTCAATTTCCCAGGAAATAACAGATTACTTTGCTCTTATTGAGAACTCTACGATATTGCATGCACCCCCTATTACTCTGCACATGCGAGTTCAGCCCAACTTCTGCTCTTTAATGTCCCCAATGAAAATATACTCCCAGTTGTTCCCTCTACAGTGTTCAAAATGTGCACTCTTGGCATGTGCAAAATGGTGTGATTGATGTGTAGAATTGAGGAGGCGATTGGCTTTTTATGACTGGCTAGTTGCCTGCACCTTCAAATGTATATTCCTGCCTACTAAGTTTGCACAGGTGTCCGAATGAATTTGCTCCAAGGTGCCCCCCCACTGTGATTTTGTTTTGAGGTATTAACCACAGTGTTCGCTCGTAGGGGTCCCTCACTTATAGGGGCCCCTTACTGTAATTATTCCCCATGTAATCATACCAAAGTGTGATTTTGCTTCAAGGTGTCTCACTGCGATGTTGCCCCTAGGCCTGTGGTGGGAAACCAACATCCTTTCACGTGTTGACCCTTTCCAGTCCAGTAAATGCAGCTTCACCACTTGACCAAACTATGTCCTATTAGGAAAATCACTACCTCACTGTGCCTTATTGTCACTTGTTGCTAAAATTGGCATGACCTCCTAAAAGCTTGTAGTGTTCAGCTATATTAAAATGTCTTCTGATTCTATTGCATCCCAAAGAGATTATACAGGGAATTCCTTCCCATTTTTATTCAAGCAGAAAAAGTGCAAAACCCCAAAAGCTTGAGAATATCCCTTCCAATATACAACCCCTGTAAGTGCATGTCATGTGATCGCCAAGTCCAGCAATCACTAAGCGTTCAGAACCATAAGACTAGAGCCCCCCTTGTTCTAACTGCTGGAGGTGGTGAACGTGCAGATGAGTTTCCCTTCCCTGTGTTTGTATGCACGAATTGTTGTACTTCAATTAAACGGGTTTAATACTGAGTGTTTCGTTTGTTTAATATGCTAGGGTTAATCATAGAGACTGGAGAGATTATACTTTCCATGTCTGGAAGCAATCCACACAGATTAATCTTTAGATTGGGTCACAGGATCACAGTGCTACCCTGTGTTCAGTCTGTGCACTGATTATTTCTTCTGCATTAGAGGAAAGAACCTTAGAGTGTGGTCGCCCGAGTGCTATTTTCAGCACGAGGTGAAATTACCTCTGTTTCTGCACATTGATCGAAGTGAGGGGGAGCGGATGGGAGCAGTGCTCCTCTTTCTTTTTCTCTCTTACCATTCCTATACTTGTTTTTAAAAGAAACTGCTCCGGAACGCTCCTTTTTAAAGTAAAAATATAGGTACGGTACGGGAGAAAAGTCAATCTATTTGCAGCTAAGTAATATGAGGAGGAGGTGAGTGGGTCGGCAGAGGGGGGAGGTTCAGTGACGTCCCTCTCTCCCGACCCCAGCTTATTTAAAATGTATGCGGGCGGGAGGTCAGGGCCATTGTCGGGAATCGGAAGAGAGGGATGTTTGTGTTGTCCCTCTCTTCCGACCAACCCAGTTTCTTGGTCCAGGCGGCGCAGGCGACGGCCCAGGGCACAGTGCTAAATAGCTCAACAGGTGGGCACAGTAAGAGGCCCACCCAGAAAGGCGCTTTTGAGCTTGCAGGACAGCAGATTAAGCAGCCTACTGTGCTGGTGAGTGCTCCTCTGATGTGCGGCTGCTTCTCTCTGCCAACTTGTGGATGACTGCATACGTTCGGAATATGCAAACAAAGGAATGCATATTCTAGACGCAGAGTGTGAGGGGCTCTGGAGTCGCACATCCCATGGACCTCATTCTTTGTGCTGACAGCCTTTCAAATGGGGCAATTTATAAGTGATGGCCATTGTTTTTACACAGTATGTGCTTAACATTTCTGTTTTATGAATTGAACATGAGGCATTTTTATTTAGCAGGCCAGCCCAAGTATCAGTTAGCTAACAAAACCCATGCATTCTTCAAAGAGAATTAACGTGTCGCACAGAAAAGTTTTAAACTATTTTCTTGATTTTTAATGTCTCTTTATTTGACACATCAAAACTTTTTTTTATATATTACTTTTTAGTTGCATATAACGCATCGCTGGCAAGGTTAACTCTGATTTTCTTGCTTAAGTATTCTAGTGGCTGCTTGGACTAAATGCATCTGCTCTGCATCAAAGGTCTTTTAATTGTCTAAACAAGCCAGCCACTGCCCAGCGCGCACACCAGGTGGCAACTCAATATTGCATGGCACCTTATTAGGAAAGTAGAGTTCATGGTGTGTCACCATGCAGAGGGTAGTCCATGGCAAATCAATTCAGTGATATGTTTGCAGCAATGATTTGTGTGCTGCTCAAGTCACCAGCCTGTTGGTTAATGGCATCTATGTGGTGCTCCCTTATGTAAT
The DNA here is from genome assembly GCF_040938575.1 of Ambystoma mexicanum. Lineage (NCBI taxonomy): Eukaryota > Metazoa > Chordata > Amphibia > Caudata > Ambystomatidae > Ambystoma > Ambystoma mexicanum. The sequence goes on along the minus strand of NC_090923.1, from coordinate 977,453,285 downwards.
AGAACATTTACCTGTTTTGCCTGATGTGCCCAATGCCCATACAAGAACACACTGGGATGGTTTTGTGTATGTGGCTCTGACGAGCATGCCATACTGTGCCCACATTTAAACACAAAGTAATCAAAGAAGTTGCCTCACATTGTTAATCCACTAGGCCAAACTCCCTTTCTACACTGCCACACCATGATTTGAGCTGAGGAGCTGTGGACCCTTTACCATGCATCAGAAGCCAGTTTGGTTTAAAACGCTTTATCAGCTTATTAATGGTCAGGATAAAGTTTGAAAGAGGTACATCCTTTCTGTGCATTGTTTATTAGGTCTCTCTTGTGCTGTATCCTATCCCATCTGTAGATATCATTCCTTAAATATGTTTCTGTATTGGGGTTGGGCATGCCCACACTTAGACCCAGCTCTTCCTCCTCTAAAATTGTTCAGAAACAAGAAGCAAAAGAACCCTTGTACCCCATTAGAGTGGCTGATGTTGCAGCCACTTTATACTTGCATTCAAAAACATAAGCTGTCCAAATGAGCATGTATGGTTCATGGTTACAAACATTTTAATGTTAGGGTGAGTATTGTGAACCGTGATGTGTGCACCAAGCCATGCATCAGTTATGAATTTAGAGATTCACACATGCATTCCTTTTATCACAGATCTGTTTATCAAATGTATAGATCTCTGATCACTGTTATAGCCCTGAAATGCTCTGATTTAATGCAAAGCATACAGGAATCCTCATTGGTGCTATTGTAAGAGGATTCAATTCAGCACTACAGCTAAGTTAACGCCTAGTCTAGAATACTGAATGAAAACCCTTATTGATATATCTTTATGTCCAGTTCATGCGTTCTGGATGACTACCCCTATATAACACCCCTCTCTTGGAATCCCCCTGACCCCACTGAGCCAAGAAGTAGTTCTGTTTTGCAAGTTTAAAAGGTTTATTTGATAATTTAAAATATATATATATCACACTTTATAATAAATTAATAATTGAATAGCACACTTAATCTGATATGATAAAGATCAACAACGGAGAATCTGGCACTAGCACACTTCTTATAATCACTAATGAGTTGACATGAAATGGATAAGGTAGCACACTGGTAAATAGGAACAAAAGTATAATGTGGTAGAGGATGCTTTATGTAAGCTCAGGTGGATGCAATATTCAATGAATGCAGTACAGAAAATACTCAATATGATTTCAACCAAACAATGTAATCACTTTTCTCTGGCAATCCCCTCCCCCCTTGATGCAAGGCAAGGAAATGGAAGGAAAACACACAGTTCTCAGAAATGCAATCAATGTAAATCAGTTCACCCCAGCAAGCTTAAAGAAAACAGATAGGAGTTTTGAAAACACAGGCCCAAATGCTTTGATATGTGCTAGCAATGGATGAGAAATATGCTGGAAATGCTTTTAATTCCCTTTCAGAGGTTCAGGGTGAGTGGTATCTAGTTAATATTAGTCCAGGCTCACACTAGCAATGATGCAGGGATAGTTAGCAGGTTAAACGAATTTCTGGCAAATGGAAGGCAAGCAGCAGCAGTTTTTACATGTGAAGAAATTTGCAAATCGCGGTAAAATTCGCGGATGCGCCGAGCGCTATTACAGAGGAACCACAAGGACTATCTCTATCGTTTTGGGGTCCTAGGAAAGCCTAGGATCTCAGCTTCAATATGAAAGTTACTGCAAGTCTCTAGCACAAACGGTTGCGGAGATATGAGCGATTTTGTGAAGGTCGTTTTTCAGATTTGAAATTTTAAAGTTCAAAAAGACAAGTGCAGCTTGCAACTAGGAAGTGACAAGTGACAGCTTTACAAATGACAGGTGACAGTTAGGAGGCAGTTCTACTTAGATTAAATAGATTGAATTATATTATTTTAACTAAGAGATTGGTTCTGCACAGTTTTCTAGGTACTCACACTATATTCTTGAGTGAAATGGGCCTCGCCATGGATCTGGTCAGGTTTTAAACTCGCCTCTGGTCTCTGCACTTCACAGTGATCTGGGTCAGCTCTCTCTGGTTCTCTGGTCTGGGTCTCTAGTTCTGGATAGATTGAAGTCTCTAGTTTGGCTCTCTGGTGGTTTGATGGAGGTAAAGTATGGATTTTTCCGGCAGAGCGTCCCGCTGCAGATGGAATTGAAGGTCCCTATCTGTCCTGTCTGTCTGCTTTTATGTGTTTAGAATGTGGGTGTGTTCTAGCATCACTGACCCTACCTCTCTCTCAGCTTCTAATTGGTCAAACTTCCATTTCTTATTTGATTGGGGAATGAACTGTGAGTCAGAGGGATGTCATTTTATGGCTTGCAGATAGGACACTCCTCTGTCAGATTGCACATATTCTATATTTGATAATAAAAGACATATTTCACAGTTACACAGTTGCTTGAAATTACATATACATGGTGTGGCTGAATTTAGCCATGTCTCTGTCCAAATCTGCTGTTTCTAAGCGCTTGCATTCAGAAATGGCACATAATTGACTTTTTAACTGATTTTTCAATTTCTGACATTGACCCAACTTTACATACATGTGCGCAGGGAGTATGGACATTAACTGATGAAGTTTCAGATTTTTAACATGCATACATTTAGAGTAATATCCACTTTTCCGCTAAAACCCCCCTGAACATACCACCGGTTCTAAAAACCTCTTAAACTGTGGGCAGAAAAATCACAAGAATTATGGTATCATTTATAACATTTTCACATGTCCGCTCTATGAATGATCCATCTTTTTAAAGTTATGTTCTGGCTCCAAAGGGGTGTGGTTTCCTCTCAGCACAAGGTAGAAATACTGGTTTATCCAGTTCTGCCAAGCCAGCTTGCTCTCACAGGCAGTGCCCCTCCCCTTTCCTCAGGAGGAAGCCACTTTTTACAACCATTTACGACTCCTCCCAATAAAACCTTTGCCTGAGCCAGGACAGGGCTTTGTTCAGAGCTCCTGTAGAGCACAGGTAATTCAATTATCAGATAGATGGCATATCCTTAGTGTGAGCAGCAAAAGGGCAGCTAGGCCTGGGAACACAGCTGTGACTCAAGTTTCACTCCTGATGGGGGTAGTTGCCAGGCAAATTGGAATCTCTTTAAGCTGTCATTTCTGTTCCCCAGTTTCTGCATTCAAATAAAACTAAACATTTTCACATATGCAGCTAGAAGGCTGATTCTAAGTTTAAAACTATGACATTTAAACAATTGCAACCTATGTGACACTCAAACATAGGTCACTCATTTAATCTAAACATTTCGATTTTAGTGTCTTTAAATCCAGTGCAACTTAAACTGCTGACTCCATAGCTCAGCCAGTTTTGTTATAAGCATTGTTCTGGGCTCTTCATTTCCCAGATTTTGTAGGCACACAAAACTCCATTCTGCCAAATCTCTGCTGGTGTTCAGTGAATATTTTGCACAGGTTGCAATGTTTGAAAATAGGCATTTTGAGCCTGCCTTCAGAGAACACAGGGTGGTTTTAAAACGCCGGCTTTTGGATAGTGGCGAGTACTGGTACTGCACCCATTTTTGGGATTTAAGAAAATGAATTCCCAACAGTTATGGGTTTGCTTTTGGCAATTAGCATTGCCATTCCCAATGGTTTCAGACTACTGTGCGGGTAGTCCAATGGTGATTTTAAAGCGCTTTGAGGCTAACCGGCGCTACTGTTTTTCCTTTGGCAACCCATTTCCCTCATGGCAACCCGGCCTTTCATTCTCGCACTGGTGGGTGGCAAGTGAGGCAACCATTTTGGTGTGCGCACAAACTGCGCAGCTTTCCTGGATTTCGGCGCACATGTGGGTTTTCCGCCATCTTGAATTTTCTAAGCCCACAGCACCAAATGTTGTGGCATGATAGCTTAAACGTGGGTCAGGACACCCAACAAGCCCCCCCACGCGACTGCACTTTGAATTTGAGTCGATGGGGAGTCGCGTGCCCAAGGGTTTTGACCCACGCACCGGTCTGTCCGCATAATCTTCTTCCTCTTCTGTAGATGGCACAGTTCAGCATCTTCTTCTCCATCCGGTACTGATCGATCGGTTCTCCTCGCCAGTCCTGATGGGAGTATTGGGCGGTCCACTGGGCCCATTGGATCTTCGTTCCCGGTCTCCGGATCATCCTCCTTGGCCAGTCTCAAGGTCTTCTTTCTCCTAGGACGACAAAGGAAGAGCGGCAATACCTACTCATAGACGTTTTTCCACCACTGTTGAGATAGTGGGGCAGCATATGCATTTCATCATAACGAAACATTACATCCTTATTTTGAAAAAAAAACAGTATAACTAAGAGACAGTTTCATGCAAATCACAATATTTTAGAGACTAGATGTGGTATGTTTTATGGTTGGAACTGAATTAGTCTGAGACAGTACCCGCTAGGATTCCAGAGGATTCCTCCAGTTGTTGCAGAGTGTGCCTGGGATGGCAACATTTCAACTGGTTTATGTGTACCCACTTGTCTTCCCCCGCTGCCAAAGGACCTTTGGGGATGTGGATTTTGTAGGCCACAGGGGAGATTTTATCGACGATCTCAAAGGGTCCCTTCCATGTAGGCAAAAATTTGCGCTGCTTGGCCTGGTTCCTTTGGAAGTTGTATAGATAGACCCGGTCCCCCACCTGATATTCCTTCCTGGAAGTTTTCAGGTCATAGTGGGTCTTCATGCTATCAGCTGATCTTTCTAGATTCCGCTGAGCATAAGCAAAAGCATGTTGGAGGTGTTTCCTTAAATTCTCTACATACTCATGAGTAGTGGAGGCATTTATCAGTGTCTGCTCTTGGGTCCTGTAGAGCAAATGCTGAGGAAGCACCATCTTGCGCCCAGTCATCAACTCAAATGGTGACATTTTGGTTGCAGATGAAGGGGTAGATCTGATAGCCATTAGGACCAGAGGTAATCGGATATCCCAACTTGGCCCAGAATCTGCCACAAACTTCTTTAATATGCTCACAATTGTCCGGTTATATCTCTCTACTGCCCCAGAAGAAGCTGGTCTATAAGCAATATGCAGCTTTCTCTTGACCCCCAGTATCTCCCACATCTTTGTCATTACTTCACTGGTGAAGTGGCTACCTCTGTCTGACTCAATCCTTTGAGGTAGACCAAAACGGGAAAAGATGTGGTTAATCATCAAGGCAGCTGCAGTTTCTGCCTTGCAATTTGGGGCTGGGAGACATTCCACCCACTTGGTAAACAAGCATGTCACAGTCAACATGTACTTATTCCCCCTAGCCGAGCGAATCACAGGGCCTACAAAGTCGATTTGTAAATCTGACCATGGCAGTGTCATCCCCCTCTTTTGTAAAGGCGCACGGTGCGTGAGGGATGATGGCTGAAATTGTGCACACACAAGACACCCCTTCAAGTATTGGTCGAGGTCCTGCCCCATGTGTGGCCAGTATGCAACCTCTCTTAAGATTTCCAATGTTGTGTGAAACCCCCTATGACCGGCGGTGGCCGCATCATGGGCGTGACTTAACATCAGGCTTCGGAATGAGGTAGGAACCACCCACTGATCGTGGCCAGCTTTGGATTTCCTTACCAGCAAACCGTCTTGGATCCGGAACATTTTTGGACATTTCATCAACACTCTTAGGTCCTCTTTCCCAATGTAATCGGTATCCGTCAGGGGAAAGTTCTCAGGGTCCTCAAGGTGCTGGTAAAATTTACCAATAATTGGATCCCCCTTCTGAGCGGTAATCAAATCAGCATCAGGGGTCTCCTTACTCCATTGTGCAATTGAAAGGTCGTTGTGAGCATTTGTCTGGGACCTAGTGATAGCAGTGACCTGGATTTCCCCCAACAGGGACTCAATCTCAATTAGATCCCCTTGGATGGCCCCGGTTTTGGCCAGCTGATCAGCTAAGTCATTTCCAGTTTTGTCTGGTCCCTCTACTTTGGAATGACCCTTGATCTTTTTCCAGTAGATGGTCATCCCATTCGATGTGACCAGATCATCAATGTTTTGGATCAACTTCCCATGTTTCAAGGGTTTGTTGTTAGCACATAACATGCCTCTGGTTTTCCAATTAACCAGGTGCTCCACGAACCCGTTCCGTACATAATCCGAATCTGTGATTATGACCAGTTCGTGGAGTTGATGCTAGACAGCAGTGAGGATGGCCTGATGCACAGCCATCAATTCTGCCACCTGACTACTTCGGGGACCAATTTTGTATCCAGCGGAGGGTTCTGGGAACTCCTTCACCCATGCATTCCCTACGCCAGCCACCAGTTCTTTCTCCCCGTTGTTGTCAACATGGTAAGAGCATCCATCCACATAGACAGTGGGCATTCCCTCACACTTGTCCTCTTCAAAGACTTTGTGTGGGGAATTAAGGTATGCCTCCGTGTTGTCCTTGATTTTTAGACTTTCGTCCTCGAGACAGTTTTCTCTGGCACAATCATGCAAGTCAGCCAGACCTTGCGCGAGTGGACTCTTCTTGTTTTGGCCATATCTGACCTCCACAGGAAAGCCTTGCATTGACAGAATCCAGGAAGTAATTCGGGAATTACTCACATTTCCGGCCCGGATTCTGTCACTTTGGAGATATTGCAGAGGCTGGTGTGGAGTCTCCACTATGATGTGCTCCCCCTGGATAAACGGGTGGTAATTCTTCAATGCCCACACCGTCGCCAGGAGTGCCTTCTCACAATCGTTGAATTTCTCCTCCACAGAGGATAAAGTTTTGCTCGCATATGAGATTACTTTATTGACCTTGTCATGCTTTTGGTATAATACTGCCGTCAAGCACGTATTAGAGAACCCTGTCTCCAGGAAGAACTCCTTGTTTCTGACAGGGTAAGCTAGGCAAGGCGCTTGTGAGAGGCTTCTTTTGAGTTGTTTTACTGCCTCGGCTTGTTCTGGACCCCATTCCCACTTGACCCCCCCCTTCAGGAGATGAATCAGGGGTCTGGTGATCTCTGCGTAGCCCTCAATGAACTTTCTCCTGTAATTAGTCAGTCCAAGGAGGCTCCTTAGTTCCCGCAGAGTTGTGGGGTCTTTCAGTTTCTGAAGTGCTTCCACTTTCTTTTCCTGGGGACAGAGACCCTGAGGAGTAATCTCATGCCCCAAGAAATTAACACGGGTTCTACACCACTGTGCTTTCTGAAAGGAAAGTTTTGCTCCGGCGGCCCTCAACTGTGTCAGAACATAACGGATCTCCGCTATGTGTTCCTCCACAGCTGAACTTTTGATGAGGACATCATCTACATAAGCCAGGTTACCCCTCGCACCCAGTTCGGGCATGGCCTTATGTAGGAAAATGTTGAACTCATTACCGGAGTTAAGGTATCCGAAGGGAGTCCGGGTCCATGTGTACTGCTGGCCCCCAAAGGTAAAAGCCAGTTTGTATTGGTCCTCCCTGCTGACAGGCACGGTCCAGTATCCATTGGTCAGGTCTATTGCAGTGAATACCTGTGACCCCTGAATCTGGGCCAGCCCTTGGTCAAAGTAGGGCAGAGGCCATCGGGAAGTATGGACCCGTTTGTTGAGCTCCCTAAGGTCAGCGCAGAGTCTCCACTGGCCGTTTGGCTTCAATATTCCCAGCACCGGATTATTGAAGGTGCTGTGGACGGGACGGATTATTCCCCGGGACTCAAGGTTCTTAATTATTTTGGTAAGGGACTCCATTGATGCGAGAGGCAAGCGATATTGCTTCACAAACACAGGAGTCATGCCAGGGTCCGTGGGGATTGTTGTTGTGTGGATGTCAGTGCGACCACAGTCATATGAGTCTACCGCAAAGAGATCTTGGAAATCCAAGAAAACTTGTTTCAACTTTTGCTTTTGTTCCAGAGTCACACAGGCATCAGCTAGGTTGACTCTCTCTTCCACCATCTGCCTGAAGCCTGGAAAGACTTCTGGTTTGGCTATCTCCGCGGCCTCCTCCAGCTGGGTGGAGAAGTCCCTGGTCAGAGTGCTGATTTGGACCGGAGGCTTCAGGTGGGCAAGGCAGCCTTCATGAACCTGGAAAATCACCTCATCCCTCCTGAATTCACAAGTCACATCTTCCTTACCATAAGGGCAGGAAGTGTACACCAGGAAGTTCCCCCCCATGCCGGGTAAAAATCCTGTCTGGTGTTGTATTGTCCTCACTGTCACTGTCAAAACAGTCCTTGGGGATTGGTCCTAACAGTTCATTTCTAAGATCAATGGAGAAATGTCGGTCATCAACCGCCATTCCAATAATGGTGCCTGCGGCTAGAGTAATACTCTTTAAGTCGCTGTTATCCACCTCTATTGGAATGGTGTCATGTTCTATGTTGACTAATGGTGTTGGGTTTACCCCCAACCCTTGCTGTTGGAGAGAAGCGTTTAGATGTATGTAAGCATCAGGGTTTTTCAAATGTTGTCCTCTTTTAACTTTCACTTCCAGGGAGAATTGTCGGGTCCTTTCTGGGATGGTGACTTCCTCTTTAACCTGAATTTCAACTGCATAAGGTAGCAATTGAGCTGACCTAAATGCTTTTTCTGGATCATCAAAGCCCATGGGATTATCCGCTAATCGGGACCAAGCTTTGAAGTTTATTAGGTCCAAACTAATGGCAAAGCGATTGAGAATGTCACTGCCTAAGTAAAAGGCGGCAGGGACGTCTCGCACGACCCAACAATTGTGGACTATGCTCTTGTTGCCAATGGAGATTTTGAGCATACACCTGCTTGGCAGGAGATGTTTGGAATTAGGTGCTTCCAGGTCCATTTCCCATTTGTCTATCAGTTTGAAGGTGGGAATGGCTGGATCTTTTGGGAGTTGGCGAAACATGGCTTCGCTGATGAAGCTCTTACCGTTGTTCACACACACTCGAGCGAGAACAGAGTCCTTCCCATCATTTAACTGAACAGGGATGAACAACTGCTCTCCAATTTGCTGAATATCAGCCAGGCTCTGAGCTGATTTCACATCTTTCTGGACTATAGGAGTGGGAGTTTCAGATTGTGGATTGGTATAGAATTTCAGCTTGTTTCCTTCCAGTGTGGAATACCACCTTAAACTGGAAGGAAGGTTGATTTTCAGAAATAGAGAGGACCCCCCATCGCCAGTCTGTTGTCCTACTGCTATTACTGTCACGTCTGGAATTTGGTGGTTCTGGAAGTGAAATTCTACTTGGTCAGATTTTTGTTCAACCATGTGGCAGGTGCCGTTTAAACTAACATCGTTGACACTCTGTTTTAATTTTATTGGTCGGCTAGTCTGGGTCCAGAGGACCTTGTTTACGCAATCTATTAGGGGTGACAACCTTCTCAGGAGGTCATTCCCTAGTAAACAAGGGGTGCCCTCTGGGGTCACAACTATGACCGGGTGTTTCAACTTATGTCGCCCAATTTTAATGTCCAAATCTGCCGTCCCCTCGACGGGAATTTCCTTCCCGTCAAAGTTCTGCAGTTGTCCAGGAAGAGAGGTGAGAGGAATTTCGTAATTCTCTCCCCTTCCTGCATTCAGTTCGTCAAAAGCCCTTCTGGACAGAAGGGTAGCTTGAGATCCAGTGTCCACCAGTGCCAAAATTGTACCCTGCCCCTGTACTTGTACCGGGGCATAATATCTTCCCTCCTTCTCCTCAAGGGGGCACAGATAATGTACATTTTTGGACAACTGGTGGGCTAATTTTCTGGTTTTGGACATCGCTAGCGAAGAGATTTGGGCAGAATTCTGTGGAGAGCCTTGGGAATCTGAAAGAAAAATTTGGCAACTGGAGATCAGAGCCATTGTGGGTTCCCCTGGTTCCGGTTCTGGGCCGCCCCCCCCTTTTTGGAGGCAGTCCCCAGGATGGGTTTGAACCAGGGGATTTTCTTGCTGTTGGTTCTGGGATGAGATGGTGGGCGGCGGTAGCTCAGTCTCCACATCTCCCCAGTCTGGATTTGCATCCCTAGGGACCCATTTTTCTTTGGGGGGAGTTCCCCCCTCTCTGAAGGAGAAGATCCTTTTCCCAGGATCCTCTGAGAATCCCTCTCCCTCAAATTGGAAGATCTGTACCTCCTCCTCAAACTGAGTCTGATTGGGTCTTTGGTTTCTCCTACCCCCCCTCTGCTCCTTAGGAGGCAGACTTTCAGGGGCAAGAGATTTTGTTTCCGGTTCCTGGGTTTCCAGGGGCTGTTTACAAGTGAGGAAGGAAGCTTCCTCCAAGGCTTTACACCCCCCTTCCCTTTGTGCCTCCTCCCTGGGAACCGGTGAGTTATCGGGGTGCTGCCCCCGTCATTGTTCTGGAGCACCAGGTCCAGAGTTGGGTGCGTTCTGCGCCGGCACGCCCATCTGAGGGTTCTGCTGAGCCCTCAGTATGTGACCCAGATCCCGCGCCATGTTTTGAACCTGGCGCTCTAACTGGGAAACCCGCTCAGGCTGATACGGGGCCCTGTTTTCTCCCCTGGGCTGATCCCGGGAAGGGTAGCTGTCCCTCCTCTGGTAATACCCCGGGTTGGGAAGATTTGGGTACCCCTCCACCCTTGGCCTCCCCTCTCCCGGATTCAGTGGTCTGGGCTCAGGGAATTGGGGAAAGAAGGATGGATGTTTTTGGGGCTGAAAGTCGGGTGGATATCTGGGGAAAAAGTTCTGCCCAGGGTTTGGTAAATTTCTGCCCTCCTGTGGGAAGTTTGGAGGGAAGTTCCCTGGGTTAGGTGCTTGGCTGGATCCCCCCCCTTGGGCTGGAGGAGTCCACACATAACCCAGGATGGGTCGATTTCCCTTGTAACGGGGACTTACATAATCAGGAGAGCGAGGGACCCCATTTGTGGGGCTGCCTCCTTGGCTCCCTGTCTGTGACTGGCCCGAAGACCTTCTGGGCCTAGCATTATTAGGTGCAGGTAGGTTTTTAGGCCCCCCCATCTCCAAATCCAAAACGGGGGTGGCCTTTACCTCTGCCACCTTGGCAGCAGCAGGGGTGCTGTTGGCTTTGGGGTTTTTCTGGGCATTACTTTTGCTATCTACCGGTCTCTGCACCTCATAGATCCGGGTAGCCTGTTCAATGACCCAGTCTAAGGATCTTTTCTCGTGAAAATCCCTCACGAGCTGGGTCATGATGTATTTGGGCAAGGCATGGAAAAACGTATTTATAAATTCTCTGCTATCTGTGCGCACCCTTCTGGTGGTCTGCGCAAAAGCACGCTTTAACTCCTGCACGAATTCTTGTGGGGCCTGATCCTCCCCACATTGCAAATTGTAGGCTGCCTTGCGAGCCTCTTGAGGATTTCTGTGAACAGAAAAATGTTTCAAGATGGCCGCCTTATAGGTGGACCATCTTAAATGATTTTGGTCCTCCAGCCCCGCAAAGAAACTGGAGTATTCCGGGGAGAAGGTCCACTTTACATATTGAATACAGCTTTGGCTGTCCTTCAAATGGAAAGTCTCCATCATTTGTTCAAACAACTCAAAGTGCTCCCAAACAGAATACTTAGCGTTCTTATGGTAAGGCGTGATGACGCTCCTGATCGCCTTAATCTGCTTTAAGGGGTCCTTCAGCAAGGCCCTTTTTGTCTTATTGGCCCTTTTGGTCCGGGTAACCCTGGTCCAATCGTCCTCGGACTCAGAGGCACTGCTCCCAGAGGTTCCTGTCTGCTCTTCCAGGTTTTCCCGGATTCTGCGAGCCTGGGAATGGCTGGCAGAATGTGGGGACCTGGTCTCCTGTGTCCTGCGCAGTTCAGAGGAGTCTTCAGATTCCTCCTTGCTGCCAGGATTTGATGGGTACCCCCTCCACTGACCTAACTGGGCAGAGGTTTTCAGGATGCCCTTAATGGGCCTACTCTCCTGGGGTTCCCCATTGAACTGTACTGTACTTGGGTGCCCATACCCGGATGCCCACCCCTCCATTCCTGAGTGGTACTGGCCTATGAGCCCCATACTCTTAGCTGGATAGTAATCTGCCATCCCTGTGGCCCTGTGCTCATGTGCGCCAGGGGACATGGGGGTGGTAGAGTCCAGGGACTGGGGGAGATGAAGGCCCCTGGTGTTAGGGCTCCTGCGGTTATGGTCAGGAATCTCTCTTTCCCAGCGGACCTCATCTCTATCCGCCCCTGCTCCCTGTTGCAATGCAAGAGCCTGCATTTGTGCTTTCAGTTCCTCTGTTAAGGCCTTACTCGACTCTATCAGTCTCTCCTGCATCGCTACCTGTTGCTGGAGCCTCTCATTGTGCTGGCAGAGAGCCTCATTTTCCCTCTGTGCTTCCTGGTTGGTCCTGGAGAACTGGGCCAGTCTTTGCTGCAGGAGGGTTAACCTCCTGAGCTGTGTCCCTATTGGCCTGCTCCTTTCTTGCTAGAGCATCCTCCACCCTCCTGGTGTGCTCTAACAAGTTCTGGTGTTCTTTTTGGAGATCACCCAGTCCCTGGTGGGCCAGGTGATTTTCTTCCATTTTTCTTTTTAAATGGCAGACTTCCTGGCCTAAGGCGTCTCTTTCCTGACTAAGAGCCTGCATTTGTGCCGCCAGGTCATCCCTCTGCCTTTGAAGGGCACCAGCTTTCTGGTGTTCTTCATCAAACTCTGCCTGGGTATCCAGGTCTTTCAAAATCAGCTTGTTGCTCTCTACCTTCACTCTATCTAGATGACTTTGCAGGGTGGCTACCTGCTCCGTGCATGCCCTGTTAAAGTCTAATTGTTGCTCCAGCTTTTTCTGGCTCTGCAGTAAGGAGTCCAAACTGTCTTGGTGCTCCTTCTGCAGGGCCAGAAATCTAGTATCCTGTTCTACCTTTTCCTGTTGCAGCACATCCATATCCTTCTTTATTTTAATGATGTGCTGCCTACTATCATCTTCTGACTCCTGGCTCCTCTGCAGCCTCTGCTCAGAAGAGACCAGGTCAGATTGGGCCTTCTCTAACACCATCTGTTGCCTATTTGCCAGATTTTGGCTTTCAGCACATCTATCCTGCATGTCTCCCATATATAGGTACAGGTATGCTGCTATCCTGGCAATCTTATTGTGTTCCTCTTTGGCTTTAGGAGCCATATATAGTTCGCTCAGGGCCACATGTAATGGACCCTGATCTCTCCATAAGTCTGACCCTGTTTCAGTGACCTGTCGCGTGATGGCCTGCAACCAGGCATCCTGGCCCTGTTCGGTCCATTCACCTCTCACAAATAGCTTATGCAAGAGGTGCTCTCTGGCTATTTTCATGTCTACTAAGGTCGTCATTCTAGAGATTGGTCTCTGTCCTGACTTACAGAAGTTAGTGTTTTATTTTTGCAGAACAGAACTTTTCTTGGAGTGTCCCTTTTGAGGAATGCTTCACAGCGTAATGCAGCGTCGTGATCCGACCGGATGTATGTATCCCGTCAGTTAGCACACTGTATTAAGCTGCACAAGTGGTAAATCTAACCCAACGTCTCGGCTCGAGCCCCCAATTTGTAAGAGGATTCAATTCAGCACTACAGCTAAGTTAACGCCTAGTCTAGAATACTGAATGAAAACCCTTATTGATATATCTTTATGTCCAGTTCATGCGTTCTGGATGACTACCCCTATATAACACCCCTCTCTTGGAATCCCCCTGACCCCACTGAGCCAAGAAGTAGTTCTGTTTTGCAAGTTTAAAAGGTTTATTTGATAATTTAAAATATATATATATCACACTTTATAATAAATTAATAATTGAATAGCACACTTAATCTGATATGATAAAGATCAACAACGGAGAATCTGGCACTAGCACACTTCTTATAATCACTAATGAGTTGACATGAAATGGATAAGGTAGCACACTGGTAAATAGGAACAAAAGTATAATGTGGTAGAGGATGCTTTATGTAAGCTCAGGTGGATGCAATATTCAATGAATGCAGTACAGAAAATACTCAATATGATTTCAACCAAACAATGTAATCACTTTTCTCTGGCAATCCCCTCCCCCCCTTGATGCAAGGCAAGGAAATGGAAGGAAAACACACAGTTCTCAGAAATGCAATCAATGTAAATCAGTTCACCCCAGCAAGCTTAAAGAAAACAGATAGGAGTTTTGAAAACACAGGCCCAAATGCTTTGATATGTGCTAGCAATGGATGAGAAATATGCTGGAAATGCTTTTAATTCCCTTTCAGAGGTTCAGGGTGAGTGGTATCTAGTTAATATTAGTCCAGGCTCACACTAGCAATGATGCAGGGATAGTTAGCAGGTTAAACGAATTTCTGGCAAATGGAAGGCAAGCAGCAGCAGTTTTTACATGTGAAGAAATTTGCAAATCGCGGTAAAATTCGCGGATGCGCCGAGCGCTATTACAGAGGAACCACAAGGACTATCCCTATCGTTTTGGGGTCCTAGGAAAGCCTAGGAACTCAGCTTCAATATGAAAGTTACTGCAAGTCTCTAGCACAAACGGTTGCGGAGATATGAGCGATTTTGTGAAGGTCGTTTTTCAGATTTGAAATTTTAAAGTTCAAAAAGACAAGTGCAGCTTGCAACTAGGAAGTGACAAGTGACAGCTTTACAAATGACAGGTGACAGTTAGGAGGCAGTTCTACTTAGATTAAATAGATTGAATTATATTATTTTAACTAAGAGATTGGTTCTGCACAGTTTTCTAGGTACTCACACTATATTCTTGAGTGAAATGGGCCTCGCCATGGATCTGGTCAGGTTTTAAACTCGCCTCTGGTCTCTGCACTTCACAGTGATCTGGGTCAGCTCTCTCTGGTTCTCTGGTCTGGGTCTCTAGTTCTGGATAGATTGAAGTCTCTAGTTTGGCTCTCTGGTGGTTTGATGGAGGTAAAGTATGGATTTTTCCGGCAGAGCGTCCCGCTGCAGATGGAATTGAAGGTCCCTATCTGTCCTGTCTGTCTGCTTTTATGTGTTTAGAATGTGGGTGTGTTCTAGCATCACTGACCCTACCTCTCTCTCAGCTTCTAATTGGTCAAACTTCCATTTCTTATTTGATTGGGGAATGAACTGTGAGTCAGAGGGATGTCATTTTATGGCTTGCAGATAGGACACTCCTCTGTCAGATTGCACATATTCTATATTTGATAATAAAAGACATATTTCACAGTTACACAGTTGCTTGAAATTACATATACATGGTGTGGCTGAATTTAGCCATGTCTCTGTCCAAATCTGCTGTTTCTAAGCGCTTGCATTCAGAAATGGCACATAATTGACTTTTTAACTGATTTTTCAATTTCTGACATTGACCCAACTTTACATACATGTGCGCAGGGAGTATGGACATTAACTGATGAAGTTTCAGATTTTTAACATGCATACATTTAGAGTAATATCCACTTTTCCGCTAAAACCCCCCTGAACATACCACCGGTTCTAAAAACCTCTTAAACTGTGGGCAGAAAAATCACAAGAATTATGGTATCATTTATAACATTTTCACATGTCCGCTCTATGAATGATCCATCTTTTTAAAGTTATGTTCTGGCTCCAAGGGGGTGTGGTTTCCTCTCAGCACAAGGTAGAAATACTGGTTTATCCAGTTCTGCCAAGCCAGCTTGCTCTCACAGGCAGTGCCCCTCCCCTTTCCTCAGGAGGAAGCCACTTTTTACGACCATTTACGACTCCTTCCAATAAAACCTTTGCCTGAGCCAGGACAGGGCTTTGTTCAGAGCTCCTGTAGAGCACAGGTAATTCAATTATCAGATAGATGGCATATCCTTAGTGTGAGCAGCAAAAGGGCAGCTAGGCCTGGGAACACAGCTGTGACTCAAGTTTCACTCCTGATGGGGGTAGTTGCCAGGCAAATTGGAATCTCTTTAAGCTGTCATTTCTGTTCCCCAGTTTCTGCATTCAAATAAAACTAAACATTTTCACATATGCAGCTAGAAGGCTGATTCTAAGTTTAAAACTATGACATTTAAACAATTGCAACCTATGTGACACTCAAACATAGGTCACTCATTTAATCTAAACATTTCGATTTTAGTGTCTTTAAATCCAGTGCAACTTAAACTGCTGACTCCATAGCTCAGCCAGTTTTGTTATAAGCATTGTTCTGGGCTCTTCATTTCCCAGATTTTGTAGGCACACAAAACTCCATTCTGCCAAATGTCTGCTGGTGTTCAGTGAATATTTTGCACAGGTTGCAATGTTTGAAAATAGGCATTTTGAGCCTGCCTTCAGAGAACACAGGGTGGTTTTAAAACGCCGGCTTTTGGATAGTGGTGAGTACTGGTACTGCACCCATTTTTGGGATTTAAGAAAATGAATTCCCAACAGTTATGGGTTTGCTTTTGGCAATTAGCATTGCCATTCCCAATGGTTTCAGACTACTGTGCGGGTAGTCCAATGGTGATTTTAAAGCGCTTTGAGGCTAACCGGCGCTACAGTTTTTCCTTTGGCAACCCATTTCCCTCATGGCAACCCGGCCTTTCATTCTCGCACTGGTGGGTGGCAAGTGAGGCAACCATTTTGGTGTGCGCACAAACTGCGCAGCTTTCCTGGATTTCGGCGCACATGTGGGTTTTCCGCCATCTTGAATTTTCTAAGCCCACAGCACCAAATGTTGTGGCATGATAGCTTAAACGTGGGTCAGGACACCCAACACTATTTGTCCCCTTTCCCACTCTCAGAGAGGTATTTTGAAAGAGTACAATAAGAGTGTACCAGACTGTCCGTCTTGGAAAGATAATTTATGAGAAAATAATGCATATGGTTAGTCTAGTATTGCCCCTTGCTAAATACACATGATGTGGTACAAACAGAACACCTTAAACACTGCCAGGTCAGTGGGCCCTCAGACCCTGGTAGCCTGTTCAACCACAGAGTGCCAGTACGGACAGATTGAACTGATTCCCTAAGAGCAGGTAACAGAAAAAACATTTACTTGGGCAGCAACAGCTGTATTTTCACAATAGAATTCTTTGGTAAAGTACTTGAATTACAATGTAATGAAACCAGCTTCATTTATATAGCAATTATTTATTCATTGTAGTGGAAAAGGGAATCATGAACATGTGTTGCGAAATGCTCCTGTGCACTATTGCCGACTGCATCAAATCGATTTTTCAAGACTTGCCCTAGAAATTTGTGTGTAAACTTTGCATTTTTTGCTTCTAAATGCACCGTTTAACCCATCATTAAAAAAAAATGCTCATGGGGAAAACCCTCTGAACCCTTCTCATTTATTTAAGGCTCACTCGCTAACCACAGTCTCTACCACGTATTTATGGCAAATGTTTATTCCCAATCCCGCCCATTTTTAAAATTCACCAGCCATCACTGGAAACGACAACAATTTTTCTACAAAATCCATAGCTCCACTACTATTTTTCCACCACTTCGACCACTGTTTCTGCAATGCAAAGCTGTATATTACTCGGAAGAGAGAGTGGTTTCCCTTTGGCGTCCTCTGTGGGCTGTCTTCCTGCTACAGAAAATGGATGCTGCTGCAGCCAATTCAAAAGTGGCACTCGCCCTGGAGGGTTTGTCGACACTCCTGTCTCTATTGCTATGGACTAAGTATTTAATTAAAACTTGATGTTCTTTCCAAAACATAGGATTCCTCAGTGGATAGGACTGTGTTTAGACTACAGGTGGTTTCCTAGGATTTGGTCCCCCAGAGGATGAGGCGGTGCAGTCTGACAATGTGGGGTTGACTCCCTGTCAAAGACCACCACAAAGAGAAAGCACATTAAACATGATGAATACACTGCATTACTTTTGCCACCAACCCCAGCGCTCAGGAGCCGGCTGCCTAGGCTGTTAGAGAGATTTCTTGCATTAATCAGACCCTCTGGTCGGGAGGTGGTAAATGTTTTTGCTGTCCTTACTTCATCCTTGTGCATGATTAATCTGCATAGATCAGCTATTTCTGCTTTACATGGGCAGGTGGACGGTTGGCAATCACACTCTGGTTTGCTATTGGCTCAAGGGGTTTGTGGTGGCCATTCCTCCAGGCCCTGGTTGTGGGATGTCTAACTTTGTGCTTGCTGTTTAGGGAGCGACCTGAGAAGTACCTCTCTCTTCAGGTGTTAACTGCTAAACGGTTGATGTCTTTGGTTTCATTTTGGAGAGTGTCTGACATTAGGGCTTTGGACCAGTCGGGTCAGTGGTTCACCCTTTCAGGGTGAAAATTTCGGTATTTCCAGCAGGAAAAAATCTCATTCTGTACTCAGTGAATTCCCTGCTTTTCATGACATGAAGTCTATGTGTGGTTCAGTATTTGAAGCTCTAGGAACCGAACAGTGGTTCTGTGAATGTCCATTGGTCAGTTAATTTCCTTTCGGAACCCCATCTACAACTTTATTCATCTACCCCCGACTAGGTGGGTGCGTTCAGTTAGGAGTCTTGTGTGAGCCAAAAAAGCAGACACCTCTACAATCAGCTAGCGCAGAGGTCTGCAACCTTTGGCTCTCCAGATGTTTTGGATCAAACCTCACATTAGCCCTAGTCAGCATAGTCAATGGATTTGTAATTCAAAACATTCGGAGATCTGCAGGTTGCAGACATCTGGGCTAGCAGAATGTAGAGGAGAAGGTAGACACGTCATCCCTAGCTCCTGGCCCCTCACCATCATCACATTGGAATAGCAGGAGAAGAGCCCTACGTGGGACACCAGGTATAATACCAATAACGCACTGAGCGTATGAGAGACGGTATGCACTTAGACCACCGTACCAATTGTGCCCTTGCAAAAATGGTGGAAGGATGTCTGCACACATTAGACATCGAAGAGGTAGAAGTGAAATCGGATGGGAGCAGAGTGACATCATGAGGGAAAGATACGAAGACACACTGAAACAATATGAAAATACTTAAAGGATAAAGATGTAATTAGAATAGGAGAAACATGTAATCGAATACGAAGAAATCATAGACAAAAGAAATAAGTGAGAAGAGATGAAGTAAATGTAAACACGCAGAAACGTAAGGTAGCAGAGACAGAGAAGCTTGCTGCAGAAGAAAACATAACGTGGCCAAGGTGGCCATGATGGAAAGATGGGTGTCAGCCTTGTGTTGAAACCAATCAAGCAACCAAGGAGACAGACCAGGGCTGCAGAGTCAGGAGACACTGGAAAACAGCTTCAATTTAAGAGTAAAGAAGAGTCTATAGGCCTGGGATCAAGTATGCCACAACAAGGAATAATAATTGCTAGGCACAACACAAAGGGAGTCAAGAAGATAGGCCATGTACGTAAAACATATTTCCCTTAGATTAAGCAAAGAAGAAAACATCTGCACGAGCCAAGTATTAGACAATTAAACAGGTGAAAAGCCTATGCAAGGTGGAGTGAGCAAGTCTCCAGAGGCCAAGAGGAGTAATAACACCCAGCTTCATTAAATCAAATAACAGTAAATAAAAGGTTGAAATGGACAAAATCATGGTCTCCTCACACGTGATTCAGAAGTCAAAAAAAAAGCTATTCATTAAGCTCTAGATGAAGATAATGGTGTACCTACACTCCCTTGAAAGTTCCAGAACAGACAACAGGCTGCTATAGGTCAACTATAAAGGAGAAGCCTTGGCTTTGGGCCTGACCGATGGGAGATAATGGACTAATTGGGAAAGCGGGTAGTAGTCCGACGATGCTCTCTGCACCAGACTTTAATTTTGCTTAGGTGCTAACAAGCCGAAAGCCCAAGGTAGAGAGAGAATGCCAAACAATCAGATGGTATATGTAACATGCTATACAATGTTGCAAAGGCCACACCACTGTTCTGCTATTATCTGTATTACACATATTTTGAGGTGGTTCAAGGCGTGCCTACCATATCAGGGGCATCCAGTGATATTGCTAATATGTATATGATATATAGGCATATATGTTACCTTAACTAATCCCTCCCTTCAATAGGTTTGACAATTTGCCACATAGGATGATGTCATAGTGGATGTAACTTGTGGTATAAAACCTTAGTATAATTGAAACCAAAGTGTGAGTGTGTGGGCTACCGTTTGTTGTTCGCCAGATTGGCCTACTTTATTTTATGTTGATAATAAAGTATTACTTTGCCATATTCTTTTAGTCGGTCCGGTTATTGGGTATGAGATCATCATAGGTAATTCCATCTAGCACATGAGACGCTTCAAGGTGCTAGAGCCTAGGAAGAAGTTAGATAGAAAGATGGGACAAAGATATACCCCTTAGACTTCCCCATTTTATTATAAGGGTTTGCGCGAATGCTTAGATTGTGCATGGTGGAGATGGTCAAATTTACATTGTGGAAACGTTTCTGTGCATAATTGTTTACACTTTAATGAGGAATATGCACAGGTAGTGTCAGAAAAGTTTTCTGAAAATTATTTCTGAACGTGTGTGTTGTACACATTTTCCAGGTGTTTGACTGTGTATTGTATATTTTCTCTCACCCACTACTCTGGATGGATGGATGGGGTGAGAGAGGGATTGAAGGGCAGGCATGCATTTTATTATAAATGAGACCCAATTGATTTACAAAAATACATATTTGGTGCCTTTTAAAAATGCTAATAGCGGTCTGCTGTTGTCCAATGTGTAATAATGTAGAATTCAATCATTCATTTTCCCCTCATTCTCTACTTCCTCAAACATTCAAATGCCACCTCTTTGCCTCAGCACTTTGCATCTTCGGACGCCAGTAGTCTTTGAAGGTGCACAGGCAAAAAGAAAAAGACCTGTGCGTTTCTTTTTGTTTCCAATTAGGTGGAATCTGCAAGGAGCTCCGTCAACATACATTGCACGTGGACATAAATACTTACCTATACCATTTCAATTCCTCTTCCGCAATCGCGAGGGTACATTTTGAGCCCTGCATTTGGGGCAATCCTAAAATTCACGCCAAAGGCACTTTAAACTGCTAGACATCTCCTCAGCAGGTGACATCACCAGCCACAAAATCTTGCAAAGAAACTTGTGGGCATCGGTTTAGAGGGCACTGCATTACGCCGATTCACCTTCTCCCTCACAGATACTAGAGAATACACCCATGCCACCATTTAGGTCACGCCCCCACAATATCACTCCTAGAATACACCATCCCCACTAATCTTCAAAAGCTGCACTCCTCTCTTCTCCCCCATTCTCCCTGCAAATCATCACCTTTGACCTCACATACTTCCACCATGTAGACGACTACTAATCTACAAATCACTGACACCTCAGCTGATCTTAGCACCCGCCTCATACAGGTGGACTGATGACAGATGGACGAACACTAAAGCCACCTGAAACAAATGATTTGCGGCACATTAACACCAAACCACGCAGACAATGCCTGGGCTTGGGCCTGAAGCAACAGGAAACCCCACAGCCAACATCAATGACAAAAACCTCAGTCTATGGGCAATGCTTGCACACATTTCAGTACAAGCCCTTAAAATAAGATTTTTTCCACTCCAAACTCCTGCCTTGCCCGACTACCCCATACAGAACCATACCAGTGCTCTCATTACTACTCTCCCAAAATTGACCAACGACCTGCAGGGAAATGTACTAAATTGCCTAAAAAGAAGCCAAATGCTTCATGTAAATGCCTCCCAGGACTCCAAATATGATAACACATCACTCCGTCCCTTGTAACACCCAACTAGATTCCAATAAAAAGCAGAATACAATTCAGAACCCCCTTACCGTCAACAGCACTTTCCATGGTAGGGGCTCAGAATCCACCAAGAATGAATCGATCAACTAGACCCCGATTAGAACACTTCACTCCAGATTTGTCAACTGCAGTCCTGCAGTATGCTGTAATCTTACATGCAGAAATTGATCAACTTATTTTAGCCACATGTAAATTGATGGACAGTTCGCCTAGAAGCTTTATGGTATTTTTTCTTTTCACATCGACCATTAAATATGATCTTAAAAATAGAAACGTTGATAACGATATGACATTTGTCTGTTTGTTCGTGAGAACACTTCTTTGACCCCAATCCCGGGACAAATAGGGATTCCCAACTAATGGTCCCCACACAACAACACCACTTTACTACAGACAACTTTAATGTTCCTTTACCCCTCTTTTAGATATGCACTACATGAGCACTGTCTAGGGTAAGAAGCATATAGGGGAAAAGCAGTGTTCTACAACTTTTCATTTCTCAAAGCCTTTTCCTATTGTGTTAAGCTATAAACGCCAAGAAGAAAAGGTGGCTCCCTTGACTGATCCCCTTGGGGAATTTGACCTCTTTTTCGGTCTGCCTTTTCAAGCACATAATACAAGAATGCACAGCACTTTAATCAAGAACTTGGGGGATCAGATTCATTCAGGTCAATTTCACCAAATCGTGCACGTCAGTTAGAAAACACAGACACCACCACAAAATAATAAATTGGATCCTAGGACAGTAAGAACTCCTCAAAAAACATCCACACACAGACAACGGCATAAAATTGCTATAATCAAATTACAGGACTCCTCATAACCCCAAACATACTTTGCTTCAAACTTGCCGACTCATCACTAACTGCTAGCACCATTTCACTCCACACACAAATGCCACACCCTACACACAGCATTTTACGCCCATTATCACCACATTAACCAACATGACACTACCACTCAAACACACTGGCACTCAGGACCTCGGGTATTTCTGGCCTGCACTCATCAACATTGTATGTTTCGTTATCTGCCTCCTTTTATACCAGACTAATGTCTAAATGCAAAAGAACTTCAACTCTTCTCTTGCTGAAAAATGCACTACGAAATGCACTACGAACCCCCAAAATGCCAGTGATGTGTTCCATACACCACCACTTTAGATTACATCACTATGTAAGAATAATGTATGCCAATTGTGTTAAAATACATAGACAAACCTTCCCACTGTAGAAATGCATTTGGTTGGGGGCACTTGGCTGTGTATGAATAGAAGATGTGCCAAGTTCACAGAACTTTTAAATGGAAAAACAAAACCTGCTCATTCAAAATCAGACTGGTTGAGAGAAATATATTCATGTTGCGTCCTTGTACAAATACCAAACATTGCAAGTGCCTTCAAACAATTAACAATCAAATCAGAAGGACATTTTCTTTACTATAAAAGCATGACGGCAATGTTTCAACTTTAAGTGGGAGGTGGATTCTGTTTGGAAAAGAGGGAAATCGCATCATGTAAACATTGAAAGTTTTTGTCAGACAAGATTGTGTCTTTGGACAAGTGTCCTTGGACAACACAACAATACAAGTAATGAGAGTATGTCCATGCCTCTGCCAGCAGAGCGTGTTTGTTTATTGCACATTATTGAAACGCTGCACCCTGTTGCTTTATGTCCTTTGAATGCATATGCAATACGCGTGCCTACTGTTCACTGGGGCAGTATGCTAGGAATTGTTAACTGGGGGGTTGCAACTAGTTAAATAATTTTAGACTGCACAACTGCATTTTACATTTAAATAAGCTTTGAAATGCAGGTTTTTATTTTCTGAAATGTAGCTTTTGCCCTATGCATCGCTAGCTCACCCCCCCCCCCATACAGATATCCCAGCAGCCCCTACCCAGGATATAGTGATATTATTTATCAACATTTCTATAGCAAGGAAAAGCAACTGTGGCACAAATCTGAACATGTTGGGAAATAGATGCTGAAGTACAGCAGCAATCATTAGTCCTCAATGTAAACATGTGGTGTTTGGTGCAGTGAGCATTGGATTATCAGAAACCGACGTTCATTGGCCCTTCAGATGGAATTCCAAATAAAGCAGAAGGGAACAATACAAAGATTCTCACTTGGTTATGAGCATTTAAAACATTTTGAAACCCATCTGAAAATGACAAATTGTACGGCTTTAGTGCAAGCACAAGAATCGCCATGATCGGCATGGTCTGCATAACCGCTCTATTGACCTCCACCTAAAGTGAGTGCAACTGTTACTATTCCAGAATTGTTTAACAAGTGGGGCCTGTAACTAATGTAGTTGGGCCAACACCCCAAGGGCGGCCCGCAGAGGGAAGGGGAGTTGTTTTTCCCCAGCTGAATGTGCACAAGCGACAGTGTGTAGAGGGGGAGCCCAAACCAACCAATGGGGGCCTGGAGAAGGAACAGTTGCCCCCGAGAACATTTTTTAAATAAATAATGGGTTAAAATTGTACATTTTAGAGCATGCTTCGAGTACAAAATTGGGTAAAAAGCCACAGTTTATAATTGGTTTTTTAGGGTAAGACGAGAAAAAATCCATTAGATGCCAAGTCACCATTAGTGCACAAGAGCATTTTCCAATGCATGTTCATGCCTTTGCCGACTATATACCAGTATCTTGCAAGTGTAAAAAATAAATGTTCATGCAAATTGTATCCATACATAGCCATGCTGGCTGCACCTACATATTCCAGTCCCCCCCCCCCAAAAAAAGACACTCATTTGCATTGCAAATAAGGGCAGTAATGATAACACTGACAACATATCCCAGTATACCAACGTAGGAGTATAAACGTATTGACTTTGCCCTTAATGCCAGCAACCATGTCATGCTATAGTAAGAAAACATTCTTACTGGCTGCACAAATGGACATCCCATATAACAACACTCAATGTTGTATTTGCCCTTAACGCCAGTAAAACCAGGGTCATGTCGTAAGTCAACGTGTTCTTGCTGGCTTCACAAATGCCCTTCCCATCTGCATTTAAGAACATGGATGATGGTTTTGCCATTAATGCGAGTACAAAAATGCTATGCCACATTGTGAAAACATTCAAACTGCCTGCCCCATTGTAGTCCCAACCCCTCCTAAACGGAATAACACTCAAGTTGGCTTGGCTTGGCTTGCTCATGCTCCCATGCACCCCTCCCCCACCCCGTGTCAGTCTTGCACATACACACATTCATACCCATCATTCACAAACACCCAGAACAGTCATACTTCATTCTCGTTCACTTGCACCCATACACACTGCACTCATTCATTTGCATGCATGCATACATACATACATACATACATTCACTACTTTCACACATGTGCTGGGTGGGCATTTACAGATTTTGGGTGACCCTTGACCACTCGGTGCTACCCCGCTACACCACTGCACAACAAGGTGACTGCCGCTGAATGAATAAGTAATAAATAAAAAGGAGTGCAGATAGCAGTTATGAGGTCAGACAGCAGCGATTGAAATAATTACCCCTATGTAACTGTTACTACTGGGATAGTGCTGGTACGTTTGCCAGAAAGCAGATATTTAGTAGGCAAGTTATAGCTAAATAGACAATCGCTTAAGCCTAGTCCTTGGACTGTTGCAACCACTCTGACTCCGCGTAATGCTGATTTTGCTGTGACCCTCAGAAACGCAGACATTTTGGCACTGGGCAATGCTTGACAGAGATCAACTAAAGTATTCACAACTGGGAAGGTCAAAGTGATACTTCAGGGGAGGGGTTCACCATCGAGCTCGAGAGCCATGAGCAGGGAAAGACCAAAATAGAGAAAGCCTTGCATCCTCACAGTCGAACCATCACTCTAATCCTCCATAATTGATGGTACTTTCCACTCGCGCGCAGCAGAACGTCCATTTATTTATGAATGTGTTTAACGGGCGCACAATGTTCTTCGCGCCGTATCTCGCCTGCACAGGCCCCGCTCTCCCTTGCAACTATCAGTGTTTCACCAGGGACAGAGCTGTGCCGAAACGCTGCGATTCTTTCTTGTTTTGAGATTTACAACACTCGCATTTTTAATGTGGGGTTAGCTCCTGCATATTTAAAAGTTTGTTTGCGCTTTGGTTAGTCATTGCAGGGCTAGTCATATATTTTTGTCTGCGCATGTAAACAGTCTGCTCTGTAGCTATGTGGGCAAGCCTTAGCCAAATCCTCGGACTGATAGTTTCGCGATCAGGCAACACCTCAAAGATGTTCAAGAATCGGCGGCTCCCCTCACTCGGCCTGGGGATTGTGAGCACTTAACAGCATAGTGTTTACATTCTTATGTGCAAAAACGAACGGGAGTGCAAAATGGCAAAAGCGCTCGATGTCAAAAAACAAATTACAGAATTGAATTCAGTTAGAGGGTCGATTGAAATCGTGTACGGAGTAACTGTTACTGCAACGTCGCGTTCTCCCATCCCTCCTTTTGCCAGAACCTACCCATAGCTCTGGAAAGGTCGGGTGCAGGCAGCGCTCAGGGGGGTGCGGCCGCACAAAGCCGCCCCACTCACTCCTCCCGGCGCAGGGCGCCCTGCATCCAGCCCACTTAACACTTGCCCCAGTCCTATAAAAGAATCCCGCAGCGGCCCTTAAGCAAACTTTACAAGAACAGCCGGGGTCTCCGTTCTGTTGTTCGGCTGATACGTGTTATTGACCATCAAGAACAGGTATCAGGTGAATAACAGAACAGAGCCCCCCCCCCCTGCTGTTCTGTATTTGTGCTGGGTTGGCTTTAATATCTCGCACATGGCGCTGGCACACCTGGGGCTGGCACTGGGCATCAGGGGCGGACTATTGAGATTACGCCCAGGAGTCAGACCTGAGAAATGCTACAGCTCACAGCTTGGAACACAGACCATGCCCAAAGCAAAGCGCCTGACCACCAAATAGAGCTGGCGTGCCACTCTGGGGAATGTATGGTGGGGTTCGTGTGGGCAGAAACATGGCATTAAAGGGCCAATATTGCCACTCGCTTGCTGGGGAAATCTATAAATGTGCATTTTATTTAACACCCAATTACAGCCGATCTGCCCATATTTCAGTAATCTCAGTTTCTGGATATTGGGCATCTGAGTTCGGCCCACCCCCTGGTAATCTTTTTCCCTGAAACTACAGAAGATAGTTTAACACCGGGAGGTCTTCCATTACAATGTTCACCTGCCGCACACGTTCTCTGAAGTTGGCACAATGAAACGTGCAGCACCAGCTTCCCAGAAAACCCATTTCTTTTGGAACACATTTGTGTTTCAAGCCCATTCTCTCCACTTTGGGCCTAAAACAAACCCACACTTGGGGACCAGCTTAATTTCAGATGTTGGCTAAAAAGCTTAACGTATTGATTATGGGCCAACTCCACTGCGTCATAGATTTCCTTAACTCATCCTTTTCCCCCTCATTCAAATGTGTTAGTCCAGTTCAAAGTTGTACAAAGAGCAGCTTGTCCAATAACGCAAGTTATTTTCATCAAGCTATCTGGGATCGTCACACAGCCACCTGTTTAACTAGGCATTTGCAACTTGGGGATGCGGTTGCAAAAGTGTGGTATAAATGCAGATCATTCCGCGAGGACTCCAGCAACTGCTTTAGGGGGGGCTCAGTCTCCACAACCTGCGAGGATCCTCATCGGTTTACTGTCAGGGCTCCGTGTCCATTTGGGCAAGAGCCTTGTGCTATTTTCTCAGCAGGGAACCTATATACTGAAGGCCACCCCAACACTGAAGTGTCTTCAAGGTCACCAACTTATCCCTATAAAACTGGCCATTTGGGGCTGAAGGACCCTCCATTGCAGACCTTTTGACACACTGGTGTTTACATTGTAGGCCAACTGCCTCAAGGACTCTGCATTCTCCTCGCTTTCGTGCTGTGGTGTGCCCTTTTACTGCGGCATCAAGCGCTATGCAAGCAACACGAATATTGCACTATTCTTTTCAACTGCATCTGTCCCTCAGTACATGACCATGCAAGCATGAGACCGCCAACACGCGATTTTTGTTTGTTGATGTGCCCAACTAGATTGTCTTGCACACAATCCAGTCTGGGCTCTATCACTTCTGACGGTCGGGTTGGGCAATCCTAGATTGACACCTCTAGGATTTGTCAGGTTATGGTAATGCAGAACAGACAAACACTCCTGCATGCTATAAAAGGTAGACTGGAGAATCACTCAAGCCCAGCCTGCAACCACTCACTAATTTAAATACTAGAAACTGCCAACAAGGGTATACGCTAGTTTTCACCAGAATTACATAGTTGCCCTTTTCTGATCAGATACTGCTTTGATTATTCTGCACGAACTCCACAGGCATGCAAATTTGACAAACTTCATCCAGAACACTCAATCTTCTGCATACCCATACAAATCTTTCAGGTGCGTTTAATCTTCTCTATTTTGCCCCTTTCCCCATCTTTACTGGCCTCTTCTATTCTCTCGCAGGCGAATATGCCACTCTCCAGACAAGCCTCAGAGCTGTTAGACCACTACGGGGGGAGGAGGAGGGAACTTCTGTTCTTGAATTTATAACAGTTTGTTCTTCTTGGAACATGCTTTTTGTCCCAGCCTGGGTTCCATTGCCTAGGGGCCACTTCCCAGAAGGCAGTTCAAAGGATAGTCCCCATTTGCCCCAGGGAGCGAGGCCCTGAACTGCAGGTTCCTCGCAGCCATTGGTGTAGGGACAATCGGAGAAACTGCCTGCAGGGCCTGTGGAGCAGCTCTAGATTCACTAAGGATTTGGAGAACCAGTAGTAGACGAAAGAGCAAAATACCCTGGAAAATGTTGAGAACGTATAGCTCTAGGTCCTGGCACGCTTTGATGCACAGAAAAAAGCTGAGCGGTAAATGAACAATCATACAGATTGCTATATTTTTAAGGGCGAAGAATTGGCAGGAGAACGCTTGAGAGAAAATGCATTCCTGGTTTGCATGAAGGATTTCCAAAATACAGAACACGCTGGGCCTTTATCTGACAGGCATGGAAGCTGTATCCCTGGCAGGAGTAACACGTCCTAGAGGGCATCCAGCAAAGGGAATTCTTCAGTGTGGCACACATGGCAACATTTTGCAGCTCCCGGGAAGGGGGATTTTCTAACAGAAAGCGAGAGATGTTAATGGCATTGGGATAAGAATTATTTTAGATGGGGGTAAAGTAAAAAATAGCAAAGTGTTTGTGTAAAATATCACGAGTCTGCCACCTAAATCGTAGGGGTTGACGTTTATGAATGTGGAAACCAGAAGATGGCCGCCTGGGAAGGGGATGTGAGCCCAGTAAAACGTACAGGAAGTCCAGCAAAAATCAACTGCAAGGGTCAAGAACCTTGTGCAATGGGAGACCCACGTCACGCCTGTCCGAATTAAATAGCCAGCGTTTGCAAATAGCAGCACATTTAGAAATCGTCTTAAAGCTGAACAAATAAACACAGAACAGGGTACTGCTAATTCTTGCAGTTTACGAGCTGCCTTGTGACGTGCGCGTCTACCACTGGGCTCACAATGATAAATGATTTTTCTTTTTCTAAAAGGTTGCCCACAGAGCTAGAACAAAAACTCCAGCGTGGAAACCGAAATAGGGGAAGGAGGTTGCAAACACACGTTTCTCGCATTCGCATGGATTTCGGGCGCCGCCGGAAGACAGACTGCTTACTGACAGGAAGAAGCCAAGGAAGTGGCATTGCATCCGTGGGGCAATCGGATCCCCCGCCATTCAGCAATAACACTGGGTTCCACTGCCCACTTGGTTCGCTGGCATTCCCGCCCCTGGGCTTACATGTAACCCGCGAGACATCACACTACAGATTTCGAATTCCTCCTAATCCGATTCCTCTCCCAAAACACTTATTGCGGGAGTGGGGGGTTTTAACGTAATCTGACAGCCAGTTGACAGCACTGGCATTTTGCCTTTTGAGGTCAAACTTAATGAAGTAATGAAAGGAATACAATTACTGGTCCTCCATCTCCCCTCGAGATCGAGTGGCCAATTAACCTCACCCTGCCTGTAGCAAGGCCGGCATTATTTTCTCCCCGTGTAGGGGTTTTAATACCGCTTATTGGGGCTATTGCTTTATGAACTAAGCTTCTCACAGTAGAGAGGCGGAAGAAATCTGATCAGTGACCTCTGTGGCTGGTAAGTGTGAAAAAGGCTGCCCTGCTGGCTATACAGAGCTGACCTGTGTGCCCCGCAAGGATTAGGGGATATCTTGGGCAGGGTACTTGGTAAGGGCAGCCTGCATACCATAACACTCACACGGGCAAATTCAACGTTCGAACATCGGAGTATTTGAAGAATACATTATATGTTTTCATAAGATTGGTGCAATGCACGATCCATAGGCTGTAAGATAGCTGAGCGGGTTGAGCGATCGCTGCTGCGATCGCTCAGCGGGTTGAGCGATCGCTGCTGCGATCTGAGTGTGATCTGCAGGTCGCAGGTTTGAATCCGGGCAAGGCCAACTCAGCCTTTTATCCTTCCGAGATCGACAAATGAGTACCAATTTCAGTTGGGTGATATTGTATGTAAATATGTGCTCTGTAAAGTGCTTTGGATTAAGGCGCTATATAAATAAAACATTATCATTGTTTGGACCAATCGGATGTCAACAGTCTTTCAGCTGTCCTGCGGACAGCCCTTGCGCTTAAACTTGTTCAGCAGCCTTTCAATTGACCTTGCTAAGGCAGCCATGGAAGATCATTTTGAATAGTAAATCACACACAGTGCTGGGCACGTGTGAATTCTTTGACGACAGGACTACTTTTGTACAGCCTTAAACACAAGACTCTGCTCTTTCACACCAAGGTTAATCGAAATGTGTAGCCACATTGTCAACGCAACTAGTTACCTGCATAGCCTATGCACCTCATTAATGCCCTCTTAAAAGTGTAGCAAAGATGCCCAATCGCAGTTGGTCCCCAAGTTGCAGCTGCCTATTCACTCCAGTCATTGAGGGAGGTGCTCATGAAACAAGACCACTTCAGAAAACCAGTCCTTCGAAAAGGTGCCATGAAGTAGGGAAAGGAAGAACACTAGGACGACAAAGGAAAACTTCCCGAAGGAAGTGTGTGATCCAGAGGCAAGGCATCAAGGACATCACTGAGCTTTGGAAAGTGATTGCTTATCCTGATCATGGAACACAGAGCAAGGATGACATGCATACACGTGAGCAAACTAGTTAAGGTACTGAGGTAGGTTAAGAAACGGGCATACAGTAAGACGCAGTTTACAAGGCTTGTGCCCAAGTTGTTTTGCACCTGGCCCAAATCTCAAATAGTCTTTTTGCATATTTTAACTAACTTTGGGACTCACCCCAAGTTGCTAGGGGAATCCAGATGTGGACCCCTTGCACAATATTCTTAGAGTTTTCTTAGGGAGGCATAGCTCCACCCTACTGATGAGGTCCAACCAGACCGAAACACGTGTCTGACGTTGCTGTTGGTACTCTTGTTCAGAGGAGAACTGCCTAGCATTTTGGTGCTGGACTGCCCCAGAGCATGACAAAGAATGATATGCTTTGTTTATTTCGCCTCTGTGAAAGATAGTGTGCTAAAGAATCTGGATAAGACCCTTGTAACCAGGACTAATGTCTGGCAGAGGGACTCCCGGGAGCCCCCCTTGTTTTTTCCAAATCCATCCAGCAGTTTGGGCTGTGCGGTCTGGCAACATTTGACCTTTTTTGTCTATGGGAAAATGAATGGTGACTAGGCTGCAACTTCGTTTTTTTTTGTTTATTTTCTTAATAACTTATTTTATAATGAATCATTCCCAAAATAGGCAGTCTGGGGATGGGCACAGGCATACCTAGTTATCTTCAGAATTTCAACGAAATCAGTTGCATGAGTCAAAATTTATTAGCAATTCATTCTTTCGGGTTACCTATTGGTGTCCAACTCACCTTCACTATAGGGTGGACACACACACACCCCAAAAAGCTACAATGGCTGCATGTGCAAGGTCATGACTGCACCACAACATGGCCTGGTTGGTCTGATCCAACGAGCCTGACTGAGCACTGCAGACAGCAGCTTAAGCGATGCAAGGCTGGTTTCCCAAGCCCCAGCACATTGTTGGTGGCTTTGTCCATTTAAACTGGCACCTATGCGGATGCAAGTGGACACCTTGATACACTGGCCCCCACCAGAAGTCAAGGGTGCATGCTCTAGCCTGAACTTGAGCCCCTAGCCTACCCCCAATTTTAGATGGGCTGTGTGGCCCTAAAAGCACCTCAAGTGCCTGCTCCCAGAAATGACACATACTGAGCTTACAAATGCTGTCACAAGCATTCCACATTGGAGTTCATGTTTGCGTCTAAAATCCATAGTAATGATGTACCTAGTATGTCTCTTATTTAAACACTGTATGATACCATTTAGAACGTGGTTGGATAGCCCAGCAGGTGTGTGAAGTAATCAATGAAAAGAAAAATGAAAATACTCACAATACAATATCAAATCCGATCAGATTGTTCTCTCCTCATGATCCAGCTGGTTAAAATGCAGTATATGGCCCCACCCTCCTGTAACATCATAGTGAAACCTCATCCAGGTCCAGGTCCAACAAGATCATTATGGAATGCTTTGCTCAGGCTGATTAAACTTCTGGAGGTAAACCGATGCCATTCCCAAACCCACAGATCCGGTTGGAAAACCTCAACCATAATATTAAATTAGCTCTAGACAATTTAGTTCTATGTTATTTCTCAGCATTCACCGGGCCCAGTTTCAGATATGCAGGGAAAGAACATCCCCATGTCTAGGCCCTTTCCCTGCTGCTCCCAGTGCAGGGGACAACTTCACAATCCCAGTTTCCCTCCTCCGCCCACAGCCTGTTGCTTGTTTGACGGGGGACACCTATGCCCCCTGACCCTCACCTGCTATTCCAAAATCGTGAAACATTTATATGCACACGCATGCACCCCACACAGAAATACATTTTTCCCCTCCCTAGTTCCCCTCCTTTCCTCTCCGGCTGGTGCACCAAAGGCGCTACCTGCTCCTTCACCACGTGCACAGTAACTGCGTATTCAATGTTCTAATGCAGGCCACTGTTTGGTGAAAGCGGTCTGCCGGGGAAAACTATTCTGTGAAACTGGGCAGTTTGGAAAAGCTGTGGCCAAGGAGATTGAACAATATTAAAACTTGAACGTAAACGCAGCAACAACGGTACGCCAAAGAGCTGGCTGAACTTGAAAGAATAAGCCACAGTTTGGAGCACCTATGGCTAAGAGAAGGTTGTAAAAAGATAAAACCACTCATACATTTCACAGAAAAGGCCATTATAAAAGAGCCATGAGGGCTAAAATGTACTTCACCAAACAAATCATGTGAGCAACTAACCAGCCTTGGAGAGATACACAACATCTTCAAAGAACCATTCAATCCAGGAGCAATTTTGAATGTACCAAAATCGTTCAACCAACACTGCTAAGATTTGCTTTTCTTTGACACCAAAATCAGAAATATCAAGGTTTTCCGTCCCAGTATCCACCCCAAAATCCCCTCTGCTGCATTCCAAGTTCACAAATTTCAATCTCCTAGCAACGGAAGAGGTTGCCAAGCTGGCTCCAAAGACGGAACCATCTACCTTAACCAATGGCCAAAGCCCAGCAGCTTGCCCGACATTCTTTTCAAAACGTACCTTGGAAAGATCACTGGCTTGATCAATGCATCTCGGACAACTGTTACAGCTCCCAATCCAACCAGGCACAACATTATTACTACCGTACCCAACAAACCACCAGCAGATCATATGGTCATGGCAAATAAACAGACAATATCCAATCTTCCACTCCCAAGCAATATTATGGAAAGGGAAGTAACGGGATAGCCCCAAGAATATATGGAAGTCAACATCCTACTAGAAGACAGCCAATCAGAGAGGTACAGAGACTTTCCTGGAAGACATCCAAGAAAAACTTCACATTTTAGAAGGACCAGCAAGTGGCCGTCGTTTTCCTGAATCCATGAGCCCCTTATGACACAGTTGACCAGAGTGTCCACCTCAAAAGACCCAGAGAATGTGGCAATAAAACGGCCTTAGACTGCATCCAGCCCTTCCTCAACAATCAAAGTCAACAGGTCCTGATGACCCACCCAAGAGTTGTCATCCGTCAAAATGTAATGTAGAGTACCTCTGGGATCCTTGCTCTGTGGCCCACTACTGTATATTTAAATGTTCCAGCGTGCACAGATCCTCATGCATATGTATGCAGATACAAAAATCATCTGTTTGAATAATTCCGATGGGTCAAAAATTCGCACCCCAGAGGTTGCCCGGGGGTGCAAATAGGTATTTTTTTCCCTCTCAGGAGATGGGTTCTGTGCTTTTGCAAGATCCCAATCTACTGAGAAAAGGAAAAGAAAAGGATTGCCACCGACATAGAAAAAGGGACTTAGTATCAGCCGCAGGCGGGAGGAATGCCGGGACCAGAGCACAAAGCTACGGTCCAGCGAGTAATTTGGAGGAGCGTCGAATTCAAAACCCTTTGGGTCCTTCACAAAGCCATGTTGGTGTAAGGAACCAAAATAGCTCAAGAAAACAAACCATCACTATGTTCCAACCAGTCAGCTTAGGTCATCCAGCTCCAATCAGCTCCAGGGGTGGTCAATTAAAAGCCTTAAAGCAGAGGCAGATATTGGGGTGTGCTGTGCCCAAGACACTGAAACCATCTCAGTCCCAACATGAGAGCGGAATCTGACCACCTGCGATTTATAACACTGCTGAACGCCATGAGCGAGAATAATATTGACCATCTAAGAATGCGCATGGAGGATCCTCCTCCCATCAGGCTGGACTCTAGGGTCTTTCTTTTGGCTGGGCATTGTAATGCACATTGCCAGTTTTCTCATTTCTTCCTCTTGCCTTGCGGCTCCATTCTAGGACCGCACAGTGACAGTTTGTGACATGTAGAGCCATCTAAAACTTTATCAAGAAATGAAACGAAAGAAAGGGGGCGGAAAGGGCTACAGTGTCCTTGAAAAACCACACAGTTAAACGTGTTGGTAGCAAAAGAGAGCAAGTTACACTAACCTGATGAGCTGTAATGAGGCATTGCTGAATGATCAGAATCAATATACATTTTTACAAGTTATATATCCCCAAACACACGGAAGACAGACGCAGCTGCTTTTAGGTAAAAAGATTTTGCTCAAATTGTACTGGATCAACTCAATTCAGCAGTTGCCCCACATTTTTAAATGCAGTTTAACCGCATTTGTTTGCAACATTTTTATGGAGGGCGCAGGTATAAGGATTTTTTTTCAGTAAGGGGTGGGGCATAGAAGGGGGTTATGGCTGGCTTGCCCACCATGAAAATGCCACACAAAATCTGTGAAGCTGCTGCAGTGAGTTGGCCCCACTATGAGCGGTGCCAGATCCGCTCTAATCGCGATCGTTAAACTTAAGCCCTTGGCTTGACATCAGCTCTTCTCAGTACGCCAGATTTCATGATTACTTCTGGTGGCAGATAATGAACACACACAAGGTAGGAATGTAGGTGAAGGGCGGGGGGTTGCGAGGATACAAAAGGGCACCGTTTCTAATAACTAATTGCCAACACATTTTTGTGCAAATATCACGTTCTAGTGAGGATTCCAAATTTTGAAAAAGGTCCACTTATTCAATTTACTTTTCAGGCAGCAGATGGAAAGTCCAATATGAGGCTTTGAAATGCATGTCTCTCAATCACAGTGCTATTTGCTCACCATTACCACTGACCAGAAGCTGCAATTGGCTAGAGAACATGGTCACTTCCACACTGATGGAGGTCAGTATTACAAAATCACGGCTTAAAATTAAGTGTGTGAAAAAACCAGTAACTGTTCCCTGCATGGGAAATGCTATGTACGCAGGTAAGGGTCATTTTACGAAGGCTGACAGGAACCAGTTCCGACCTTGCCAGCCCACCAACCACTAGCCTCAATCCAAGCAATATAGCAAATTGACTTTTCATGAACCTTCCTCTACGAGGAAAACTGAGCATGGGTCATTTTTCTGCCCATTACCGAGTGTGCGTCTTCAACAAATATTCCTGAAAACATGCCAACAGATGTTTTTCTTGTTCAGTGTGGAGTGTTTAAATCAGTTCTCCTACCTCAATGCGACCAGTGTCTGGCTGGAATCCCCGTGACGGGTCTTCTGTGGTCACCCTGCACTGAATGGCACAGCCATTGATCCGAATGTTTTCCTGTTTCAGGCCCATGTCTGGGAGGCTTTTGCCTTCAGCCACGTGAATCTGAGCATGTACAAGATCAACGCTGTGGGGGGGGAAAAAGGTATAGAATAAGGACTAATGCCCAGATAAAAAACAGGGACGTTAAAGCATTTCTCCATGCAGTAGTTCACATTAGGAACGGTTCCTGAATGAGGGTCTCTCCCAATGCCTGAAAGGCCCCTAGTAAAACACAATTTTATTATTCATAAAGACAATAGCAATCTGTGCCTAAAGAAGGGGTTACATTTGTAAGAAAGCGTATAATTACTTCAAACAAGCATTGACGCACAGCACAAGTGAGGGTACACTGCCGCACAACCTACCCAAGCGCAAACTAGCCACAGCGACAAGCTTGCAGAGCCTGATCGGAGAACCCCTCTGATCTTAGCTACACCCGCTAGTGCCGACAAATAGCTGTATGCATCCAAGGCAACTTTCATCCAGACACTGCACCAGACTGACTGATAGAAGCTGGATACCAGAGCTGTTCTGCGAGTGCACCGTCGGACAAGGATACAGTACTTTGAAGTCATAGAAAAGGCCACTTCGGCCTATAGGAAATTCTTTCAAATTGCCTTTGACTAACCTTTAGGGATTGAACAACTTGGAATGATAGAATGTTGATTTTCAGGTTGCACGTAGAGCCTGTAGGCATTTGATCTAAATAATTGTAAACCTATGCACACCCATTACTCATGGTAATGCAGTACATCAAGCCTGAAAATCAAAAATACTGTTAGTAGACAAGAGAAAAACCCATTTAAAAATGATCATTTTCTGTTGAAAAGCAACCTTCTGGTTTAAAATTAAACAGTTTCGGATATTTCCAAATGGACACATGGAAGACGCGTTATCAGCAGAACATCTATATGTTCACTTGAGCGAGACTTGCATTAATATATATTTTTTATATAGATCCAGCATGTTTTTACCTACAAGAAACAAACTTGAAACCTTTGCTCCCTCGTGTCGCAGAACAATACGTTATTTCATGTTAAATCACTTGTGCTCACACAACTTCACAGAAAGTTGGAAGTCTGCAAATCTTTTTTATTAAGGAAAATATATTTGAGCACAATGATCATTTGACATTGCACGAACGAGGTGTTTTCAAGAAAAGGTTCTACATCCTAAGCTAGTATTAATCCTGCTGTATCCATTTCTCACACTTTCCGGTTTTGGGGAGCTGGGTCCTACTATTTCAGTGAGAAAAGGAGCCAATAAGGGCATGGTTCTGTGAAAGGCTGTGTCAGTGTATCTCTGATGTGGGTGGGGTGGGTAGGTGTAAAGACCGGAGGGGGGGCGTCTGTACCTCTGCTCTCTATATGGTAGAGGGGAGGCACAGAGGACCCCAGCCAAGATGCTCTATTGTGGTAGAAATGGACGAGCAATCAAGGCCTACCTTCTCAGGAGGTGATGCAGGCTGGTTCTTAAGTACAGTGTAGTCCCCAAGCCCCCACAAAAGAATGTCCACACACTGTATTAGATAAAACACAGTCTTTATATAATTAAGTTCAAGGTTATGTACACAATAACTCACTTTGTGCTCAATGAATCTACAATGGCAAATATATACAGTTCTAAGTGGTACCACAATTATTATTAGATTCCTCTAAAGTGCATCAACCGTACTCTGGTTAAATGTCACACAAGTCAATTAATAGAGGTAACCAACAATAGACATAGGAGGAAAGCAGTTGGTTACAACAATTGGCAGAATACTGGCCCCGTTACCTAGACACAGTTCCGTGTGAAGATCCCCCCCCCCCAACCTGGGCAACCTATAAATAAAGATATCATACAAGCCCAGTCCATATATTGTTCACAAGAGTCTTATCTCCTTCTAAAATAGTTCTACTACCCCAATATACCTGGAATAGTAGAGTTTGTCGTTGATGGATCCTTCTTGAGCGGTTCCCTTTGAGGCAGGAGCCACGGATCATCAAGATCCCACGAGGAAAAGGGTTGATCGACGACGGTGAGGTGGCAGCTTCATTCATAGCGGTGCTCGTCGACGAAGGAGCTTTGGCGTCCTGCAAGGAAGAGGCATGCGGGGCACCTCGGTGACGATAGTTCAGGACTGCAAAGAGTTTGAAGAACTGTGGCCCAGCAAGGGCGTCGAGTCGTCGGTGTCTCTGGTCTTTAGGTGGTGGGAAACCCACCTGCGGATGCTCCTCGGCAGCCTCAGCTTTCTCCGGCGGGACAAAGCGGTCGACTGTGCAGACGAGAGCATCCTTGGATCAAATATTACTTAGGCAAAGGGAGCACAGCGGCTCCGGTCAGCAACGGCGGTCGTCGACGGTGATGGACAACAGTGTCCGAGTGCTTCTCCTTGTGATTCTTTGGCGGTACCAGTCTCCGGTCGGCAGCCTGTCGTAGGTCTGTCTACCAGGGAGCGCTGGCAAAGATTAGCAGTGCACGATGGTCCCTCGTAGCTCGGGAAGAGGGCGCCTAACCAGGTCATCTGGGTAAGTCCTTGGAGACACAGCAGCTTTCAGATTGGTGAAGTAGAGCAGTAGCATGACTTCTCTTCCAGCAGGGCTTCAAGGTTAAGCTTCAGTTTAAACTCCAGTTTCTCTTCAGCTTCTGAACACGAATTCTAGCAGTGAGAGGCCCCCAGATATACTAGTTGATCTCCCATTCATTCTGGTGGGTTCCACTCAGGCAACCAATCAATCAGGTGCATAGTGCATTCAGGCCATTCCCTTCTCTCCAGACACTCACAACAAGTTATGTGTATTGGGACAAGTACCCAGCCATTCAACACTCCGCACTGCATTCATACCAGTTTGGGGCAGGGCTGTCTCAGGCATTGCGTCAAACACCAGAAACCAGACATCAACAACAAGAAGTGCATATTGGGCACACACTCCCTTCACCCAGGTCCCACCCTCAGGGTGTACCCACAACATACAGTCGGTGGGAAGGCCCCAGCCAGTCTGGCCTGGACTTCACAACACCACCATATATGGAACTTCCACCCAACAGCCAGTCAGGGGGAAGGGACAGGGTCAGGGCTTCCCACGACTTTGGGGAAACAAGGTAACGGGCGATAGAAAGCAAGAGGCCACAGGGACCAACTGGTTTCCTATCAGGAATTCCAATGGCAGGGCCTGGGTATCCCAAAATGGAGGATACTCAGAGCACCTGTCAAATTCAGCATGGAGCTGCCACCAGCCCATACCCTGCTCTGTGGGCCACACACAGGTGGCCAAAAACATACACTAGGGGCACAGGGTTGTACCCCCACCCATGGGTGCCATAAGGGTATCCCATGGGTCTGTACACCAAACTAAAAACGGGAAGAGCTGCACTGCCAGGAGTCACACATGGACTCCTGGGCAGAAAACAATACAGAATACAAATGAAAAAGGACTACAGGACAGGGAAAGGGAGGCCCCGTCCCTCCAATGCATTTCCAGCATCACAGTAGCCTTTATCAAAATAAAAAATAAAGATTGGAAATGAGCAGTCAGACAAAATATTCCATACCAACTTCCAGACCATTCACATTTAGGACAGGGAGATCCAGACATACAGGAGAGGGGTAGAAGGAGCAGAACATGTCTGGATCTGTGGGAAGCAGAATCCATTAAGATGTCCCCAAGCAAGATTAGCTCAGCAACCTAGTGCCTAGAATCAAAACCTAGGAGGGGAGTGGATTGGATTCCTAGCTTTCGCTTTATTCAAGGCCTTGAAGCGCCAATCTGGGGGAGAAAGGGTGCAATGACATACCTAGACAGGGCAGGC
Organism: Ambystoma mexicanum; assembly: GCF_040938575.1. Classification (NCBI taxonomy): domain Eukaryota; kingdom Metazoa; phylum Chordata; class Amphibia; order Caudata; family Ambystomatidae; genus Ambystoma; species Ambystoma mexicanum. The sequence continues at coordinate 977,413,861 of NC_090923.1, read as the reverse complement.
AGTCTTTCAGACAGACCACAATTCTATCCAGCTGTCAAGTTTTCAAACACCTTTCAAAAGAAAGTACTTGAAATGTTACACCCCTTAAAGCATACCAACTCATTAAGTGGCCGTCCAGATGTTTTGTAATACAAATCCCATGACAAATTACTTTATTGGCGTTTTGCAAAAAAGAGGGGATTATGGGAGATTTTGTTTTCCCGGTTGGGCCCGTCAGCCAGGCAGGGCTGGGCTTGAGAAATCCTCTTAAGCATTCTTACTGTCCTTGGTGACCTAACTAGGGTCTCCATAGAGTTCTCCTCCCTCCTAATCCAGATTACTCTTTCAGATCTGGTCAACCTTTTCCCCCCTTCGAAAAGGCGTAATTCTGGGACAAGCACCTTGATCTAGGTTTCTTGGGGTCTGAAGGCCCTGGTAAGGGTCAAGGCCGTCCTGTGACTACTGGCGTCTGAAGGCCCTGGTAAGGGTCAGGGCCGTCCTGTGACTATCGACTGCCAAATGCAAGGAACTTGGGTATGTTAGTAAACATGCTTTAGGAGTCTAAATATATTTGCGGTTAGTATTTACCTCAAGATTTAAAGGTTAATAATTCATTTTCCAGGCTAATGACAAAGCAAATGGTCCAACATAATCTGTGATCTCAAACTTCGCAATGGATTTCATAGTTCAGTGGTGGGTTTATCAGATCTTTTGCCCTGTAAAAACCTTAGTCAAAGTCCTAATGAGGATTTATCTGACTAGTCCAGAAAACCGGGGAAGTCATTGTGCAAGGAGAATAAGACCCAGAAAACAGTCTGAGATCAGGTTGTCTGTCCCCTTTAACTTGTCCCTGCTAAATGAAATGTAATTTAAAATCCAGTTTTCTATTATTCGACTCTGTTATCATCATAGAAAATCAGGTGTTCTGGACCCTTATTCATTATTCGGAACCATTGGTTTTCGATTTGCATATTCCCTCCATTTTGACCTTTCCTAAAACCATTATTATAGTGATTTAGCAAGTCCAACTTGCTGTTCGCCCCATATTGCGGGGGTTGAAATCACCTGCAATGTATACAATTTTCTATCTTAGATAAAACAAAATATTACATAACAGTTTGCATCTTGTCCCAGAGTATGGGGAATTGGATTTCTGTGTGGTGGAACCATTTAAATGTGGTTACTTATCCGTCAAAGAATCAGAAGTAAATATTTATCCAAATCTTGTCTTGGAGCAGATAAAAAAAAATGGGCTAAAATTGCACTGGTGTGCTTCATCCAATTAAAGCACATGTATACTCCACAAAGGATAACCTCTTGCCGCGGCCCCACTTACCCTGGCCTCCCTTCAATACCAACACATTTAATTCTGCAGTGTAACTGCACAGTAAACACTCACTGCATTTAAGGGTAGCCATAATAAAGTGTATATAAAGCAAGGACCAAAAACCAGCAAACCTCATGCCACTACCACACATGCACTGTGACCAGATAACTAGGGGCACGGCAGGTCTACCATGGCATCTTCAAGCTGCCTGTGCAAGCAACACAAAGCCTGAGACAGCTGAGCTCCGTTTCTGAAATCCACGAACAGCATGGCAACGATGGGCTTCAGGGATAGACTAACAAAGAAAAATTCTCAATGTATTTTATTCAATTAAGGTTTTCATTCAACTGCACTTGGAGTTCTGCTGCTAAAGTAAAACCAAATGTATTACACAAAATCCTACTTTCTCCCTCAAAGACTTAGGTTTCCATGTAGAACCTGTGTTGTAACCTGCTTCACCGCTTATGTCTGTGCTGTGATCATGTAATATGTGGAATGTCTGGATGCCTGCAGTGGTGGAAATGGAAAACATGTGAAGGGGGATCCCACAAGGGCCGGGGTGGGGGCGGATTTGCGAGGGGACGGAGGTGGCAGTTGAGCTCCGATCAAAGGATGTTTGAAATAGTTTTAAAATGGTGTAATTTCTTTCATGGGTTAAAAGTATACAAACCATAGTAAGATATGCACGTGCATACTTTACTGTGGTTTGTGTACTTTTCAAGCGATCTTCTCAGGACTACAAATACCAGAATCTATTTGGGAAAGGCAATGATCTCTGCGGGCTCTATAATGTAATCTGCTCTGTGTGCACAGTGTGCTCGCACAGAGCAAATTACATTACCGAGCCTGCAAATCTGGGGGCTTGGTGATCATTGCGTTTTACAAATCGATTCTGCTCTGTGTGCACAGTGCGCTTTGTGCTATGTCACAGGGTCTTTGACCCTCGGTGAACCTGGGGCTTGTCCTCAGCAGGGGAGTATCTAGCATGGCAAGAGAGGGGGGGCGAGCTACGAAAAAAGTCCTGCTACTTTTCCCCCAAATGCAGTGCGCACAATTCCATACGGTCCCATTTGTACCCCCAAACTGGCCACCCCCACTCCAATCTACTTTTTTGCTAACATTAGTGACAGATGGCATTATAACAAATAACAAAACAAAAAATAAAACTGCAGAATCATTATCTATTAGAGCTCTGTCCAGGCACTCTGGGGCAAATAAATGCAAGATCCTAATTTGCATATGGATTGCACCAAAAGAAGTGACTTTACAGAAAAGCACATGATTGCAAGAAGCATCATCAGTCTGATAATTGTAGGCACCATTAGAATAAGTTGCCATAAGTAAGCCAAGTGGCAAATAACTTTGTGGTGCAAAATATCTAGATTGCACTATAATTATGTATGGAGCAACTCTATAGCCATTAAGCTTTTTTTTAATAATAGCATGATATATTAACATAAGCTATGAAGTGAATCAGAATCACTTACAGAGCTGCAGATAAGACACGGCACAAGTAAATGATTTGCCAAGGATCACATACTTTGGCAAAACCGGGATGTGGACAATTTAAGCAACTGAGCACATCTTCCCAGGTTTGGCTGATGCACGTATTTACTAAACGGTTTTGCTTTGCATGTATTTATTAAAAGTTTTGCTTTGCATTTCATGTGATTAAATACAAAGTTATAGCAATGCCTTTGAAGCAAACTACATTACATAATAAACTAGCCTTTTATAGTAAACTATAGACTATATACATTGTCATAGAAATAAGTTGAGCAATATGAGTATGGTTTTAGTTTTATCTATCCCCTCCTGCATTCAATGTGATCCTAACAAACGCCCCTTGGGTTTTAAAGTCATAGTCGTCATTTCATAAAGCATGCAACATTATGCACACGTTTCACTCCCTCCCATGTCCCTGCTAATAGCCCCCTGCCCCTCCCTCTAATGGCTCACATTGTAATGCTCTTTTGACATAGAGCAACGCAACAGCCCCTCTGCTGCCCGGAGCTTCTTGGGACATTGTCCCGACAGCGGGTCACCTCTCCCGTTTGCAAAGGATAAGGTGTCCTGCTGCCAGGACAATGAGCGTGCTGAGCAGGAATTGCTCAGCACACGGTGCCCTGCCAGTGGGACACCTTTCCCGTTGGGCACCCTCATTGAGGTGCCCAACGGGAGAGGTGTCCCACTGACAAATATCCCACAGCTGCTCCCACTCGGTATGCTACTGGGCCTCTGATGTAATGGCTCTCTGCGAGGGCACAGTGCAAACAGGCTCTGTGTGCACAGTGCGTTCGCATAGGGCAGATTACATCACGTGTGAGCGCACTGTGCATGGTTGTTTGGAAGGGCTGGGGCAAAGGCAAGCCGGGTCCCGAGATCCGACTAGTGATCTGATGCTGGATCTGGATGCCTGTGGAAAAGATAAGTTACTCACCGTAGTGACCAATGTACTCCTAGTCCATAATCCCCTTTCCTCCATACTGTATGGGCGTCCCTCGCTAGGGACGGGAGATGCAACCTTTTTCACCTGAAAAATCAACTTCCCCATTAAGGTTTGATCCACTGACTCTGCCTACTGGCGCAACTCCTTAGTTCTCTTTTCAAAGCTGATGGGAATGGACCACTCACCAGCGCTCCTGGGTTAAGCTTCCGGCCTAGTAATTCCACACGCTCTTCCCCAGAGAAGTACTTTTGTCTCTTTTTTCTGGTCTTTAATTTAGCTTCCTCTGTCCGCTGGCACCACGCTCCTCCCGGCACATGTCGACGTCAGCAGGATTCAACAGGTGTTCAGCCTGCAAGGGGCATTTCCCTGTGTCCGACCCCCATGCTCTTTGCGCTGCCTTGGCCCCGACCATGACTGGAAGGGTTGTACCGTGTGTGACGCGCTCACACCACTTGCTCTGAAGAACAGGCTAGCTCAGTGGAGGGATCTCTTCGGAAGGTCGCCTCCAGAGCACTTGACGGAATTAGTCAAGCACAAGTCCAGGCCCAAGGTGGGGCACGGTTTTCATCCGCACCCCGCAAAGGCGGCTCCTTTCCCAGGAAGTGCCCGAGTGGGAGAGTCCCATCAGGTTCTAGTACCGGCGGAGGTACCAAGGCTGCTTTAACTACCGGCTGCCAGGCCGAGGGGTCAAGAAATCCAACCGGTTACGTCGCTGAGGAACCGCAGGATTCTATTACCGGGTTTCCGCTCAAGGGGCTACGCCCCAGTACCGGAGAGATGTCTGAGGTGCGCCTGTGTGCAGCACTACCGGCGACCCAGCCAAGAGAATCCGCCTACCAGGCTCCGTCCTGAGGTGCAAGGTAGGCCTCAACCTCCACCGCCAAGAGTCCAGGAAGAGGTTGGGCCCAGAGCGGCAAGCGCCATAACACAGGCACGTGGCATGCAGCCCGACAAAATGGCCACAGGGACAGACAAAATGGTGGCTCGCCCGACGCCATCCCCCTACAGGGACCAGGTCGGGGAGCAAGTTTCCAGGTGGGACTGGTCTTCGCCGGGCATGTGGCCTATGGAATACCCTTCAGCGTTGCAGGTCAGATACACGCCCGCATGCAAGGCAGTGTGTGTCCAGGTCACAGCATCCTCTTCCCATGCCCGCACCACCAAGCGCTCCACCGGCCTGTGAGGATAGGTTTTTGGAAAAATGTCCGACGCTTATGAGGTCTCCACAGACCAGGCGAGCTGCTCACGATTTGCCCCATGAAATTTATTGGAATGCTTTGTGATCAAACTTTCTCTAAACTGATTGTTGGAACTGCACGAATATTAGTTTATTTACAGTAAGAAATGTTCAACTGAATATATAAAGTGTGTAAGATGTCCAATTGTAAATGAGCAGTCGTAATTGGAATAAAAAAATTAAAACAATTCGGTTTTAAAAAAGATTCCTTATTTTATGTGGCATCCTGTGTGACTCAACTATCGAGTGGTGCTAAATTATTGGTAAGATATGCAAGTTGGAACAATTCCCTATTGTTTTTTAGGGCAAATATTTTGACTTGCAGTTTTTGTCTAACTCTCTCATATTGGGAGCCTACACCCACGAGCTCAGTTACTTAAAGAGTCCCAGCTTGTATCCAAGAGCAAGGCCTTCGCAATCCTCAAAGTGGTAATATAACTTCATGTTTAAAAAAGCATTATTGTTGGAACCCTCCAAGCCACCCTCCTGTCCCTGTTAGTAGTTCTCTCTAACATCGGTTTTTGCCATTGTAAAATAGTTAGTGAGAATATGTTTACCTGTTTTAGCCTCACCCACTTAAACATGGCCAGCCTCTAACCACCCCACAAACTTTTTTTCCTAGTTCCACAGTGTTTTTCTATTTTTTTTTACACTTCGACCACTATATACAGACATGCGTTATAACGTTCTGCTAACCCAAACCTCTACAACTGCAGCCCATCTCCTCCGTCCCCACTCCACCAACAATGTTGTCCATGTCGTCTGCTCACACCATATCTTTCTAGTTCACCCATGTCATACACGAGAAGGTCACCCAGTTCTTTTTACTTGGAATTATGGGACTTGCAGTTTTCTTAAATGACAGAATACATTTCCACAATTCCAATTCAAAGGGAAAAAAACAGGACTGAATTGCCTTCTCGCGCATTAAAAGGGAAAACTTGAGAACCAGCCTCTAGCAGCATCCAAACGAGGTTCTGAGGCGGGCGTGGAAAACACAAGGCCCGTGGCCTGATACCGATGTGGATGCTCGTCTGTTTATGTCCGCCCCTGCTGGGCTTCGTACATGCGTCCACATAGCACACCCACGGCAGGCGAAGACGCTCTGCCAATATTAGATCAAAAGCCCCCCGAGGGAAGGCAGCGTCTGGCTGCCCAAACTGTAGGACTGCACGACGTGAAAGGCCGACAAGGCAGTGGCAGCGAGAGGCACTGTGCTATGAGCTTGTTATCCCAAAGCTGTCAAACGTGGGCCCTCGACAAAGGCTGATTAGTGAGCCAAGCCGAGTAGCCGTCAAAGGGCGGGAAGCCCGATCTCGCAGCAGCCACGCGCGCTTAATCAGAACAAAGCTGCCGGCCATGTCACGCACGTCCCGAAAGCGCTCTAGCCCAACGTGCATTACCATGCTAGAGAAGGCCACTCCGCGCCAACACGGTGACAAGCCTGACCACATGCAACCCAGAGAAGGAAAGAACGATGGGAAAGGATACGCCATTGGGAGAAAATACCCGAGACTGTTCTGCAGGAGTATCTGAGCCAGATGGCTCAGAGGCCTTCATAATAAAGCTAGAACAAGCCACCGTTTGCAAAGCAGACAGACAATATGGTCTAAAGCTGAAGAGATTTCCAGTTTATGAGGATTCATCCATAGGACCCTGTATGATTTAGGTCTTTTAGATGTGGCCGCACGCTCTTATACACCTACCCAAACAAACAGCTAATGTGACAGGAATGCTACTATGGAACTAAATGTCCTGGTTCGTCATAAGTAGCTCTGTGTAGTGGCTGCGTCAAGCTAACCAGTCTTTCTGCTAAGCCAAAAGTAGGCTCCAATTTTCTCCCAGGTATTTCGCACTCTGTGGTTTGGAGAATACGTTTTTTGTATCCTGGCACTTTGGGGGGTGGGAGGCAGTGCTGGAAATGATAAAGATTTACTCTAGGAACCCTCTGCTCCTTAGAGGTCCCACAGGGGGGCAGGGCATAAGGACATGCCCCAGGCCAGGTCTTGCAACACAGCATATCTCCATGGAACCCAAGCCTGGCAATTTGCATACAAGCAGAGAATTATGGGAACATAGGAATGGCCACAATTTTAAGTTTGAAATGGGTCTGCTAGTGAGTCAGCGAAAACACGTTTGATGGCAGTATGATTCTGCTCTTTTCATATGTCACAATACTCACGTAACAAAAAAAAGTCTGTAAATTGCAAGTCAAATCTAGCAATTTGGACTGCGTTTGAACGGGATGTGAGGTTTTGGGTGTTTCTGCATTCAGTCTCGTGTGAAGCGCAGGCTGTGTAGTGAAATCTATGCCAGAGAAGGCTACAGAGAAAAGCACACAGCATCTGAAAAGAAAAACGTGCAATGTTCACAGCCCATATACAAGGAGTATATGTCCAGAATAATTAAAAAGGCAAAAAGAGAAATCTTTTCAGTTACAAAGTAGAATTCAACAGTATTTGGAGAACAGTCCAATCTATGATGAAAAATAGCATGAGTCTAAAAACAGACTAGGGCCCTGCATTGTGTATATTTTCCTTTAATGAACTGCTGGTATTTTTGCTTAGGAACAGAGCACACCAGTTACTCATATATTCTGTGCTAGCCAGCCCTTTTTTGGAGATGGAAAAATAATTTTTGTATAAAAGTATCAGATAGAAAAAATGTAACTCACATCACAGCACATATCATCCCGTTATGAGAATCACACGATTGTGGATTCACATGAGAGAAATCTGATGGAACACTTGGTATCATGATCACATGTGAGGAACATGATGTTTCAGAAAATTAGAATTGTTTAATGTAGACATCTCCAACATGGCATCACTTCAAGTAGGAGGAAAAACTGATGTAGAAGTTACTCCCATTAGAATGCCCTCTTCATTAATGTGCCCAATGAGTAAGAAGGGGCTGTTTCTGTGTGAGGTCACATTATCCAAGCACACACACTAACAAATTAGGTTAGAGAAATGATACCCACCTCTAAAAGGACCGGTTTCTAATATATAGAAAGTCCAAACCCATAGATTCTGAGAATCACTTGCTCACTTGCCGACTATGATGGACTGACTGACAGAGAAGAGAAAGGAGAATAGGCAACAGAAAGGAATAGATTGCTTTCAATTAGGTCTCTTTTAGGGTATACCGCTAGTATTCCAAAATGGGTCCAACCTGCAGTCAAAGCATAGGCCTCCTTCACTGGGGAAGCTAGCAAGCATGCCCAATACAGAAAAAGGGTAACCAGGTTGTGTAGGGAATCTGACCTGGTCTTGCTGACTGATGCCCGCCTGCTCCCCGTGGGGGAGAATTGAACCAGTCCTTAAGAGGGTCCCCCCTGTGTGAGGAAGCCAAAAGAAATTCCTTTGCAAGTATAATAATATGGGGAAATAATTCTGAGCAGAGCGTTACTCTGAGGAATAGATTAAATCCAAACCCTTTTTATTTGTGAAAGTACTGAGAGGGTGTGGGTATTTAAACTGACTGTATATCCATAGAACCGTACAGCCTGAGAAATTAGTAAATATTTTAGACAGATATGTGCTTCTGGAATTATAGATTTGACTAAATAGATTAGAATGGTGGGTTTATGAGGAGATCTCTGCTCCTCCATTGTGCAATGATCCAGTAGAGATGGGGAGCCAAAATAACATCTCACTATGTACATAACTAGAAAAATAATGTAAATGAAATGTCCTGGTTACATCGCCAAGCAGGGTTTTGTTACTGGCGCTGAACCATTGAAGGCACAGGGAAAAGTGCAAGTAACCACTACCCATTTCCCCACCTTTAAGTTGTCCATTGAAAATGAGGAATATATACTTTTACACAGTAATGTAATAGAGGCACAATTGAAAGGAAGGTTTTTTTCTAGAAAGCGCTTTGCAATTTTGGCATGTCCATTGAGTAAGGGGGCAGATATCTAGATTCAATAAAGGGGAATTAGAGATTTAGATATGAATGAATGTTCCGAGTGAATTCAATTTTCTATAAAATAGAAGCTTTATCCTGATCCCTCTGATCCCTATAAACATTTCAATGCACAGTGGATGCGTGCTCAGCATAAACCAGAAAGCACAGATGGCGATGTGTGCATTTACAAAAGTCCACATACATGAAAAAATTGCACTGAAAAGTGATGCGACCAGTGTATTGATCATTCTTCATTGTAGTCACCCTTGACATTGGAATTTCATAGCTGCATAATGTGTTTATATTTAAATGGGTTTACTTCCTTCTATTTCATAAATAAATAGACCTTCTGTGCAATCCTGCATGTTTTTTTTTCCAAAAGGGGAGGGAGGCTGTACGGAAACAATATTGTTAAATTGGAGGTCGAAGCTTCATAAAAAGAATTGTATTCAACAAATAAAAACATATTTAAAAAAAGGTGCACTCCTGGTTTGGGGTGGTTGCAAAACTCCCCCAAAGAAGTAGGGGAAACATCCTAAAAAACTTGAGGTCCCACACAGATAAGATTTCTGGTTTTACAAGTGGCCTTGCTATAGAAATCTTTTAACTCAAGTTGTGCAAAGCCCACAAATGGGTTGAGGGTTCAAAAATGGTTGGAGCTATTCATCTCTTGCTTCTAGCTTAAGAGAGCGTGATAGCTTGGAAACACCTACCATTAGAAACGTTTGGCTCTTCAGGACAACTGGTGCCTTACAAACATGCATATGACACATTAACTGAGTATTTGAGAACGTTTTTAAAGAAACAATGGATCCTACATAATGGGCAAAAAGTTAAAGTAGCATCTACTGTTAGCTCATGGTTTCCCTGTGGTAGTTCCTGCCTACAGGGTGATGCCCCGACCTTCAAGAGGTGGTTTAAGCTACTGCTCATCAAATCTTAATTTCAAGCCCTGTAAAGTGTGCACATACATCTAGAAATGCAGCAGTGTAGAATAGATTAAGATAAAATAAATGTTTACCAAATAAAAACTCAGTCTGAACTGAATTTACAGCACAAAACAATGATTGACAAGATGTGACAGGAAAACTGACATGTCTTACGATTAGATTTTGACTGCACACAATATATAGGATGAGTTTCACAGAATAATTTACAAAAGAGCTTCCACTTTGAAGAAGCTAGCAAGCCAGCCATCTTAATTTACACAAAGCAAAACTTCCCAAAAGGCGATCACCAAAACCTTATGGGTACTACAAACATGGGAATTTTACAGCATGGCTTCAAGACAATGAAAACATTTGAAACTAACCACCTGACATATCAAATTACTAGCTTGATAAATTGCTGCACATCTTATAGATTAATAGATTTAATTTATTGCATTTGCTATAAGGGATATATACCAAAAAAAAAAAACAAAGGAAAGAATGTATATTTTATTTGTGTATATTTTATGTTCTTTCTGTAATATTTGATCGGTATTCTTGTTTCCAATGGATACATTCCTCAAAACGATCCCTGTTATGTTAGGGGTATTTATATAGCACTACACCCGCCCAGAGGCATCTTAAAGCTAAGCAGCAAGTGGGTGAAGGTAGGTAAACACTGACAGAGATATGGGCATGTTTAAAGAGATGGGTTTTTGGGGAGCACCTAAATTACAGATAGTTAGCGGACGAACAGAGTGGCAGAGGAAAGGCATTCCAAAGTACCGCTGCTCCAATGGAGAAAGTTCTGCTTCCAATACGGGAGTATTTAGACTGGGGAACAACAATCAAGCAAGCATTGGAAGAGCGGAGAGACCGGGTAGGAACATACAGGCAACATTTCAGCTGAAGTTAATGTACCCCAGTGCCATGCAAGGCGTGGAGCATCAGACACAGTGATTTAAAGTGAACATGCTTGGACACCAGGAGCCAGTGCAAATGGTGCAGAACAGGAGTAATATGAGCATGCCTATAAGTCACTGTGGCAAAGATCGCTGATGAATTCCACATCTTGTGAAATACACTTTGCGGACAGTTGCTATGGAATGTTTTCCATTAGCCACCAGATGAATCTGCCTGTCCGACCCAGGTATTTATCCTCCTTTATATCTTTGACCCTTGGTCGTACGCAAGTAACAGCAGAACTGGCATTTCGGTAAAGAAAATTAGATCAGAATTTGAAATATTCCAAACAATGAACATTCAAGTAAGCATTTTTGAAAGGAAGGAGTGAGGGCGTCGACAAACCTGTAGGAGGAGTAATGTATCCATGTCACAGATGCCCTAAAGAACACACCAGTTCCAATATATGGTTCATGGGTTTTTATTAAAATTTTAGGCGGCGCCAAGCAGTATAGCCCAGGCTTCCCTACTTCCCAGGCTAGTGTACACAGAGCTAATTGACCTCTACCATCTAGGTTTAAACTTGCTGTAATTGGGGGCCTAAAAGGCAATCACCTTATCTTCGTAATCTCCCTCGGGGTTCATAGGCTAGACCTTCTCTACCTTTCAGGTTAGTTCAAAGGGGCTGTGCCTTTCAGACTCATGTCCCACTAAAGTTGTCTTCCCATTATTCTCTGATGGTCCTCTCCCTATATCCATCACTCTCCCTCCCGCAACTTTTCCATCTTCTACTACACCAACCTTTTCCCCTTCAACTTCTCGGTCCCTCCGTTATCTCACTCTTTTCCACCACCTTTCTCCACCCTCCAATGTTACCGCCCTGCTACTTTCTCTCCTACCACTCTCACCTCTACAACTATGCTCCCTTCGCCACACCACTATGCTCTTCTCGACACTACTCTCCTCACTACTCTCCCCTCTCTGCACCCCCACTACTGTCCCCTTTCCACACTCCCACAACTCTCCCCAATACCACTTCTTTTCCCTCTCCAAAAAACTACAAACGCCTCCCCTTCTTCTCAGTCACCCTCCTTTCACTCAAGCATATTCCGCACTCGCTGCACTCTTGCTCTCTCTCACCCACTTGCACGCACACTTACTACACAGTGCAACTTGCGGTTTTCAAACAGAACCTCAGCATTTCCACAAAACGCCTCGACCATCCTTCCGGCTGGTGGTTTTTTGGTCTGCCATCTCCTCCAACCTCACCTGAATAACCCACACCTTGCTGTTTCCTGTCCCCTCTTCTTATCCTCCCCCTTCCCATCCTGTTGGCTGATTACCCCCAAAACAATCTTGCCCTAGCTTCCCCAACCGGAATAAGTTACAAGTGTCAAAATGCATAACAAGGGGGACAAGCCCAACCCTCTTTCGCAGTGCCGGTCCGCCTTGCCGGAAAGATGAAGGCCCACGTTCCCACCAACTACTTCCATAAGTAGCTTTCCTTTCTTCCCTCTGGCTAATTCAGGTGTAAACCAATAATCTTTAATTTCATCCTTACTAAGTTTATATTCAAAGGATGAAGAGTGCCCAATATTAGAGTTATGTTGTCAAAAATGGCTTGGCAAGATTTCAGGACTACAGGACTGGAGGGCCCAGTTGAGATGAGAAGCAAAGAGCACAGGATTAAAATGGCAGATATGTAGGTTTATTGATTTTTTCATTAAGGAGTGCATCTGTAGAAAACCATTTTTCAAATAAGAAATGTGGCGGACCAGAAGTAGGACTCAGACTTTTGGACATGGTATTCATGGATTTTTATTATCTTGTGTTACAATTAGTCTGACCTCATGGCCAGCTTCAAACAAAATAACTAAAATAATGAAAATTAACTCAAAGTGCTAAGTTACTTATTCTAAAACTCAAATGTTCAAGGAAAGCATATTCTTGTCAGGATGAATCAAAACGAAGTCCCAAGCACAAATCCTATACTAGCCTACCACATTTATAGAAAAACGAACATAAATAAACCTAAAGGGGTTAACAACTAACGAGATGCTGGACTGCAGCTTCTGCTATAGGTTCTCACTCGTGAGTGTTTGTTCCCCCTCAGGGTGTCACACACTCTTTCACTACTCAGGGTTTCCTATATTATTTCTCCTTCATCCCTGTTACTTGGTGTCTTCACTCTCTCCCCCTCTTCTGGGGTCTCTTGACTCTTGTTCTGCTTTGGGGTATCCTCGCTCTCACGCCCTCTCTTGGGGTAGATTTTCACTTCCTCCCGCTCTTGGGAGTGTCTTCACTCTCTTAGGCTAGTTTCACTGAGTGAGGGGATGAGTCTCCTATGTGACTCCTTTGGACTGGGCTCCCCCTTCTCACCTCTTCACTCAAAACAAAGGGGATACGACTCTTATGTAACTCCCTCGCACTGGGCTCATCCCTTCTCACATCTTGCCCTCCAGGAGTAGTCAGGCCGCCTACAGTCCTTTCTTCAATGAGGAACTTTAGGTTGCCTAGCCCCTTCCACAGGCTAGCACAGGATGCCTTTCTTTCAGCTCCTCTGGGCTCCTAGATCTGAGGGGTGCAGGCCTCTTCGGACCCTCTGGGTTCAGCTGGGCTCTCTCAGGTTGCCCTCTTCAAAATAGCAGCGTAGTGACCAGCCACAAGGCAGCCTCCCTTCCCCTGCTTCAGGCTTCTTATCTATCCACGGTTTTCTTAAAACCAGTGAGGCAGGAAACCAGCCTCCAGCTGAGACAACTTGCAACTGAACTGGCTCTTTTTATTCAGTCCTTTCTTCCCTAGCCGACTACTGATTGGCTGAACTACCCGCCTTTACAATTGGTGGAAGTACTGCTTAAATCATAGCTTCCCAAGGTAGGTCATCCCCTATTGGTCAGTTCGAAACAGTTAAGTCAGTTAGGAGTTCCAATTAACTCTCCTATATAAGAGCTCTCTTCCAGTTTATCTGGTTTGCTCTTCCTGGGTAGATGGTTTGTATGGCTCTGTGTTCCTCTTGCTTAATGAAAGAATGTTTTATTTTAATTTCCCCATGCCTTAGTGGTGGTGTAGATGTTATTTCATCAATTTAGTTTCACTTTACTCAGGTCCTTAATGAGAAATTGAACCCAGGTCTTCTACATGAGAGGTACCAGTTCTACCACTGTACTATTTAGTCTGTGTTGTTATTCAGTTGTGAGGGTAGCTGGAGCCTTTTCCTTGCAGCGGATGAGTGATTTTCCTCTCGCCATGCTAGTAGCACGCCTCGCTGCCGGCTTGCGCAGTCACTCCTCTCTGCCACAGTGATTCAGCGATATGCTATTTGTGAGAGTTGAGGAAAAAACGCAATTTACTACAAAAAGTAATGAACAGGGGGACAGACCAAGGAGTGGGGACTCGGTGTTAGAGAATAAGAAAACATTGGATCCAATGTATGCCCTGAAGCCATGCAGTAATTGATCCGAATTTAATAATGTCTATGAGATTGCTGAACTTGGTGGAGCAATCCTCTGCTCAGAGGTTAAAATCTCGCAGAATGCCCTAGGAATGGGTATAATTTGTGTTGATGAGCAACAGGGCGACTCTCTACAAAGGCTGCAATTGGTGCAGGTAGATGAACGAGGAGTAAATAATATAGTCTAGAACTGGGATTGGTTTAGCTGTGTAGCAACATTAAATCACAATAAAGTATGCCAGGTAGAGGAGTAACTAAATATTTGATCACACTTAAAATATGAAGGCAAGACCACTTTTTTTTGCATTTTCTGTTACATTTTGTTTCTTCAGATGAGCAGGTGTTCGATAATGTAAATATGTACTGGGTGCTACACTGAAAGTGAGATAGATCTAGATGGGATTTATTTCTGGTTTAATCTTAGTACCATTTTAACTATGGAGAGGTTTACCTGAATCAGTCTGAGTCAATCCAGGTTGGGCAAATGGCAACAGCTGCAGCTTCCTGGCAAGGATGGCGCAGACCGATGTGGGTTTGGTTGAGCCAGTGTCATAGCAACTACATGGGTCTGCTGCATGCCCAGCAGATCTGCACGTTTTTTCTTTAAAAACATCTTTTTATTAGATTTCCAACAAACAATAATTCCATCACAGAGTTCAATGAATTACAACAATAAAATCTAATACAATAACCATTCAATAACACCAGTAATAGATATCAAAAATTCCAGTATACCCTCATCCAAATATATCAATACACTATCTCCCTATGCAAATAGCAAAAAATGAAACATGATTGTGGCGGCAAAACCATGGCATTTTTGCCCCAATATTTTGTTAACAGCCATTTTTGGCCCATTTTTTGAAGCAATTATATCCACACCAACACATACAATGCCACAAAAGACAACAGGAAAAGGAGAAAAAAAGGGAGGTGCCCTCTCACTCCTCTCTCCCACCTTCCCTCTACTACATCACTCATATAAAGCATTGAATGGCCCCCATAATGAGAGATAATAACCCCCTTTATCCTTCATTGAGATCTTTTCGTACTTGGACAGAACCTGCAGCTCTACTAACCAGTCCTTAACAGTAGGTTTCCTTCTAGTATTCCAGACTTTAAGGATTAGCTTAATCACCACCATTACAACTTTATCTATCCAGATATTATATTTCCTAGTGTTCACAGACCTTCCTCTATGTAAAAACAGGATCACATTTGCTGCCGACCTTTGCATGACAATATCAAAAACCAAATCAATCCCATCAATTACACCTCTACAAAAATCCTTCACTCTCAAGCAGTCCCAAAGTAAATGCAATCGGGTACCCCTGTCTCTTCCACAACTCTAGCACAACTCATCCATCCTCAACTTCAATCTGCACGTTTTGAAGTTTCTTCCTGTGACCTTGTGCATTTGAGGCTGCTCCGAGTGGTGATCTTGTACCTTGACTGAGGACTATACCTGACAAACGCTGCATAATTTGGCTTTAGAGGCTGCCGTCCTACAGCATTTCATGGCAGCACCTTGGTAGGTCGTACTGTACTTTGCATACAGTAACTAAACTTTGTGTGTGAGGATATATTTGCCATAAAATGGAAATACCGTTCTCACATGCTGTATTAGTGTTTCAAGTCAGTGCCTCAGTCAGCTAAGGTGGCATTTGGTCTGCTTTACTGTTCAGTTATAAAACGGTCTTTTTACATCGATAATGCTATCCACTGTTTTTTTCATAAAGATCCAGTTATGTGATGCCACTTCATGTAATGTCATCGGGTTTGCACTGTCACCTCTGCTCACAATATCATTATAACCATTGCAATGACTGCCAATGAATGCTCGTAGGGATACAACAAGTAGGCATGCGCTGCTAGATCACTAGAGAGAACCACGGAAAAGGCAAAGTAGAACCCACCGATCCCCAGCACACATGGTCTTAATGTAATTAATAGCTGGATAAGCACATAATTGCTCAAATTAAATCCAACTAAATCCAAAGCCCTAACTACGGGCCCTTCTTTATGGCTCTTAGGTTTAGGCCCTTCCCCTATTCCAACGAGATCTATACAGAGTCTGGGAGTGGTGGTTGAACAGGCACTTGGCCTTAACCAGGTGGTACATTTTGGGTTTTATCAACCAATGATGATTAAGATGAGGTTTACCTACTTGGAGCAATCACATAGGGTGCAGATGATAATTGCTTTGGTCCCCTCATGTCTAGACTAGTCAAATGTAACCTACCTAGGCTTACCACCGTATTTCTTAAAGAGTTCAATTCCTGCATCATGTGGCGGCTTTAATATTAAGTCTCCCGAGTCTAGACAGATAACCTATTCTAAATCCGTTCAGATCCTTGCACCAGTTTACGTGCACGAAAAAGAGTACATTGAATGTTGCCATTCGAGACTTCTGTAAGAATGAACCCCCATGCCTATATTCATGCCTAAAAAGATGCCACCTTGAAAAATTGCTTTGCTTCCATACATCCGATGGTGATCACTGTGATTCAGAAGGCCTGCTCAGGCGAGCACGCTTTAGTTCCCCTGGCTGCATTTCTTTGGAAAAGATTACTGGTCCATCTTAAAAAGGTTACAAATCATACACAATTTAGAAAACATTTAGACATCTGTGCTAAGCCACCGAAGTCGGGGCAACAATAGACATATACTACACTTTACAAAATTAAACCATTTTAGACCAATCAAAGCCCCACAACCCACTCAGTGGACTAGATCATCCACTGCACAGATCCATGCTGGACCTCATTGTAACCGGTTCGAATCCTAGCAGGCTCACTCAGCTGTTTATCTTTAGGAGGTTGATGAAAGGAGGACCCGTGAGTTCAAAATCAAGTACCAGTCACATGTCTTTACCTCCATGACACTCCCAGGGTGAAAATGTTCTCTACAATAATGCATCGTGTGTGTCAACTAAGTTTATCATACACAAGTGTACATGTCGCATTGGAGATGCTCGCCCAGTCCCGTTTTTTTCTTTGCATCATGAGATTCGCATTTCTGGATTTATAATTAGGGAATACAGCACAAGTCCAGGACTGCAAAGCAAAAACCCGTGGGATGTATGCATAAGAGAACGACATATGCCGCACGTCCATCTAATACTGGTATAGTTAATGTAAGTAGTCTACAGCCTTACATGCTGGATCACTGCATTCACATGCTTAGTGCTGCTTGAAGTGCCCCAGTAATGACATTGTAGGCTGGTTAATACCCCATGAACGATACAGCACAGCTTCACAGACCCATAGTTACCATGCCATTTTACCATGTGGTACTCAGGGATGTTAGCAAAAGATAACTGCCTGTAACAGGCGATTGGAGTGCCGAGCTGCAGACTAGAGCAGTGCTGTACCAACCTAGCCACATCGACCCGGCGAGTCTGAACATAGCTAAAGATGGTGCCTGCAACTGTGCCAGGGTGAGGAGACCAATTGTGCTCCATCCCACCCCCAGCGTCCGATGCACCGAGGATACCAGGGGGAATTGTGGCAGGAGGGGAAATGGCATTGGAAAGGCCTGCCTGGCCATGAAGGCTGCTCATGGTGGAGACACAGACTAGTCTTCACAGCCTTTTCTGGTAGCACTGACGTCTTCTCACTCTGGTCCATGTGGAAGAAAATGTCTGATCTCAAGTCCCTCTGCTTTCTGCCATCAAGAGGAAAATGTCCGAGTGGCGCGAAGACAGTTTGGATGTTCGTATCCCTTGCCCCATCCTTAGTTAGATCATCTCATATTGGAAACTGGAAACACATATTAAGGGGAAGGAAGTACAGAATGAACATGGAGTAAGCCACACTTGCTCTGTTCATAGTGCTGTGGTTGTGACCCCGGGGTCAAAAGGGCAACAACAGATCTATTTAATGGAAAAGCAGAGGTCCTAGCTGGTACCATTAGTGGCACTGGTGGTAGATCAAGTAGTTCACAGCAGTAGATCCAGGCTCCTCGTCTGGACCTTATTTATTTATTCTATTGCTTAAAGTTGAATCCTAGCTTGAGAGCAGGAGAGTTATGTACGTGGTGTGGGTAGCCAGCATTTGGGCTGCCATTTTAACAGTCACACAGTACTCCGAGTTGCAGTCTGAGTCAGTCTTTGCATCCATCAGGATTAGTCCTTCGTCAAGTATTGTTGAAAAAGCCATGTTTTGAGAGAAATTGGGGAATTGTGGGGACATTCTGAGCAGAGGTAGGTATCAACTGGGTGCCTGAAAACTGAAGGACTATTTGCAGTTCCTGTTTGCGGGCGAGTTGTAATTGGATTCTCCATTCCTATTGAAGATTAATTAGAAACCTGGGCAGAGGTGCTAGCCAATCAGAGGGCTCAGAATGTGGGATGTATTCTCTGGTATAAGCCTGTGTTTTGAACTTCCCCAGTCCTGCGTGTTCCTCCCCCATGCTGCGTTTAGCACCCGTACATATGCACACGTGGATGCTAAAGGTTAAAATAAATTATGAGAAAAAAAAAGGTACCTTCCTATGACACGCGG